>NW_024373256.1:1255037-1893665 GCF_014805655.1 Passer montanus
TGATGCGCAGCTCGGCCATGCTGCGGCTGCCCCGCGGCACCGGGAGCGCGGCGGGCGGGGACGGCGGCGGGACGGGAGGGGACGGGAGGGGACGGGAGGGGACGGGGCGGAGCCGCGGCGAGGGACGGGGCGGCACCGGCACCGGGACCGACACTGACACCGGCACCGCGACCGGCACCGAGACCGGCATCGGCTCCGGCACCGGCATCAGCACCGGCATCGGCACCGGGACCGGGACCGGCACCGGCATCAGCATCAGCACCGGGACCGTGACCAGCATCGGGACGGGCACCGGGACCCGGACCGACACCGGGACCGGGACCGACACCGGCGGCTGGTGGAGTCCCGGGGCCAAACCCCTCCCAGCAGCGGCGGTCTGGTGGATCCCGGTGGCACAGGGTGTCCAGAGAAGCCGTGGCTGCCCCTGGATCCCTGGAAGTGTCCCCAGGTTGGACGGGGCTTGGAGCAGCCCGGGATAGTGGAAGGGGGCCCTGCCATGGCAGGAGGTGGCACCGGATGGGTGGCACTGGACCTTGAAGTCCTGTAAGGTCCTGTCCAGCCCAAACCGTCCCAGGAGTCGATGGCTCCTGGTGGGGAAAGGCTCCGGCTCCATCCGGGCTGACCCTTGCAGAGGCCACCCGGGTTTCACCTGGGCCGGGTTTGTTTGATTAAACACAGAGATCCCCGTCTTCACCTTTTGCATTCCTCGTCTTCATTTCCTTGAAATCTCTTACAGGGAGGACACGAGCCAGAGCAGCTGTCACAGTGATGGCCCTGAGTGTCACATTCCTTTGACACAGGTTCTCAGGCCTTCTTCTGCAGCCTCCCCTTCCTCAACAGCTTTCCTTCCAGATTTCACAGTGCTGAAGCAAACACAGCAGCCAGCTGGAGGCTGGAAATAAAAAGCTCCAGAAATTAATATTGATTTACTTTTAATGTGTAGTTTGCTTAAAAAACCCTACTTGCACTGCAGTTATGCATAAATCCACCCTCAAAAACCCTGGAACCAAAAACACGCTTGGAGACCGTATCCTGAAACATGACAGCATTATTTATCTCTGCCAGTCCTCCCCCTCAGTCCCTGCAGGCAGAGTGGCTCTGGGAGCTGCAGCCAGGGGCTGGCTGGGGACACTGGCTGCTGTCCCTTGGGCTGTCTGTCACCGTGGGCTGGGACGGGCTCAGCCCCTGGCTGCAGACACGCTTGGCAGCCACCAGGTCCCACCAGGAGCAGTGATGTCCCACCAAAGGAGGGTGTGATGTCCCACCAAAGCTGGATCTGATGCCCCACCAAGGGAGGGTGTGATATCCCACCATGAGGATGTGATGTCCTATCAAAGGAGGGTGTGATGTCCCACCAGGAGCAGTGATGTCCCACCAAGGGAGAGTGTGATATCCCACCATGAGGATGTGATGTCCCACCAAAGGAGGGTGTGATGTCCCACCAAAGCTGGATCTGATGTCCCACCATGAGGATGTGATGTCCTACCAAAATTGGATGTGATGTCCCCCCAAAAGGATGTGATGTCCCACCAAAGGAGGGTGTGATGTCCCACCAAGGGAGAGTGTGATATCCCACCAGGAGGATGTGATGTCCTATCAAAGGAGGGTGTGATGTCCCACCAAGGGAGAGTGTGATATCCCACCAGGAGGATGTGATGTCCTATCAAAGGAGGGTGTGATGTCCCACCAAGGGAGAGTGTGATATCCCACCAGGAGGATGTGATGTCCTATCAAAGGAGGGTGTGATGTCCCACCAAGGGAGAGTGTGATATCCCACCAGGAGGATGTGATGTCCTATCAAAGGAGGGTGTGATGTCCCACCAAGGGAGAGTGTGATATCCCACCAGGAGGATGTGATGTCCTATCAAAGGAGGGTGTGATGTCCCACCAAGGGAGAGTGTGATATCCCACCAGGAGGATGTGATGTCCTATCAAAGGAGGGTGTGATGTCCCACCAAGGGAGAGTGTGATATCCCACCAGGAGGATGTGATGTCCTATCAAAGGAGGGTGTGATGTCCCACCAAGGGAGAGTGTGATATCCCACCAGGAGGATGTGATGTCCTATCAAAGGAGGGTGTGATGTCCCACCAAGGGAGAGTGTGATATCCCACCAGGAGGATGTGATGTCCTATCAAAGGAGGGTGTGATGTCCCACCAAGGGAGAGTGTGATATCCCACCAGGAGGATGTGATGTCCTATCAAAGGAGGGTGTGATGTCCCACCAAGGGAGAGTGTGATATCCCACCAGGAGGATGTGATGTCCTATCAAAGGAGGGTGTGATGTCCCACCAAGGGAGAGTGTGATATCCCACCAGGAGGATGTGATGTCCTATCAAAGGAGGGTGTGATGTCCCACCAAGGGAGAGTGTGATATCCCACCAGGAGGATGTGATGTCCTATCAAAGGAGGGTGTGATGTCCCACCAAGGGAGAGTGTGATATCCCACCAGGAGGATGTGATGTCCTATCAAAGGAGGGTGTGATGTCCCACCAAGGGAGAGTGTGATATCCCACCAGGAGGATGTGATGTCCTATCAAAGGAGGGTGTGATGTCCCACCAAGGGAGAGTGTGATATCCCACCAGGAGGATGTGATGTCCTATCAAAGGAGGGTGTGATGTCCCACCAAGGGAGAGTGTGATATCCCACCAGGAGGATGTGATGTCCTATCAAAGGAGGGTGTGATGTCCCACCAAGGGAGAGTGTGATATCCCACCAGGAGGATGTGATGTCCTATCAAAGGAGGGTGTGATGTCCCACCAAGGGAGAGTGTGATATCCCACCAGGAGGATGTGATGTCCTATCAAAGGAGGGTGTGATGTCCCACCAAGGGAGAGTGTGATATCCCACCAGGAGGATGTGATGTCCTATCAAAGGAGGGTGTGATGTCCCACCAAGGGAGAGTGTGATATCCCACCAGGAGGATGTGATGTCCTATCAAAGGAGGGTGTGATGTCCCACCAAGGGAGAGTGTGATATCCCACCAGGAGGATGTGATGTCCTATCAAAGGAGGGTGTGATGTCCCACCAAGGGAGAGTGTGATATCCCACCAGGAGGATGTGATGTCCTATCAAAGGAGGGTGTGATGTCCCACCAAGGGAGAGTGTGATATCCCACCAGGAGGATGTGATGTCCTATCAAAGGAGGGTGTGATGTCCCACCAAGGGAGAGTGTGATATCCCACCAGGAGGATGTGATGTCCTATCAAAGGAGGGTGTGATGTCCCACCAAGGGAGAGTGTGATATCCCACCAGGAGGATGTGATGTCCTATCAAAGGAGGGTGTGATGTCCCACCAAGGGAGAGTGTGATATCCCACCAGGAGGATGTGATGTCCTATCAAAGGAGGGTGTGATGTCCCACCAAGGGAGAGTGTGATATCCCACCAGGAGGATGTGATGTCCTATCAAAGGAGGGTGTGATGTCCCACCAAGGGAGAGTGTGATATCCCACCAGGAGGATGTGATGTCCTATCAAAGGAGGGTGTGATGTCCCACCAAGGGAGAGTGTGATATCCCACCAGGAGGATGTGATGTCCTATCAAAGGAGGGTGTGATGTCCCACCAAAGGATGGTGTGATGTCCTACCAAAATTGGATGTGATGTCCCCCCAGAAGGATGTGATGTCCCACCAAAGATGGATCTGATGTCCCACCATGAGAATGTGATGCCCCACCAAGGGAGGGTGTGATGTCCTACCAGGAGAATGTGATGTCCCAGCAAAAGAGGGTGTGATATCCCACCATGAAGACATGATGGCCCACCAAAGGAGGGTGTGATGTCCCATCAGGAGGATCTGATGTCCCACCAAAGGAGGATGTGATGTCCCACCAAAGCTGGATCTGATGTCCCACCATGAGGATGTGATGTCCTACCAAAATTGGATGTGATGTCCCCCCAGAAGGATCTGATGTCCCACCAAAGTTGGAGCTGATGTCCCACCATGAGGATGTGAAGTTCCCCCAGGAGGATGTGATGTACCACCAGGAGGGTCTGATATCCACCAAATTTGGATGTGATGTCCCTCCATGAGGATGTGAAGTCCCCCCAGGAGTTTGTTTTATTCCCCCCCCAGGAGGATGTTTTAGTTCCCCCAGGAGTTTGTTTTAGCCCCCCAATAAGGATGTTTTAGCCCCACCATGAGGATGTTTCAGTCCCCCATGAGGATGTTTTATTTCCCACATGAGGATGTTTTATTCCCCACATGAGGATGTTTCAGTGTTTTAGCCCCCCAATAAGGATGTTTTAGCCCCACCATGAGGATGTTTCAGTCCCCCATGAGGATGTTTTATTTCCCACATGAGGATGTTTTATTCCCCACATGAGGATGTTTCAGTCCCCCAGGAGGATGTTTCAGTCCCCCCAGGAGGAGGTTTTATTCCTCCAGGAGTTTGTTTTAGCCCCGCCATGAGGATGTTTTATTCCCCCCATGAGGATGTTTCAGTCCCCCAGGAGGTGCTTTGGCTCCTCTGTGTCCCTCCAGCAGCGCCAGCCTCAGCACAGATCCTGGGTGACCCAAGAGGAGAGCTGAGAAACTGAGACCGTTTTATTTGCTGTACAACACAACTGCTCCCTCGAGCCTCTTTGTGGAGTCCTGAAGCTTTTTATCGGGCTAGAGGAGTGCGAATAATTGATTTTTCCACTCACTGGCTAAACCAAAATACTGGAGGGAAGGGGGGAGGAGAAGGAATTGTTTCAAGTTTATTTGAACCAAAAAGTTTTTCTTTTGATTCAGCGCAATAAAAACACGGTGGGAGAAAATCTTTTGGGTGGTCAGAGTGAATGCTTTAACCCTTTTGAATATCTTCCTGAAAGCATTGGGAGCACAAAATTATTTTAAAAGATAATAAAACAGAGAGAAAATATTTCAAAAGAGGAGAAAACAGTTATTTAATTTTTTTAATGCTCTTTTTAAAGCATTTTCTCAAGTGTGCCCTGGATTTATTGATTTTTTCAACCTCAGTGTCTGCAAAAGGCATTATTTTCCCAAAAAATCCCATCTATTTATTGTAGAGAATGTAGGGGACTTGGTAGAGCCCTGACTCAGCACTGGATCTTTGCCTGAGCACCTTGTGATCCTAAAATAAAACATTTGTTTTGTGATCCCTCTACTTTAGGAGCTGTGGTTGTGCCTCTGGCACCCAGCTCGGGGCTGTGCTGCCTGTCCTGGGACACAGCCTGTGCACCCTTGGCACAACCACGGAGCACGGGGAAATCCTGCATTTTCCCTGCAGCTGACAGAGAAGGAGCTGGAAGGAGCATTAAAATGCATTGTGCAAAGGTGCATCCTCACGAGGTACAAAATCCCTCTGGTTCTTCCCGTCCTGCCTTTGCCACCCTCCCAAGTCCCAAAAGGAGAGAGCACAGAGAGGTTCCTGAGCCCGGGGTAAACCCAGCAGATCCTGCTCAGGCAGAAGTTTCCATTTCCATTTCTGTGGGTTTTGGTTTGGGCAGATCTCTGAGTCCAGGCTGGGCCTGCCTGGAGGCAGAGGCAGTGCAGGGACCTGGGAGCTCAGTGCCTTGGGAGGGTTTGGGGCTGGGTTTGGGGCTCTTTTTGTCAACATCTGCTTCCAATTCCCTCCCTGCCCTTGGCTGAGCAGTGACAGAGAATCCCACCTGTGTCCTGCTCCGTTTGCCTGGTGCTGTTGCAACACTGATTTAAAATGCAGGTGCTGGGAGGACTTTCCCAGTTATGGAAATCAGAGCCACCCTCCAGGCTCCCTGGCAGCTCCAAGTGGGGATTTTGGGGAGCCCACAAAGGCCACCTTCATTCAGAACCTGGGAAATCCTCAGCTGACCCCCCTGGCCTGCTCAGGTTTGTTCCTGAGGCAGTGGGAGGGTGAGGAGCTCTCGGAGGAGGAGGATGGTGATGATGGAGTGGCCGGGCTGTGCAGAGCTTCCAGAGGGGTGGGAGGTTTGGGGTCCTTCTGCACACACACTGCTGAGGTGCCAGGAGCCCTGTGTCTCACTCGTGGCTCCGTGAGTGGCTCTGGGCAGACCTGGTGGCATTTCCTTGTCCCCCCCAGCCCATCCCATCCCTGTCCCGGGATGTCGGTCACTCCCTTGAGCTCATCCTGCTCGGGGCTGGGAGCTTTGCTGGCCGAGGGCTGGGCTGGACACTGCTCCTGCCTCTCCTGGATCCTTCCCAGCCATGGCAGCTGCTCTTCCTCCCCCTCAGCCTCCTCCTCAGTGCTGCTGTTTGTCCACATCCAGCTTTCCACTCCAGCAGGCTGCACTTCCAGCACCCCCAGCACCTTCTGCTGGCTGTGGAGGGAGCTGTGCCCGAGCTCAGGGATGCTCCTCGTGCTGGGAGAGCAGAGCCTTGCACTGCAGTGATTAGCTCCAACTGGGAATAAATGAAGTCCTGGGATTTCCCACTGGCTCGGATGCCCCGTGCTCATTCCTCCCTTGTTTCACCATCACTCAGCGTGGGGCTGCTGGGCCTGGCTGCTCCCAGGGGATGGTTTCAAAGGGGATGATTTATTTGTGCTGCTGGAGGAACCAGGAATGAGGAGAGCTCATAAAAAACACCATCTCATTTTCCCTGAGCCTCTGTGTGTGGCACCATTGAGCTGTAAACATTCCCCAGGTTAGATTGATGGGGATAGAAGGAGAACTGATCATTAGGAGGATTAATTACAGGTTTTGTGGGTTGTGAAAGTCCAGAAAGTTCAGCCCCGCTGCTGAGAGCCGGGAGATCAGTCTTGCACAAGCTGGCAGCTCCTTTTTTATCTGCAGGAGGTGGCAGAGCTGTGGGAGCCGAGCTGTGGGAGCCGAGCTGTGGGAGCCGAGCCGGAGGGGCCGGTGCTGCTGGCTGTGCCACACCTGAGGCTCCACGTGGGAATTCCGGGGATGCTGCTCCCACACCCCAGCTCGAGCCAGCCTGCTCCACACCCAGAGTCCCCGTGGGACAGACACCCACTGCCTCTGCCAGGCAGGACAGCGCCTTTCCCTGGAGCAGCTGGGATGTCTGCTGTGTGCAGGAAAGCCCCATGGATGATGGAACTCCCGAGGGACTGGGTCCTGAGCAGGCTGGTGCCCTGGGGACATTGCAGGGACCATCCAGGACAGCCAGCTCCGCGCAAGGGATTGCCATCCACAGCCAGAGGTGTGCTCAGCCCTGCCCTGCATCCCTGAGGAGCAGCTTCTGAGCGGAGCCGACGTGGAGGAAATTCCTTGGGGAGTTTTCTTCCTCCTGGTACCCTCTGGGGCCATTGTGTGCCCGGGCCAGCCCAGCGTGAGCTCACAGCAGCTCCCCCGGGCCGGCCGGTTCCTGCCCGGCCTCTGCCCTTCCCAAAGCCCCCCCGGCTGCTGCTGCTCCCCTGGGAGAGGCCAGGGAGCCGGGAAGGAAAGGGAGCTGCCCCGGCTTGGGGTGGGACATCTTCCTGCCTGCCCCGGCCGCTGGGATTCTCCGGGCCTGGAACAGAGCGCGGCCCTGGCACCGGGAACCGCGGGCACGGCCAGCCCCTGCTGCCACCACAGGTGCCAGGGCAGCCCTGGGGAGGGACCTGGGCCACATCCAGCTCCAGAGCCCCTGAGTGCTCACGGGCACCCCAGCAGCCTCATCCCTGCGCTGCCCAAATCCACCCACGGGGCAGGGGGACAACAGAGAGCCAGAGTCCATCCCTTCCAGGACCTGTGGCCTTGGCACCCACGGGGGCAGTTCCCTGCTCTGCAAGGCTGCAGGGATGGGGACGTGGTGGCAGGGCTCGTCCTCACCTCCCTGCTGGCCGGTGTGACCACAAGAGGGCCTGGGGCAGCCACCAGCTGCCACTGCACTCCTGGCACTCCTGGTGGCACCTCCTGCCACAGCCCCCGGGACGTGGTGGCAGGGAAGGGATGGTTTGTGCCACTGGCACCTGGAATTTCTGAGCCTGGGGCAGCCACCGGCTGCCACTGCACTCCTGGCACTCCTGGTGGCACCTCCTGTCCACCGCCCCACAGCCCCCGGGACATGGTGGCAGGGAAGGGATGGTTTGTGCCAGTGGCACCTGGAATTTCTGAGCCCCCATCCCAAAGTGTCACTGGGAATTGCAGCCACTCCCGGGCTGCAGTTTTCCCTGCACAGCTGCTCTGGGGGATGGGGAAGCACCAGGACCCTGAACGGGGCCAGGGCCGATGTGCTGCTGCAGCTCTGCACCTCCCCATGCTCCTCTCCAGAGCTTTTATCCCCTCACTTTGCTCCCAGCTGTAAATCCCAGATGTTGGCATTGCCCCTGAGTGTCCTGCATTTCATTTTGGAGCATTCACAGAGCCCTGGACAGGGAGTCCCTGTGGCCCAAGCCGTGGGGTCCCGGTGGTCCGGGCACGCAGCCCCTCGGAGCGAGGGGATGTGACAGGGGAGAATGTGGGATCTGCCTCGGGATCAGCCTGTGAGGGATCAGATTCACATCCACTAGGGATGGCTGGGCTCTGCCCTGAGGTGGGAGGGTAATTAAATGCCTTTTTAAGCTTCCTTCCTTTTTATTTGGCTCATTGACCCCCAGGGAAGGCCCAGATGTCTCCAGAGAAACAGGAGCACAGAGGAAATTATTTTACAGCCCTGGTGGGGAATCAGCTCGAGCTCTACAGGAAAAATGATTTTCAAGGTGAGGAGAGAAGGATTTGTGGTTTTCACTGATTGTCTCGCTGGGTTCAATCCATCAACTGACACGTTCAGGTGTTTGCTGCCAACAGATGAGGGTCTCTCATCCCCTCACCCTTCAGCCCCTGTGCACCCTCCTGTTCAAAGCAGAGCTTTACCTCTTCTGCCTCATTTGATCCCCTCTTTTCCTGCAGGAATTGGCCCCATGGCCTCTCCAGGGGCTGCTGGCTCCTGCCAAGGATGGATGCAAGTGCAGCAATTGTGTCTCATCAGGCCCATCCCAGCACCGTGCCATCAAAGGGCAGGAGTTGGAAAATTATGGGAGGGGGGAAGGAGAGGAGAAACTGGTGAAGAAACAACTGGGAGAGAACGATCCTTCATGGGATACAGCCCCCAAAATCCTCCCCGAGAGCCCATGAGGGGCGACAGGAGCATGGCAGGGGGGGCTTGGCCTGGCCTGGCTCCCCTGACAAGCCCCAGGGGGGGCTTTTCCTTCCAGACCCCAACCAAAGGCAGCACAAACCTTGGCAGGAGCAGGGGGTTCATCTAAAAGTGGTGGAAATGTTTCTTTTTGTCAAATTTCCTGCAAAACCCGCTGGCAGGTTAAAGCTCAGCAGTGCCAGACTCAGCCCCCCAGTGCTCAGTTTTCCCTAAATCCCAGATCCCACCCGCTCCAACGCCCCTTCCCCTCGTGCTCCTGCCCAGCCCTGAGGCTTCTCCCTCTTTTAATGGGGATTGACATTCATTTCCATCAGTGGCAATATATAGAAATTAAACCCTAAAACACAAGCAGAGCAGTGAGGGCTCGCAGAGCTTTTGTACAGCCCAGCTGAGGAAATATCCCAAAATTTTGTCATCTGAGTTGGCACTTGGCCTGGCAGTGACTCCCTGACAGGCAGTAAAAGAGATTTACTGCAAAACTGCAGAAAAAATGGTGTCAAGGAGTTAAATCATGTCAGAAAAATCTGGGAGTGACCCAACTGCTGACGTGTCTGCCCCGTGCAGAGCTGGACCACGTTTTGCTCTCAAAAAACCCCAGCAAGACCCTAAAGAGCAGCAGGAAGCCAAAGTTTCCTTTGATCACATCTCATTTTAATGAGGGCAGGTTCCGAGGAAGCGAACAGTACATGTTTCTATCAGATTGCAAACAAGCCAGTACAGAAATGTAAAAAAAATAAACAAAAATAAATATCTCCCCTGTTTCTTTCTCCCCGAGTTCATAGAGCAAGGCTGACCTGGCAACAAGATGGATTCAGCGCTGCGGCTGGGCAGCGGCCGTGAGAAATCAGAGGTTTTTTGGGATGTCACTGTCTGTGTGGTTCCAGAGAGGTCAGAGTACCCGGAGATCTGCTGAGGAGACCCTTCCCTGCCTGCCAGGTGAGCAGGTCCCAGGCGGGCAGTCCGTGCTCCTCTGGCACAGGAAGCATCTCCACCACGTCTGTCAGCGGCTCAGAGCCAGGTCTTCAAGCGGGAAGAGCTGGAAGGAGAAGAGGGATTGGATTATTTTGGAGTATCCAGCTCCAGCACCACCTCCCTCCCCACGTGGGACCCCGTTTCAGTGTTTAAACCACAGCTCCATTCACAAGTTTCATTAAATCTCCTCCTCCACAGGCTCAGATCTGACCTGCAGGTTCCCTTTCTGCCACCGTGCATGCAGATGAACTGCACACAGATAAACCCCACTCAGATAAACCCCACTCAGATAAACCCCACTCAAATAAACCCCACTCAGATAAACCCCACTCAAATAAACCCCACTCAGACCAACCCCACTCAGACCAACCCCACTCAGATAAACCCCACTCAGATAAACCCCACACAGATAAACCCCACTCAGATGAACCCCACTCAGACCCAAATTCCAGGTTCAGACCTGCCCACAGGGTTCCCAGTGGGAATATTTGGCTGGGAAATCAGAGGGATGCAAGGGTGTACCCAGGTCAGAGCCTGCGTATCCAGGGCTGGGCTGACCTGTCCGGGCTTTCCCAAAATGATTCTTATCCCAGATTTCCTCCAAAAAAAATGAAGTGGGGGAGGAATACAGCTACATGTTTCAGGGGCTGATCCAACAGCTAAAAGCCTCGGTGGATTTCAGCTGGATGCTGGCTCCAGCTTTACATAAGAGGAAAGAAATGTAAAGCCTGGAGCCGGCCCCGAGGCAGTCCCACGCTCGGCCCCAGAGAGCGAGGGTTTGTGATGCACCTAATGCACACAGAAATCCTACAGTCCTGGAATGATTTGGGTTGGAAGGGACCTTAAGGATCCTCCAGTTCCGCCCCTGCCATGGGCAGGACAACTTCCACTACACGAGATTGCTCCAAGCCCAGTCCAGCCTCACCTCGGACACTTCATCCAGATCTTTTTCCTCCCTAAAGGCAAAGTGCAGCCGCTACAAACACTCTCTTACCTGGTGACGCCCCTCCAAGGGTCCCCGAACCCCAATTTCCTGATGAAACCCCAATTTCCTGATGAAACCCCGCAGGGCTGCACTCTCCCCGTGACCCGGTGACCCCCGGGTGCCGCGGAGTGACCGCAGGGCTCCTCATCCCGCGGGAGGATCGCGCTCCTCGAGCATCCCGAGCACCGCGGACCGACCGCTCCCCGCATCCCCGGATCCCCGGGATCCCCCGCATCCCCCGGATCCCCGGGCCGCGCGTTACCTGAGGCTGGCGGGGGCCGGGCGGGGGTCGTGCGGGGGCCGGGCGGGGGCCGCCCCAGCCCCAGCCCCGCCGGAGCAGGCGCTGCAGGAGGCGGCCGGGGCCGGGGCGGCGGCCGGGGGGCTCTCCCCGGCGGGGCGGCCCGGGGTGCCGGGGGGGCTGTCCCCGGTGGGGGTCTCGGGGTGCCGGGGGGGCTCTGCCGGCAGCTCCCGCCGCCAGAGGTAGGGAGAGCGGCGGACGCCCATGAGCAGCCCCGAGGCGCGACCCACCGTGTGGTACCGGGGGCTGGCGACGTGCTTGTACCAGGCGCCCGCCGGGGCGGCCGGCAGCATCAGCCCCAGCAGCACCAGGGCCCCCCAGGCGCCCCCCGACAGCTGTCCCCTCGCCATGGCGCAGGGCACGGTGCGGGCAGGGCTGTGCCCGGCCCCGGGCACCCAGCGACGGCTGCCCCGCGCCCCAGCCCCGCCGGTTTATAGAGCCGTCGGGAGGGGCCCCGCGGCTCCGCCCCGGCAGCCCCCGGCCGCCCTCCCCCGGCAGCCCCCCCTCCGGGATGCCCCCAGCATCCTCTGAGCATCCCCGAGCGTCTCCCTGCAAGCCGCAGCATCCCGCGCATCCGTGAGCATCCCCCCTGCTGCCTTTAGCATCCTCCCCGTGGCCCTGAGTATCCTCTGAGCGTCCCGCTGAAACCCAGAGCAACCCGAGAGCATCCTCCCTGCAGCTTTCAGCATCGTCCCCGTGGCCCTGAGTATCCTCTGAGCAACCCCCTGGAACCCAGAGCAACCCGAGGGCGTCCTCCGTGTTCCAGTGGGTTTATCGGGCTGCTTGCCCTCCTCTTCTGCCACTCAGTTCTTCTTAAATACTCGGTTCTTCTTCTAAAATCAATTCTGCCTTTGCAGTCAGCTGATTTCGCCCCCCCAGATTCCCTAATGAAACCAAGCAGGTCAAGTTTATGCTCATCAGAGAGCAATTCCAGTTCCTCCTGTTTATTAGGGAAGTTCTTGGCTTTATATGCTGAACTAGGACTAAATAATTTCTGGGGTTTCTTTCAGGCCACACAGAGATTAATTTTAATCTCAGCATTTTAGAACTATGGAATGGTTTGGTTTGGAAAGGACCTTAAAGCCCATCCAGTTCCACCCTCTGCCCTGGGCAGGGACACCTTCCACTATCCCAGGGTGCTCCAAACCCTGCCCAACCTGGCCTTGGACACTTCCAGGGATGGAGCAGCCACAGCTGCTCTGGGCAGAGGTTGGAATTTCTCCTTGTGGATTTTATTTTAACATGGTCCAGAGGAATCCCATCCAGGCTGCTTCCCATCATCAGCATCCCCCCATCCTTCACCACCCAGCCCCCTCTTCTCCCACCCAGCAAGCACAAATTCCCAGTGGAACCTTTCTCTATCAGCCCAGCCTGCAGTTGTTGTTCTTCTGTGCCCCTCCACTCTGGGGGATGTTTTTCCAGGCTCTCACTGGGCCCAGAACCACGCTGGGGACCCCACAGAATGTGGGATCTCAGCCAAGCAACGTCCTGCTCCTGTAGGATCCAGCCCCTTGGCCCGGCAGGGATGGGCAATGTCAGTGTAGAGCCTCTCGATTTTCCACTCTGAGAAGGCTGGGAGTGAATGCAAATCCCAGTGGGCAGGAGGGGGATCCAGCCTTGCGTGAGAGGATGCTGGAAGTTACGTCTGAGCAGGGCACACTCGTTCCTGTAATGAAGCAGAGCAGAGTCCAGCTCGGGCACGGCTCGGGTTCTTGGAAGCGCCCAGCTTTACAGTAAGGATGTGGCCAGCTCCCGTCTCACTCCAAGCCAGCCCCTGCTGGATGGGCTATTTCTGTCACCCCCTGAGTGCTCTGGACATTAGAAGGCCTCAGCACTTTCCTGTTTGATAGAGCCATTAATGAATGGCAGCGGTACAGCCCAGCTCATCCCCCGGTCACCTGGCACGGGACACGCGCTGCCCCCGGGGCTCTGCTCCCTCCAGCTAAAGCCATTACACTCCCTCCTCCCCACGAGGGATGATCGATTCAGAAGCACCTGATGCTCCTCTTGGCTTGTTCTGCACCTGCCCTGTGCCCAAACAAAGGCAGGTTTAGCAGCTCCTGTTTCACTGCAGCCACACTCCAACGCGGCCTCAACCTTCCCAGCCAGGAACGGAAGATTTTCTCCTTCCCAGGGATCTGCCTGAAGTGTCTTTTCTGTGTGTTTTTGGCGTGACTTGGGTAACTTGTCACCATGATAAACTCTCCATGAACTGAACTCTTTCCTCCCAGGAATGATCCCTGCTGAGAGCCAGCAGCTCTGTCCGCAAGGCGCCGAGACCCTTGGGATAGAGCACGGCTCCGGATCTCCAGCAGAGTGCACGTTTCCTCTCCCAAGTATTTTTAAATATCTTTCCAACGAAACAGCTGATAAGCAATTTGTCATCTATTTATATTCTAAGTAAGTAAAGATAATTTTAGGATTC
Organism: Passer montanus; assembly: GCF_014805655.1. Taxonomy (NCBI): domain Eukaryota; kingdom Metazoa; phylum Chordata; class Aves; order Passeriformes; family Passeridae; genus Passer; species Passer montanus. The sequence goes on from NW_024373256.1 coordinate 1,268,741, forward strand.
TTCTTCCCCTCGCAGAAGCCGATGCTCCGCAAATACCGTGGCACGTCAGCGGGCACATGGCACCGTGCTGCTCCAGGGTGGGCTTGTGCCAGGAACTCCCCCGAGGAGCAAAATCCTGCTTATTTTTGGGAGATGAAAAACTTTTGAACAAGTTCTGGTTCCTATGGAAGTCTTGTACAGACTCAGAGGATTTTGAGATTTCATCCTCTCAGGTAATTCCCATAGCTGCAGGGGTTTATTGACCCCGGGCAGGGTCCAGCTGACCCCAAACCCTTTTGGAAACCCCATTTTTTATTTTATTTAAACCCTCAGATTTTGGCTCCAGCATTACATTTCCCAACCACACAGACAGCTCAGCCACCCCAGTGCTCAGATGAACCCTTAATGATGTCATTCCACATTTGCTGAGGGGAAGGGGAATGGGATCATCACTGAATCACTGCATCCTGGAATGGTTTGAGTTGGAAGTGACCTTAAAGTCCATCCAGCCCCATCCCCTGCTGTGGCCAGGGACATCTTCCACTGTCCCAGGTTGCTCCAAGCCCTGTCCAACCTGACCTTAAGCACTTCCAGGGATGGGGCAGCCCAGCTTCTCTGAGGAACCTAACCATAGGGATTTATCACACGCCTCTGCTGATGAAAAGATTTAAAGTTTTCTTCTTTTATTTTGAAACAAAATCACTCCTTTTGTAAGAGGAGGTCTCTGCTGCAGCTCCCATCCTGCTGGATGCTCAGGTTCTCCAGAGGGTACCTCCAATTTCTGCACTGCACCCACCACAACTCCAGAGCATGACCTGGGTTTTCTGGAAAACATCCCCACGTCTGAGGGGAGAGAGGGGTGAGCAGCTGGAGGCAGCACATCTTCACCCCTGCAGCAAACCCAGCCCAGCTCTCTGAAGAGCCTCTCCTCCCGATTTCATTCCTGCTGTGCTCTCACCTCCCACCACACACATTACTGCAGCCACTCAGGATTTGTGGCTTTGGAGAATGAGCTAAATGAATTTGATGTCCCAGAAAGAGGCACTTGAAAGCGAAACCGGTGGGGTTTAATGACAGCATTTTCCACATTTTTATGATAATGACTCTGGTGTTTATTGGAAGGTTAGCAACTCAGCCGAGCAGGAAAACAAAGCAATCGGAGAGGCCAGCCCTGCCACGGGGCCTCTGCACTCTTGGGCATTAATGCCTGTTCTGTTCATGACATTTTTTGCCCATTTGGGCTCTCCAGCGTGTCCCTGTGGGAGTATGAGAGGATGGAGGTGACATCACTTGGGATGAAGAGGAACAGAGCCTGCCCTCCTGCACTCTGCAAACTCATCCAACTCTGCTAATTGGGATCATGCTGTTCTTCAGGCTGGGAAACTGAGGCACAGAGCGTTCAGCACATTGCCAAAGACCACCCAAGGAACGGAAGTTTGGCCCAAGTAACTTGGAGCCTCCTGCCCCAAGGGCCTTCACCTGGCCACTGCCCAGCTCTGCCTTCCTGTGCAGGTTGGCCTTGGGCAGATGGACACAAAGCCAAAAGCAGCTTCACTGCTGTGAAATCAGCTGGAGGCACATCTGGAGCTGGAGGTTGGAGAAGGGATGAGTTTTGCTGCCCATGCCATACCAGGCAGTGCCAGGCAGTGCCCAAGGCAGAGCACAGCTGGTGCTGCTGTGAGGAGGTGACTTTCACACAAGGTTGGGACCTCAGCAGCTGAGCGAGCTGGGATTTAAGGTCCCACTCAGAAAGTGACATTTTTGTCACGTTTGTGTGAACACCCTGCTGCCCAGGTCGCCGCTCTGATTCCCCACTGCTCCATCTCTGCCCAGACACCAAATTCCTGCACTTCCCCTCCTTTCCCACACTCACATCCCTGCTGCCTCCTGCGTTACTTCAGCCTGGGAGCGAGCAAAGTCTTGATGGCAAGAAAAAGATATTCCCACACACGTGGCTCAGTAAATCCTGATGTTTTCCAACACCCATCCCACTGCTGGACAATCAGAGTGGTGTTTGTGTGGGGCTGGGATGAGGCACTCAGCCAGGGGACCCAAAGAGCCCCTGTCCCTCAGGTGCTGTGGTGCCAGAAAAGCCCAGCAAGAACAACCTTTGCCATTTTCTTGCATCTCGAGCGTGTCCTTGTGTAACAAACTCGGATCACAGAGCAATTCCTGCCCCCGGTGATTCAGAACGTGATTAAATGCTATTTGTCTGTTCCTCTGAAATAAAGGAGCTGCAGTTGCTACAAACAAATTACGGTTTCAAGCTGTGAGGTAAAACACACCTTGGCTCCTGAGAAAGCTGCTGCAGGCTTTGGTGGCTCTGAAGAGAAAGAGGAAACAACAAGGGGTGTTTCCTAATGTTGCAGATCTCGCTAAAGTGCACTAAATTAATTATTTGACTCATAAGAAGCAACTCATTCCCCACTATTTTTAGCCTCACATACTATTTTAAGAGGTTTTGTCTTCAGGGTCCAGTCACGTGGAAGTTAAACAGAAGGCACTGAAGTCTCCAAAGGATAATAAACTATCTCAAATTACTTTGCTAATGGAACAAAGAGTACTGTAAATGTCACACAGGATAGAACAAGAGCAGGAGAAACCTTTACACGAAACAATGGATCCATTAGCACAAAGGTAAGGAAAAAAATCCCACAGACTTGTGATACTTGTGCAGAGCTTCACGGAGCTGCTGCTCGAAGCCAAGGGAATCTGTTCCCTCACTTGGGTTCTGTGCTGAGCTCACACCACAATCACCCACACTCTCAAGGATTGATCCTTTAGGATTTCAAAGCCCTTTACAGACAATAGCTAAGCCCCAGGTGAGTCAGTGGAATTATTTCTGCTTCAAACCCAGGTGCAGAGTGGGAATCACTGAATCACTGATGGGAGACCAAAACCAAACAGAGGTCCAGACTCACCAAACCCACCCAGGGGTCCTCACCTCCAGCTTAATGAAGTTGTCCATCATCCTGCAAGCTGCAGGAGTGACCCTTCACTCCTGGGGTGACTCATCTGCTGGAGATGAGTCTCCATCCCAGCTCTGGTGGGGCCTCTTGGGTGAGAGGATGGACTGTGAGACACCACCACCCACCCTGCCCTGTATTTTGCCTCTCCTGCTTTTGGCAGAAGATCAAAAGTCTTCAAACACATCAAGGACTGCAGCAGCAGCGTCACAGAGTGGTTTGGGTGTGACATAACACCACCAAGGAGCCATGATGAGAAATTCTCCACCATGTGGGATGACAGTGCTGCCTCAGGAAAGCAGCAAAGACAAAACCTCTGAGAAGCAGGGAAAAGAGCAGGGAAAAAAGATGCCATGGGCTGCTATCTGAAGTGTGAGCAGATCCCCAGCCCCCTCCAGTCCATGAGTCAAGCTTCCTTCTGGAAGTAATTCCTAACCCCACTGGAGAGTTAATACCCAGATGTGTGAAGTGCAGAGTAAATTTGGCTCTGCTCTGCAGAGTTCGCTGCGAGGAGAAAGAGTGGGGAGATGAATCTTTGGTTTGACAGTCCTGAGATCTCCTAACCAAAGCCCATACCACTCCCAAGAGCTCGCCTGTTCTACTGAAATTTAATTAGCTGAGGCTCTCCAGCGCACACGTGTGAGATGGTTGGAGGGCTCGGAGGGGTGTAGATGAGAATAAATCTGCCTTCAGGCAAATCTGCACAGGTTAAGGTTGGAAAAGCCCTCTAAGATCCCCATGTCCAACCATCAGCCCACCCCCTCCTCGTCCACCCCAACCCGTGTCCCCAAGTGCCACATCCACACATTCACTGAGCAGTCCAGGGATGCTGACTCCCCCCCTGCCCTGGGCAGCCTCTGCCAGGGTGTGACAACATTTTCCATGAAGAAATTTTCCCTAATATCCAACCTGAACCTCCCCTGCTGCAACTCTGGACAAGGGCCTGGAGAGCCAGGACAGGGGAATGGCTTCCCACTGCCAGAGGGCTGGGTGGGATGGGAAACTGGGAAGGAATTCCTGACTCAGAGCATGGGGAGGGTGCCCAGAGCAGCTGTGGCTGCCCCTGGATCCCTGGCAGTGCCCAAGGCCAGCTTGGATGGGGCTTGGAGCAGCCTGGCACAGGGGGAGGTGTTGGGGTTGGACTGGATGGGCTTTAAGGTCCCTTCCACCCCAAACCATTCCAGGATTCCAGGCAATGAGGTACCTGTGAGAAGCCACTGCTCAGGGGCTGGCTGACACTTATTTTCCTTAAAACAGAACACTGAGGAAATCATCACTTTTAGCAGAAACTTTATCAAATGAAGACAAATTTCCCCGTTCTGCACTGAGAGCCTTGGCTGCAAATGAGCCATGTCGGCACCAAGCTGGGAATGGGAAATGAATCCAAGGCTCAGCCTTTGGTTCTACACTTGGACAGGACCTCAGTGCTGAACTATAAATATCAGGGCTGTGGTTCTGCTGACTGGAATTGGTTTGTTGTGCTCATCTCCAGACTGATCAATTATTCCAAAGTGTATTTATTGCTGATGAAATGACTGGAGAAGGGACTTTTCCCGCAGTTATTATGGGATATTTAGTGAGTAAACATGGAAATCAACTATCCCAAGTGTCAATATTAACCCTTTTTCTTGGGAAAAAAACATTCCCTGCCTGCCAACACACAGAACTAAGCACCAACTAAGATATTTAGAACTCAGCTAATTCTATAAAATTTTATTTCTTTATATTTTGGGGTCACACTCAGTGCTAAAATCCAGCTTTCATTTGCAATCACCAGAGAAATAAACCAGCATCTTTAAATCATCAGCAAAGAATGATTCAATCCCTTCAAACAGGCTTATAAAAACCTCTCTGCACCACAAAATAAATTAATCTCAACACATGACTCACAGGCACCAGCAGGATGGTTCTCCAGAAGGGTGAGGAGCTGAAAACAAGATTTGGTGAAGTTTGAAGGTTTCAATGTTGGCTTTTTAGCAATTCTTTGTGCTGCTTGATGATGGTGGGAATGCCAGGAGAGTGGGAATATCTTGTGTGATGATGTCAAAAGGGAACAAAGAGGGGTTTTTTTGGCATTTTACAGCTGTGGAAAGATGTGTCCAACTGCTGGAAAAGCCATGGTGGCAGCAGAGCTGCGTTAGCAGGATATGGAATCATGGAATCACAGCATCACTGAGCTTCAACAGAGCTCCAACACCGCTGAGTCCAACCACGCTCCCAGCACTGCCGAGGCCACCACAAACTCGTGTCCCCAGGTGCCACATCCAGGGATGGGGACTGCAACACTGCCCTGGGCTGGACAGCCCTTCCCGTGAGGGGATTTTCCCAATATCCAACCTGAAGGTTGCCTGGTGCAGCCTGAGGCCGTGGTGCCATGGAAGGGCTGCTCCAAGCTGCTCCCCGCGGTGCTGTGGAGGAAGAGCAGCAGTTAAGGACACTCAGCTCTGGCAATGACAACGTGCCACAGGCTGGGATCTGGGCTGGGATGGGGCATCACCAGGGATGCGGATCACCAGGCATGGATCTGGCCTCCAGAAGGAACTCTGGAAGGAACACAGATGATCTTTAAGGTTCCTTCCAGCCCAGGCCATTCTATGATGTCCTTACATGAGTTCTGTTCCAAATTAACTCCCTGGATCTGAGAATTGAGGATGGGATCTGAGCTGGCAGGAGCTGTCAGTGCTGGGGGAGGTTCACTTGAACCGTGAAGGGACACAGAATCTTCAGCAGTTTCCTCCCTAAATATTATAACAAATATCAGCCCAAAAAGCAGAAAATGCCCCAGCTGAGGAGCTGCTGACTGCCTGGTGAACAGCAGGACCAGGAACACCACACGCTCCTGGGGGAAAACCACACAGCAGGACCAGGAACACCACACGCTCCTGGGGGAAAACCACACAGCAGGACCAGGAACACCACACATTCCTGGGGGAAAACCACAATTCTGTGCACGCACTGTGCAGGATCAGAGCTTCGGATCAGGTCCTTGGCGCTCCTGGGCTGGTGGGAAGTGATGTCACCAACCAGAGCTGAACTCTGAAACGTCCCAGCTCCTGCTGAGTGTCCGTGTCCCATTGTCCTGGCAGTGAGTAATGTCCCTTTCCCTCCCAGCTGCTCAGGTGTGTTTATGATCCCGAGCCATGGTGTCACTGCCCAGCCAAGTGACACTCAGGGCAGCACATCACCGCCAGCAGCCTCCAGCTCATTTCATGCTAATTGCTCTCCAAAATTGGGTGATGCAGTTGGGGCACAAAAAAACATTTTCAACAGTGTCATTAATTCGGGGAACATTTCCTGGAGTAATTACAGCCAGCATCACCAGTCATGCCTAATTATTCCACGCAGCCCCACCCAAACACACTTCAGGTTGATTAGCAAGGCGTGTGTTATCCCACTCCACGCTCGAGAGGGATAAATGGGGCTCTCTAGGAGAAAGTAAATATTACCTGTTGTACCCAATGATCCAAATCGTTCAAATCCTTCATTATCTGCTCCCAAACACTTAACAAAGCTATTACTTAATTTATTTGATGGCACAGATGTCATTAACCGAGGCTGGTGAGCATCATGGGATGTTTTAATGATCTGTTTGATGAGTTGCTTTGTCCTGAAATGATTGTTTATGGCTCAAAGAAAACGAAGAGCAACTTTTGACTCGAATGACAAGGAATTCAGGGACAAGAAAAGAACCATAGAGGTGCTAAGCAGATCTTCCAGGAGGACCCTAGGAATTCAGCAGGAATTTCATAATGGAGTGACAGGACAAGGGGGAATGGCTTCCACTGCCAGAGGGCAGGGATGGATGTTGGGATATTGGGAAGGAATTCCTGGCTTCGAGGGTGGTGAAGGGGCTGGGAAGGAATTCCCAGAGAAGCTGTGGCTGCCCCTGGATCCCTGGGAGGGTCCAGGACCAGGCTTAAAACACCCAGGGACAGTGGGAAGTGTCCCTGCCCATGGCAGGGGTGGCACTGGGTGCACTTTGAGGTCCCTGCCAACCCCAACCCTTCCATGGTTTTATGACTCAGTGATCCTACGCTGGTCACTTAGCAGGGATCCGTGAGGAAAAAATGGTGGGAGGCAGCAAACTTTGAAAAACTTCCTGTGTGTTCCTCTGTGCTGTCACCAAACAAGCTTTTATCCTTTTTTTTTTTTTCCTTTTTTCCTTTTTCCCCACTTCCAGAGGAACATGGCTGCTGTTAAAGCATTTTTCCCTGCTCCTGGAGCACCCTCTCCTGTCCAAGCAGCCGCAGTTCCCATCTGTGAAAAATGCATATTATATGATTGGCTCTTCGCAAATATTGAAATTAATACTAAATGTGTTATGTTGGAAAGTTATGCTGTATTAATCTTTTTTAGTAGTGCTGTATTAATCTTTTTAAGTAGTGTGGAAAATATAGTTTTTAGGCTATAGCATAATATTAAAATAGAAACTATGTGATATAAGATATTTTTTGTAACTATCTCAAGGAATGGATAAAATAATCCAGAAATTCTTCACAGAGACAACAGCAACAAGACACCAAGACCCCAAGAGAAGAATTATTGCCTCCTAGTCGGGAAAGCTCAGACTTTGAGGAGCCAAGAAAATTGATTTACAAGATGAAAGGGGAAATCAGACATTAAGCAGAAACACCTCCAATTTTGAATCATGTATGAGTTATATAAATATGCAATAGACTATTCTTTTAAGGGTTAATCCTCTGTTAACGTGGGTCCTTTTTCTGCTTATTTTGCCCAGAAAGAGGTACCCGGACTGTCCATAAGTCTTTGTTTTTATTGTCTCATATTGTCCTAATCCAAATTATCCACAGTTTAATTATATTACTATTTTTATAACCATTTTATTACTATTCAACTTTTAAAATTCTAAAAACAAGTGATTGGCGTTTTTCACACCTGGGCTGCCTCCGCACAGGGGGAACCGTGTGGGACTCACCCCCTGCAGCAAATAAAAGTTTATTCATGTTACACCGAGCTCCTTTGTGCTCCTGCTCTAAGTGGATGTAAAATCTGTATCTGCAGTGTTTCCAGTACGTTTTTAATGCTTTTATTTCCCCAGCCACCCCCGCTTTACTTGTGAAAATGCACGGTTGGGTTATAAAATTTAAAATTAAATCAAGCAGCGGGGCTGGCGATCTGATGAATCCATGGAGGGTCTGTTGGCACCCCAGGGGTGGTGTTTGTCCGGGGAAAATCCACATCCACCGGCAGCGGGAATGGGCTCAGGTCCCTCATGTCCCCAGAGACTGAGGTACCAGGAGCGGGAATGGGTCCCCAATGTCCCCAGAGACTGAGGCACCAGGAGCGATCCCGGGTCCCTCATGTCCCCACAGACTGAGGCACCAGGAGCGATCCCGGGTCCCTCATGTCCCCACAGACTGAGGTACCAGCACCAGCCCGGGGTCCCCTCATGTCCCCACACCCAGAGATACCACGAGTGGCCCTGGGTCTCTCATGTCCCCACAGACTGAGGCACCATAAGCGATCCCAGCTCCCTCATGTCCGCACAGACTGAGACACCAGAAGTGATCCCGGGTCCCTCACGTCCCCATATCCACCGGCAGAAGGAATGGGCTCAGGTCCCTCATGTCCCTCATGTCCCCACAGACTGAGGTACCAGGAGCAGCCCGAGGTCCCCTCATGTCCCCACACCCAGAGATACCACGAGTGGCCCTGGGTCTCTCATGTCCCCACAGACTGAGGCACCAGCACCAGCCCCGGGTCCCCAATGTCCCCACAGACTGAGGCACCAGCACCAGCCCCGGGTCCCCAATGTCCCCACAGACTGAGGCACCAGGAGCAGCCCGAGGTCCCCTCATGTCCCCACAAACTGAGGCACCAGGAGCGGGAATGGGTCCCTCATGTCCCCACAGACTGAGGCACCATAAGCGATCCCGGGTCCCTCATGTCCCCACATCCATCGGCAGCGAGAATGGGCTCAGGTCCCTCATGTCCCCACAGACTGAGGCACCAGAAGCGATCCCGGGGTCCCTCATGTCCCCACAGAGTCTGAGGTCCCCATGTCCCCACAGCCAGTAAGGACCTGGGGACCGCAAACGCGTCCGGGACCACCGAGCACCCCCGGGGTCCTCCTCCCCCTCAGAGCCACCACCGAGCGGGAGCCAGAGCGGCGCAGCCGGGGCCGCTCCGCCCCGCGCGTCTCTATGGTCACCGCGCTGCGTCTCTATGGCCGGCGGCTGGAGGACCGCGCCGTGACATCAGTGGGGTGGCGCTGTTGCCGTGGGGTGAATCAGTTCCGGCAGCGCGGCGGCGCTCTGGGCGGAGCTCTATGGCCGGCGAGCGCTGTGTGAGCGTGCCTCTCTATGGTGGGGCGGCGCTCTAGCCCGCGCTCAGTGGTGCGGGCGGGGCGGCGCGGGGCCGAGGCCGCCATGGCCGCCATGGCCGGCGCGGGGCCGGGCCCGGCGGAGGGGCCGTGCGTGCTGTGCTGCGGGGAGCTGGACGTGGTGGCCCTGGGCCGCTGCGAGCACCCCATCTGCTACCGCTGCTCCGTGCGGATGCGGGCGCTCTGCGGTGTCCGGTACTGCGCCGTGTGCCGGGAGGAGCTGCGGCAGGTGAGGCCGGGCCCGGGGCTGGGGGGCCTGGGCCGGGCGGGGCAGCTCCGGGCAGGGCGGACGGGGACCGGGCTGGCGGGACCGCCGGGGACGGACTGCCCCGGTTGTCTGCCTTTGCCCCGCTCCTTGGGTGCCGCCGCCGCCGCCTGGGCGAGTGGGAAAGAAAATGTGAAGAAAATGGAGTTGGAGCGAGTGTTTATGGTGTGAGGTCAGCAGGGCTCGCTCTGGCAGCAGGGAATGGAGCTCCCTGCCCCAGGAGGCAGCAGCTCTTAGGGGGGATCGTGGAATGGTAAAATCCTGGAATAGTTTGGAATGCAAGGGACCTTAAAGCCCGTCCAGTGCCACCCCTGCCATGGCAGGGACACCTCCCGCTGTCCCAGGCTGCTCCAAGCCCTTTCCAAGCTCTTCTTGGGCACTGCCAGGGATCCAGGGGCAGCCACAGCTTCCCTGGACATCCACTTCTAGATTTCTGACATAGCTTTTGCTGTGAGAACTGAAATTCCTTACTGTATTTATGTCTCGTCCTTTCTGGGCTGGGGCTGTTAACTCCAGCTGTTCCCGCAGCAGTTCCCGGGCTGGGAATGTGTGCTGGAGGTGGGGGCTGCAGTGCTCCGGGCCGGGGGGCAGCTGGGAGCCAGGGGATGCCCAGGGAGGGGAGTGTGGTACAGGTAATTCGGGAGGTGATGGCTGTTGAGCTCCTCACTTTCCTGGCAGTTAAGAGAAGACCAAACAGTGATTTCCCTGCCAGCCTTAGACATTGAGTCACTTGTCACTTGGAGACTCCAGGTCGCCGTGTGCTCCCCCAGGAGACGGGGAGGAGCCGAGGGCAGGGCTCCTGGCAGGCATTGGCCGTGGAAGGGGTTGTGCTGCTCGAGGATATTTACTCTGGGAACAGTTGTGGGAGCAAAGCACCCCGTTCAAACTCCAGAGGCCGGGCTGGGCCAATCCACGTTCCCCTGGCGTGTTGATAAGATGTGCCGTGGCCCTGCTGACGGCAGGGGACAGTGCCCGGGGGAGGTGGCACGGGGCTGTGGGCAGCTCCCAGGGGCGGTGCCCGCCTGGAATGCCCACCCCGCTGCTGTTCCCGCAGGTGGTGTTCGGCAGGAAGCTCCCCTCCTTCTCCTCCATAGCCCTGCAGCAGCTGCAGCACGAGAAGAAATATGACATTTATTTCATGGACGCCGAGGTGTACGCGCTGTACAGGTGAGCCCGGGCTGCTCCCGGGTGTCCCCGGGCACGTGGCAGGAAGCGCTGCTGCAGGAGGGAGGGGTGCTCTGCTGCCCTGGCATTCGGGGAGCTCTGAGTCACCTGCCCTGCAGGTGTTTGTGGCCAGGTGACAGCCTGGAGCAGGGCGCTGAGCCTCAGCAGCTGTGGGACTGCAGTGGTGGAATCACCAACACAACACACAAGCTTTGCTCTCTCAATAAAAGTCATTTTTGGCATCTTTAACAGCAGCAAATGTGATGAAAACCTTCCTGTTCCTTGCGTGGCTGCTGTGGAGTTGATAAAGACTTAATTACTGTTGTAATTGTAATTACTTCTGTGCTGAATAAGGACTAACCCAACCAAGGTGTGCCGAGTATTGCATGAGGAGTAGCATTGTCTTCACACAAAGATCTTAATTCTGAATGGGAGAGAAAAAAGGTGAAGTGAAAAAAACAGTGCAGAATAAAAACGTGGCAGTAGCATCGTGCTCTACAAATATTTTTCATAATAATCTTAATTGGGAGGATGTGAGATAATGGAAAGAGGAGTGGAAATGATGCATACAGGCAGTGGAACCTTTTCCTTGGAGAATTGGGCGTTATATTCACCCTGTTTTGGGCTGAGAATGTGACTTTGGGACATTTACAGTTTTGCATGGCTTGACATTTATGGAAATGAGGGAGTGGCAGTGCTCAGCTCTTCCTGGGAGCCGTTGTGTGGTGGGTTTTTTTGGGTGAGGTTTTTCCCTCCTTTCCTCATACAATTCCTTAATTTCATTTTATCTCTCCCCACCGTATTCCTCAGTTTCTGACAGTGGGAAGTGTGCTGGAATTGGATGTGAATGTTGCAGGAATGAGCTGAATCTCGTGCAGGGGGAGGGTTTGTGTCAGTTTACTCAGTTTTGCAGACACTGTGGTTCCTCCTCCCTGGCTGCTCAGCTCTTCCCCAGCAGCTGGAACCTCGGTGTAGTTTGGTTCCATCCTGTTCCTGCCATCCAGCAGAACTCTTGCAACAAGCAATTCTTGCAATGAGCAGGTCACAACCCTCACTGCAGACTGCAGGGGCAGCCTTAAAGCTGGAGCCTTCTGCCAGGGACGGGACAGCTGTGTTTTGCTGCAGGGGTGGGGGTGCTGAGGGGCAGTTGGGTCATTTTGGGAATCTCTCTCATCCCTCAGGAAGCTGCTGCAGCACGAATGCTCCTTGTGCCCGGATGCAAAGCCCTTCAACACCTTTGCAGACCTGGAACAGCACATGAGGAAGCAGCACGAGCTCTTCTGCTGCAAACTCTGTGTTAAACACCTGAAGGTGAGCAGGGCCTCTCTTGGATGTGTGGGGAGGAGGGAGTTTCCCTCCATGACCTCCACAGCTCCTGGGAAGGTGGGAAGGCAGAACAGCAAGGATGTATTTAAGTTCCCTCTTCCTGCAGCGAGGCCAGTTGCTTTATTTAAAGCCTTTCTCCTTCCATAAACTGATTAATGAAGAGGGCCTGGAGGTTCTCCAGGTTTTAAATTAAACCCCACGGTGGTGGTGCCACGGTTGGTTTGTGCCAGGTGAGCTGGAGTTTGTGCCAAAAGGGATGGGATCCAGGAGTGAGCAGGTTGACCTAAATGAACCCTAACAAGTTTGGGAGCTGAGTCTTTCCTGTGGTCTTGGAATTCCTGGGGCTGATTGAAGGGAAGTGGGAAAGGAGGGCAGGACCTCCTTTGGTTTCTGGTGAGGTGCTTCATGCTCAGGGTACATAGCCAGCACTGTTTGCCATTTTCTCTCACAAACAATATTAAAACTGTTGCTTTTTAATTTCAGAATACTGTAGAGATTTTTATTTCAAAGGAAAATGTCCCATGTTACTCATACCCACTGAAAAGAAACTCTTAAACTTGTGGCAGCTTCAGTCCATCAGCCTTGGCAAAGTCAAACAAACCTTTTCCCAGAGCAATTTCCCAGGCATTGTCTAGGCCAGAAATAAAGGATATTCTGTTCTCAAGGCTGGGTTGATCTTTTTGGCATCTCCAGAACCCTTCCTACCAAAACAGCTCACAAGGCAGTGGGGACAGAGGGCTGGCTTTGATACACAGGTTGTTCACTGAAGTGGATCCTCTGTGTGCAGCTATTTGGGCTGGTTGCTGTGAGAGGAAGGTAAAGCAGCTCCCTTGGGGTTTCTGAATTCAAGAATGCAAAATACTGTTTGTTGATAAATACATAGTTAGGCTTTTTCCACTCCAGAGATTATAATTTAAACTCGTTACAGCATAAAAAGATTCCAAAAGGAAAAAAGTGAATTAAATTCATTCCCAGTGTTCAGAGAAATACAAGTTAGATTTAATTTGAATCCATCAAATGAATTTTACTTCCTGTCCACCAAAAATTTTAGGTGTTGGTGATCAAACTGCATCTTTTGGAAGCAAATCTTCCACCCCTACAGATGGAAGAAAAGTTGGACACAGCCTGGCTTGTTCAGTTTGGCTCCGTGTCCGTAGGAAACAGTACAAATCCATAACTACAAATCTCTAAATACCAATGTACTAACACAACGCCTGCCCTCCAGATCTTCACCTACGAGAGGAAATGGTATTCCAGGAAGGACCTGGCCCGGCACCGGATCCACGGGGACCCTGATGACACCTCCCACCGGGGCCACCCCCTCTGCAAGTTCTGCGACGAGCGCTACCTGGACAACGACGAGCTGCTGAAGCACCTGCGCAGGGACCACTACTTCTGCCACTTCTGTGACTCCGAGGGGGCTCAGGAGTACTACAGGCAAGCAAATCTTATTGATAGGAGTCCTTTTCTGCCTTAAATTTCATTTTTCTAGCTTAAATTTTGAAGTCAAGTTCTTTAGGTATCCTTTGAATTTAGGGGGTAGGTAGTGTTTGAAAGCAGAGTGGAGGAATGGCAGCAGGTTAGCTGAAATTCCCTTAAATAAATAGCAAAAATACTCACTTTGAGTCTAGTTAATGCTTTAAAATTTTCTTTATGAAATGAATTTAATTTTGCAGCCTGACAGCAACTGTCTGGTGTGTTACCTCTGATGGGGGACAGGATGAGAGGAAGTGTTCTTAGGTTGCATCAGGGGAGGGTTAGATTGGATATTGGGGAAAAATTCCTTCATGGAAAGGGTTGTCAGGCACTGGAGGAGGTTAGCCAGGGAAATGGTGGAGTCACTGTCCCTGGAAATATTTAAAACCATGAGGATGTGACACCTGGGGACACAACTTAGTGGTGAACATGGTGGTGGTGCTGGCTGATGGTCTTAAAGGTCTTTTCCAGCCTTAATTCTGTGATTCCTTGATCCTGCTGCTCCAAGGTTTGTGTGCAAGGGGAATAGAGGTAACTTTTTTGTCGTGTGTACAGCTGGATGTGCTGAGCATCTGTGAGTTTGGTTTAACACCTCTGCTGCATTGGCTGTACAGAAACAGGATCAGCTGGAAAACTTCCTGGGAATAAGGACAAACCAGCCACCAGGGCTTGTCCTCACTGAAGCCTGCAAGAGTAGCCAAGTGCCATCAGAAGAGCACCTTGGGAGGGGTCAGCTCTGTTTGGGTTTGGTTTGACATCTGGGTGGTGCATCCAGGAGTGTGTTGGCCCTACAGAATTGGTGTCAGCTGGAAAACATCCCTTGGAGAAGGACAAATGAACCACCAGGGCTTGTCCTCACCTCCCTTTGATGCCTTGAGAGGCTGCCTGGAGCAGAGCTGGGCAGAGTTAAAGGAATAAAGCTGGGATTTATTAAAAGGCCTCAAAGGATGCACCTTGGGCAGCACAAGAGCCTGGCTGTGCTACCCCTAAGATGGACAATGGGTCAGGAGTTCTCACACTTTTACAAGTTTAGATCCATTTCCATACTGGGGTTCATTGTCCAAGTCCAGCTCAGGTGATGCAGTCCCATCCTCCCAGACTGCTCTCCTCCATTCCCTGTTTGCACTTTTGGGGCTGAAGCTGCAGTGGTGTCCTTGGTTCTGGGGCTGGCAAAGGATTGTTCTGTGTGGCTGAGCTTCATATGAAGTTAGTTAGTTAGAGTTCTGTACCAGTGGAGTCCAGAATCTGGGAAACAGGAAAGTCCCATCCTCCCAGACTGCTCACCTCCATTCCCTGTTTGCACTTTTTGGGGCTGAAGCTGCAGTGGTGTCCTTGGTTCTGGGGCTGGCAAAGGATTGTTCTGTGTGGCTGAGCTTCATATGAAGTTAGTTAGTTAGTTAGAGTTCTGTACCAGTGGAGTCCAGAATCTGGGAAACAGGAAAGCTCAACCTGAAGGCACGACCCTTGCAGGAGTGTCTGTGTCAGGGAGTGGGAAGGGTCAGCTCTGTGTTTTCCCTTGCCAGTGACTACGAATACCTGCGGGAGCACTTCAGGGAGAAGCACTTCCTGTGCGAGGAGGGCCGCTGCAGCTCGGAGCAGTTCACGCACGCCTTCCGCACCGAGATCGACTACAAGGCCCACAAGAGCGCCTGCCACAGCAAGAGCCGCGCCGAGGCGCGCCAGAACCGCCACATCGACCTGCAGTTCACCTACACGCCCCGGCACCCGCGCAGGAACGACGGTCAGCTGGGCACGGGGACTCCGGGGCAGCCACGGGCACCCTGCCGTGGTGGGGAGGCACAGCAGGGCAGGGACGGGCACCCTGCCATGGTGGGGAGGCACAGCTGGGCAGGGATGGGCACCCCGGCGCCGTGGGGAGGCACAGCTGGGCAGGGATGGGCACCCTGCCGTGGGGGGGAGGCACAGCTGGGCAGGGATGGGCACCCTGCCATGGTGGGGAGGCACAGCTGGGCAGGGATGGGCACCCTGCCATGGTGGGGAGGCACAGCTGGGCAGGGATGGGCACCCTGCCATGGTGGGGAGGCACAGCTGGGCAGGGATGGGCACCCCGGCGCCGTGGGGAGGCACGGCCAGGGCAGGGATGGGCACCCCGGCACCGTGGGGAGGTACAGCAGGGCTGCTCCGTGCCTGGAAGCTCCCAGGGTGGGCAGGAGCAGCCTGGGCTGGTGGAAGGTGTCCTTGTCCTTTCTGACAGTGCCCAGGTTGGACAGGGTTGGAGCAGCCTGGTCTGCTGGAAGGTGTCCCTGCTCAGGAGCGAGTGGGGAGGCACAGCTGGGCAGGGATGGGCACCCCGGCGCCATGGGGAGGTACAGCGGGGCTGCTCCGTGCCTGGAAACGCCCAGGGTGGGCAGGAGCAGCCTGCTCTGCTGGGAGGTGTCCCTGCTCAGGAGTGAGGTGTTCTTTAAGGTCCCCCCCACCACCCAAACCATTCTATGGTTCCTATTCTCTAAGATGGAGCAGCCTGGTCTGCTGGAAGGTGTCCCTGCTCAGGAGCGAGGTGTTCTTTAAGGTCCCCCCTCCACCCAAACCATTCTATGGCTCTTGTTCTCTAAGAGTTTTCAAGAACAACTGGTGTTTTCTGGTGAATATTTCATAGCCATGAAGAAATTCTCCCCAAAGAAGGTAGACAAGTCCTGGAACAGCAACAAGAGCTTGTACAGTGAGAGGGCCTCTCCAACCTGAGGGGTTGCAGTTTTCTGGTGAATATTTCATAGCCATGAAGAAATTCTCCCCAAAGAAGGTAGACAAGTCCTGGAACAGCACCAAGAGCTT
The DNA here is from genome assembly GCF_014805655.1 of Passer montanus. Lineage (NCBI taxonomy): Eukaryota > Metazoa > Chordata > Aves > Passeriformes > Passeridae > Passer > Passer montanus. Next base: position 1,285,053 of record NW_024373256.1, read on the forward strand.
GTAGAGTGAGAAGGCCTCTCCAACCTGAGAGGCTGCACAGTTTGAGAAGGCCTCTCCAACCTGAGGGGTTGCACAGTTTGAGAAGGCCTCTCCAACCTGAGTGGCTGCACAGTTTGAGAAGGCCTCTCCAATCTGAGAAGTTGCAGAGGTTGAGGATAACCAGAACTTGCCCAGACAAAGCCCTCTGATGTAGTTCTAGAGCTGGCCTTGCTTTGAGTACAGGGCTGGAGCAGGTGATATCCAGACATCCCTTCCTGGCTGAATTGTTGTAGGATTTTTTCCCTGTGTGTGGGTTTAATGAGGACAGGTAATTTTAGGAGAACTGCTGACTTGGTCATCAGAAAGAAATGAAGATAATTTATTTGTACCAGTATCTTTTTTGCATTTTTTAGGCACAGTGTGATGCCCACACTAGAGAAATAACTGAGAGTGATCATCCCTCCCCTCTGTTTTAGGTGTTGTAGGTGGAGATGACTACGAGGAGGTTGACAGGTTCAACAGGCAAGGGAGGGCAGGCAGGTTGAGCAGCCGAGGGAGCCAGCAGAACAGGAGAGGCAGCTGGAGGTACAAGAGGTGAGTAGCACGACCTCGTGTGGAGTTTTATTCCCATTTAGTCATGGTTTTTGCTTGCCAATTCACAATATTTTGGAGGATTAGGAGGAAGGAAGTGATACAAAATTTGGAGGCCTCGGTGGTGAATCCTTAGCTGAGAGCTTCCCATCCAAGCCTGTGTCCTGGCTACATGGTTGCTCATCATGGAATTATTTTGTGTGAGGTTTCAGCTCAGGAAACAATGTAACCCTCAACTTGTGGTTTGAAATAAACTCAGAACCCTGAGTTAATTCCAACAGCTGTTTTTATGCAAACTTCTCTAAATAGGATTTTCTGAAGTGGGTGACAAGTCTGTGCAGGTTTAATGGAGTTTTTGGTCTGGGTAATCATGAAATTCCTGTTCTAAGGACCATGCTTTTCACTGAACTAACAGATCTCTGAATGGCCAGACTGAGAGCTTTGGAAAAGGAAGAGGGTTAAGTACTGAAATGAAACTGCATTTCTGTGTCTCTTCATCCACACCAGACCCGAGTGCTTTTTACATCCTGCACATTTTATTTTCTTCTTTTTCTCACTGGATGGGCAGCTGGTCCATGACTGGTGATTCCATGGGGCAAAAAAGTCCATCCCAAAACACTCCTCTGTTGGTGTCGCATGTGGATCGTGCATGTGTTGAGAGTTCATGCCCAGCCATGCCTCAAAGAGTTCCTGTGGCCTCCAAAATGATTCCATACACTTGGAAATGAACAGGAGAGACAGGTGCCCCCTGTGTCCGTGGTACTCTCTCTCCCAGTTCACCCCGGTTTCTTCTGGCCTGGATTGTTATTCCCACACATGGAACTTGGAAATCCAGGGGGAAAATGTTGCCTGGCTGGGGTGGATTGGACTGGTGGGGCTGGTTTGGGCCTCTCAGCAGGTGGCAGCACGAGATCAGGGATGTCACCAGAGCTGGCACTGCAGAGGTGGCACTGCAGCGAGGTCCTTGCTGTTTGACCAAGGGAGTCTGCCCTGTCCTGCAGGGAAGAAGAAGACAGGGATGTTGCAGCAGCAGTCAGAGCATCTGTGGCAGCCAAACGGCAGGAAGAGAAGAAGAGGGTGGAGGACAAAGAGGAAGGCAGCAGCAGCAGGGGGAGAAAGGAGGATCTGAGGGATCTCGATGTGCTCGGCTCCAAACGTGTGCCAAAGTCTTCAAACGATGTCCCAGGTGAGTGTTGGACAGGTCCTGCAGCTGCAGGGCATCTCAGTGTCCAGAAGGTTCCCTCAGAAAGTTCTGCCTTACCCATGTTTTAGTCATTTAAAGTATCTTGAATTTCCTGAATGCCACAACATAATGGGCAACACAGTTAATTGAAGGAAATAGTGATGCATGGATTGAAATTGTTCTTCTGGAATGTCACTTAATGACATCACCAGCTGCTGAAAATAGGCCTTGGTAGTGCTGCTGTCACGGCCATTGATAGCCCCTGCTCTGGAATGAATGGGTTTGGGTTGAAAACAATGTCTTTGCTCTTTCTGTCCCTGTTCCAAAAGAAGCAGCTGCTAATGGAGTGCTCAGCCAGGACGACTTTCCAGCAATCATCGGCTCTGCAGCAGGACCTCTCCAAGGGTGAGTCTGCAGGGCTGCAGCAGGGACAAAGCACCTTTAGAAGCTGATTGATGTGTTCTGCGTTTCTGGGGAAAATAATTTTCCAGATCATTTGATCCCTCCAGGGTTTCCCCTGCCCTGTCCCCCCTGCCTGGAGCGGTTTCTGTGCTGCTCACCAGCATGAGCAGCATCAGGCATTGCTTCAGCTCCTGGCTTGATCTTAGAATCATGGAATGGAATCACAGAACATCCTCAGCTGGCAGGGACCCATGAGGATCATCCAGTCCAACCCTAAGTGGCAGTCTGAGGAGGGGTGGAGAGCTGTGGGTTTGTGTTGTCCTTTGGGGCTCTGCTGCCTCAGTAACTCCAACCCTCTCCCTTCCCCACAGCTCTGCCCAGCCACCACTGGTTAAGCTTAAAGAAGAGGATTTCCCAAGCTTGTCCTCCTCTGCAGCTCCCACCATCTCATCAGGGATGTCTCTGATGTACACAGCCACTGCCAGGAAAGCAGCCTTCCAGGAGGAGGATTTCCCAGCCCTGGTGTCCAAAGTGAAGCCCACCAATAGGACAGTAACTCACATCACATCTGCATGGAACAACGGTTCCAGTAAAAACGTGGTCAAAGCCATCAGCAGCCCCTGTGTCAACCAGCCAGCCAAAAAACCATCCCTGAACACCTCCAAAGGAAGCAAGAAGAGCAATAAACTCTGTGAATCAGACGACGAGGACAGCAGCGGCGGCCTGACCACCCAGGAGATCCGCAACACCCCGACCATGTTCGACGTCTCGTCCTTGCTGGCAGCTTCTACCTCACAAACTTTTACAAAAGTGGGCAAGAAAAAGAAGATGGGGGTTGAGAAGCAGAGCCTGTCATCCTCACGCCCGCCCCAGGAGCCACCATGTCCCAGGCCAGGCACAGAGAAGCCCCCCGAGGCAGAGCAGCCCTGCAGGGTGTTCCCTGCTGCTCACGGCCCCGACAGAGCCGCGGCCCTCGTCAACGGGCACGCGGAGAAACCATCAGCTGCCTGTGCTGCACCCAAAGAGCCCCCCGGCCTTAAAAAGCCCCCAGTGACTAACAAATGCCCTTTACCTCAGGAAGACTTCCCAGCTCTTGGGAGCTCAGGATCAGCCAGGATGCCCCCGCCACCAGGTGAGCAGGGGATGAAGCTCAGAGTCGTGGAATGGTTTGGGTGGGAGAGATCTTAAAGATCATCTCATTCCACTCCGTGCCGTGGAGGGTTTGGGTGGGAGGGATCTTAAAGATCATCTCATTCCACTCCCTGCCATAGGCAGGGGCCCTTCCACTAGACTGGGTTGTTCCAGGCTGGCCTTGGACACTTCCAGGGATGGGGAAGCACTGCTTTGCTTGGGGAGAGCCCAGAGAACACATGGATGTGTTGTGTAAACTCCTCCTGGCTCTCGTGTGGTTCTGCCACCAGCTGCCAGGTTGTGCTCTGGAGGCAGAGGCAGCCTGGGTGTCACAGGGGGGCTGGGATGTCCTCTAGGAATCACCTGTGCCCCACAGCTGGAGGTGTTTGCTCGCTGGGGGTGGCTCATGGATGCAGAGCTGGTTTTTCCCTGTCCCCAGGGCTGACACATCCATGTGTTGTACTCCAAGATCTGCCTTGGAAGCCGCTGCAGGCAGAGGGAATCTGGCTGTGTGCTGTCCCTGCTGGCACTTGTCACTTCACTTCCTCCTGTGCTGGCAGAGGTTTCCTGCCGTGCTTTTAGCCATGACCTTGTGAAAGCAGGGAGACAGGAACAAACGTGACCTGGAGTGGTTTTCATGGCAGTGGGATGCATCGGGAGGCGCCGGCACCGCTGTTTGTGCAGCTCCTGCTGGGAGAGGCCAGGCTGGGCCCGCTGCCTCCTCCCGTGGTTTGTGTTCACTTTAATAATGCAAAAGTGTTTTTCATTGTGACTTGGAGTGGGCTTTGAAAATTATTTTCCATTGAGAAAGTAAATGAATAATTAAAGCACTTTCTCTGTAGAGGAACATCAGCCACTCTCAAGTGCTTCTTGAAGATTTTTTTTTTAGGTTTTTCTCCAATACAGTGATGTCTGCACTGCAAGCTCTTCCTGGTGCTTCTGCAGAGTGTGTCAGGCACTGGTGTGGGTTTTATCCAGGGGTCTGTGAGTGCTCTAATTCCTGCCCCTTCCCTGCTTCCCTCAGGCTTTAACTCCGTGGTGCTGTTGAAGAACCCTCCTCCGCCTCCGGGCCTGTCGGTGCCTGTCAGCAAACCCCCGCCGGGCTTCGCTGTCATCCCATCCTCCACCATCTCTGAACCCGTCACTACAGCTCTGAAGGAGTGAGTCCAGGGGCTGTGGGACACCTCACACGTCCCTGGTGCCAGGGGCTTCAGACAGCACACAGGGGGTGGCTCTGAGGGGCCAGCCAGGGGAAGGTTCCCCTGGGAAGTCCCAGGGTGCTGTGGGTTGGATTCAGGAGAATTGCATAAAACAGCCCTGTGTAGTTACAAGTCTGAGGAACTGCAAACCTGTGCAATGTTTTGGCTGCTCAGACCTTGGTCTGTGCTAGATTTATTTGGGAATCTGCAGCTCCAACACATTCCTGACTTCCCGTCGATTCTGTGGAGTCCCAGCAGCAAGGTGCTGAGGCTTGTTCTCCTTGGTGACCTTCACTGCTCTGGTCTTTCCAGGAACTGCTCTCTGGTTCCTTCTGGGACAGAAAGAGGAGTTTTTGGGAAAAGGGGAGGGAAAACTCTGTGTCAGTTTCATACAGAACCTGCATTATCTCTTGGTTTATTCACAGTGAGGTCTTTGCTCAGGTCTTCTGAGTGCACCCAGCTCGTCAGGACCACGTTAAACTTGGATTTTAAACATTCTGTTTGTGTAAAGCTGGAATCTGATAGGGAAATCCCATATTTTATTATCCTGACAAGACAGCTGTGTGCTGCTTTTGTGTAGCTGGGTGGAGGAAAGATGTGCAGCTGCAAACCAGAACAGCCTTGTGATTTATGTCCCAGGACATCTTTGTGTGACACAAACCAGTGTCAGGGTCACTTCTGGTCTTTTCCAACACAGGACAAAATCCTGTCATGGATCATACTTGATACCTGAGAACTTCCAGCAGAGGAACATCCAGCTCATACAATCCATTAAAGAATTTCTTCAGAGCGACGAGTCCAAGTTCAATAAATTCAAAACCCATTCTGGGCAGTTCAGGCAGGTGAGTGGCTTCTCAAAGCCTCCCTTTCAGGGAGGCCTGAATTCCAGTGGGATTTTTAATAGATAAATATTCATTTTCCTCTGATTCTTGCCCTTCTCTGTCCCCTGCAGGGGCTGATCTCTGCAGCTCAGTATTACAAAAGCTGCCGGGAACTGCTGGGGGAAAACTTCAAGAAGATTTTCAAGGAGTTGTTGGTGCTGCTGCCAGACACAGCCAAGCAGCAGGAACTGCTCTCTGCTCACAACGACTTCCGGATCAAGGAGAAACAAAGCTCCAACAAACCCAAAAAGAACAAAAAGAATGTTTGGCAGACGGACTCCGCCGGCGACCTCGACTGCTCCATCTGCCCCACGTGCAGGCAGGTGCTGACCCAGCAGGACGTGGTGACCCACAAAGCTTTGCACATCGAGGATGAGGAGTTCCCCTCGCTGCAGGCCATCAGCAGGATCATCAGTTAGCTCTCCCCAGGGCCACCACCCGTGCCCTGGCTGTGGATGTGCACTTTGGAACGAGGTTTGGCATAGCTGGGGGCTGGTGCCCTTGAGGCAGAGAGGAGCAGGTGATTTGGGAAGCTCTCCTGGGCAAAGGGATCATAGGAATGGGCCAGAGCTCGTCCCCACCCACTGTCTGAGCTCCCAAATCTGGGCTAGGGTTAGGCTGAGCTGCAGGGGGAGGCAGGCAGGGCTCCTTCCTCCTGGAACATGCAATAGCTGGGAATCCTTTTGGATCTGCAGAATGACAGGGGACACAACAGGGGAATAAGCTTCTGGTTTGGGGGTTTCTTTCTGGTTTGGGGGTGGGGGAAGTTAACGGGTCACTGAAATGAATGGAGGTGGCTTCCCTTATAACATTCTGATTTTTTTTGTGCTATTTCAGTGAAGATCACACTAGTCAGGGGTAAAAGGTGCAAGAGAGTGCTGCTCACTGGGGTGTGTGACCAGGAGGGCTGCACACACTGGGCTGCAGAGTTTCCCTTTCTGCAAACAGAGTCAGTTCTGCTGCTTGAAGAATTGGGCCGATCTGTGCAAGATTTGAAGTTGCCTCTGACTTTTTCTGTAAAGTTCTTTCAAGAAGCTGATTTTGTAGCCCTGCATGTACAGTAACAGCATTAAGGCTTTACTCTGCGTAAAGCACACGGGAATTTTATTTAAATGACTGCCATGTTTCTAATTTCTTGGATGTATTACTGGTGGGAGCTCCCAACAGCATCCTGGGACATTAAATGCTGCTGATTACTGACCATGTTTTCTGCAGTGCCTTTAAGTGCATTTATCTGTTTACAGTAGTCTGACACCTGCACCTCCCTCGGTACCACCGGGCTGGCGTAGCTTTGCTCCTGTTCCTTGGCACCCCCAAATTCCACCTCAGAGGAAGAGGGGGATCTCTTCCTCCTCTGAAGTGACTCCTCCAGCAGCAGCTCTGAGGTGATGGAGTGCCAGGAGTCCCCCCTGGCTGTAATTCAGTGTCTGATTCTCTCCCATCCCCAGGTTTAGTTATTTCTGACGTGTAGGAATAAAGCTGACATGAATTTATGTAATTTGTAGTGATGAAACACAGCTTTTCTAGCATCATCTTTTCTATGAAATCGAGCTCAGAGTATTACCCAAGAGCTACTCCTGCCTACAGCCACTCTTCCTTGCCTTACATGTGTTATTTTTGCTTGCTCTCAGGCTGCAAAGTGCTTTGGGTTTCTTTTCTTGAATATTTAAGACTGTTCTGACCACCTGTGCACGTTGGGGTTGGCCCAGAAGGGGCTGGGAGGGTGATTTGGGTGCACGAGCCCCTGGCAGTCCCTGTTCCTGGCCCCTGAGGGGGCTGGCTGCTGCCACCACTTCCAGTCAGCAGCTCTCCCCATGCCATCCCCTCCCTTTGGTTTGTAAAGTTCAGGGAGTGAAATGTCTTCCCTGCAGGAGCATCTTGTCTTCCCTTGGGTTTCAGTTACTTCTCCATCAGCAGCTCTGAGTTCCCTGGGAGGTGCTGCTGGGAGTTCCCTCGAGCTGCTGCATCTCTGGGGCCTGATGTTGCAGTTTCCTTGTTCCTTGTGCTCACCTGATTCAATAAAGATATTACCAAAAATGGTTTTTTTCTATTCATTTTTAGCTCTTTATTGAAAATAAGTTGCAGTTGGTTACACAGACACCGAAAATACAGAATCACAGATTGTTCTCTCAAAAGATATTTTTATATATATAATATATACAAAATTGTAAACATTTTAAACTTATTTCCATACACAGTCCACTTTATACTACACTGCACAGAGGTTAGTGACAACTGCAACTCCTGGAAGCGTCTGCTCGGACAGAGGTATTGGCAAAGAAACTGAACTCCCCAGCCCTCAGTGGGAGCTGTTGGAGATTAAAACTCTGAAAGGAGCTGAGGTTTGAATGTGTATTGCAACAAAATCCAGGCAGCTGAGCTGGGGCTTCAAGTTGAGGCAGTGAGGGCTGGGCCTGAGCCTCACTGAGGGGGAGAGGGGTTGTGACACACACGGGGGCAAAATGCAACTGAGGATGGGACCAGAGGGAGCCAGAGCCACTGCTTGGGGCCAGCACGGGCTGGGAGGGGTCTGAACCACAGCAGTGTGTTTATTATTATTATTATTATTAACACTGGGAGAAGACTTCTGCATGGGGCAATGATGGCATTTCCCCAGGAGCAGAGGGCAGAGGCAGCCCTGTGCCTCGGGCTGGCACGGGAGGGAAGGTGCAGGGCAGCACTGAGGGACTGATGGGCAGCAGGACAGCAGTGCCACTCCTTGTGGCATGAAATGGTGGGAATCTCAGCCCAGTGTCCAGGCACAGGAGATCCCAAATGTCCTGTAAAGGGAGGGGTTTGCTCGCAGGGTCTGCTGCAGCCCCTGGCACAGCAGGCACTGCAGGGGGAGAATGTTTTTTACTGAACAGCACTTAAGCAAAGCTTCCACCTTTGCTAGGAACAGCTTGAAATGTTGGCAAAAATTCCAAATCTTTAAATATGCTTGAAGTGCATGATGTGGTCACCTCAGTGCTGAGAGCAGTGGTGGTGTGACAGAGCCTCCTGGAGCAAGGGGATGGGTGGGGCAGAATGCAGCTCCAGGAAAGGCAGAATGCTGGAATTCCACTCTTCACACCCAAATTTAGTGCTAACCCTGTGCAGAAGCTTTTGGGCAGGACTGAGCACAGCTGAGCCCCCTGTGAGCTCGAGGTGCTGCTGAGCTGTGGGGAGAACAGAGGGCTGCAAACAGCTTGTGAGGATGGCAGAGCCCTGGCACCCTCAGGACAGTCCTGGCATGATTTTGGGACAATTCTGGCCCAGCCCTGGCATCCTCTAGGATGTGGCCTGGGTGGTTACGAGGGGGTGAGTGCTGCTGCAGCACAGCTGGGAGAAAAAGAGGAGAAAAGAGGGAAACTGATGTTCCAAATCCCTGAACCCCCAGCAGCCCGGGGTTCCTGCAGCTCTGGTTCTCCAGCCCTGTCCCCTCGGGCTGTGTTTGGTGACAGCCCCCCCTGCACACCCTGCTCTGCTCAGGGGCACACTGCCAGGGACACCTGACACCGTGGGGACACTGGGGGGCTCCCAAAGGGCGTGGGGCAGGATTCCAGCACGGGTGTCCCCCCGTGAGGCGTGACAGATGCCCCAGACGGGGCTGTGAGAGGGAGGCTGAGGTGGGTGAAGGCTCTCAGCACGGCCAGGCAGCTTGGGGCTGTCCCGTCCTGCCTGGTGACACGGCCTTGGCACGGCCACATGGGACAGAGCCCAGTGCTATTCCCTGGAAAAACTCCAGCTGTGGCTCCAGCCTGTCCCAGTGCCACCCCAGCAGGTGCCACCCCTGCCCTGCCTGGCTCGGGGCACTTTGGCTGCAGAGGATCAGGGCTCGCCTCCCTCCAGGCGCTGCTGAGTGATGAGGCTGGACAGGTTAATTACTCCCAGCTCTGCCTTCATCAAGGAGCATCTCCTGTGCTGCCAGGGAGCCCCTGGGGCACCCAGCCCTGCTCCTGCTCCCTGCCCAGCACAGCAGCAAGGAAAAGGAAACTGGGAAGCACCAGGAGCTGTGCTGGTGTCGTCCCTGTGTCCCTGCTGCTGCCCCAAGGTCAGGGCGTGGTGGGATGTGCGTGTGGGGGCAAAGAAAGGCAATGCAGGCCTGGGGGGACATTCAGAGCGTGTAATATTGAGCGGGGGCACGCGGGGCAGGACGTGTCCCACAGGCAGACACAGCTTTAGCTCTTCACGGTTACACGGAAACTCTGGAACAGTTATATTATAGTTAGAAAAAATACACTGTACCCAACGAACATTATCTCACGTACAATCAATTTAAACATTTAAATTGATTATAATTTCGCTAAAATATTAACACAAGTACTGTTTGTGCTGCTAAAGTTTCAGTGTTCCCTCTAAGGAAAATATTGCTACAGTTCCACCCTACCCTGTATTAAAATCCTCGGGGTTTTTTTTTTCTTTCCCAGCAAAACCGACTCCACAAAACCACCAAGATCCCGGAATCCCTTGAGGCTGACCCTGCACTGGGCCGTGGTCAGGCCCCTGTGAGGGGCTGGGCACAGCCAGGACCTGGAGCCAAGGCAAGGAACGCTCTGGCAGTGACCTGGGGATATCGGCTGCTTCGTTAGTGCATTTCTCTGCTGCTCGTTAATTAGCACACTGATCTGCAGCAGGATGAGCTGTGGCCAGGGCGACCAGGGCCTGTGACAGGGAGGGGACAGGTGGTGGCTATTGCTCCTCACGGGGCCACAAGGCACTGGAGCCTCCAGGGATGGAGCTGCCACCCAGGGCTGGGAACTCCAGTTTCTGCTCAGCCCTCAGTGCCACCCTCGGTGCCACAGCCTGGACCAGCTGCCACACGGGCAGGGAAGGCTGGCAGGCTGGCAGGGACCTGCTGGGTTTTACATTCTGTCCTTTCCTCTGTTCCGTGCAGCTGAAGCCCAGCCTGAGCCTCCTTCCCGGGTGCTTTTCACTGACCCTTCCCACACCAGCTCCCAACTCGGGTGTGACCCCACACTCCGGTGGCCTGTGGACCTTCCCAGCTCCCTGCCTGAATCCCTCATTCCTGGAGGCTGCAGGGTGGCACACGCGTCCCCACCCGGGTTCTGCTGCAGCTGACAGACGGAGGCTGCTCCCAGGATAAAAACACAAGTGCAGTATTGCTCCTAATGGCCTTGGATGTCGAGTCTGAGCCCTCACCTCGGCCCTCACCTCCCCAGGGTGAGGACGTGTCAGCGCTGCCAGCCAAAAATTCCTTAGGAATTTACACATTTCCCACTCCCCACGAGGAAACAGAACCACAAAGTGACACATCCCCACTGATCTCAGGCTATTCCCAGTTAGCAACCAGCTCCTGCTGGTTTCCATTTCAAACAGCAACTTTTTAAATCCTCAACCAGAACCCGCTGAAGCATAGAAGCACTCTGGATACTGACCCCAACCCCGGCCTGCTGTGCCCCCTGAGCCTCTAAACCAAGTTTGGAAACACCTGTTTGGATGTTTGTTTTGTACAGCAAGTATATACAAAGGAAAACAACACAGACCCCACTGATTTCCCTGTGAATTTGGCACTTTCCTGGAACCTGCAGTGGGAGCAGCCAGGGCCAGCTCTCCCCACTGCCCACCCACCCTCGGTGGATTCTGTGTTAGCTCTGGAAGAACGAGATAAGAACTCCTCAGCTGCTGTTTGCTAGGAGGAAAAGGCGTCCTGGGCTCTCCCAGCAGAGCTCGGAGGGGGCATCTCCTCCTCCTCCTCCTCCTCCTCCTCCTCCTCCCCACCTGTAGGTGATGCGGCACCAACCTTCCTTCCTGCTGGCTTAGAGGGAACACTGCTTTTAGAAACCCGGGGACAGGTAAGACAAGAACCAATACCACTGTACAGAATTCACTGCACAACGAGCTAATAAAGGGACCCGGCACTGACTGAGGGGTCGGGGCTGGAGACAGCGGGGACAGGGCGGGGGTGGCACCGCCGCAGCCTCTCAGTACGCTGGCACTTGGTAACCTTTGGGGTTGGGCTCTAAGGTCTCGGTGAACGGGGGGCTCTGGTAGGTCTCCGTGCTCTCCACGCCGCTGCTGCCGCCGGGGTAGCCGGGGTAGGGCGCGCTGGGGTCGGTGCCGAGCTGCTCGGTGGCGAACAGGGACATGTCCGTGCCCAGGCGGTACCGCTGCAGCGCCCGCAGCGCCAGCACCACCTGCGACAGCGAGCCACAGAGGGGACAGCGTCACAGCGGGCACGGCTGCCGCCCCACGGCACCCCGGAACCGCCCCGGACCCCCAGGACCCCCAGGACCCCGTGTCCCCCCAGCATCCTCTGTCTCACCAGCATCACACATTCCCCATGTCCTCCAAGGACCCTCCAAAGCCCCAGGACCTTGAATCCCACCAGGACCTCATCTCCTCCAAGGATCCCCCAAACCCCCAGGACCCCGTGTCCCCCCAGCATCCTCTGTCTCACCAGCATCACACATTCCCCATGCCCTCCAAGGACCCTGCAAAGCCCCAGGACCTGGAATCCCACCAGGACCTCATCTCCTCCAAGGATCCCCCAAACCCCCAGGACCCCGTGTCCCCCCAGCATCCTCTGTCTCACCAGCATCACACATTCCCCATGTCCTCCCAGGGTGCCCCCAAAGTCCCAGGACCTTGAATCCCACCAGGACCTCATCTCCTCCAAGGATCCCCCAAACCCCCAGGACCCCGTGTCCCCCCAGTATCCTGTGTCTCACCAAGACCACACATTCCCCATGTCCTCCAAGGACCCCCCAAAGTCTCAGGACCTTGAATCCCACCAGGACCCCATGTCCTCCCAGGGTCCCCCAAATCCCCAGGACCTCAAATCCCACCAGGACACCCTGTCCTCCCAGTGTCCCCCAATCCCTCGTGTTCCTCCAGCATCCTGTCTCTCACCAGCATCACACATTCCCCCATTACCTCATGTCTTCCAAGGATCCCCCAAACCCCCAGGACCCCGTGTCCTCCCAGCATTCTGTGTCTCACCAGCATCACACATTCCCCATGTCCTTCAAGGACCCCCCAAAACCCCAGGACCTCAAATCCCATCAGGACCCCCTGTCCTCCCAGGGTCCCCCAAACACCCAGGACCTCACATTCCCCCAGGACCCCATGTCCTCCAAGGATCCCCCAAAACCCCAGGATCTCAAACCCCACCAGGACCCCATGTCCTTTCAGGGTCCCCCAAACCCCCAGGACTCCATGTCCCTCCAGCTTCTTGTGTCTCACCAGCATCACACATTCCCCATTACCCCATGTCCTCTCAGAGTTCCCCAAACCCCCAGGCCCTTGAAACCCCCCAGCACCCCACATGTCCCCTTCCCTGCAAAGCACCGAGCCCACGGCAGCACCCCCAGGCCGTACCCACGAGCCAGCCCAGCCCCAAACCCCAGTGAACCCTGCAGAGGCCATTTCTGAGGGGCAGGGTGACCCCCAGAGCCCCACCCGGGCTGGGGGCCCTGGCCGTGCCCATCTGGCACTGCTGGCCCAAATAAACACATCTGCTGTGGGGAGGGGAGCTGCCCAGAGGCAGCCCAGGAAAATGGGTCAGTTGTGCCGAGACTCCTTCACCCTCTGCCAGGCTGCTGGAACTGAGGCTGCTGAGGGTGGGAAATGTGGGCGGCAGAGCCGGGAGGGCCCCGCTCGCTCTCCTTCCAGGAGGCTTCATTAACAATTCAATTAGTTTGTAAGCAACGTTCTGAGGAGGCTGGGAAACGCCTGTAAGGAGGCTTCATTAACAATTCAATTAGTTTGTAAGTGAGTTCTGAGGAGGCTGGGAAACGCCTGTGGAGGCCGGGAATGGCTTCCCAGCCACCGCGGCCATCCTCGGGGTGGCACAGGGTGACAGCGGTGTCCCCACGGCCCTCCCGGGCTGGCAGCAGATGCTGATGGGATGGGGAACATCCCCCCAGCTGGGAGGGATGGGGAAGAGCTGGGATTAAAGGAGATTTATGGGGATAATCACAGAGCAGTGAAACTGGGGGAGAACTGGAGCGAGGCTGCAGCGCTGCTGGGAAGCCTGGCACTCCCAGTTCTCTGGAGGCCACATGGAACTGGGGCACATCCCGGGGCTCTGTGCCCAGGGGAGGCTGGGGGTCACCCAGAGCCATCCCTGCCTCTCCCCACACAGCTCTGGGGTGGGAGCCCCGCGTGGCACAGCCCCCCAGCCCTCCAGGAGAGCCCCAGGGCTTCACACAGCCCTGGCTGCAGCCCCTCTGCCCAGGTGGAGCCAAAAGTGGGGTCAAGGGGGGTTTCTAAGCCCCTTCCCCAGGTGGACAGCAGCGAGGCCAGTCTGGTGTGCCCCAGGAGGAGCTGTGAGCCTGAGAGCTCCCAAAGTCCCCCAGCCACCCCACGAAGCTGCTCAGTGCAGAGATCTGCTCCTGGGCACTCCAAGGAGGCCCTGAAACCAGGGCAGCTCGTGGCTGGCAGCACGTTTTCAACAGGAACAAAACCCCCCAGCCTCGGGAGAAAGGGAAGCCTGGAATTCCCCAGGCAGAGCAGACTGAGCTGAGCCTTCCCTGGTGAGAAACCACACGAGGGGAGCCCGCAGCTTCCCCAGCGCTGCCCCTCGCCACCAGCAGCAGCATTCACTTCTGCAAAGGCAGCTCCCCAGCACCCGGGGCAGGTTTCGTTCCTGCTGTGCCCCCTCCGCCCGGCTGCCTCACCCAGATGATGATGGAGAAGAAGGAGAAGGTGATGGCTGCCCGCGCCGCGTCGGCGCCCTGCGAGAAGCCGCGGGTCAGCGTCGTCCTCTGCCACTGGTTTGCCAGGAAGCAGAAGGCCACAAACCACAGGAAGGCCAGGAAACCTGCAGGGGAACACGGGATCCCAAATGCAGGGAGCTCTCAGAGCTCTGGGGCTGTGAGCCAAAGGTTGGCATTAAACCCAAGGTTTGATCTGAGACCTTGGAAAAGGCTCCCAAGCTCAGGTGCTGGAAGTGGGAATGTGGATTTATGGTTTAAAGCAGAGGCATGTTAAGCTAAGCAGAAGAAAGTTTAGAGTTTTAAAGTTAAGCTAAGCAGAAGAAAGTTTAGAGTTTTAAAGTTAAGCTAAGCAGAAGAAAGTTTAGAGTTTTAAAGTTAAGCTAAGCAGAAGAAAGTTTAGAGTTTTAAAGTGTAGTACTGTAAGTCTGTGTGTCAACTTGATTGGCTAAGAAAGCTGACACTGTAGCATGAGTCTATAAAACAAAATATTTAAGGACTGTGTCAAAAGCATAAATATCCTTGTTGGAAGTGTTTTATTGGTCAATAAATCCTTAAAAGGTCTTGTAACTAGAGGTCTTGTGACCTTCTGAGCCATGCACTGAAGATGTGAGCTGAACTCACTCTTCCTGTCTATGCAGAAGATAAGAAAAATAAATCAAATAATCTAAAGCAACTCAGAGGTCCCATCTCAAATTCATTCAGGAGTGCCACAGGAACAGAGCTGGTCACTGCTGCCCCTGGCCAGCACCTCTCCCTTCCTGCTGCACAATCCACCAAGGCTTCCAACAGGAACAGGAATTTTGGGAGCCTGGCCCAAAAGGAGCTTTTGGAACACAAAACCAGGGATGGAGGGAAGCTGTGGGGACATCTCAGCAAATCCCCTGCCTGCAGTTCAGTTCAGCCTCAGCCTGACCTCAACGAGCCCCAGGGACAGCACAGCCTCCCTGGACGTGGTGGAGAGGCACTTTTCACAGGGCACTGAGAAACAGGACAGGGCAAATGGCCTCAGGCTGAAGGAGGGTGGATTTATATTGGACATGGAGGAGAAATTCCTCCCTGCGAGTGTGGGGAGGCTCAGAGCAGCTGGGGCTGCCCCTGGGTCCCTGGCAGTGCCCAGGCCAGGCTGGACAGGGTTGGAGCAGCCTGGGACAGTGGGAGGTGTCCCTGCCACGGCAGGGGTGGGATGGGATGGTTTTAATGCCCCTCCCAACCCAAAGCATTGCCGCAATTCCGTGATTCCACGACACGTGAGAGCTCTGCTCATCCCTGCAGAGAATCCCCCTGGGCTGTGGAGCTGAGCAGAAACACTCTGGTGATTATTTGATTATTCCTGCCTGGAAGCAACGCTGGCTGAGCAAGAAAGGGCTGCAGCTGCTCTAATTCCACCCCCAGCCACCAGCCCTGCCCAGTGCCAGGCAGCCCAGGGCACAGCAAGGAACAGCCAGGAGCACACGGGGCCAGCAGCAGGGGCGTTTTCCAGCTCTGGGAACAGGAGCTGCACCACCTGGAGCCTCCCATGGTGCTGCTGTCAGGGTCTCCATCACTCCTGATGTCTGGGATTCTGGGTGGATGTTGGGAATGCTGAGCAAAAATCATCAGCACATCAGGATGAGCACCAGGCTGCTGTCCCCGTCTGACTGCAGGGACAGCAGAACCTTCCTTTATTCCCTTTTATTCACATTTATCCTGCCAGTTTTCCCTAAACACGATACAAAATGGAGCATCCACACCGAGTGCTGGAGGAGCAGGGCTCAAGGCTTTAATTCAGAATTTTCGCCTTTCTTTAGTTCAGAATTTGCTCCTCATTGCAGTTTAAGACACGTTCCTTGTCTCCTGCATGGCCTGGGAATCCCCAAGCAGCAGCCTGGCCGTGGAAGGAACCCTTCCTTCACAGGAAGGATCAGCCAGGTTTCCCTTCCCAAATGACAAACACTCCACCAAACACAGCCAATCCTGTCACCAAACCCACCCAGATCTCTGCATAAGCATTCTCACTTCCCTTCAGGACAGTGGCTTGTTGCCAGCACTAAAGGGCAGAGATTTCCTGGGCTTTACTCCTTAAAGGTCACCCTTTAACGCGGGGACGTTTCTGCTGCCCTGCTGTCACCAGGGGCTCTCCCAGCAGCTCTTCCCTGGGAGGGGAAGCAGCTCCAGCGCCCACGTTTGGACCTGAGCCACTGCTCAGATCACACGGGGGGACTGTGGGAGCCAAAAACCCAGAGGTGAAACAAGAGCAGCTCCCAAAGGTTTGATTCACACCGTGGGAGCAGCAGGGACAAGGCTGGGGACACAGGGCTGGCACAGGGGACACAGGGCTGGCACAGGGGACACAGGGATGGCACAGGGGACACAGGGCTGGCACAGGGGACACAGGGCTGGCACAGGGGACACAGGGATGGCACAAGGGACACAGGGATGGCATAGGGGACACAGGGCTGGGGACATGGGACTGGCACAAGGGACACGGGGCTGGGGATATGAGAGTGGAACAAGGGACACAGGGATGGCACAAGGGACCCTGGGCTGGCACTGGTTTGTGGAGGGAAGTTGCTCCTGCCTGTGACACTGGACCCAGCACAGCTCATCCTCCCTGGCACACGCTGCCACTGCTCCCCTGCCCGCTCTGTCCCCAGTGCCACCCCAGCCCCGGGGGTGGCACCGCGGGCTGCCAGGGGTTAAAATGACATCACGCAGAGCCCGGAGGCAGCACGGCTGCGCTGGGTACTGCAGCTGCCAGAGCGCTCTGCAGCACCCACCTCCCCATCCTGCAGCCAGCAGCACCTGCAGCGCCGGGCAGCACGGCTGGGCTGGGCTCCAGGGAGAAACTGGGCAGCTCTGGGCAGCGCCGGGCAGCACGGCTGTCCTCAGGAGAGCTGGGACCCAGGGAGAAACTGGGCAGCTCTGGGCAGCTCTGGGCACCACGGCTGTCGTCAGGAGTGCTGGGCTCCAGGGAGAAACCTGGGCAGCTCTGGGCAGCTCTGGGCAGCCTTTGCTGCCTTCAGGAGTGCCGTGTTCCTGGGAGAAACCTTTCCCTTCCAGAGCAGCTCTGGGCAGCATGGGCAGCACTCCTGTCCTCAGGAGTGCTGGGCTCCAGGGAGAAACCTGGGCAGCTCTGGGCAGCACGGCTGTCCTCAGGAGTGCTGGGATCCAGGGAGAAGCCTCTCGCTTTTCCAGAGGAGCTCTGGGCAGTCTCTGCTGCCTCCAGGAGTGCTGGGCTCCAGGGAGAAACCTTTCCCTTCCAGAGCAGCTCTGGGCAGCCACTGCTGCCCTCAGGATTGCTCTGTTCCAGAGGGCAGCTCTTGGAGGCACAGCTGTCCTCAGGAGCTCTGTGCTCCAGGAAGAAACCTGGGCAGCTCTGGGCAGCCCCTGGTGCCTCCAGGGAGAAGCCTCTCCCTTTTCCAGAGGAGCTCTGGGCAGTCTCTGCTTCTTCCAGGAGTGCTCTGTTCCATGGAGAAACCTGGGCAGCTCTGGGCAGCTCTGGGCAGTCTCTGCTGCCTCCAGGAGCTCTGTGCTCCAGGGAGAAGCCTCTCCCTTTTCCAGAGGAGCTCTGGGCAGTCTCTGGTGCCTCCAGGGAGAAGCCTCTCCCCTCCAGAGCAGCTCTGGGAGCAGCAGCATTGCCCCAGTGCCAGGGCCAGGGCGGGTGGCACTGCCAGCGCAGCAGAAGGGGTGGGCACTGCCAGCACCCCCAGAACAGCAGCCAGGGTAGGGGGGGGTGCCTGGAGGGGTGACAGGGGTTTAAAACACCCCGGAGGGCTGGGCTGGCAGTGGAGGGTGAGGCTGTGCCAGCCCCAGCCCTGGCAGCAGCTCCAGCACTGGGGAGGAGAGCCGGGAGATCAGGATCGTGCAGGGGCTGCAGACAGCAGTGCCAGCACCCGGGAGGATGTGCCACCACCCGGGAGGATGTGCCACCACCCGGGAGGATGTGTCACCACCCGGGAGGATGTGCCAGCACCCTGGTCACAGCTGGCCTCACCTGTCCCTGGGAGCAGCTGGAAGAGAGGGCTGTAAGTGCTGCTGTCAGGGCAGCCCTGAATACCGGCTGTGCCCCAGAGTCACCATCCAGCTACTGCCCACATCGTTCCATGAAGTTCTTCAGGGTGGAACAGGCCCTGGCACAGGATGCCCAGAGGGGCTGGGGCTGCCCCTGGGTCCCTGGAAGAGTTTAACTGGGTTTGGAGCAGCCTGGCCTAGCGGAAGGTGGAGCTGAATGGGCTTCAATGTCCCTTCCAAAAACCACCCCAGGATCCCAGGGTTCTGTCATTTCCCCTCTCAGCGGATCCACAGCAGGGACAAAGAGAAAGGAGGCAGGGTTTGGGAGCAGTGCCAGCTCCCCTGAGGCTGCCAGGGGGCAGGAGGAGCCCAGCCTGGCTCTGTGACACTCAGCAGCAGCCACAGGGTGGATGGGGTGTCCCCCTCCTGCTGGAATCCAAGGATTTCAGGCACCAAGCCCCACGGAACAGGCTGTAAATTTTATCTAACGAGGGCTGGATGCTCCAGCACCACGGAAATGAGCTTTGCAGCAAGGAGAGAACAGCCTGAACAACAGGCAAGGCAGGGAGGGGATGATGGATGCCTTCATTTGGGACAGAGAGCAATCAGCAAGGCTCGTGCTGGATAAATCAGGCTGTGAGCAGAGCTGGGAGTGCAGGGCAGCAGCTGCCAGGGAGGGCAGAGCCCGTTCCCCCCAGCCCAGAGCACCCTGCCTGCTCTGCCTGCAGGGCTGAGCTCAGCTCCAGGGCACAGCAGGTCCCAGGGCAGTGCCAGCTGCACAGAGCTGCTCCTGCTGTGCCCCAAACCCGTGCACGAAGTGAAACCAGAGCCGAGGCAGCTGCTGAAACCACCTTTGCTCTCTGTGAGCCAGAGCAGGAGGTGTGGGCAGGCACAACCCTGCTGGGCTCTGAGACGTGACCACCAAGGCTCACCCCTGCGGGTGACCAAACCAGCTCAGTGAACACCTCCAGAGTGAGGACACGCCACTGTCCCCAGCCCCCCTGAGTGCCCCCGAGCCACGGCTGCAGGGCACAGCTGCCCTGCCACCCCACTGTCCCCAGCCAAGGCACACGAGCAGTGTCAGGCCACGGGAGGAGCGGGGAAGGCTCCAGAGAGGAGGAGCAGAGCCCAGCAAAGAGCCCAGGGAGGGAGAGCAGGGCTGGGCAGGGCAGAGGGAGCAGGGCTGGGCAGGGCAGAGCCAAGCAGAGCCAAGCAGACCAAAGCAGAGCAGGGTACCTGAGAAGCCCAGGTCCAGCAGCACGGCGCGTTTGCGGTCCTTGACGCTGCTGATCTGCTGGAAGTACAGGTCCACCACGAAGAAGAAGATGCAGCCGAAGAAGGCGATGAGGCCCACGGCGATGCCGTAGCTGCAGGCACTCTCATTCTCGTTGAAGATGCAGAGCAGCTCGGGGTCGTGGCTGTCCTTGTTCACGTAGCACTCGTTGACGATGGAGCCGAACACCACGATGGAGAAGATCTGCAGGAGCAAGCAGAGAGCACAGCTCGCTGCTGTGGCACTGAGCTCTGCTTGCCAGCAATCCCCAACCTCCTGTGCTCCATGGCAACGCGGCGTTTGTCACACACCTCCTGGCTCTGCTCTGGTTGGTGGCCCCAGGCTGCACCTGGGTGTTCCTGCTGCTCCTGCCTTCCAGCGCCCGCTGTGCAGAGCAGGGTGAGGACCTGCTTCTCCAGACATGCTGGGAAGGGGAAAATCCCCAGGTGGGGCAGGTCCCTGTGGAGCTGGGCTGCTCTCTGCTGCCAGGCTGGGCCCCACAAAGCCCCTGGAGTCCCCAGGGACAGGGGACAGCTGAGCAGCTGAGCCTGGGAAGGGCTGGCTGGCTGCTGGAGGGGACAGGGGACATGTGTGGGGAGGTGGCACAGGGGCACTGCCTGCCCTGGGAGCTGCAGGGTGATTTTTCAGCAGGGGCTGAAAGGTGCAGCTGCTGCATACATTACCAGTGACCTGCTTGGGGCCAGGAGGGACAGAAGGATGGGGGCTGCTGGGGCTGCCCAGGTGGCCATGCTGGCACGGCAAGTGTAGCTGCAGGGTGATTTTTCAGCAGGGGCTGAAAGGTGCAGCTGCTGCATACATTACCAGTGACCTGCTTGGGGCCAGGAGGGACAGAAGGATGGGGGCTGCTGGGGCTGCCCAGGTGGCCGTGCTGGCACGGCAGGTGTCACACCCCTGCCACACCCCTGTCACACCCCTGTCACATCCCTGTCACATCTCTGTCACACCCCTGCCACACCCCTGTCATACCCCTGTCACACCCCTGTCACATCCCTGTCACATCTCTGTCACATCTCTGTCATGCCCCTGCCACATCTGGGGAAGGAGCCGATGGCAGCTGCTGCCCCAGGTGACACCATCCCCCTGCATGCCCCAGGAATTCTCTTATCTCCCAAAGGCAGGAGGGGAGGCTGCAGGAGCAGCACAACCCGCCCTGGATCCTCCCTGGATCCTGCCCTGGATCCTCCCTGGATCCTCCCTGGATCCTGCTCTGGATCCTCCCTGGATCCTCCCTGGATCCTCCCTGGATCTTCCCTGGATCCTCCCTGGATCCTGCTCTGGATTCCTCCCTGGATCATCCTCATCACCATGATCATCATCCTCACCATCATCATTATCCTTATCATCACCATTCTCATCATCATCATCATCATCACCACCATCATCTCCATCATCATCATCACCACCATCCCCATCCTCCCCATCCCCACCATCCCCATCCTCCCCATCACCATCCCTCATCCTCATCACCATGATCATCATCCTCACCATCATCATTATCCTTATCATCACCATTCTCATCATCATCATCATCATCACCACCATCATCTCCATCATCATCATCACCACCATCCTCATCACCATCTCCATAGTGGTCATCACCACCATCCCCATCCTCCCCATCCCCATCACCATCCTCATCATCCCCACCATCCCCACCATCCTCATCCTCCCCATCCCCACGCTCACACGGGCGGGGCCGTGTGTAAGGCAGAAACAACAACAAACAGCTCCAATCTTTTTTCCCAGAGCTTTGGCAGCAGCTGTAACATCAGCAGTTGTAAAAATCTGCTCATAAATAATGCAAAATTGTTATTTACCATCAGAAATAGCAGCAGCATTTATGAAACAGGCCCTGGGAAGAAGTAATGTGATTCTGGAAAGCATGAATAATTGAGGACCTCTGATTCCACACGATTACTTCTCTGGCAGGCCAGCAAACTTGTGCTCAGCCTCTGTGAGAAGTTCACCCAGTCCCCCCAGGATCAGCTCCGAGCTCGGGGAGCCTGCTGCAGCCCAGGGCTCTGCTGGGGAGGGAGAGCTCCCACAAACACAAGTCAGGAGGTCCCAGCACAGGCGTGGGGTTCCTGCACCAGCTTTGCACACCTGGGGCTGCCAGTGTTCATGGTTTGATTTTAAAAAAGGATGTTTTATTGCTAAACTTCCAGTTCCAAAGGATTTTGGAAAGCAGAGCATCCTTCCTGCTGCCAGACAACACAAGTGGCTCAAGCCATGAGAGCCCCACAACCAATTTCAGTGTACAAAGCACAGGACATGCAGCTTTTCCTTGGGAGGCCAAAGGAGCAACAAATTCCAAGAGCACACATTTGATAGATGAGCTCAAAACATCAGCACTGCCTGGAATATTCCTGTCAAAATGTGCTTTTCCAAGGGTTACCTCTCCCTCACCCCAGGATTGTAATGTTATGGTTTTTCCTAAAAAAACCTACTGGTGCTGGTGAAACACTTTAATGAGAATAAATTTGGTGTTGTTTTTCTAAGTATAGATGAAAAAGTGCTTTTATTTTAGGAAAACGTGGGTAGATGAAATAAACGTGGGCAGGGAAATAAACCCCCTGTGTTTTTTTTGAAGTTCCCACAGAACAAGTGCATTTTCCCCTGCACCTTCACAAACCACAGCAGCTCAAAGCCCTGACCAGCTCATCAGAGACTTGAAAGGGAAAGCACAAGGTCAGATTTTCCACCGTGAGCGAGGTTTGGTGGGCCTGAGCAGCATCTCAGAGGATCTGCACAGGAGCTTCACAGGACACTCCATTTTCCAGCTGAACAACCCAACACCACCACCAACAAATTCTGCTTTTCCTGGCTGAACCAGTGCAAGGCACAGCAAGAAAATGGATTATCCCCAGCCACCCCAGTGGGAAATTGCATTTTCCATCCTTGCATCCTGCCAAAGCTGCCATGGGGATGTGCTGGCAGCTCGGGGGCTCCTGGTGTGGGGGTTTCTGAGTGCTGGGAGCCCCAAATCCAGCAGACCCAGCAGCCCCAGCAGCCCCAGCAGCTCCATCAGCTCCATCAGCTCCAGAGCCCCAGCAGCTCTCATGAGCTCCAGAGCCCCAGCAGCCCCAGCAGCTCCATCAGCCCCATCAGCCCCAGCAGCCCCATCAGCCCCAGCAGCCCCAGCAGCCCACGAGTGCTGCCCTGCCCGTGGCTGCAGGGGAATGGGAAGGAGGAAAGCTCTCCTCTGCCATCCTTTCCATTCAGAGCTGCACCTCAGCGCCCAGAGGAGCCTCAGTCCCACCCTGGGGCAGCACAGCAAGGCCAGCAGCCCCCAGACCCACGGGGACATGGAGGGGCTGCTGGTGCTAAGGGGGCTGGGTTCCACCACGCCAGGCAGCAACTGGGGCCTCTCCTGCTGATGAAGGCCAGCAGCACAGCTCCTCCAGATTAAAGCTGGCTTCCGAGCAAGAGGAGACACCTCTGCAGGCCAGGCAGCATTGCTGGGACACGGGACAGTGGGACAGGGCAGCGGGACAGGAAAATGGGACAGGACAGTGGGACAGGACAGTGGGACAGGACAATGGGACAGGACAGTGGGACAGGACAGAGGGACAGGGCAGTGGGACAGGACAGTGGGAGAGGACAGTGGGACAGTGTCTCTGCTCAGAGGGTGGGGAAGCTCTGGTGCAAGGTGTCCAGAGAATCCATTTCTGTTCCACCCCTGGCAGTGCCCAGGCCAGGCTGGACAGGGCTCAGAGCACCCTGGGACAGTGGAAGGTGTCCCTGCCCATGGCAGAGGGGTGGCACTGGGTGGGTTTTAAGGCTCCTTCCAACCCAAACCCTTCCAGCATTCTGCTGGACCCGCCAGGCCCTTGCAGGACCCTGCTGTGCCCAGATGGAGACACCTTTCAGGTGTGCACAGAGCTGGAGCTGTGTGTGCCCTCCCTGCACCACATTTTTGCCACCTGGAGGATGCAGGCTGGCCAGCCTGCCAGGCTGTGCTCTGCAGATCCCTGCTCCCTCCTGAAGCTCCAGCAGCCTGGACCCCAGCACACACACAGTTTTCCTCCCTGTTGCTTTCAGCTTTCTGCAGCCCATCCTCTAAATTGTGCTTCAGCAGCCTGAGCAGAGCCAGGCAAGGCAAACAAGAAGCAAACAGCACAGGAGAGCAGGAGCTGAGAGCTGTCAGCCATTTTAAGGTGAGATGTTCCCACTGCTGAGGAGCTGCACTTGCATTTGGGACCTATAAAAAACAGCAGCAGAAGGTGTGGGGTTGTAGGAGACTGCAGAACCCAGCTTTGGTCACACACCCAGTAATGTCAGCGAGGAGGAGATGCACTGCATGAGGAGAAACTCCCAGAGCTGCTTTCCTCTGCTGTGGCTCCAGCCCAGGGATGCAGAGAGCCAGGTTTGGTGACCCCTCACTGCCTCCAGGAGCCAAACTGCTCCTGCTCAGCTCCCTGCCCTGCTGCAGCCCAGCACGGGAAGGAGGGACCTCCAAATGGGAAAGGAAAACAATTCAGGGCAAATTAGCACAGGGCAAATCCTGCTGAGCACCGAGCGTCCCCTGAGCCCCTGCAAGCCCTGGGCTGGCACAGACCCCCCTGGCACGGACCCCCTGGCACAGACCCCCCTGGCACGGACCCCCTGGCACAGACCCCCTGGCACAGATCTCCTGGCACGGGGGCATTCAGCCCCCAGGCCCCTCTGCAGGTTATCCTCACAGCTGTCAGCCACAGGGCAGCTCCCAGCACTGCCCTGCACCATTTCCTGGGGGCTGTGAAGACCAAAGCTCAGCTTTAGGCACTGCCAGGTCATCCCAGGATGGCCACAAAGGGAAGGCCTGGCGTGGTTCCTGGCACAGAAAGGGGTGGGCTGATGCTGGCTCTGATAGGTGTGGGGCCACGTCCACCAGGCTGATCAGCCTGGGAGGATGTCTGTTGATGAGCACATGACTGATTCTGCCTGAATTATTTTTTCTGATGTGGTAAGGGATGCTGGCTGAGACACAGCGTTCATTCAAGGCTCCTAATCTCGTCCTGCAATCTGAGCACATGGCCCAGCAGCAGTGCTTGAAACCAGAGATGACAGGAGCATGACAGTTCAGAACCATTTTAAGCTCAGATGCAGCAAAGCTCCCCTATAATTCCATTACCAAAATGTTAAGTTTGAATCCTGCCTTTAATCCATGGCCTGCAGAAAGAGAAAATTAAGGCAGAAATCTGATGACCCTTCTGAAAAGTGGTCAGGAGCAAAGTCTGAGGCGGCTCAGATCATACAAATGACTCTGAGCACTGCTGGGGCTCCTGGAGTGCCAGAGCAGCCTTGGAGCTCCTCCCTGAGAGCCCTGAGTGCTCAGCAGTGAGTGAAACCCCCGAGGAGCCATCCAGAGCTCATTGCCTGCACTTCTGCTGAGCTCCAGGGAGGCACAGAGGGAGGGGATGGGATAATGGGATAATGGGATAATGGGATGGGATAATGGGATGGGATAACGGGATGGGATAACGGGATGGGATAACGGGATGGGATAACGGGATGGGATAACGGGATGGGATAACGGGATGGGATAACGGGATGGGATAACGGGATGGGATAACGGGATGGGATAACGGGATGGGATAACGGGATGGGATGGATTGAAATAGTGGGATGGGTGAGTTGGGGGGTGAGGGTGCACTGATGACACCCAGCACTGCACTTCTGCTGCTGCTCTGCACAAAATCACAGGAATTGCTGAAAAAGTTTACCAAATTTTCCAAAACTGCTTTCAAAAGCCAAACCTAAGCCTGTGTTAAATGAACAGTTGCCCTGCGGAGCTGAGTGGCCACTTGAAAGTCTGGCTGGCACGGGCAGTGGCAGGCAGAGGAGCTCATGGTTCTGCAGGCAGCCGCTGTGAATATCAGCTCTGTTTGGCTGTGCAAAAAACGTCTCAAAAGGAAACCACAAGAGCGATCACATCTTCATCTGACAAACTGCATCACACACAGAGGGAAGAGATGAATGAGGAACTGCTAAATGGTTCTTTCCAAGCCAGGAGTGGTGTTTTTCCCCCTCAGATACTCAGAATTACTCTCTCAGGGGGAGGCAGAACCAGGAATCCCCTTTGGGCACGGCTGACATTTGGGGGTTTCTGTGTTGGTCACCATTCACCTGCCAGTCCCCCACATGTCTGGCAGCACAAGGTCCCCCAGGCAGCCACAGAATCCCAAAAAAAGGGAACTGGACCTTCCTTTGGTGGTGGGAAGCCCCAGCAGTGGCCAGATCAGCACGAGTCACTCACTCAGGCACCTGGGGCTGGCCCCAGATCCCTGTGGGGTTTCTCCATCACCCCCACCCAGAGCAGCCCACCCTGGCAGCTCCTCCTGTCCCCAGGAGCAGCTCCTCCTTTCCCACAGGCAGAGCAGGCTCCCGTGTGTGCGTGGGATCCAGCTGCTCGGGTTAACCACGGCCCCGGCGAGCACAGGAAGGAAAACCACGTGAAGAACCCACCCCAGCCCTGACCTCAGCCCGACACCCGCCCTGCTGCTCGGTGCTGGCACAGGCAGCTCATCCCCCGGGCTGGCAGGGAGGCCTGGCGAGGCTCTGTGTGCTCTGGCAACCAGCGAGTGGCATCGGGTCGAGCTCCTGCACAGATGTCAGCACGGCCACAGCGCTGCCACCCACCCAGGACAGCAGCAGGGAGCCCAGCAGGGCCTGTGGTGCCTCCCCCAGCCCGTCTGTCCATGCTGACTGGGGTTTGGCCTGGGAGGGAGGCACGGGGCACGGCAGCAGGAGGGGAATGCTGTGACTGCAGCTCACCCTGGGCAGGAGCCACAAGTGCTGAACTGGTTCAACACACAGGGAACTGGGCTGGGACAACCAAACTGGGGCTCTGGACCCCCAGGCTGGAGCGGTGATGAACCCTGACAGGCCCTCCCGGGAGTGTGGGAGCTGGGAAAAGGGCTCCAAAGGGAGCTCCCCCAGCCCAGTGAAAAGAGCAAAACCTCCCTTTTTGCTCAGGGGGCTTTGGCCAACCCTGAATGCAGCAAACAAACACTTATGGACAGCAGCACTCTCATCCCAGCTTGTCCACACTGGGATGTGGCCCCTGCACTTGTTTGGAGTCAAGCTGATGCATTTCTGTAGCTGTGAGCACTCGTTTGTCACTGATTCCCTGGGAACACAGAGCCAGGAAAGGAGGGACTTCACCCCTGAATGAACCAGTGAGTAGATACAGGAATATCTCCTAAGCTGGGATTTTTATTTTGTACCTACATTCCTTCCCAGCAGTGTCCAATCCCCTCCATCCCACAAGGCTGGGGAGCCCTCTGGGTGCAAGGTGACACGTTTATTTTAGGAGGGGCTGAACTCACCAGCAGTGGGGCAGATTTATTTAACTGTACCCAAACCCTACTGCCAGCACTTTGCCATGGCCACCCAAGGAGGATCCAAACCAAGTTTTCTTCCAGGAAACAACTGCTGCCCTGTGCCTCAAGCCTGCCCAAAATGCCCCATCCACAGCGAGATCCACACCACATCCGTGGATCTGGATGCCCCAGATCCACCCCTGGCCCTGTTTTCCCCCAGCACTGGAGCTGTGGGCCTTCTCCACGCCCTGGGAAGGACAGCAGCTCCCATCAGGCACACACTGCAGCGTGTGGTTGAACCCTGAGCATGTGACTGCAGCTGGAATTGCTCATGTGCTGCTGCCGGGGCCTCTCCCAGGCCGGAGAGCCCCTCGGAGGCACGGCTGTGCCTGCTGGAAGGAGGGCAGCCGGGGCTGGCTGCTCCTCCCAGCACAGCTCGGTGAGCTCCCTGCCTCGCTGGGCACTGCCACGGTGACACAGGGCCAGCACAGGTGTGACACGGGCGAGGACAAGCCCCAGGCTCACCCACAGCCTCCAGCCAAGCCCTGGAGCCAGGCGAGAGCCGGGCTGATCCTTCCCGCAGCGGGTTTTTGGGAAGAGCTGGCATTCCTGACCTCCCCAGCGCTGCACACCTGCAGATCTCAGCAAAAGCCAGGCTGGGGGAGGCAAATTAAGGGCTGTCCTTAGCCTGGGCATCGGGGCACCACGGCCCCAGGGGCACCCTGGGCACGGGGCACCAAGGGCTCCCCTGAGCCCTGCAGAGCCCGCTGGTGGGAATTCACCCGTGGGAGCCGTGCAGCGAACACGACACCCTGTCAGCAGCACGGGGAGCTGGGCAGGGCCGCTGCCGGCTTTCTGCCACCCGCACACGCATGCACGGAGCGCGGCAGGCAGGAAAATGTCCCCTGCCTCGCCATCCTCGGCACCGCAGGCAGAGGGGCAGCGCATCCCGGCCCCGCTCCCGGGAATCTCCCGGGCAGCTCCTCCGGGAGCCGGCACTGCCCGCGGGGCTGGGCAGCGGGCACCGGCACCGGGAACGATGCACCGGCACCGGGAATGGTGCACCGGCACCGGGAATGATGCACCGGCACTGGGAATGATGCACCGGCACCGGGAATGGTGCACCGGCGCCCGGAACCGGCACCGGGAACGATGCACCGGCACTGGGAATGATGCACCGGCACCGGGAACGGTGCACCGGCACCGGGAACGATGCACCGGCACCGGGAACGATGCACCGGCACCGGGAATGATGCATCGGCACCGGGAATGGTGCACTACCACCGGGAATGATGCACCGGCACCGGGAACGATGCACCGGCACCGGGAACCGGCCCGGGAATGATGCACCGGCACCCGGATGCCCATCGCCCCGGCATTGCCCATCGCCCCGGCATTGCCCATCGCCCGGGCGCTGCCCGCCGCACCGGGCGCTGTCCCCGCACCGGGCGCTGTCCCCGCACCGGGCGCTGTCCCCGCACCGGGCGCTGTCCCCGCTCCGCCGCTGCCTAGCCCCGCGGCCCCGCGGCCGCTCCGCCTTACCCAGGTGGTGACCCGGAGCAGGGTCTGCGGCTGCTTGAGGAAATCCACGGGGTCGATGGCCCCCCCCGCCCGGCCCGCTCCGAAGGACGCTCCTTCCATCTTCCCCCGCTCCGCGCCCAGCCGAGCCCCGCGCGCACCGCGCCGGCCCGCCCCCCCCGCGCCCCTCCCTCGTGGGCTCGTCCGCAGCGCCGCGTGCGGGCGGCGGGAGGAACCACCCGTGGGGTGGGGGGGTGGGCACGGGCAGGTGCGCGCTCCCGGCGCTGCGAGACCGAGCTGCGCCCGCGGCACCGGGATGGGGACACGGGAGATGTGACACTGGCACCGGGATGGGGACACGGGAGATGTGACACTGGCACCGGGATGGGGACACGGGAGATGTGACAGAGACACTGGCAGCGGGATGGGGGCACGGGCACTGTGACAGTGACACTGGCATCAAGCTGTGGGCACGGGAGATGTGACAGTGTCACCAGGATGTGGGCATGGGCACTGTGACAGTGACACTGGCACTGGGATGGGGGCACGGGCACTGTGACAGTGGGACAGGCACTGTCACCGGGATGGGGCTCTGGGCACTGTGACAGTCACTGTCACCCAGCTGTAGGCATGGGCAGAGCGGGACAGGCACTGTCACCGAGCTGTGGGCACGGGAGATGTGACACTGTGACAGACACTGTCACCGGGATGGGGCTGTGGGTACTGTGACACTGTGACAGCCATTGTCACCGAGCTATGGGCACAGGCAATGTGACACTGTGACAGCCACTGTCACCAGGATGGGGCTTCAGGCACCGACAGCCACTGTCACCGAGCTGTGGGCACAGGCACTGTGACAGTGGGACAGGCACTGTCACCAAGCTGTGGGCATGGCCACCACAGCAGAGCTGTGAGCACTGTGGATAGCAGTGCCACTGTGCTGTGGCCACGGGCACTGTGCCAGGGCTGGGGACACCACAGAGCAGCCAGGACACCTTACCACTGCCAGGGTCACTGTGCTGTGGCCACGGGCACTGTGCCAGGGCTGGGGACACCACAGAGCAGCCAGGGTCACTGTGCTGTTCCAAGAATTACCGTCCCAGGGTCACCATGCTCCTCCTGGGGATAGCATGCCGTGGGGTGTCCTTGCACAGGTCACCATCCCATGCCAGTGTCACCAGGCAATGCAAAGGCTCCCTGTGAGTTGGCACGAGTGCCATGCCATGGCCCGGAGCACAGGGAGGTCACCACAGTGCTCAGCTCACCTCTGCTGCGGGCACTGACCCTAAAACAAACACCCCTCCTGTGCCCAGCCCCAGAAAGGGTGGCTGCCACCCTCTGGGGACCCTCAGCAGCCCTGCAGCCGGGAGGGCTCTCACACCTGGCACGGCCAGGGCTCTGCTGGCCACTCGCCGGGGCCAGTGGCCGGGAGCAGAGGGCGAGGTGTGGCAGCCGCTCCGTGCTGCTGCACATTCACCGCTGGGGCAAGAACGGGGAAGCGAAAATCGCTGGGGCTGGCCTCTCGCTTAGGGAAGGAGCCCCCGGAGCTGCCACGGGAGGGAGGAGGCCAAGCCCCAGCCCTGCTCCCTCCCCACGGACAGCAGGAAGGAGGAGAAGGAGGAAGCTTGGAGGGAAAGCCTCGATTAGCGCGCAGGGAGTTCCCCCCGCGGCTCCGGGCCGTGCCCTGAGCTGGGTTTGAGCGCCGCGCTGCCGATCCCGGCTCCATAGATACCGGTGCCATGACAACCCTGACATCATCCCGGCTCCGGACGGGAGCTGCAGGGAGAGGAGGAGCCAGGAGGAGCCCACCCGCCCTGCTGCCACGGGGCTGTGGGGCTGGGGGCTCCTCCCGGCCCCAGCACAGCCCCTGTCCCCCGGCAGGGACCGTGCCACTGCGGGGGACCTGCGGGACAGGCGTGTCACACCCCTCACACACACAGCCAAGGATGCCCGGGTGCTGGGTGCTGTCTCCAGCTCCTTTTGGCCCTCTGCTGCTTTGTCAGTCTGTTCTTCCTGGCAGGCTGGCAGCAGGGTTTAACTGTTGAAGCTCATAGCGATGCCACGCAGTTTTTCTCAATTCCAGGTGAGTCATCATCTCGCCAGGTCTATTTCTGACTCCCAGCAGGAAAAGCAGAATTCAGCCCTTCATTCCTCAATGCCACCAGCTCAGGAACCAGCACATTTCTCTAGGCAAAACCGAAATGGCCGTGAAGAAAATGACAGGTTGGTCCCTCCTGCTTTCTGCTGGCAGGATGGCTCGTGGAGCCGGCCAGGGATGGGACCCCAGTGCCAAGAGCATCACTGCCAGCTCATCCCTGAATTGCAGGTCAGGAACAAAGACCAAATTAACTTGAAGGGATTACCCGAGGTGGGATTTTCAATCAGTTCAGCAGTTTAGAAGCAGCTGTTTCAGCATCCTCAAAAATCCTTTCGTGCTTTGGGCACAAACCATCCCAAACCCAGGGTTCCATGGCATGGCACGGGCTGCCCTGCTCCTCCAGGGTGGCAGGACGACAGGAGGCAGCATGATCCAGGGATGCTGCACAGGGAATCAGCTGGACCCATGGGCTCTGCTCCTGGCTTTCCGATGATGTTGGGAAAACCACTTCTTTCTCCCTCTTTCTAACATGTCTTGCCCACCTCATCTGCCCCAGCTGGAATTTTTGGACAATGCAAAGCACAAGGGAGCTGGACACTGAATGTTTGAGATGTTACCCCAGAACAAATCGTGACCATTTCCAGACAGGTATGGGCTTTACACCCTTCCAGGCATGACCAAGGTGCACTGAAACCTCTGCTCCAAAACTTGTCCTTTCTTTGGGGTTCATCCCCCAGCTTCAGCTGCGTGCAGTGTTTATACAATCGTTGCCCACATCGTGGGGGTGCCAGTTTCCTCCCCCTGCTCCAGCTCAGAGAGAGCACAGGAGGTATCTCCAGCCCACATACAAACTGTCTTTCTGTCTCGCTTCCTATTGCTGCAGATCAACAGAAACACAGAGCCAGCCAATAATGGGGAAGGATATTGCACCTTCCACATTTTCCCATCAAATGGAGAACAGCAGTGTTTGGAAATGGCACTTCCCACAGTGTCAGTTTGATTTGAACAAGTTTTGTCTCTATTTACCATTCCACTGGATTTCAGGGACAGGGAACAAGGACAGGAAACAGAGCAGCACGCAGACAACTGCCCAAGAGCTGCCCATGTCTTTATTTTACATTAATTTAATTAAATGTAGTGGAAAATCTGTATCTGCTTTCTGCTTCTTCTGGTCATGCCAAATTCTTCCCTTTGTCTCTATCACAAAAAAACCCATCAGGTTTTCTCAGGGCTAAGTATATGGACATGACAACCTGGAGGAGACAAGATGTGGGGCTTTCTCCTTCTTCAAAACCTGTCCCAGTCAGCCTGGTACCCTTTAGGTACTGGGAGGGGCTCCAAGCAGACTTTGAGCCTTCTCTTCTCCAGGCTGGACACCCCCAGCCCTCCCAGCCTGGCTCCAGGGCAGAGAGGCTCCAGCCCTGGGAGCAGTGACCTCAACACATCCACCTTTTCCTTGTGTGTGGGGCCCCGGAGCTGGACAGGTGCTCCAGGTGGGAAAAGCAAGGTGAAACCACATTTTTCTGGGAGCAGCCCCACCAGTGTGTGTTTGGAGTGAAGCAATCCCAGCGTGCAGGACACAGCCTGGCTGCAGGACCAGACAAGGGGGCTGGGGGAGCTCTGGACACGGATTGCAGCCACCGGATCAGCAGCTCCCCGCGGTCTGAGCCGGCCTGGCACGGCGTGGGTGGGAAAACAGCTTGTCCTTCACATTCCCCGGGCAGCAGGCCTGAAACAGCACTTTGAGACATGTTTAGTTGTTGCTCTGAAATGCTTTGCTTGCCCTTCATTAGAGCTTGGCTGATGCTGCTTTCTGCCATCAAATGAGAAATGAAAATGAGAGTTGATGGGAATATTGGGAAGAGCTTTGAAGTCCATAGGGCCCAGGAGCAGAGAGAATGGGTTTCCTGATGAGAGCCCACTGCCACTAGAAAGCTCTTCATGCTTTCCACCCTGAGAGATCCAAAAATATCTGGAAGATCTTTTACTAGCTGGTTACTCATCTGCTTGTGAAACGGTTCTCAGGTGGGATTCAGCACTCACTGTACATGAATAAACCCAGGATAAGTGTGCCAGAAAAAACTGTGGAACACTTTGCTGACTGAAATCACCGAGGGGAGGTTGGGCTAACGCAGCTCGGTGAGCTGAGGTAGCACTGGTTTTGAACAGGGGACTTGGTCTCTCAGTGCTTGCGTAAAACCCAAACTGAACCCAACCCCAAAGGGTTTCAAAACTCCTCTCAGCAGCTCAGGAGGGAACTCACATCTGCTCCTCCAAATTCCTCCCAGCATGAAAATTTCAGGGCTTTTGGCAAACCAGAATCTAATCTGATTCAGCCACTGCTGCCCACCTTGGGGGAGCTTGAAGAAGGGGAACAAGGTCTTTGCTGTCCCAAACTGGCCTCCTTAGGAGCACACCAGCAGGTCCCTCTGTGCTGGGGTGTGCCAGCCAACAGTGACGTTGGTGCCTGTCACCTGCAGCTGTGGCACAGCTGAGCAGAGCTGGCAGGTACCCTAAAGGGTACCAGGCTGACTGGGACAGGTTTTGAAGAAGGAGAAAGCCCCACATCTTGTCTCCTCCAGGTTGTCATGTCCACATACTGAACCCTGAGAAAGCCTGATGGGTTGTTTTTTTTTTGTGATAGAGACAAAGGGAAGAATTTGGCATGACCAGAAGAAGCTGTGGCACAGCTGAGCAGAGCTGGCAGGTACAAGGACCTGGGGCAGCTCAAGCCATACTGGACATGAAGAGCATCCACAGCTCCACCAAGCTGTGCTGCCAAAACACACTGAAAATAAAAAAAAAGCTTTGTATCTTAACTGAACACAACCCCACAGGTCCTCAGATTCACGAGCAGGATGCAACCTGACGGAAAAGAGATTTGTGGGGTGGATGGAGATGAGGGATTTTATAAGTGTGAACGCTCTCAGGCCCAGGCTTGTGCAGCACAAGCCCATTAAAACAGCCTCCCTGAAAGAGATTTTCATCTAAACAGGAAATACAGGCCAAGACTGCCCTAACAGCTATTTTTACCGCCCTTATGCAGAAGTGAAAGTGTGGCTGCAGAAGATGAAGGGACTTACCTGGTGTTTAGCAAGAAGCTTATGACTAAAAAATAACTGAATTTTGATCTCCAGAGCCTCCAGCCACATGCTCTGGCCACAAGGGCATTGTCTCTTTTACACCTTGTATATCTTTTACCCCATCTAAGCAGCAGAATGTGAGGCACAGTCACAGAATCCACTTTTTTTAAATTTTTTTTTTTTAATTTTATGCACACCTGGATGAAAAAAGCAGGGAAAGCCCAAGGGGGGCCCAAGCCCAAAAACCCCTTTTTTTTTTTTTCTTTTTTTTTTTTTTTTTTTTTAATGCACACCTGGATGGAAAAGCAGGGAAAGCCCAGCTTTGCCTGACCATACCCAGAATTCACAGGGCAAGTCTCCATCCAGCAGTGGGACTTGAGCTTAGAGCTAAAGCTTGGTGTTCTGAGAAACATGGAAGGTTTTAGGGGCTGCATTAAATGCCTGGTGGGACAGACATTAAATTAACTGGAAACAGCGTTTTATTCTGCTTCCAAGTGCAGACTTTAGCTGCAGGCAGAGGAATAACACATCCCTCATTTTAGTAATTAGACAAGAGGCTTGCACACTCATTTGAAAAGTAACTGAAGGCACCAAAATCTCCTCCCAAAGTCACAGGAAAGGGACTAGGATGAGGTGAAACACTTGGTGTCTGGAGCAGTCTTGTTCCAGAGATGGGTGAGAGGTGGAAAAGTCAAGGAAATGCAAGGAAGTGCACGGAAATACATGGCAGTACAAGGAAATACAGGGCAATAGAAGGAAATACATGGCAATAGAAGGAGACACGGCAATAGGAGATACATGGCAATGCATCCTCTGTTGCCCTCTGCTGTTGGCTTGGTCAGATGTGGAGGGAATTTTCCCGGTAGCTCCCCGTGGGAAGCACACTGCAGCCACCAACAGCAGCCAAGGAGAACCACGGGATGTGCTGGATGGGAGGGAAAACTGGGACACGGAGGGAAAACTGGCACCAGGAAGGGGCTTCTGGGTTTGGAGGGAAAGCATCAGCCTGCACTAGCACAGCACGTGGGAGTGGAGGGCACCTTTCCATGGGAAGCAAGGGCAGGTCCCAGTGCCAGGGTCACCATCAGGGTGCCAGCCCATGCCAGGTGCTGGGTCCAGAGAAATGCCAGCAGAACTTTCTGGGCTGGACCAGCCACCCCTCACCAGGACTGTCACATGCCAAGGGGAACACAGCTTGGCAAAGGCTGTGGCTGTCAGACTTGGGAGCTGGATGGTTCCTGTGGGTCCCTTCTGACTGAGGGTATTCTGTGATTCTGTTGTGGAAACTTTAACAGCAGTTACAAATATTCGGAAATGACAGAAAAATCAGCTCCACCTGGGTTGTTTTGGTTTTTTTCAACACTGGGTTGTTTTGGTTTTTTTCAACACTTCCCTGTGGGACTGATCCAGAGCCCCAGCTGGTCCCAAGGCTGACCCTCACCCCCTTGGATTACAATTTAACTGATTTGTCTCTGTGCCATTACCTGTGGTTTGTTTTCCATGTTTTATTACTTTCCCCATTACCCTACAAAATCAAGAGTTGACTTTACATCACCTGGTTGGCTGTGCTTGATCCTGACTTCAAATTATACTGGACAGCTCCTCTCCATCCTTCAGACAAAAACCCTGAGCAGCCATTCCAGGGATGGAATAAAACCCCAACAAAATCAGTGCTTAGAGGGGGAGGAAAGAAAAACCCTAAAAAATCCAAACCCTTCCCTCTCCAAGCCTGTAAAACTCCAACAGGAAGAATCTCCCGCACTGCCTGGAACAGACTGAAGCAAAAGGCATGAGAAAACAAAGCAACTCTTGGGAATCCTTCTGTAAACAGGAGCCTGCATGCACCCAACACACTGCAAAGGAACAGCTAATCCCTGGAAAAATGTCAGAGGCACAGCGCTGCTTCTGCCAGCATCTGCAAGCCTGCCTGCCATCCATGGAACAGATGATTCCCCCAGGGCTCCCTGCTCTTTGCTTTTGGGGAGGGAATAAAAATCTTAAAAAAAGAAGGAAAAGAAGTGAAGCACGGTTTGAATGCAAGCCAGCCCATGAAAACAGGGATTTGGGAAGCTGCAGGGTTGGTCAGGCTCCTGTCACACAGCAGCAGCTCTGGAGCAAGGTCCCACAAGCTCCTTGGGCAGCACCTGCTCCTGGCTCTGCTCTTCCTCAGGGAGCTCCTCGTATGGAGAGGAAGCAGCTTCCCCATTCCAGGAAATGGGATTGCAAACCCTGCCCTTCAGGGATGCCACCCTGCTCCAAACCAGCCAGAGCTGAGCTACTCCCAACCCTAATGCTGCCCCTCGCACTGTCAGCAAGTCAAAACAATCACTGGGATCCTATAAAAACTCCCCATATAAAAGCAAACTCCGATGTGACAGGACCTGCTGTACAAATTCCTGCATTTTTGTAGGGCCAACAGAGAACTGCATCAATTCTACAGCACAAGAGGAAAGGACCAGGAGCAGCCCCACATCGTCTGATCAATCCACACAGAATCACAGTTTGCCTGAGCCACCAAACTATAATATACACATATGTAACTACATATTTATATTATTTTTATATATATTTATATATGTTTTGTATATATAACAGTAGTATCTTGGCATGCAGGTTAGACCCACCAGCACAGCATGATGCCTTTTCCTAAAATCCCATGCAGTAGGAGTGAACAGGAGTGAACTCAAGTTGCTTTATTATTTTTACATCAACAGGAAATATAATCTGAGTACAGAGATTTTTAAAACTAGATTTAATCAAGTGCAATTAGCAGAGAATTCACAATTTGCTGTACACGAGTATGAGGACCTCCAGTGGAAATTCCTTACCCAGACTAAAACTTGTGGTACAAATGAGCAGCAGAACAAATCCCCCCAATCCTCACATGGCCAAGTCCACAGAGGTGAGGCTATGCCTGAGAAACAACTACATCAGAGCTCTTCTGCCAAGCCAAAACCACGAGAGAACAAAGTGCAAACAGAGATTTTATCAAATGGCCATTTGGTAAAGATAGAAACTGCTCTAAAAGCATTCTGGCTACAGCTGGTGGCCTCATTTTTAGGCAGGATTTGCTAAAGACACAGACTCAGCTTGAAGGCTCCTCCCAAGCCCTGCCAGGACAGGACAGGCTTTTCCTCCTGCACTGCACAGCACCTCCCTGAAGCACACAAAGTGACTAGAATGTGTTGGATGCACCCTCACTCGGGGTGTGCTGGGAGGCTGCTGTGTCCCTGCTGCTCCCTGAGCCTGGCCAGCACATCCAGGACTGGCACAGGGCAGTGCAGCTCCCCAGCCTGCTCCCCTGGCACACGAAGGTGACAAAGGATGGCACAGATGTTTCACCAACCTGCTCATTCACACTGAAACAAAGGAGGGAGAAATCTCATCATCTGCTCCGTGGGCGAGGACATTGTCACACAGAACAGTGCAGGGCAGACTGGGATGGAAGAACACTGGATTCCTGCTTTAGCACAACCAAACCCACAGGGAGATGCCTGCCCACACCCCCAGCTGCTAAGAGTGGCCTGAGAGACCTGAGTCAGCTGGGTCCTGCCTGCAAAAAGGGAGGGCTGCAGCCCTTTTGTTGGTCCTCTCCCCTCTAGTGGATCCCAGTGGGCTTTGTTTTGGGGGCTGAGTTTATTACCAAAAGACAAAACCCAAGAGCTGGGGTTTATTTGTTCTAAGAAACCTCAACATGGTGCTAGGGAAATTTTCTGAGCACTTTTAATAGCCTGAGTGACAGCTCCAGTCACACTCTTCATGCAGTACCTTGTTATCAATTCATTTGGGTTTGTGTTTAGAAATGTTATGACATAAAAAATTCAGAAATCATTAGTCCATAAAAGTCTCACATTCATTTAACAGACCCGACTTGAAAGGACCTGACTGTGGCACAAAATATTAAAATGTGTTTCCAAAGGTGTTCCTGGTTCTCTAACCACTAAGGAGCCTCACACAGTGGTGTGAGGAGCAAAGGCTTAGATAAGAGGTGCCTCTGCTCTAATTACAGCAGCACCATTAACCTTTCCAGTCAAAGCTTGCCAAAAGTTCACAGGTGTGCTGTGAGGCACGACATAAGGAAGCTCAACAAAACAGGCAAGAAAACCTCAGCAGGAAGCAGGGAAAGGAAAAAAAACCTGTTGCTGCCAGGGTTTGTGCAAACCTCTCCCAGCCAGGAGTGCAGGAAGGGATGAGATCACCAGCTACGTGAAGAACTTGAAATGATTTTGACTCTGTTTTGTCCTCTGACATGGTAAGTTGAAACACAAAAGCAAACTGAGAAATCTGGGCTCCGTATTTTAGTGTATAAATTAGATGTACCTGCCCTCAGGACTTTTACCAAAGGAATTGGATGAAAGAGTAACAACGAATGTTGGAGATCCTGGAAAGAAATCCATGGGTACAGACTTGGCACAAAACCCAGCATGAATTTTCTCTATCAGAACAACAGAAATTAAAATGACAATTAATCAGATGCATCTTCTAAAACATCAGGCAATGCCTGCCGAGAACACCACTGTGTTCAGGGAAAATGAATTCTAGCACAGAAATAAGCAAATGCCCCCAAAATCAGGAAATGTCATCATGAAATGAGTTTGCCAGTGGCCCAATCTCAGAGGTTTCTGGCAGCCTCAACCCCTCAGGCACCATTACTTATCAAAACATCATGGGGATAGGATTTTCAATTCTCCTTTTGGCATTGGTTCAGCTCTGAATCAGTCCCACACAAACAGAGTTACTGAGTCCCTGTGTCCCTGCAGCAGCTCCACACGGACTGCACGGCTGTGCTGCATTCCCAGAGCAATCCCTGCGGGTTAATCACAGCTCCCATCCTTCCAGCCATCCCTCCAGCGCTCATCCACACGGGAGCAGTCGAATTCCGACTTCCCCAGCTTCCTGTTCACCTCGTTGTGCAGCAGACACAGCCACTGGGAGAAGTTTCTCCTGGTGCTCGTGTCGGGTTGGTTTGTCCGTAATCTGCAAGCAGGGAATGGGAAACAAATTAGTGTAAACTTCTGAGAAAGGAGCTGAGAGCAGCAGAAAACTTTATCACAGAATCCCAGAATGGTTTGGGTTGGAATGGACTTTAAAGATCATCTCATCCCAAGCCCCTCCCATGGGCAGGGACACCTTCTACCAAATCAAACACCTCAGCCCATTTCAGTCCTTGCTTCCAATACTGAGATTGCCTATACAAGGCATTGTAGAGGGTAGAAGAACACTTGTCACCTGAAAACCAAATTATTCCAAGTCCCAGTCTAATTCCACAACTGTTCATAAGCCCATTTTGAACCAGAAAACTCCATAGTCACTTCAGGGAGGCCTTGGGGGCAGCACAGAACCCAACAGCATGAGGACAGGTGTTTGTTTTTTGAGTAAGTCCATCTGTGATTGATGCAATAATGGAAGAAACCAGTCCAGGTAGCTACAAACCCCACGTGCAGGAAGAGCTGTTGATATGCAAACTAGCTGCTGCAGCACAGCACTTCTGGCAAGCCCCTCCAGCACAAAGAGCTGCTGAGGCTACTCACCTGTCCATCAGAGCCTCAAAAAAACCTGCTGAGGCCACTCACCTGTCCTTCAGGGCCTCAAAAAGCCTACTAAGGAAACTCACCTTTCCCTCAGATCCTCAGAAAACCCGCTGAGGACAGTCACCTGTCCTTCAGGGCCTCAAAAACCCCACTGAGGAAACTCACCTTTCCCCAGATCCTGAAAAATCCCTCTGAGGGTTTTCCCACTCACCTCTCCCTCAGGTCCTCCGCGCAGTGCTCGCAGGGGTAGAACTTGGAGAAGAGGTTGATGAAGTCCCTCATCTCCTTCTGCTGTGCCCCGGAGGGCTGGTCGGGGTAGTAGGCAGCCATGGTGTGCAGGAAGGCCCAGGTGCTGCGGCCCAGCTGCTCGCTGTCCAGGGGACAGTCCGGAGGGGGCTCCTTCTCCTCCGTGACCTCCACGTCCTGCAGAGGGACAGAGCGGTGTGAGGGGACACCGGGGTGGGTGGGGAAACAGCCCTTTTGTGCTGGGTGGGAAGAACCGGTCCTTTACATCCTTTCTGAGGACATGGCAGAGCCCCCTCACACCTTCTGAGGGGACAAGGCAAAGTCCCCCTCACACCTTCTGAGGGAACATGGCAAAGTCCCCCTCACACCTTCTGAGGGGACACGGCAAAGTCCCCCTCACACCTTCTGAGGGGACATGGCAAAGTCCCCCTCACACCCTCTGTGGGGACAAGGCAAAGACTTTTCACACCCTCAGGGGACATGGCAGAGCTCCTCTCACACGCTCTGTAGGTCAAGGCAAGGACCCTTTCACACCCTCAGAGGACACGCCAGAGCCCCCCTCACACCCTCAGCGGGAGCAATGGCAGAGCCCCTCATCCCCAGGGAGAAGATGGGGACTCCCTTCCCATTCCCACCGAAGGGAACCCTGTCCCCGGCTCCTTCACACCCTGAAGGGGACACGCAGCCTCGTCCCACTTGCGGGGTCAGGATGGAGGACGGAGGGAGCGCTGCAGGGACTGAGGGTCGCCAGGGGTTCCAGGGAGGGCTCCCGCCGCGCCTCACCGCGCCGCCCGGGGCCGTCTGCTTCCTCTGCTCGCGGAACCAGCTCTTGAAATCCGTGCAGGCTCGGCATGGCTTCTTGGACGGCTCCCCCGCCGCACCGTGCGGGACGGCGAAGGGGAAGGAGCCGCTGTCGGTGCCCGGGAAGGGCGCGTAGCCGCGGCCCGCCCGGCCCTCGCTGGGCGCCGCCATGCTGGCGCGCGGTGCAGGCCGGGCCGGGGCGGCGCCATTCGCGCCCGGGCGGCGTGAGGGGGCTGGCGCCCGGCCCGCGCCCCAGTGCCGCTCCTGAGGTGGTTTTACCGAAAAACCGCAGCAAACTCTGTGTTTAAATGTCGTGTGTGAGGAGAACACGACACTCCGCTGTGTGCATTCTTGGTTTTCGCTTCACATCGCCCTGGGGGTGTGGTGGGGCTGTGCTCACCCGCACAGCGGGAGGCTGAAGGGGGTCTCCTCTTCTTCCTCTCTACGTGAGGGGGCTCAGCCATGTGAAAAACGCCAATCACTTGTTTTTAAAATTTTAAAAATTTAATAGTATATAAAATGGTTATAAAATAGTAATATAATTAAAATAATAAAATTTGAACATTTGAGGTTAGGACAATATGAGACAATAAAAACAGAGATACGGACGGCCGGGTACCTTTTTCAGGGCAACACAAGCCCGAAAAAGGACACCCGTTAACAGAGGATTAACCCTTAAAAACAATTGCCTGTTGCATATTCATACATCTCATACATGATGCATAAATTCCATTAAAACACAGGATTCCTTCTGGTCACTGTCAATTTCTTCCTCTTAATCCTTATGCCGCCTTGCAGCCTGAGCAAGGTGGGAAGAAGTTAGATTTCTGCTGATAAGGGAGCAATAAATTCCCTTTCTCACCTGAGGGTGTCAGGGGACTCGGCCATGATCCCCCCCCGAGGGTTCCCTCAGTGGGCGTCATGTTCCCTCAGTGGCTGTCCCTTCATTGGCCCTCCCAAATGAGCACAAAAAATATGTATAAATATGTGTTCCTATGAGGTCTGGAGCATCTCTGTGATGAGGAGAGACTGCAGGAGCTGGGCCTGGCCAGTCTGGAGAAGGGAAGGCTGCGAGGGGATCCATCAATCCATACAAATCCCTCCCAGGGGTGTCAGAGGGTGGTGCCAGACTCTGTTCAGTGACAGGATGAGGAGCAATGGCCAGGAACTAAAACACAGCAAGTTCCACCTGACAGGAGGAAGAACCTCTTTCCATGAGAGGGGAAAGAGCCGAGCCCTGACACGGCAGAGCCTGGAACAGCTGCCCAGGGAGGGTGTGGAGCCTCCCCCAGGAGCCATCCCAAACCAGTCCTGTGCCACCTGCTCCAGGTGACCCTGCCTGCGCAGGGGCTGCCCTGGATGAGCTCTTCCACGCTGAACAATTCTGGGATTCCAGGATGTGTAGATACTGAGTGTGGCAGAGCCCATGGCACACAGCAGCTCTTCGTGCCAGCAGTGCTGGCAGGCACCTCAGCGTTATCTCCAGCAGAGTCATACAATCAACAGGGCGATTTCATGGACAAACAAGTAGATAACTCCATTCAACTCATACTCCTTTATAGCAGCACGCCCATATGAAGTGCTCCATGTTTTTAACACCTGTCACATGCTTGTAAATCCATGCGGAGGGAGGATTTTCCTCTTTCTGGGAGTGTTGGCAC
The DNA here is from genome assembly GCF_014805655.1 of Passer montanus. Taxonomy (NCBI): domain Eukaryota; kingdom Metazoa; phylum Chordata; class Aves; order Passeriformes; family Passeridae; genus Passer; species Passer montanus. The sequence continues at coordinate 1,326,605 of NW_024373256.1, forward strand.
GTGTTACACCAGGGCAGGCTCTGCCAGGGAGTGGCTGGGCTCCTTGGGTTGATGGAGAGCCAGACCTGGTCCCAGAATCATGGTCTTGAGTGGATATTTAGCATTTTTTCTTTTATTCCCAGAGAGCTTGTGAGCACATGAGGATGGTGACCTGGGCAACTGTCCAGCCTGGCATCAGACTTTGGAGCTTGCTCTTTCACCCCTTGGAAATGTTAATTATCTGTGGCCTTACAAAATATTTAATAGAGGTCAGAGAGGGAAAACTTGGAGAGCAGCACAGACTTGCTCTCATCCTTCTTTTTGCCTTGATTCTGTCATGCTCTTAAAGGTTTGAGAGCCACAAGTCTCCTACCATGAACAATGTGAATTTTGTATCTACTTCAACTTTTCTCCTGTTCATTGTCTTTAGGTCAAATGAAAAATATGATTATTTTATTTAATGCAAACAAATGTATGTCCAGGATGGAGCTGGACCAAAATGTCACTTTATCTATAAATACAAATATATAAATATATAAATATATAAATATATAAATATATAAATATATATATATATATATGTGTGTGTGTGTGTGTGTGTGTGTATGGTTTATTTAACACAGTGTAGTGTAAAATATGTATTAGAAAAAGCATCATTTTAGAGAAATACCTCAAAGACTTGCCCTCGAAAAAACTTTAACACTTGGTGTGTTTCATGTGGAGATGGCTGAGCTGTTCCTGCTCTGTGGAGCACTGAGCTGATGGTCTGGATCTCCATCTTGGGGTCTCTATTTACCAGTGCTCCTTTATTTTTATTTATTTGCAACTTCTTGGGAATATTTATGTGCTGATTTTTGTTAGGAAGGGAGAAGACACATGAATAACTGGTAGGAACTGCTGGAATGGCTTTGTCTAAAGTTGTAGACAACTATAAAGATAAATTTCACACGCAAAGGAAAGATCAAGTAGGGACAGCAACGTTTTTATGTCTGTTTTCCTTGCCCACCAATAAATGTTTTAACTGATGCTCATGACCTCATTAATTTTTGTAAAGTCAGGAAAAAAGAGAATGAGATACTGAGGGAATTTCCTCTAGAGCTTTATTGTTTGGTCTTCAAGCAATTAAACAAGTGCAGAGATGTTTCTGGGCCACAGCAATCTCCTGGTTTGGCCGTTAGCAGACTTTGCTTCCTTGATTGTGATCTAATTTATGGATTCAGTTACAATATCATCATTTTTATTGAAAAGGAAAAGCTTTGAAGGAGGCTGTTGGTTACAGAGATTTGTGCTCCATGTTGCTCCCCTCGCCCCTTTCCTGCTCAGCTCTAGGAGCAGAGGTGCCTCTTGAGGAAAATTTTCTCCACTTGCCTTCAGGTCCAGCATCAGCTTGGATTTTAAAGTTTAAAAAATGGAGAAATGCTCCAATTCAAGTCAGAACAAGAAAATTCACTTTACTGTCTCTAAATGATTCCAAGTGCGGAGCCAAATTGTTTCCATCCAAAGGAAGGAATGTGGTGCAGAGCCGGGGAAGGATGGGGGAACATTCCCTCCTGCTCCCCCTCGCACAGCCCTAACCCAGCCAAGCCTCTGCTCCCAGCACTGATTTAGGAGCTGGAGTGTGCTAGAGCCTGTTACCAAACAAACTCCTCACACAAATTCGATTCTGTGGAGGAATCCTTCCCCGTGAGGGTGGGCAGGCCCTGGCACAGATTCCCAGAGCAGCTGTGGCTGCCCCTGGATCCCTGGCAGTGCCCAAGGCCAGGTTGGACAGGGTTTGGAGCACCCTGGAGTGGTGGAGCACCCTGGATTGTATTCCTGCAATACAGCAGGAAGCTGTCTTGTATTTACATGTAAGAATGTGAGCCTAAAGTGTGACCAGTGATAAAGCAGCACCAGGAATTAGTCATAGACTTGTTTGAGAAATTACAGCCAACTAGGAAATAGCAACAACAACAAAAAAGGTGTTCATTTCTAGGTAAGTGGATCATATTGATCCTCTCTGCCTGTGTAAGAACTTTATCACCTGTAAAATTTCCCAAAAGTATGAATTTATCCCCAGATATCAGGAAGAAGCCTGCAGCCCCCCTACCAGGGAATGGCTGAGGTGTCTCAGTTCAGATCCATCCAGAACTGTTGAAATGTGTTCAGAACAGTCTGAAATGTAGGGCAGCACAAGGCACTGCCTTGCTCAAATCTGAGCACCTACACCCGACACTGAGTTTGTTCTTTTAAAGTTGGTGCCATTTTTATGTGTGGATCCTCTTGCTGATTAAAATGAGAATCCATGAGTAATGGTGATGGCAGGGGCAGGGTGAAAACCAAATCATTTCTGCAGGTTGGTTTCGGTGGCCCTGCTCGTGTAGTGCTCCAATCTATCTCCTCCTTCCCAGACCCACTCCGAGCATCCCTGGAACAGTTCATCCATTCTGAGGACAAACACAGCAAAACTGGGGGTTCCTATTGTCCTCTTGAAAAACAAAGTCTTCAGGGAGCAGCTCCTGTTCCCCTTGGCTTTGCAAAAGGAAAGTGGCCCCTGATTTGGGGCGGTTCCTTTTTTCCAGAAGGAGGTCTAAGGAATTTAACAGAAGTCTCCTTCAGTGGAAGAGGTTTTCCTCAGGCAACAGCTGCTATGTTTGGACTCATTCAGAATTAAACCCGAATGAAAGAACAATTCCTTCCACATTGCTCTTCTCCCACCAGGCTTTTGAGTGGTCTGGTTTTCCCTGGTTTCTGAAGGGGCCAAGGAACACAAGTTGCTGTCTTTGCTCTGAAATATGGGTGGACTTTTAGCCAGAGCTCCTGGTGCTGGTGGGATCCCCAGGAGAGATAAGGCTTTGCATCTCTGCTCCTCGATGGCCGTGGGGAATGAGGAAAGAGTGGGATGAGCAGCTCTGACTAATCTGGAAGGAACACAACGGCCTTGTCTCCGATCAATTTACTATATTTAGCATGATGTAAGAACAGATTTTCCCCAAGTGAAAACAGTATTTCTCCATGCTCGCTGGTGCTTGCTGCGCTTGCTGTTGGCTGTACTGGTGTTGCTGGGATTTTCTCCCACCAGATTTTGGAATGTGGGCAGGCTGAGCAGTGCAGAGCCTCAAACCCCCTTGGAAACTCCACCCTCCTTTTCTTCTGCCTTCACATCTCATTCCTGGGTCACAGCACGTCCACAAAACCCTGGCCTCATGCCATGCACTCATCAAACACCGTGTTTTCCTGAGAAAATAATTCAGGGAACCTCCTCTTCTTGAAGCAGCTTAAGTTACATTCTCACCCTTTCTGGAAGATTCCTTCTTGAATCACACTTTTGTATTTTGCATAAGCTTAGGAAAACATGTCAGTTTTATACAAGAACTATGAAATTATTTCAACAAGTGCTTGGTAAACAAGAGCCTGTCTGCTGTGTGTGCTCCAGCAGTGAGCAAAGCTCCTGAGACACGCAGAGCTCTCCCTGGGCTGGCCGGGGCCATCCCAGGGGCTTTGCAAAGAAAATGACACCTGGGGAGTGAGGGTTGAGGGAGTTTGATGCGGTGCTGTGATTTTGGATCCTGAAATAAAGCTGTGAGGAGTGAGTGCCCCGCTGCACTGAAGAGGGATGTGATGGAGTGGGAAAGGGCTGAGCTGCTGCCTGGACTCAAAGGGTTCCTGAACTGCCACAGAGAAATGCTTTAGTGCCTGCAGCAGCTGCTGGAATTAGGATAAAATGAAATACTTTTTTCTGGATTAGTTACTGCAAAATCTCTCATCCCAGCCTGTGTGAAAGTTCAACTGCTTCCTTTGTTCCTGAAGTGAAGGAGACTTTTGTCAACTCCAGTGTCTGGGTTTTCATTATTCTTTTTAAATAAAGGTCTGTTTCTCTATTTATTAAAAGTCTAAAACCTCTTTGTACTTTTAAAATCGGCTTTTAGCATCTGGGCTGTTCATTAAAGGTGCTGATAGGTCATGTGTCATCACAGGTGACCTTCAAGAACAGTAAAGGGCAGGTTTTGATCCTGAAGGTGAGCAAGGGAAAGATGAAGCTTTTCCTCCAGCTTTGTTCCAGGCCCCCCTTGGCTGTGCCCACAGCTCCTTTCTGTATCTCTTCCTCGCAGCTGCAGTGTCCTGGGGGTGGTTTGAGGACTTTTCCTCTCTTTGCCTTTCCTGTGGTGGCCACAGAAGGAGAAATCCCTGATGCAGAGTCCCACACTTTGTCAGCCGTGAGGGGCACAGGTCACTCAGCAGCCCAGACACGACTTGTGTGCGTGGAAAAGATGTTCAGAACACAGCTGCTCCTCTCCAAGCTTTTGGGACAAGGCTGTTTCTTGCTGGACCTGGAAAATGGCTCAGGAGGAGCTGGAGAGGAGCTGCCTTTGGCTGCCCCTGAGCATCTGTGGGCTCAGATTCTGCTTCTACTGAAATTACTCCTCATCCACACGGAAATGAATAGAAAAGCAGAGCATCAGTGTTCATTTGTCATGGAAGAGAGGCTGATCTCGGGATGGGAATATCAGTGGGACAGCCCTGGTGTCTGTGGGGCCTTCCTGCACCTCTGGCTGACCTACTTCATCTTCCCAGCCGTGGCCAGTCTGGGGCAGGCAGCCTGGTGTGGCTCCCTGTGACAGTGCCTTAGTCACCTGCTGTGACACAAACGTGTTTCTGTCCCCAGAGGAGCAGTTTGTGGCTGGAGTGATGCTCCTCGAGCAGCAGAGCTGCACCTTGGTGGGGTGCAGGAGGCTCTCTTGGAGCACACTGCAAAATGATGGGAGTCTTTATGGAAAAATCCGTGTTCCCTGCATCTTGGCAAAGCCGGGCAGGGCAATATTACATGTTGCCTGTTAATTTATGATCTCTTTGGTACCTTGTAAAACAACAAAGGAAAATTAACTGCTGCCCTCAGAGCTGTGTAAATAAATACAGATGATGAAACAGCGGCATCCAGTAATTCTTGCTGAGTATCACTTTTTCTGGGCAGACCCCTCCTCCTCTGCCATTAATTATTACCCATGAGGAGGCACTGATTTATAGCAGGATGACATGGAAACTGTAGAAGACACAAAGGAAACTTGATAATGCCAGAAAAACAATGTTTGTCTTGTTTTTTATAAGCGAGTCCAAATGCATCCAGCAGAGGAGTGGAGTTATGGCCTCTGCTGGGGGTTACCCATCCTTGCCGACAGGAATGGCCCTGCCATGGCTGGGAGCTGTGGAGAGCTGGGAGGAGCACCTTACCCTTCCAAGGGCCGTCTGGCCCAGCCTCCTTCTGGTTTCGCAGGCGGTGTCACTGCAGATGTGACGAGGCTCCTGAGGTCATTCTGGAGCAGACAGTTTTGTGACATCACCCTTGACAGCGCCAGGGCACCGATACTGCTGTGACAGCTGCAGAGCCTGACCTGAGCCCTCCAGGTGACTCCAGAGGTGTTGGTGTCTTGGAGGAGTGGCAGGGATTTCCCCTCCCTCCCTGCACCTCAGTTCTGTGTCACAGAGCCCTTCACTTCCTCAAAACGTTTTCTCAATAACCAGTTATTGAGTTTTGAGCAGTTTTGCTCGTATTTGCTTTTATACAACACCACTGTCACCAGCAATGCCCCAGTCAGTCCAATCTTTTCCAGAAGATCAGCTCTGCAAGCTGCAGGGCTGGTCCTTCTGCCTCGGGTGACTTGTAAAACCCTGTGTAGCTTCACCTTCCTGTTGTAACATTCCATTAGATGTTTTCCACACCTCCCTTTCTGCTTGAATTCCCTGAGAATGATGAAACACAGAAAAATCAAGGCTGTTTCCTACTCTTCTGGTTTTTATGGCATCCTCAGATCAAGGTGCTCTCTGTGCCTCCCCGGCTATCTCCTCATCCTGCAGCTCCTCCAAAGCTTTCCTTGTCTTTGGCTTTTCCCAGTCAGGATACACATGTTCAAACCTTTATGTTCTTGGAAATATGTTGTCATTTGTGTTTGCTCTGAGACAGGAAACCAAGCCAAGGTGCTTCATTGGGAGTCTTGGTCCCAGATATTTCCAAGAGCCACGTGAGGGTGAGTTTGGCCCTGGCTTGGCTGCCAAGGAGAAGCCAGTGAGTGCAGGTTTGAGGACATGGAGTCAGCAAAGGGTTTTGGCACCTCAGAGACTGGAACTTTCTAAATAAATCTGCTGGATGAAGTGATTTCCTCTCACTCCATAAAATCCTCACTCTTTCATCTGGGGAGATTTACCAGCACATGGTTTGGCTGGAGGCTTTGTAACAGAGGGATGGAGGGTCTGATTCCAGGGCTGTGGAGGGCAGGGAGCTGCTCCACATCCCTTTTCCACAGGGCAGCTCCTGTGCGGCTTCCTGAGCCAGGAAATGCCTTGGAGAGCCTGTTGGAGAGCTTTTCTCTCCAAAATCCAAAGGGATAACTTTCCCTTTTTAATGCAGGACAGATATCCAGCAGCAATAAATCCAACTGCAATAAACCTGCTTTCTTTGTCTCCACAAACTGCCACCCTGCTGTGTGGGAGCAGCCTCCCGTGCTCCTGGATCACAAACCAAGACCCTCCTGACTGTATTTTCCAGAAGGAATCTGGTTTGGCCCCCTGTTCCAGTTCTGGGTTGGTTTTTTTTTTGGTAGATGAAAAATCACCTGCAGCTATTGCTGAGGGTTTGAGGCACCAGGTGAGGCTGGGAAATGAAAGGGAGGCACGGCTGAGCCTCTCAGTTTCGGTTCCAATAATGATAATGATAAAGATAATTATAGTGATAATGGTTCAATTGAGGCTTTACCAAAGAAGAGGCGGTTTGATCACACGGTGCCCATCAGCCCTGAGGCTCAGGGAGAGGACAGGCTGGCCAAGACCGGAATTATCCTGCTGAGCCTCTGGGCAGTGGAGCTGCTCCTCAGGAGGAGCTGCTGGGTGCCCTGGGAGGGTGTGGACACCTGGCTGGACACAGGGCAGAGCACTCCGAGCTGAATTTCCATCACATATTTACACCCGAGGAGCTTTCAGTCTTTTAGTTACATCCTGGGGATGTCTGTTCATTACATCGGCATCTAAATGGTGGTATTGATAAAACTGTCAGAAATCTATTTAAAGTAACTCGGCAGGTGGGACAAAGCAGGAAAAATATTTGCAACAAATATTACTCACGTTTAATGGTGCCTGATCTGTGTTTTACAACCCATGTTCTAAATCAGTCTTTGGGTGAGCTCAGCCCGAGCTGCAGGTCCGTGTGATACAGCCATAAAAACCTCACCTGTCTCCCGGAAATATCTCGGGGCAGGTGCTGCAGCCCCTGTGACCTTCTCTAACCCAGCGCTGGCACACAGCCCCGCTCCCTTCCCCTCCCTTCCTTCCCGGCACTGGTTAGTAAAGATGTGATAAAAGACTTTACAACCCATGTTCTAAATCAGTCTTTGGGTGAGCTCAGCCCGAGCTGCAGGTCCGTGTGATACAGCCATAAAAACCTCACCTGTCTCCCGGAAATATCTCGGGGCAGGTGCTGCAGCCCCTGTGACCTTCTCTAACCCAGCGCTGGCACACAGCCCCGCTCCCTTCCCCTCCCTTCCTTCCCGGCACTGGTTAGTAAAGGTGTGATAAAATACTGTTTTTCCTCCCCGGCTACCTGAACTACGTCCTGCCTGCACCCGGCAGCATTTGCATGTTAAAAGCGGGGGGAAAGGTAAAAGGCACGCGGCACTTTGGCAAATCGCGGAATTTCTGCCCGGGCGCTGGGCGGAGGAGGAAGCTCGGGAACCTCTGCCCTGCCTCCTGCTCCGGGCTATTTAAACCCGGCACTCGGGCAGGAGCCGCAGCTCTGCTCGCTCCAGCTCTCATCCCTCGAATTCTCATCCCTCCAGTTCTCATCCCTCCATCTCTCATCCCTCCATGTCTCATCCCTCCAGTTCTCATCCCTCCAGTTCTCAGCCCCCCAGTTCTCATCCCTCCATCTCTCATCCCTCCATGTCTCATCCCTCCAGTTCTCATCCCTCCAGTTCTCAGCCCCCCAGTTCTCATCCCTCCATCTCTCATCCCTCCATGTCTCATCCCTCCAGTTCTCATCCCTCCAGTTCTCAGCCCCCCAGTTCTCATCCCTCCATCTCTCATCCCTCCATGTCTCATCCCTCCAGTTCTCATCCCTCCAGTTCTCAGCCCCCCAGTTCTCATCCCTCCATCTCTCATCCCTCCATGTCTCATCCCTCCAGTTCTCATCCCTCCCTCTCTCATCCCTCGAATTCTCATCCCTCGAATTCCCATCCCTCCCTCTCTCATCCCTCTGGCTCCCTGTGCAGTTCTCATCCCTCCCTCTCTCATCCCTCCATCTCTCATCCCTCCAATTCTCATCCCTCCAATTCCCATCCTTCCCTCTCACATCCCTCTGGCTCCCAGCAAAGGAGCAGCAGCAGCCGTGGGGAAGATGAGCTGCAACAGGTACCCCGTGGATGTGAAGGCTGTCGGCTTCATGCAGTGCAGGAAACAGAAGGTAATTTAATTTTTTTATTTTTTGGCTTTGTTTTCTTCCTTAAATATAATTTACAAATTGGGACACTAGAGGATTTTGAGTTACTCTGCCAGGGATATGTTTGCTCATTCCCCGTAGTACTGGGATTGGAGCCTAGGGGTCTAGGATAAGGGGACTTGGTTTTTAGTGAGCTTAATATCTTGGGGTTTGCTCTCTTTTTGTCACAGCACCATAAGATTCTCCTGGTTTCAGCAATGATCACCCATTTGGGACTATGAAATTAAAGACATATTTTTGTAGGTTGAATGTTTTATTTAATTTCTTTATGTGATGTTAAAAGCCTCAACTAAACCACAGCAAATTCTGATTGTCTGGAAGCCTCCAAAATTGAACATTATGATTAAACGGCTTTTCTTTTCCCTCTTCTTTTCCCAGAACTACATGATGTTTGTGTCCTGGTCAGATCAGAACAACATTCTCATCTACAGGACATTTGAAGACTTTAAGAAATTCCATGTAAGTGAATTTTCAATTCCTGACATTTCAAGGTTCCTGTCCTGGGGAGGGGAAGGAGCCTGGCCGTGTGTCAGCTGTGAGGAATCACTGTTCTCTCCCTCTCCTTGCTTTTAGAAAGAGCTGAAGAGAAAATTCCCCACTGAGAGTGGGTCACTGAGGAGTTTACCCAGGTTTAAAGGTAAGGACAAATCTCTGATGGACCAACAAACACAAGAGTGATCAGGGACAGCCATAACCCGTGACAGAGACTGAAGCCTCTGAGGCTGACCTTGCTCTGGAACAGATCAGGGGCTCACTCCTGCTCCTGCCATGGCACCACTGGGTCACATCAGCTTGTTTGGGTCTAGAACTGACTTAAAATGACCCAGAAAGGCTTTTTAATAGATAGCTGCACTTGGCAAATTAATGCTACACTTCAAATATTGACCTAGAGCTTCTTGAAACTTCACATGTGAAAAAAAAGAGAAATTTTAGATGTTACAAAATCCTATCAGGAGCTGTTAAAAATGACAGGGAGGCAGGGACAGTGACTTTGTACAGTTGGGGCTTGGGCAGGAAGGGTGGTGGGTGAGGGCACCTGCTGTTCAGGGAAAAGTGCTGCTCTTTTCCAGGGATCCAGATCCATTGCTGTCCTATCCCAACTGTGCCCTTGTTACTTTGAAGGAATAACTATGCAGCAGAGGAAGGGCGGGAAGCTGAACAGGTGCCTGGAGATCCTGAAACTGCTGGAAACATATTCCCAGGAGCTGCTGAAAACAGATGTGAAAATCTCCCGGGGTGAAGAGGTGAATCAGTTTTTCAAGGCACAGACTCAAGACCTCGATCCCTCCTTCCCTGAAAACAGGTATGAAACATGAGTTGCATTTTTTTGTTTGTTGGTGAAACAGAAATGTTATGGATATGGATAGAAGGGAAACACCACTTACACTCCAGGGCAGCTCAGCTGGGTGCTTTTAACTTTGTTTCTGATGCCTGAAGCATTTCTCAGCCTACTGCAGACATTATTTTACCAAAATCAATACTAAACTCAACCTCTCATGTGAGTTTTTGATGTGCACCTTTACTTTCCAGTGTGGTGATCATGCCATCAGTATTCAGAAGGGAGAAGAGCCCCCAGCCCCTCTCCATCACCCTCCCTCAGGCGTCGCAGAGCTACCACTGCATCGAGGCCTTTGAAACCAAAGACACAAAGAACAAACCCTTCACAGTGGCCCAGAGGGAGATTGTGGAAGTGCTTATCAAGGACATGACTGGTAGGTCTGAGAGGATTCAGTGTTGGGGTGGATGGATTCACAGCCAGGCAAATGCTGAGGCAGAGTCAGGGCTTCAGGTGTTTGCACTTGTGTGTTTACCTGGGGGGACACTGAATGTCCCTCCTGTCGCTTGTGTCCCCTACCCAGGGATTGTTGTCATGTCTTGACTTGCAGGCTGTTAAAATCTGGGTATTTTTCCTCTTTGTAGGCTGGTGGCTGGTGGAAAATGCAGACAAACAGATAGCCTGGTTCCCAGCCTCGTACCTGGAAGAGCTTGATGCCTGTGAGGACGTCCAGAATGCCTTCAGCTCAGACGAGGAGGGTAAGTCTGTTCCTCCTTCAAAACATGAGTTCTGCAAACTCCCACCACTTTACCACTGCCTGGTGTCCCTGCCTGGACCTCTGACTTTTCTTGTTGGCCCTGCCATCACCTGTGGGTCATGGAACCATGGAGTGGTTTGGGTTGGAAGAGAGCTTAAAGCCCATCCAGTTCCAACCCCAACACCTTCCACTGTCCCAGGCTGCTCCAAGCCCTGTCCAACCTGGCCTTGAACACTTCCAGGGATTCAGGGGCAGCCACAGCTTCTCTGGGCAACCTCTTCAGGGCCTCCACACCCTTTTTGTAAAAAACTTCTTCTTTATATCCAACTTAAATGGATCAAACTGGGGTCCCTGAGCAAACCAGTCACTCTCAGGGACAGCTGCCCTGCAGCTGGGCTGGTCTCCCACAGGGATCAGAGCATTTTCTCCACAGGGCAGATCTGACCTCTCCCTCTCTCTGCAGGCAGCCTGTACTTTGTGGTGCAGGCCTACGAGGCTCAGAAGGCAGACGAGCTCTCGCTGAACCAGGGGGTGGTCGTGGAGGTGCTCAGGACATCCCACAACGGCTGGTGGCTGATCCGGTGAGCAGCTTTCCCAAAGCCCTGGCTGCCCCAGGGAGCTGCTTGCTGTTCTCCCCGTGTGGGATGCACAGGAGCCCTCTGAGCTGGATGTCCTTGGCTGGGGATGCTTTCCCTCTCCTCACACCCCGTGTACAGCACGGACCCGCTCCCCAAGCACTCCCTGCCCTTGGCCCGAGATGCTGGAAGGGTTTTCTCAGTGTCCTTTCCATCCCTGCCCTCAGGTACAACGGCTGCACCGGCTACATGCCCTCGCTGTGCCTCCGGCCCTACCAGAACCCTCACCACAAGCTGCAGACCATGCTGAGCCCGCACGCCCGCAGCCCGGGCCTCGGCTGCCCTCAGCCGCGGGGCGCGGCCCGGCCGGAGCCCGCCGCCTCCCCCCGGAGCCGCTCCCGCTCTCTGCCGCGGGCCAGCTCCACCCCGCAGCTGCATCTGGGGCTGGACAGCTCCTCGCGGAGCTCGGCGAGCAGCGGCGCCTGGAAAGCCGACTTGTCTCGGTCCCTGCCCGAGGTGGAGCCGGCCAGGAGCGCTCCCGGGCCGAGCCGCGGGCCGGCCGCGCACAGCGGCAAAGCCCCGCACCTCAGCGCCGGGGACAGCAACGACTCGGGCTTCGCGGAGCCCTCCGCAGCCCGGCCGGAGCCGGCCGCGGCTGTGCCCAGGGTGCCAGCCCGTCCCTCCGCCCAGGAGATCCTGCAGCGCTGCAGCACCGTCACCAAGCGCGCCGTGCAGCAGGCGGCTCCCCGGCCCGGCCTGCCGCTGCCCTGCCGCCATTAGCGGCCCTGGCCGGGGACACGGGCACAGCGCTGACAGGGCTCGCTGGGGTCCCTCCGGAGCCTCGGGGCTTGGGAATGTCCCTTCTGAGGGACACACACACCTCCATCACCCTGGAGTGTCAGGGCTTGGGACTGTCCCTTCTGAGGGACACACACACAGCCATCACCCCGGAGGGTCAGGGCTTGGGACTGTCCCTTCTGAGGGACACACACACAGCCATCACCCCGGAGGGTCAGGGCTTGGGACTGTCCCTTCTGAGGGACACACACACAGCCATCACCCCGGAGGGTCAGGGCTTGGGACTGTCCCTTCTGAGGGACACACACACAGCCATCACCCCGGAGGGTCAGGGCTTGGGACTGTCCCTTCTGAGGGACACACACACAGCCATCACCCCGGAGGGTCAGGGCTTGGGACTGTCCCTTCTGAGGGACACACACACAGCCATCACCCCGGAGGGTCAGGGCTTGGGACTGTCCCTTCTGAGGGACACACACACAGCCATCACCCCGGAGGGTCAGGGCTTGGGACTGTCCCTTCTGAGGGACACACACACAGCCATCACCCCGGAGGGTCAGGGCTTGGGACTGTCCCTTCTGAGGGACACACACACAGCCATCACCCCGGAGGGTCAGGGCTTGGGACTGTCCCTTCTGAGGGACACACACACAGCCATCACCCCGGAGGGTCAGGGCTTGGGACTGTCCCTTCTGAGGGACACACACACAGCCATCACCCCGGAGGGTCAGGGCTTGGGACTGTCCCTTCTGAGGGACACACACACAGCCATCACCCCGGAGGGTCAGGGCTTGGGACTGTCCCTTCTGAGGGACACACACACAGCCATCACCCCGGAGGGTCAGGGCTTGGGACTGTCCCTTCTGAGGGACACACACACAGCCATCACCCCGGAGGGTCAGGGCTTGGGACTGTCCCTTCTGAGGGACACACACACAGCCATCACCCCGGAGGGTCAGGGCTTGGGACTGTCCCTTCTGAGGGACACACACACAGCCATCACCCCGGAGGGTCAGGGCTTGGGACTGTCCCTTCTGAGGGACACACACACAGCCATCACCCCGGAGGGTCAGGGCTTGGGACTGTCCCTTCTGAGGGACACACACACAGCCATCACCTCCCTGGGCAGCTGCAGCTTCCCCAGGGACCAGGAGTTACTGGGACAGGGCTGAGTGGGGTCACATTCAGCAGCTCCAGAGCTGGAGCTCACTCGGAGCTCAGGGAGCTCTCCGCAGGCAGTGTTCCCCTCCCTGCAGCACAGCTGGGTTATTCCCCATGCCAGGATCAGCTGGCACAGCCACGGCCACCGTGGAGGGCACAGGAGTGGCACCAGAGTGCCTCAGTGCCCCTGGCACCCTGAGCCAGTCCCGGGACTGGGGAGGGAGGGGATGAGGCACCTGTGCGATGGCTCTTACTGAACCCCCTATTTTATAGATATTTTTTTAACTTTTTGACTTTTGGTGTTGGTTTGGGATTTTTTAATAGGTTAGTGGAGAGGCCATGAATATAGGGATGGGCTGGATCTGCTGAATGGCTGTGAGAATAAAAAACCTGCTGGGGAGGAAACTCATCCCTGCTCACCCCAGCCAGGTCTGTGCAGGCACAGGAACACAACCAGGGCAGCCACAGCTGCTGTCCCACCTGGGATGGGAACAGAGGTCACTTTTATGGACAAAGCATTCCTCTTCACAGGGGACTGGCTAGTTACTGAAACTCACAATTCTAATCCTCAACTCATTTGCTAGAAATGAGTCAGAAAAAGAGTTCTAGGAAAATTAACTTTTCTCTACACTGATGGCTTTAATTGTACTTATTCTCCCAGGTATCTGTTATATTTTTATAAAGAACTTGTGTGGTGTTTATGTTGTTTGAATTTTATACATTTTTGTCTATGAAATAAAATACATGTAAATATCTCTGAAGCCTGCTTGTGTATTATGCTTTAAAAATATGCTATTTGGGGAATTTAAATTGTGCTTCTCTTCCTCCCAGGTGCTAAATTTTGGGTGGGCATGGGTGAGACCCTTACCTTAGTCAAGGCTGCTTTGCCCAAGCAAGATCCCAGCTCCATGAACCCTTTAAATCCCAGCTGCTTGTTGGGATTCTGCCTTTTTTTTTATCCCAAACTACCTGCTGTTTGTGTGTCTGAAAATTCAGGGTGTGAAAACACAAACCCCAGCTTGGCCAAAGAAATGACCTTTTGTGTTGTGCTTTCCTTTCATTCATCCCTGAGGAGACTGGATGTTAGACTTGGTTTGGAAATTCAAACTTTTATTACAAAATACAGGAACTAAAAATCCTGGTGGGAAAGAGCAGTTGGTGGGAGGGGGGTCACAGAGTCCCCTGGTCCTGCTGGGCCACCTCTGCCAGCCTCATGTTGTGCCACAGGAACTCGAGGAAGGTGGAGGCCTGGAGCAGGCGGCTCAGCCGCTGGAAGTGGCGCTCTGCAGGGAGGGAGGGAGGGCTCAGCTCACGGGGAGGCACCACAGCCCGCCCTGGACTGTGGAGCCAGGCTGGGAATGCCCAGCCTGGAGAAGGGAACACGCCAGGGAAACCTCCAGGGCCTGAAGGGGCTCCAGGAGAGCTGGAGAGGGACTGGGGACAAGGCATGGAGGGACAGGACACAGGGAATGGCTCCCACTGCCAGAGGGCAGGGCTGGATGGGAGATTGGGCAGGAATTGTTCCCTGGGAGGGCGGGGGAATGCCTTGGGCAGCTCTGGGATGGGGATCCCACCCTGGGATGGTGGAAGGCATCCCTGCCATGGCAGGGGTGCATTACCCGGCCTGCCCCTTCCACCCCAAACCACTCCATGATCCCTGACCCAAGGCAGCCCCTCCAGGCCACGCCTGTCCCCACAGGGCTCACCCGTGTAGGGCAGCAGGGACTCCACGGCAGATTTAATCCCCGAGAACTGCAGGAGGGAGTCGGGTGCCTCGTGCTTCAGGAGTGTCTCCATCACGGCCTGGGCCTCGTGGCAGTTCCGGGAGTTGGTGTTCCACGTCACCAGGAACGCCAGCACGGCCTCTGTGGGGGAAGGAAGCCTGGCCAGGCTGGCACACAGCAGAGCCCGCCCTGGGAAACATCCCTGGGCTCTCTCAGGTGCCACACGGACACTCCTCATCCCTGCAAGTGCCCAAGGCCAGGTCCTGGTCTGCTGGAAGGTCCCTGCCCATGGCAGAGGGTGGAACTGGACAATCTCCCAACCCCAACCATTCCAGGATTGTAGGACTCCAATTTCAGCCTGTGAGCTGAAAGCTTTCAGCGCTTCAGTCTGCCACAAACCTTTCTGATCCTTGCGGAGCCGAACAATGTTCTCCTCCAGGTGCCTCCTCCCCTCGGGCTCCCTGAGGATGGCTGGAGAGAGAAACGACAGCAGGGACACCCTGGTGATGGCACTCAGGGGAAACTCAGGCTTCAGGCTAATTACTGCACTTTGAAGCCTTGAACTAGCTGGAAGAGGTGTCCAGGGAAGGAGGGAGGGCAGGAAATCCTTCAGAGCACGCTCTGGACTCACCCTTGACCACGGTCAGCACCGTGTGCGGCCGGTCCAGGGAGATGGCCAGGCCCAGAGCCTTCAGGTACCTTTTCTCATGGAGAAGGTTGGAAAGCTCTTGCTCTCTGGAAAACAAAGCAGGGGGGAGAGTGAGACCAATCTTTGGGTGCTGAAAAAAACAAAACTACAGAAAAAGCAGCAGGTTTGGCAATAACAGTTCAGAAGTCTGTGGTGCTCGTCAATAAATGCCCTCACTCCAATACTGGAATCAGGTGGAGCTGGGTGGCTCCAGGTGTGGACAGTTCCACTGCAGACTTTGCCTTTCACAGCTCTTTATGACACAAGATTAACTCACTTCATAATCTGCTCCTCCTGTTTAGCCTGTGCTTCTTTCTCCTCAATTTCAGTCACATCCTGTTAAAAAAACAGAATAAAACTTTATCAAATCCTGCTTTAATGTAGAAGGGTTTTGATTTAGCCATCAAGTGATGTGGAGACCAATTTCTGCAGCAAAATATCAGGGTCAAGTAATTTAAATGTTAAATCCAGCAATTTCCAACTTCCCTCCAAAGCTCCAGGGCTGGGGCCCATCTGCTGCTCTGGGGAAATACAGGACGGCCAAAAAAATACCCCCAAACCCCAATTTCAAACTGCAGACAAGGAGAACACATGAAAAACAAGCCATGAGACCCTGAGCTCTCCAATTACCCCGATTATTAACCCAGGGAGGAAGCAGCCCCCTGCTGTACCTGCCACAGGGTGATGCAGGAGTCACTGGAGGCTGTCACAACCATGTCATCCTTCTTGTTGGAGTGCAGGCCCCAGATTTTATCCTCATGGCCATCTAATGTTTTCACACACTCGTTTGTTTTAATTGTCCAGAGTTTTAAGAGACCATCGGATCCACTTTTGGAAGAGAAACACAACAGAAAGCATCACTGGACAGATCCATTCTTGCTCTGTCCCACCTCACATATCAGATGGACCTGTCCCATCCCAATTCCTTCCAACCAGGAGCAGAGTTAACCAAAAATGTGGAGGGCAAGAGGGCACCCTTAGATTTGTCTACTGAGTTTGTCCCAACCCAGCAGTGCCACAGCAGCCACATGGAACCCATGGGACACCTGGAGAGGAGGAAGATTAAAATAACCTCTTCAGAAAGCCTGGCCTAAGCATGGCATCTTCCTATAAATCTGTCCAAAGATTCTTTGGACACAAGAGTCTTTCCTCTTGGTGCTGCTGATGAGCTCAGACATTCCCTTAACTCTGGAACCAGGCACAAACCTGCTGAGCAGCTGAGCCCCTCGGCTCACGAAGATGATCTTCAGCACTGAGGCATCGTGGCCTTCAAAGGTCTGCAAAACACAAAGGAGGCTCAGCAGTGCCAGGCCTTTGGAGAGACCCCAAAGGATCCCATTTACTCACAGAACCCAAAGGAACACGCCCCAGGTTTTGGAAGGATCCTTAAGGAACCCCAAGGTTTTGCCCAGGGCAAGAGGCAGAGTTCTCCTCACCTTCAGACAGCTGAAGTCCCGAAGTCCCCAAAGCTTCAGGGTCCCGTCAGCCGAGGAGGTGGCCAGCACCTGGTCCACAGGGGAGAACTGCACACACCAGATGCCACGTTTGTGCCCGGAGAAAACCCCCAGGAGGGAGCAGTCGGAGCAGGACCAGAGCTTGGCCAGCCGGTCCTGCGAGCCCGTGGCCACCAGTTTGTCATTGGGGGACACTGCCACGCTGTTGATGTCCTGGGGAGGCCACAAGAGGAGGAGGAAGAGGGTCAGGCTGTGGGACACGGTACAAACAGAGGCTGCAGAGCAGGAGGGAGGCTGAGGCACTGAAAGGAGCTGCACCTTGTCATGGCCCCTCTCGGTGACCCTGGCATGGAGGGGCTCTGGGCTGGAGATCAAGGCTGCTTTTGCTTTGGAAGTGAGGGATTCCGGGATGTTCCAGATCTTGATGGTGCAGTCCTGGCTGCTGGTCACTACAAAGCTTTCCTTCAGCCTGAGAGCAATGAAAGCATCAAGGGCAGGGAAACAACTCCGTGGTTTCTCCTCCCTGACTGGGATCTCCACACTCAGCCACTGCTGGGTGTGCAAAAGTGGTTTCATGGCTTTCCAAGCTCTTTCATTTCAGAGGGACTCCCCATCCCTGGGATATCCAAGGCCAGGTTGGACAGGGGAAGTGTCCCTGCCCATGGCAGGGGGTGGCACTGGATGACATCTGAGGCCCCTTCCAACCCAAACCACCCCATGACCCCTTCACGCTCGGGCACCACGAGAAGCTGGGAGCAGGGCTGAGAAGCAGCACAGCTGGGAGGGGGCAGCACCCACCAGGACACCCCCCTCCCTCCCTCCCTGCCCCAGTCTGAGTTACCTGGAGCAGGCGACAGCGCCCACGCCGTGGGCATGGCCCAGGCCCTGTGCCACACAGGTCACCCTGCCAGCCCTGCCCATGCGCCACACCCGCAGGCTTCTGTCCTGGGGGGGACACAAATGCCTCAGGCAGGAGTCAGCAGGTTTTCTGCCGAGGTTTCTGGGGAGGCAGCAGGCCCCCCTGTGCTTCCAGCACATCCCCCAGCCCCACTGGTCTCTGCTGTTCCAGCCTGAATCCATCTCTGTCAGGGCAGCCCCCACTCTGGGGCTCCAGCATGGACGTTCATTTCTGGTTCTCTCACAGCTTTGGTTTTGGGTCTGTCAGGGCTCTTGGCACCTTTTACCTCCTCAATCTGACACTAACAACTTTTCTGTACTCTGACACCAGACCAGGATGTTTGGAGAAGGAAACATCTCCTTCAGGCCAATGAAACACAACCAATTTTCCCAGGAGCAATGTTAAAAAGGGATAAAGGGAGAACCTATTTGGGGCATGCAGCAGACAGGGATTGTATGAACAAAAAGCCCTTTCTGGAGTTCCTAAAAAACCACAATTTTGCCCACAAGGATCACTAGGAATCCATAATTTCATTAAATGGTGAACAGTGACACACCTTGGCACAGGTGACAAACATCAGACCTTTCCTGAAGACATCCAAAGCCAGGATTGTTTCTAAACAGAAGAAATAAAAGCTGGTGTGTACAGAGCAATGCTGAGATGGGACAACAGAAAGGGGTGAGTTAATTAGCCCAGTTAACGAGCCAGGGGACAGGTCAGGGACACGACTGGTCCCTAAGGACTGAGCCTGTCACACACCTGCACCTTCAGCTCCAGTTCAAACTGATCTCACTGCCAGGGACGGGGACAAAGGGACACATCCTCTCTCCACACAACTCCCAAACCTGCTGTGATGCTGCTCCACCAAGAGCTCAGGGACTCCACCACAGGAGAAGCTGGCTAAAGGAAGAGCTGCCCGTGTCCCCCAGGGCAGCAGTGTCACCCACCTGTGTGGCCGTACAGGATCTGGCAGTGGGACGTTGCCAGCTCAAACACTTTCAGCTGGGGGCTGTTGGTGGCCACAACGATGTGAGAGTCACCAGGGCCCAGGAACTTCACATCCAGCACCTCCTCGTTGTATCCTGCGAGCTGCATTGGAAACAGCCCGGGAGGGAAAAGGCAGCTGAAGGACAGGTGGGAGTGCCTGGTTTTCATTTCACACTGGGTGTAATTTCTACACATAGGAGGCATTTCTGGCTAAATCTGTTCTGCTTTCTCCCTCCTGCGTCGGTCTCTTGCAACATTCCCCCAAACCAGTGGAATTCTGTGGCCCCACGGAACAATCCCAGAACGGGCTGGAGCCAAGGCACCCTTGGTGCTTCTTCCAGCAGCACAGACAAAGGGACAGGGAGGCTGAGGGCTGTCACCTGCTTCCTGAGCTGGAGGCTTTGGGCATCATAGAAGACGATGTTGTGCTCCATGGACACGGTGAGGATCTCGCTCCTGGCGGGCACCAGCTGGCACTGGGAGAGGCTGCGCTCGCTGGGCTCCTCGCGCAGCGCGAAGGGCACGGCCTGGCTGTGCACACAGGCCCCCGTGGCCACGTCCCACACCCTCAGGATGCCTGGGAAAACGGGACAAACCGTGGCACAGCCGCTGCTTCTCATGGTGGATGTCCAGGGAACGTCATCCCAAGCACAGAGGGAAAAGCCACGCGGCCCCAGGCGAGACTGGGCAGGATGCAGTGGCTGGAAAAGCCTCGAGGGTTTGATTCTTCACTCAAACTCATCGAGTTTGGAAACAGAGATAAATGTGTCTGAGTAGTAAATGGATCTGTGCATGTTCCATCCTGCTCAGCCACCCTGCCCAAGGAAGTCAGGAGCAGGCTCTGCTCTCCACCCAAGGCTCCTGCCACATGGAGAACACACAGCCTGGGAATAACAGCACTGAAGTGACTGAGTGCCACCCTTCAGGCTCCAAAAGTGACACTCACCTTTGCTGCCAGCTGTCACAAAGTGCAGCCCTTGCTTCTTCACACCCAGCTGAGAGAAATCTCCCTCCTCAGGCAACAACACCGCAGCTTCCACGGTCTGCAAGAGTCAGAGAGGCACAGAGCCAGAGCTGAAACCCCTGGGAAGGGGAGAAACCTGATTTCACAACATCCAGACCCTGAACGGGGAGACCATGGCCTAGAAACTCCAGAGGGCCCCAAAGGAAGGAACAAAAAGCAGTTTCACCTCGTAGACAGGGACAGTTCGTTTGCTCTGCCTGGTCTCCAGGTCCCAGAGCATGCAGATCTTGTCACGGCCAGAGCTGCAAAAGAAAACCTCAGTTTTAGTGCTAAACCTGGCCAGCTTGGCTCTGGGTGCAAATTTGGCACTGTGGGAGCTCAACACCTCTCTGGAGAGGCCATGGGAGAGAGAGCAGCACTCCCTGTGCCAGCACAGGATGCTCCCAGGAACAAAGGCAGGCTGGATGGGCTGGGAGCAGCCTGGCACAGTGGAAGCTGTCCCTGCCATGGCAGGGTGGCACTGGATGGGATTTAAGGTCCCTTCCAACCCAAACCATTCCATGATTCCAATGCACACCCACCGAGCACTTGCACCACCCCTTCCCTGTCAGCAGAACCCACCCAGACCCTCCAGGAGGTGAAGGTTTGGAGGTGCCAGCCCTGCCAGAGGTACCTGAGCAGGCTGTTCCCATCTGCAAAGGCCAGCGAGGTGACAGCACTGAAGTGTCCCTCCAGCACTGCCAGGCACTTGCTGGAGCTCAGGTCCCAGATGCGGATCTTGTAGTCGATGCAGGAGGAGAAGAGCTGCAGGCGGGAGGCGTCGGGGTGGAACTGCACCAGGCTGGGCAGGAGCAGAGGGACAGCACAGCCATAAAGCCCAGCCCTGAGCAATGCCCACCCCCAGCAGGACAGCTTGGGTGGGCCCAGAGCATCCCGGTGTCCCTGCCCAACCATTCTGCGAGTCCATGAAAATTCTTGCAGAATCAGCCATAACCCTGCTCTCAAAAAGCAGGAAGAGCCCAGAACCTGCTGGGAATGTTGCATTAACTCAAGAACTGCACCCCAATCCCAGCATCCCAGCCCAGCCAGGCACTGACAAGCAGCACTGCTCCTTACTGAACCACTCCAGAGGACCCCTTCAGGTTGTGTGTGCAGTAGTGCTTGACCATATCCCAGACCTTGATGGTGCTGTCACAGCCCCCTGGGAAGAGAAGGACACCGGGCACTGAGCTCTGCAGCTGGCCCTGCCCCGGAGCTCTCGGGGACAGAGGTGGCTCGTACCTGTGGCCAGCAGGGTGCCCGTGGGGTCGAAGGCCATGGTGGCCACGGGCGCGGTGTGCACGGCTCGCCAGGAGCGCTCGCAGCTCGGCTCCCTCCAGCGCCAGCGGCGCAGCAGCAGCGCCCGGCTGCCTGTCACCAGCACCTGGGGACAGGGGACACAGGGACGGGGGACACAGGGACGGGGGACAGCCTGAGCCATGGCAGCAGCGCCTGGCTGCCTGTCACCAGCACCTGGGGACACGGGGACAAGGTCACCAGCACCTGGGGACAGGGGACACGGGGACAGCCTGAGCCATGGCAGCAGTGCCCGGCTGCCTGTCACCAGCACCTGGGGACAAGGGACACGGGGACAGGGGACACAAGGACAGCCTGAGCACGGGCTGGGTTTGGGCTCCTGTCAGTGCCACGTGGCACAGGGAGCTGCTGGGGAGCTCAGGCTCTGGGCAGGGGTGAGGGTGACCCACAGGGGTGAGGGTGACGCCCTGAGAAGGCTCCAGGGGATCTCAGGAAGCACAGACTGTGGAATGGAGGCATGGAGGATCCCCAGCTAGAAGGGATGCACCAGGACCATCGAGTCCAAGCCCTGGCCCTGCACAGACACCCCAAATCCCCCCCATTCCAGGCTCAGCCTGTCCCAGGCGCTCACGGCCCCCAGCACAAACCCACCTCATCATCAGGGCTCAGCACGAACGCTGTGACATCCTCCTCCTCATCCTGGCAAAACAGAGGGGAGAAGCCACGGTTACACCATCCCTGCAGAGATCCCCGAGCTCCCTTCTCCGAGGGCTCTGCTGACCCCCCAGAACCTGTGCTCGGTCCCTTCCCGCCCTCCCCGCACTCCGAGCTCCTGGGAGCGCTGTATCCGCAGTGAGAAACCCCCGGGAGCCTGGCGAGCCGCCCGGCCCGGTCACCTGCTGGAGGCTGTGCAGGAGCGCTCCGCTTTCCAGCTCGACCACGTTGACTCTGCTCCCACAGGGGCAGAACATGAACTTCCCATCGCGGCTGATCTGGGGAAAAGGGATTGGGAAGGTTAGAGCCAGAGGCGCGGCGCTGCCGGCTGTCCCCGCAGAGCCGGGGTTACCTGGATTCGCCCTCCTTTGTAGAACGGCTCGATCCTCCGCGTCGCGGCGTAGCTGGAAGGGAAAGAGACGCGCGGAGAGGCCCCGTTAAAGCGGAGCGGCGGCGGCCCGGGGGCTCCGGCCGCGAGGCCCGGCCCCTCGCCCGCCCTCGCGGCCCCAGCCCGGCCCCGCCGCTCCCTCACTTGCTCTTGAAGCGCACGGGAGCGGCGGCGGCCAGCTCCGCGTCCGCCATGGCCGCGGCCCACGTGCTTCCGCCGCCACTTCCGGGAAGTGAGGGAGAACTTCCGGCCCTCCCAGTGACGTCACGAGGGGCGCCAGCGGCACCACGCGGGGCGCGGCCCCGGAGAGCGGGACGGGGACTCCCGGTTAAGCGGGCACAGCCCGGCCCCGCTGCTGCATCCCCCCGCCATCCGGAGCGCCCCGCAGCACAACCGCCCCCAGGAAGCGTAAAGCTGAACCCCCTGAGCACCGCGGGGAGGAGAACTCTTGATAATTAGAGAGAACAGACACGTTCCATCTTTACAGCACTTCGTATTTTATTGCACATCGAAATACAAAACCGAGCCGCTCCCAGCTGTGCCTCCCGGCAGCCCCGCGCTCTCCACAGCTCCTGGGGACGGGATCGCCGTGAATCAGCGCCGGGAACCTGAACAGAGAACAGAACTGAGAAACGGCCCCGGAACGAACAGCCCAGCCCGGCACCGCCGGCACGGCGCCTATGGGAACATGGGTTTCATTCCCCACACACAGCCGTGGGCAACAAGCTTAATGTTCCCGATGCTCTGGGCGCCGTTATCTCACCCGGGGCCACAGCAGGCCCCGAATGATTTTCAGACCGCGCCGGGCGCTACCGCAGCCCCTGGATCGCCTTCCCGGCGCGCTCCCTGCACCCCGGCCGCGGCTGGGGCAGCACCGTGACCATTTCCCAGCAGTTTTGCAGCGCTGCAGGCGCAGGGACACGCGGCGGTGCGGTCCCGCCGGCCCGCACCCCAGCTCCTCACCGCTTGGCGCCGCGCCGCGCTCTGCGCGCTCCGCCCGTGCGCGCCCCTATATACCCCGAGCCGCGCTGCCCCGCGCTCTGTATAAATAATCACAAACCGCCCGCTCCAGCCCGCCGTGTATTCCCCATCCAGCGCGCAGGGCCGGCGCGGCTCTCGCGAGATGCCCGCGCCGTATAAATAGCGCGCGGTGCCTGAGCGCGGCCTTCTACGCTGAGGGATCACGTAAGTATGGCGGGAGCGGCGGCGGCGCCGCGCGGCCCGGCCCGGCCCATCCGGCCCCATCCGCGCCCGCCGCCGCCCGCCTGACCTCCCGCTCTGTTCCAGCAAATGGCGGACGACGCCGGTGCTGCGGGAGGAGCGGGAGCGGCCCGCGGGGGCTTCCGCGGTGGATTCGGGACCGGGCTGCGGGGCCGCGGGCGCGGCCGCGGGAGGGGCCGCGGGAGAGGCCGCGGAGCCCGCGGAGGGAAAGCCGAGGACAAGGAGGTGAGTGGGGAGCGGGGACGGGGCTGCTGCCGGCCCCCGGGATGGGGCAGCAGAGCCCCCGGTGACTCTTGCCCGCGGGTTTCTCTGCCAGTGGATTCCTGTCACCAAACTCGGTCGCCTGGTCAAGGATATGAAGATCAAGTCTCTGGAGGAGATTTATCTCTTCTCGCTTCCCATCAAGGTGAGTTGCTGTGGATATAGAAGGGAGGGGTCAGGGAGATGCTCCAAGGGGTGGAGCCAGGCAGGGAGAGCAGGGGTTGCTCACCTGGGGAAGGAAAGGCTCCGGGGACACCTCAGAGCCTGAAGGGGCGCCAGGGGAACAGGAGAGGGACGTGGGACAGCATCAGATGGGATACTGGGAGGGAATCGTTCCCTGTAAAGGTGGTGATGCCCTGGCACAGATTCCCAGAGCAGCTGTGGCTGCCCCTGGATCCCTGGCAGTGTCCCAGGCCAGGCTGGATGGGGCTTGGAGCAGCCTGGGACAGTGGCAGCTGTCCCTGCCCTGGGGAGGGGTTGGAGTAGCTGGCCTGTGAGGTCCCTGTGACCCCAGACCATCCCAGGACTCCGTGGTTTCTGTGTGCTCAGCACTGACTCTTGCAGGAGTCGGAGATCATCGATTTCTTCCTGGGCTCCTCGCTGAAGGATGAGGTGCTGAAGATTATGCCTGTGCAGAAGCAGACCCGTGCTGGGCAGCGCACCAGGTTCAAGGTACGCCCCTTCCTCTGGATCCTCCTGCCCACAACTTCCCTTTCTGTACTTGCAGAGTCATTTTTATCACTCCAAATCTCTTTTATCATCACATCTAGTAAATAATTATTTTGTTGTGAGGATCATTAGTAGTTTGTTAAATGTATTAACTTGAAAACATCAGTGACATGTGCAGATGTTCCTTGAAGCAGCACTGGCCCAAAAGTTGGGCTGCAAGTCTTTAAAAGTTCTTTTTAAGGAAACTTTTCTGATAGTGCAAAGTTGAGTTGTTCTTGCACAGCAGCGTTGGGTTTTCAGGGAACGGTTTGGGGTGTAAGCAGGGAACACTGTTGTGAAATTTTGGGGAATTCTGACCAGAGTGAGGCTGCAGCAGGGAATTGAATCCCAGTGCCTGGCTGGTTCTCCCTGAAGGATGAACTCTTGAGGGCAAAAGCGTGTTTAGAGAACTGTGTGAAGGTTTGGGGGTGAGCTGCGAGCCCTGGCCCAGCAGTGAGAGCTCCTCCTGTGCTGCAGGCCTTCGTCGCCATCGGGGACTACAACGGCCACGTGGGGCTGGGCGTGAAGTGCTCCAAGGAGGTGGCCACAGCCATCCGCGGGGCCATCATCCTGGCCAAGCTGTCCATCGTGCCCGTGCGCCGCGGCTACTGGGGCAACAAGATCGGCAAGCCGCACACGGTGCCCTGCAAGGTGAGCGTTCCCCCGGCCCGGCGCTGCCCGGGCACACGGTGCCCTGCAAGGTGAGCGTTCCCCCGGCCCGGCGCTGCCCGGGCACACGGTGCCCTGCAAGGTGAGCGTCCCCCCGGCCTGGCCCTGCCCGGGCTGTGCGCGGGGCCGTGACCCTCCGTGTCCCCGCAGGTCACCGGGCGCTGTGGCTCCGTGCTGGTGCGCCTGATCCCGGCGCCCCGCGGCACCGGCATCGTGTCCGCCCCCGTGCCCAAGAAGCTGCTGATGATGGCTGGCATCGATGACTGCTACACGTCGGCGCGGGGCTGCACGGCCACGCTCGGCAACTTCGGTGAGCTCTGGGGCTGCCACGGGGTGTGGGGACACTTCTGTCACGGGTGGGGCACAGCGTGACAGTGGTTTGTGCCTTGTGCTGGCAGCGTGGTCAGTCCTGCTGCTGGTTCTGTCAGAGTTACACAACCGTGGGGTTCAGCACTCCTGCATCTCCCAATCTGCGCGATTGCACCTGCGTGCCGTGGTGTCATCGTCGTAACTGGAGAGAGAGAGCAACCTGAGCTTTGTGGGTTCATCAGGGAGGCCCTCCCTGGTCTCCCTGGTCCTTGCAAAATTCCACATTTTCCTAACTGCGGGATATTGGAGCTGTGGGTTGGATTGCCTGGTTGTGCAGCCATTAAATGGCAGTGTGTGACAGCGTGTGACATCTCTCTGCAGCTAAAGCCACCTTCGATGCCATCTCCAAAACCTACAGCTACCTGACTCCTGACCTCTGGAAGGAGACTGTCTTCACCAAGTCTCCCTACCAGGTAAGAGCATTTGGGTAACTTACAGCTCAAACCTTCTTACCCTAAAACTTCGGTTTCTGTACCCAAAGGCTTGGTAGCTGTACAGCAGAGAGGGATGGGAGGGGTGCTGAGGAAGCCGTGAGGGGCTGGAGGGAATAACCCCGTTGGTGTTGTTTGCAGGAGTTCACTGATCACCTGGCCAAGACCCACACCAGAGTGTCGGTGCAGAGGACCCAGGCAGCCGCTGTGGCCACCACCTGAGGGGTTTTGTAGGAGAATAAAGTGATCAGAGAACCAGGAACCCGTGCTTGTGTGATGGGGTGGTGCTTGGGGCAGGTGGGTCACACCACGGAATGGGAGGGTTGGAGAGGACCTGGAAGCTCATCCAGTCCCAGCTCCAGCTCCAAGCTCTGTCCAACCTGGCCTGGCACACTTGGAATTGAGAGCCAGGGCAGAGCAGCACATGGAATGTTCTGGAGGCTCATGGAGGAGAGGGCAGCCCCAAGAGCCTGGAGCTGAGCAGAGCTCTTCAAAGAATGAATACGGAGCCCAGCTGTACAGATGTCTGTTTATTGTGGAGGCCAAGGAAGCAGCATGCACTCGGAGAGCAGCACCATGGAGGGAGGAACTGTTGTAGCTCTACTGATTCTCTTGTGCTGCCTTCCTCTCCTCCATCATCCTGTGCTTCTGCTTCATCAGGCATGTCCGTGCGTTGCCGTGGTAACCCAGATCCCCGTCTGAAAAAGAGAGGAGAGCCTGAGCAGTGCCTCCCGTGCGTTCACGCAGGGTGGGATGTGCTTTCAGAGCCCCCTCCTGGGTTCAGAGCCCTTGCCCCGCGTGCTGCTGCCACTCACATCTGTCCTGGTAGGCCTTGGTGACCTGTGCCAGCAGCTCCATCTCCTTGGCACAGTTCTGGAACTGGTTGGGCCCTTCCCTCTGCTTGCATGCAGCCACCCTTTCCCGGACGATCTCCACGATTTCCTGGTCAACCATCCTGGGGAGAGATGGTGAGGAATGCAACAGCAGCCACGGGACACCAGAAAAGCTGAGGACACCCTGTGCAATGCCAGCTCTGGGATTTTCAGCTCCCTGATGCCACCGTGCCCAGAATCCCCCAACAGGCTGCAGGTCCCAGAGCTGTGTGCCCTGCTGTGTCCCTGCCTGGGGACAGTCCTGGGCAGCCATACCTGTCCCTCCTCCACTGAGCCTCGGCCTCGTAGTAGCACAGGTAGTCCCCCTCCAGGCACTGGCTCAGGTCAGGCACGCGGCGGAACTTCTGGTGGTAGTAGTAGAACTTGTTGTTGTTCTGCCACCGCTCGATCCAGCCTGCAGGGACAGCCCGGTCACACAGCCCCGCGCTGGCACTGCCCGCTGCCACCTGCCCCGCGGGGCCACGCTCTGCCCAGCTGTGTCTGCCCCCTGCGCCGTGTCCCACGTCCTGTCCACGCTGTGTCACTGTCCCTCTATCCCCTGCACCTCTCCCAGTGTCCAAGGTGTACCCTGATGTCCCTGTATCTGTCACAGTGTCCACAACATGTCTCATGTCCTTGTCACACTACCAGTACTGTGTTCTTGTCCGTGTCCCATGTCTGTGCAGTGTCCCATGTCCCTGAGTCTGCCCTGTCCAAGCTGTGTCCATGCTGTGTTCTACTGTGTCCCTCCGGTCCATGTTGTGTCTCATGTCCCTGTGTCTGTCCCTCTGTCCACGCCATGCATTTGTCTGTGTCCTGTGTCGCTGTGTCCATGCTGTGCTTGTCAATGTCCCATGTCCCTGTGTCCGTGCTGTGCTCTTGTCAATGTCCCATGTCCCTGTGTCCATGCTGTGCTCTTGCCAATGTCCCATGTCGCTGTGTCCATGCTGTGCTTTTGTCAATGTCCCTGTGTCCCAGTGTCCTGTCCCTCTGCCTGTGTTGTTACTATCAGGACCAGTGTCCTTGTGGTGCCCTCTGCCTGTGCAGGTGCCCGTGTCCTCCCGCCCTTGCCCCGTGTCCCGGTGTGCCCCTCCCGGTGTCCCCGTCCCCGCGCCGCCGCTCAGCTCCCACGGGGACGGGGACCGCGGTGGGGGGAGTCTGTCTCGTCCCGCCGGTACCTCGGATGAAGGTGACGGGCGCGTCGAGCACATAGTTGAAGGCGGTCTGGAAGTAGTCGACGGGATTGGGCACCGACGTGGTCCTCTCGGAGACGGGGGTGCGGGTCGGCGGCACCTTGTACGCCTCCCAGTCGTGATCCTCCGGCATCGCGGCGGCGGCGCGGAAAGATGGCGGCGACCCTGAGGGGGCGGGAGCGCGGCAATATGGCGGCGACCCCGCGGGGCCGGGCGCGGGAATATGGCGGCGGCCCCGGGGCACGCCGGGAGTTGTAGTGCGCGAGTCCCTCCTCCGTGAGGGGATCCCAGAAGGCCGGGATGGGGCGGGACGGCAGAGCCCACAGCGTGTCCGTCTGTCCCCCTCCCTGCTCACAGGGCCATCCGATCTGTCCCCCTCCCTGCTCACAGGGCATCCCGTCTGTCCCCCTCCCTGCTCACAGGGCCATCCAATCTGTCCCCCTCCCTGCTCACAGGGCCATCCTGTCTGTCCCCATCCCATCTGTCCCAATTCCTGCTCACGGGGCCATCCCATCTATCCCCATCCCGTCTGTCCCCATCCCTCTGTCCCCATCCCTCTGTCCCCATCCCATCTGACCCATCCCTCTGTCCCCATCCATCTGTCCCCATCCCATTTGTCCCCATCCCTCTGTCCCCCTCCCCGCTCACAGGGCCATCCCACAGCACATGGCACGGGGCTGGGAGCAGATCCCTTTGGGATATCCCCGGTGAGGGAGGCTCTGCACCCTCTGAGGGATCTGTGCTCGGTCACCGCACAGGGATAACGTTCTGCCTGGCATCAGTTCTGCCCTGGCTCTGGTATCATTGTTGCCCCCGAAGCAGAGCCTGGTCCCGGCTCTGTCCCTCCCTGCACACAGGGACACTGGGGCTGAGGGCTCCTCTGAGCCATGGA
This sequence comes from Passer montanus, assembly GCF_014805655.1. Classification (NCBI taxonomy): domain Eukaryota; kingdom Metazoa; phylum Chordata; class Aves; order Passeriformes; family Passeridae; genus Passer; species Passer montanus. Next base: position 1,355,341 of record NW_024373256.1, read on the forward strand.
AGGCGTCCCTGCCCATGGCAGGAGCTGGCACTGGATGATTTTTACGGTCCCTTCCAATCCAAACTGCTCTGTGATTCTGAGATGTATTGTCTCAGTCTCTTTTTCCAGTCAGGATCACAATCCTGGGCTGACAGATTCCCAGCCTGTGCTGGGGTACCTGGCGCAGGTGTTCACAGCTCTGGGTGTGTGGTGCCCCTTCTGGAAACTGCCCTAATTCAGGAAACTGCCCTAATTCCCCATTCACATCAGAGCTGTTCAGGAGGGAGAAGCGTAAACTGAGCCAGCAGCAATTGACCTTTATCCCACCACAACTGTCGTGTCCAACCTGCCAGGAATGAAATGAATATCGCAGCGGGTGAAGCGAGCGGCTAAATTTGTGTCTTCAGACCCATACCCATCTCAAGTATTAATCTGGGACGCACTTCCTGACAGCCTCTCCCTGCTGCTGCCCGGCCTGGAGACGTCCCATGGTTGGTACAGCTCTGCTGGGGCCGCTTGTGCGCGAGGGTCGGCGAGCAGGGCTGCTTCTGCTCCTGGTGGTGCCACGGGAATGGGGGCAGAATCCTCAGAGCTCCACTCGGGCTGGAAAAGGAGCTTGGTGGAAAGCACAGCCGAGCTCTGGGACTGATCTGAGCTAGGAAGGAGCTGCAGTGGGTGCAGGACTAACCCTTTGCTGCTTGTGGTTGAGGTTTATGTATTTATCTCATCTGGCTTTCAAGGTGCCTTTAGAACCTGTGCATGTTCCTGTTGTCCATTCCTCTGGGCACCCTTTCCCCTGTTTCCCCAACCCTTGGCTGTGCTTGTTTTGTGCCATTTGCCTTGATGACATGAAGCCCAGGAATTCCAAGCAGGCCTTTTTGGTGCTACGGGATACAAAATAAATTATTATAATTAAGAGCACGGAAGGACAGACCTAGTAAAGAATGTATTTCTCCTTCAAAGTCCTTCAGAACAAGCTGAAGGAGGGATATTAGGTTAAGTTTCTTATTTAAGTGGCATAATTTGACCAGAAATTTAGTAAATTCACCCTGACTGATTTAGAATGGGTGTTAGGAAGGAATCCTTTCCTCGCTCTGGGTACGGGGTGCCCAGAGCAGCTGTGGCTGCCCCTGGATCCCTGGCAATGCCCAAGGCTGGGCTGGATGGGGCTGGGAGCAGCCTGGGACAGTGGAAGGTGTCCCTGCCATGGCAGGGGTGGCACTGGATGGGCTTTAGGGTCCCTTCCACCCAAACCATTCCAGAATTCTATGCCATTTTTTCATGTATGCAACAGAAGCTTGAACAAAACCCTGCCCTGTTAGGACTCAGTGAAGAGCCCGGAATCTCTGTGCCATTCCCATCTGGAAGGAGGGGATTTTGGTTGTGTTTTTATCGTGTTTCCCTTCTCCCCTTTCCGGGGGAGCTGATTGAGCAGCCTCCCTTTGCGGTTCCCCTCCGCAGTCCCACCGCAAGTTCTCGGCTCCCAGGCACGGCCACCTGGGCTTCCTGCCCCACAAGCGGAGCCGCCGGCACCGCGGCAAGGTGAAGGCCTGGCCCAAGGATGACCCCAGCAAACCAGTGCACCTGACGGCTTTCCTGGGCTACAAGGCTGGCATGACCCACACCGTGCGCGAGGTGCACCGGCCCGGGCTCAGTAAGGCTCAGCCCGGGGGGAGGGAAAGGGGGGAACGGGTTCCTGGGGAAAGGCTCTTTGTGGGAAGGGCTGGTGGAGCCCTGCGTTAAATCCTGGCTTGGGTGGTCAAAGGCCAGCTCAGCACGGGCTGAGTGTGGAACTCTCCACACTGGGATGGTTAGTTTGGGAGGTGGGGAGGCTGGGGCTGAGATCAAACACAACCTCGCCCCCAACACTCTCTGTGACAGCAGAAATCCTCCTGGGAATGATCCCAGAGGATTCCAGGCACCCCCTCCCTTTACTGCCTTGCAGAGGTCTCCAAGAGGGAGGAGGTGGAGGCCGTGACCATCATCGAGACCCCCCCGATGGTGGTGGTGGGGGTCGTGGGCTACATCGAGACGCCCAAGGGCTTGAGGAATTTCAAGACTGTTTTTGCTGAGCACATCAGCGATGAGTGCCGGCGGCGCTTCTACAAGAACTGGTACGGGCTCCCAAAAAGGGGATCAAACCCTGGGAGTGCCCAGGGAGGAGGTGGGGGTGTCCAAGGCACCCCTGGGTGTGGCCCTGGGCTGGGGGACAAGGTGGGGATCAGTCACAGGTTGATGGCCTGGGAGGGCTGTTCCAGCCTCAGTGATCCCGGGGTTCCCAGAGTGGGGGTGTCCTGGGGGGCTGCCTGTGAGGAATCCCTGGCAGGAATTCCACAGAATGCCCAAACAGCTCAGCTCCTGTGGAGTGACACTGCTGCCTGTTTAGTCATGCACAGGGATCCTGCAGACAGCCTGATGCTGGGGAGCAGCGTTTGCATATGTAAATTTATTCTAATAGCCGAACCAAGTTAGCTCTCTCCACAATATCATATGGCAGGTTCCTTTTCCCTCGTGCAGCTCGGGCTCCTCGGCTCCCCGCTTAACCAGAATCCTTGAGCTGGGCTGAAACCAGATTTGCCAGGGGGAAAATTGATGCAGAACGTGGCCCCTGGCCCTCACAAATATCAACAGCCCTCTGCAGAGAGGGAAGTGGGAACACGAATTTCCTCGCTGTGGGAATTGGGTCTCCTGGTCCAGCGCCATGGAGACCCACCCACCACACGCCTCTGATCCCCGTTTTCTCCTTTTCACGGCTCATCCCTCTTCCCACCCCAAGCCCTCGGCAGTCAGGTGAGGCTCAGGTACCCACGGGTAGCAGGGAAGTGCCTTTGCGATTTCCTGGCTGCAGGAATCTCCTGTGAGTGCCATGGAGATGCACCCACCCCAATCCTCCGATCCCTGCTTTCTCCTGCCTCTGATTTTGCGCCTGTTTTGACGGTGCTGAGTCAGTCAGTGGGAGACAACTGCATTCCTCATGCAGAAAGGTTTGAATTACCCTTGAACGAGCCCTTTTCAGGGCTCATTATCCACCTCCCTCTTCGCACCCCAAGGTCCTGACAGGCGAGGCTCAGGTATCCACAGGTTCCTTGTGCCACTGAGGAGGTGGCTGCCAAGGTGACCTGTCCCCTCTCTGCACTGTCACAAGCCCTTTATCAGCTCTGATGGGTGTCGGCCACTTCTGTCCTCAGGCACAAGAGCAAGAAGAAGGCGTTCACCAAGTACTGCAAAAAATGGCAGGACGAGGCTGGCAAAAGGCAGCTGGAGAAGGATTTTGCAGCCATGAAGAAGTACTGCAAGGTCATCCGTGTCATTATGCACACACAGGTCAGAGCCTCCCCCTGGCATGGGCAGGGGGCTCGGGGGCTTCCTCAGCTCTGAAGGATCTGGAAATGGGACCAGGGGGTGTTTTGGTGGGGTCACAGAGGCTGAGAGAGCAGAGGGTGTGAGATGGTGATGGGAGGTGCTGGCTGACCTTTGCAGCTGCCTCCTGAGCTCCCAGTGCCCTCCCAGAGCTCCTGCTCCAGGGTTGCCATGGTTTGGGGTCACTGGGGAGCCCCCACATCCCGATGGGAGCCCACACACCCATGGAGGAGAGCAGGAGGAGAGCAGAGCCCGAGTCCTGTGTCAGCAAAGGACCTCGGGCCTCATGATCACCTCAAATTAGCAACTGGTGTCAAATGTTTTGGGCAAAAATAAATCCAAGGGCAGGCACAGTTTTGCCAGATGCTGATTGCTGGATGCACGTGGGACTCATTTTAATGCTGATCCCTGGAGTTAAGGGCTGCTTTGGGGTCTGGGGGAGAGCTAAGTTGGCTCAAGGCCAGACAGGGTCTCTGGGCTCAAGGACAAGGAGCTGGCTCCATAAAATCCCAGATATAAAGAGCTGCTGACCCAGGGCTGCTCTGAAAGGGGGTGACTGGCAGAGAGGTGAAGCAGTGGCTCTGCTCACCCTCTACTCACAAATTGTGAGTTACCCAGCCCTGCTGCACCCTCCTGTCTGTGGGGTGAGGAGCCACATGTCACCCTGAAGCACTGTGTGCTGCAGATGAGGCTGCTCCCGCTGAGGCAGAAGAAGGCCCACATCATGGAGATCCAGCTGAACGGGGGGACAGTGCCTGAGAAGGTCGACTGGGTCCGGGAGAGGCTGGAGAAGCAGATCTCTGTGCACAGCGTCTTCAGCCAGAACGAGATGATCGATGTCATCGGCGTCACCAAGGGCCACGGCATGAAAGGTGCAGGGCCTTGGGGCTCTCCTCCTCACGTGGCTCTGCCCATCAGGCGGTTTTGGGGCAGCAGAGTGCCAACCACGCTGAGAACCCCTAACTTTTTGTAGAGGGAGTAGCAAAAAGCCTCAGGGTCTTAAGCAGGACATCCAGTTCTGTTGTGGCAGGGCTCGGTTTCCTTATTCCAGCAAGGGAAAAACTCAACAGGGGCACCTCTGATGCAGATACAGAGGAGCTGAGGAGGTGGTGGAAAGATTTTCCCTGAGATTAAGGCCAGTGAAGGCCTCCTCCCAGGAGGCTCAGAGGCACTGTCAGTACATAAAGCAACCAGGTCTATTGGGAGGTGTCCCTGCCCCTGGCAGGGCTTGGAACTGGATGGTCTTTATGGTCCCTTCCAGTCCAAACCATTCTGTGATGGTGTGAATGTCTCACAAACCCCACATGTGCAGGCGTGTGGGCGTCCCTGGGCGTGTGCATGGGACATCTCCTGGTCTGATCAGAGCCCTGGGAAGTGAGATCAGCTCCTGAACTCCTCCCAGCACGGCCTCCTGCAAGAACTGCAGGAGGGCCATGGGACTGTCCCTCAGGGAATGTCCCTCAGGAGAGTGGTGGGACAGCCCCTCAGGAGAGCCATAGGACTGTCCCTCAGGAGAGTGATGGGACAGTCCCTAAGGGAATGTTCCTCAGGAGAGCCATGGGACTGTCATTCAGGAGAGTGTGGGACTGTCCTTTAGGAGAATGATGGGACAGTCCCTCAGGGACTTATCCCTCAGGAGAGCCACGGGACAGTCCTTCAGGAGAGCCGTGGAACTGTCCCTCAGGAACTGTCCCTCAGGAGAGCCATGGGACTGTCCCTCAGGAAATGTCCCTCAGGATAGCAATGGGACTGTCCCTCAGGAGAGTAATGGGACAGTTCCTCAGGAAATGTCCTTCAGGAGAGCCGTGGAACTGTCCCTCAGGAACTGTCCCTCAGGATAGCAGTGGGACTGTCCCTCAGGAAATGTCCCTCAGGAGAGCCATGGGACTGTCCCTCAGGGATTGTCCCTCAGGAAATGTCCCTCAGGAGAGCCACAGAACTGTCCCTCAGGAGAGCCATGGGACTGTCCCTCAGGAGAACAATGGGACTGTCCCTCAGGGACTGTCCCTCAGGAAATGTCCCTCAGGAGAGCCATGGCACTGCCCTTCCCAGCCCCAGCCCTCCCTGCTGACCCTGCCCGCTGTTCCCATGCCCCCAGGGGTGACCAGCCGCTGGCACACCAAGAAGCTGCCCAGGAAGACACACAAGGGCCTGCGGAAGGTGGCCTGCATCGGGGCCTGGCACCCGGCCCGCGTGGGCTACTCCATCGCCCGCGCTGGCCAGAAGGGCTACCACCACCGCACCGAGATCAACAAGAAGGTACGGCCCAGGGGGCCCCTCAGGCCTCCCATCCTGTCACATCCTCCTCCCCACGCTGCCCTCAGCTCCCTGCATCCTCACGGATGTTTCCCTGGACATCTCCATGTCTTTCCTGGTGGTTTTCCGCTGTTTGAGGGCACAGCGTGGTGAAAACCACGTGAATCTGTGGGGGATTCTGGCAGCCTGGGAAGCTCCTCAGCAAGGGGTGGGACAGTCTCCATCTCCACGGCCTGTGTGTTCCCAGATTTACCGCATTGGCCACGGGATCCACGTGGAGGACGGCAAAGTGGTGAGGAACAACGCCTCGACGCACTACGACATCACCGAGAAGACCATCACGCCTCTGGTGAGCGCTGAGGGGTGACAGGGCTGTGCCCCCCGACTCCCCCAGCCAGCTCTCCTGCCCACCAGCCCCTCTGCTCTCCCCGCAGGGTGGTTTCCCTCACTACGGGGAGGTCAACAACGACTTCCTCATGCTGAAGGGCTGCGTGGTGGGCACCAGGAAGCGCGTGCTCACCCTGCGCAAGGTGAGCGCTCCGGGCTGGCATGGGCTGCAGCTCCCCACGGGCACATTCCCCCCCTGGAGAACCCTCCGAGTGCTGGGCAGGGACCTGGGGGGTTCTTGGTGCAGTGCCAGCAGGTGGATGGAGCTGGAGAGCTTCGGAGCTCTGGGGGCTGTGGTTCATTTCAGAAATGAAACCTTGGGTTGTCACAGAAAGGTGGAATGGGCTGCCCAGGGATGGGGTGTGGAGTCCCTCGGTGTTTAAGGACAGGCTGGACGTGGCGCTCAGTGCCATGGTCTGGGTGACAAGGTGGTGTCAGGTCACAGGTTGGACTTGGTGACCTCAGAGGTCTTTTCCAGCCTGGTTGATTCTGTGATTCTGTGAAACGCTGAGCAAAGAGCAGCTCTGCCAGCTCTCCACCACCTGAGCACCAGGGTGTTGCTCTGAGAACACAGATTTTTGAGGAGATGTTTGTTCAGAGGATATCCCAACCCTGCTTCCATGGGACCAGCTGTCCTGAGGTCCTGTGGCCATTCTCCTGATGTTGTGGCTGTTCTTTCCCAGTCCCTCCTGGTGCACACGAGCCGCCGGGCCCACGAAGCCATCGAGCTCAAATTCATTGACACCACTTCCAAATTCGGCCACGGCCGCTTCCAGACAGCTCAGGAGAAGAGAGCTTTCATGGTGAGTTCCTCGGGCTGCCTCAGGAGGCCACAGCAACTGACTGGCTCCAACCAAGCTTCTTCCAGGTGTCCATGGGCAGGGAGGTGGAACTGGATGAGTTTTGTGTCCCTTCCGACCCAAGCCATCCCAGGATTCTCTGATTCCATGATTCTGTGGTGTGTTTCTTGATACAACAACAGCCAAGGGAATGCTGGTGACGCTCTTGCCTAAAGGCAGCCATGAATTCAGTGCACAGAGCAGAAATGATGCTAAGGAAGAACAGGATGGTTGTGTGAGTGATCCAAGGCAACTCAACCAGCAAATAAAAGACCATATGGGCAACCAGTTCCCATTCACCATGGGAAGTTTTAAACAAGCAGTTAACTCAGCAGGCACTGTCCTGGCCATATGGTGCCTTTCACTTGGGATTGTGCACTGCTTTGATTTGTTTGGAATGATTTATAGCTTTAATGTTCTCAGAGGATAAAAAGTTTGGGTCAAATTCAGATGCAAATTTGTGTTGCCTTTGTCAGAAGCTTTCAAGAAGGCCAAGCAGTGCGTTTTTCTTAAATCCAGGGCAAATATAATATAATTAAATAATCCAAACACAGCAGTTTCCTGAATAGTTTTGCAGCCTTCACCAGGCTGGTGTGAGTCTGAGTCTGAAGCGGAGGAAGCACTGAGTAAACCAGGAGAGGGAGAAGGGAGAAGGGAAAAAACCAACTCCCTGTGTCCCACGCAGACACAAACTGGGTCTGGATCTGGCCTGTCAGCCAGAAATGCCATGTGAAGCTGGCTAAGCCTCCTTAGAGCTGGCAGGGGGATTGGTTAGGCACTGCCTTTGCAGAGCTCTTTAGAGGTTAAGCTGATTTCCTTCAGCTCAGTGTCAGCAGCCTGTTGTGTCACTGCCAGCCCTGAGCTGCTGTGACGAGGAGCTCGGTGAGAGGAGGAGGTTTGACCTGGCTGCAGCTCTTTTCTTTGCCATTTTGCCCCATGGATTCTGTGGCAAAACATCTCATTTGTCTGGAAGTTGAGGGACATAAGGAATTCCTGCCACCTGCTCCCATAGGATTGATTTGCTGTGGGATAACCCCATTTTTAATCTGCTGGCCCGAGCTGCCGTTCTGGCTGCCACAGCCCAGACACAACCATGCAGGCCAGGTCTGTGTGTCCCTAAATCCCAGCTCTCCTCTCTGCTCTCTTCCAGGGCCCCCAGAAGAAGCATTTGGTGAAGGAGAAGCCAGGAGTGCAGGAAGAGCTCTAAGGACAGAGGTCCAAGGCTGCCTGGCTGGGCACTTGCAATAAAGGGGCTCCAAGCCAAGCCTGCTCCTCTCTCCTCCTGGAGGGGTCTCTTGCCTGTTCTCAGGCTCCTCAGCAGGTGGGGATGGGAAAAGTGGCATTTGGGACTGGCCCACATGGACAGGGACTCACTGGGACAGCCAAGGGCCTGCTGTGCCCTCTGGATCCCCCCTTTCCTTTCCTCCCAGTTTTTTTCCCACTCACCCAAATCACCACGGAGCCTCCCCTCCCTCTCACCCAGCAGAGAGCAGAGCACGTTCCAGCACTTCTGCCCCAGTTTCCACTGGGAATACTGGGCATTCCCAGGACCTGGCTCTGCCCAGGCTCCCTGCCTGTCCCCTCAGTGCCTCTCCACACACCTCCAGCACTGCCTTTGCCAAGCTGAAGGTGCACCCCGGGGGTTTCTCCCTGCTCAAAGCCCCCGATCCTGGCTGGAGTCCTGGCAGAGGTGGGAATTTGTGCACAACACGAGGGCTGCTAGGCAGGGCTGGGCAGCGATGGATTTATTCACCTGGGCCCTCTCCCCCCCGTGCTTGCCTTGCAGCCCAGCTGCCTGTGGGGAGGGGGGATGCCCCGGGGCCGGGAATTTTGGATCAGCGATGATCCCAACTCCTTCGGTGCCGTGATCCAGGTGTCCTGCACCCTCTTTGGAACCAGACAGTGGGAAGCCCAGCCCTCCACTGTGCAGAGCTGCCTGCTTGACCAGGAGTCCTGGAGTGTGGAATTCCTTCTCCAGCAGCCTGGCTGTGCCCCGGAGGTGTGCTTGCAGGATTTGAGGAGGCTCAGCTGCAGAAGCAGAGCATGAGGATGAACCCAGGCACAGCCCTGCATGCAGGCTGTCCCGTGTCCCAGCGAGGTCCCTGAGCTCTGGGCAGTGTCCCTGCCCCTGGGGTTGTGCTTCAGAGCCTCCTGTCCCCCTTGGCTGGGGGGTCCCGGGGCGGTCCCGTGGAGGGGGGCCAAGGATCCAGGCCAGAGCGCATGATGGGAATGATGAGATCGTCCATGTTTGGCATCACCAGAATTTTCTACAAAGAGGAATCCAGAATAACAAATCAGTGGGTCTGAACACCACGGGGACACTCCTGGAGGAGCCTTGGCAGGAGCCAGGCCCAGGTCAGGGACTGTGAACTGCAGGTCCTGGGCTCCCACCCCACAGCAGCAGCCCCAGGAGGGTCCCAGATCTGGATCAGGGTGGGGACAAGCAGGGACAGTTTTTCTTTGCCCTGGTCACCTCAATGGCTGCAGGGATGGTCATAGCAGAGGGGAGGGACCAGTATTTTGAAACTATCCAAATGGGTGGCTTTTGGGGGGCCCTAAGTATCTGTGGGGACATTTCTGCTCTTTGAGCAGAGGTGGGAGGCTGAACACAAACCCTTGGGAAGGCAAATCTCCCAAACATCCCCAAACCAGAATGGACAGGGGATTCAGCCCTTCTGGGGGGTGTCTGCCTGGGACTGCCTGACACCCCAAACCCTCCCTGCAAATGATGGGAGGAAATCACTTTCCCTCAGCCCTTGAGCTGGTTATTTGGGTTCTGCATCTTCACTGCTCCAAGCTGGCCAGACCAGACCAGACCAGGGGCTGGCTTTTTGCAGAAACAGCTGGCCCGAACTCCCCGATGGCAGCAATGCCCAAGCCTCAGCAGGGTTTGCTGAGCCCCTGGACAGCAGCCCAGGCACCTGAAACTCGTGCTTCAGCTTCTTCTCGATCCACTCGGTGACATGCAGGAACGTCACCTCCCGCTCGCCCAGCTTGGGGCGCACCTTCAGCTCCAGCTGCGGGGGCACTCGGAAGCTGTACCTGCGAGGGGACAGGGAAAGGCAGAAAGCATCACCTGCCAGAGATGTGGCACAGCCTGGGTTTCAGGGAGGAGCTGACAGCTCAGGGTCCCCACATCTGTGCTGGCCTGGGTGCAGACTCAGGAATGAGCCTGGGGTCTGTGAGCCCCTTTGGGGAGCAGCCTTGGGATGTTGGTGCCAAGATGAGCCCAAAGCCCTGGGGCTGGGTGCCCACAGGGGGCAAGGGGTGCTGGCAGCAGGACGTGCTGGGGGAGCAGAGCTGGTACCAGACACGGTCGGTGGGCGGCGGGGGGATGTTCACAGCCAGGGTTCCTGCCAGCTCCTGCACCTCCACCGTCAGCAGCAGCGGCGTGTTGGACACCTCCTCCATCTTCTTCTTGATGAACTCGTTCTCCGTGGCCTTCTGGAAGTACTTGGACTTGGCGATCTTGTCCACGAAGCGCAGGATCTTCCTGCTCGTGCTGTTCCCGCCGACATGCCTAAAGCAAGAGGGGGCCTGCTGGGTTTTGGGGTCCCCCCGCCCTCTGCCACAGCACCCCACAGGCACAGAGTCCCCTTTGGAGGCTGCCACGATGTGCTGTGTGTGTCCTGCTGAGGACACCATCCCCATGTCCCTGTGCTGACGTGGCACCGTGCGCCCCCAGCCCCTCCCCGTGCCCCCCGTGGCACGGACCCCCAGCACCCCCGTACCCCTCGGGGCCAGGCGGGGGCGGCCGCTCCCCCACGGGCTCTGCACTGGTGCCATCTTCCTCGTCGGAGGAGCCGGCGCTGGACGACTCGGCGTCGCTGTCTGCCAGCAGGATCAGCCGTGGCCTGGCCCTGCGAGCCCCAGGAGGTCACAGGCTGCTCTGGGAGAGCGGCCTCGCCCCGCTGGGGCAGGAGGAGCAGGAGAGCCCCTCCACGGGCACATTCCTCACCCCTCTCTGCCTGCCTCTGCAGGGCCGCTCTCCTCTGCAGAGCTCTCCTTCCCCAGCTTGCTGAGGTTCATCTTGGTCTCCAGTGTCATCTGCAAGGAGCCGCTGTAGGTGACCTCCATGTCCACCCAGAGCCCTGCCAGGGAGAGGGACAGGGCGAGATTAGGTCAGCACCTCGGGGCTCAGAGCTGGGCACTGCCAAGCCCTCCCAGCTCTGGGCACCGGGCTGGCAGCTCTGTAAAGCCATCCTGGAGGCAGCACTGGGGTCCCTGTGCCTCTGTGGGGCTCTCACCTCGCTCGTTGATGCTGGGGCTGGAGGCACTGAGCACCGAGGGGATGGATGTGCCCATGTCCAGCTCTGTCAGCGTCAGCTCGTTCATGAAATAGGGGAGCTGATGGAGGGAACCCCCGTGGGGGACAGTCAGCACTCGCCGTGGGGCCTCGGGAGCAGGGCTCCCCTGGGCGACGCTCCTGCCTCTCACCTTGATCTTGCTCAGCTTCTTCTGGATCTTGTTGGACACCTGCTCTGCCCAGTACTGCTCGCGCAGGAAGTCCCAGAAGATGCGTGCCACCAGCGCGTTCATCCAGGCCATGCTCGTGTCCTCGTGGGAGGGGACAGCAGCCACCAGCCCCTGCAGCGGGGTGGCCCCGTGAGCAGTGGGACATGCTGTCCTGTGCCCCGGGGCCTGGCTGCTCAGGCAAACCCCACACTGGAAGCGGCTCCATCAGCCAGGGCTGGGCTTGTCCCCCTCACCTTTGTGGGCGTGGGGCTGCCCAGAGCTCCATGAGAGGGGCTCCTCTCCGGGCTGCCTGTCCCCTGTGCTGGCACGAACCGGGCCATGTAGGTGCTGTAGTCCAGGTAAATCTCCTCGGTGCTTCCCGACGCGTCCCTGGAGGGATCCGTGCCTGGGATGTCCTCGGTGCTGCCCCCGCTGCTGCTGCCGCTGCTCTGCGCAGCCCATCCCGTGCCTGGCCGTGTGGAATCACAGAATCCTTTCGCTTGGAAAACCCCTCTCATGTCATCAACACAACCACCCCAGCACTGCCCAGGCCAGCACCAACCCGTGTCCCCAGGTGCCACATGCACGTGGCTTTAACTCCCTCCAGGGATGGGTTCCAGTATCCCCAGTATCCCCCTGGGCCTGGACAGCCCTTTCAGTGACAGAACTGCTCCTAATATCCACTCTGTTGGGTCAGGATGGCATCAGGGGTGACACGGTGCCTCTCCATGACACCAGTGACATGCCACCCACTTTGTGCTGATGATCTGAACCCTCTTGGCTGCACTTTGGGCTCCTCCATGTCTGTCCCTCCACGCTCACTGCTGCCCACCAAGGCACCCTTGGGTCAGTCTCTGCTCCTGGGCCAGTCCTGGCCGTGGTGGCTGCCCCTCACCTGTCACCCTGCTGTCACCGTGGCTGCTGGCTGTCCCACGGGAGGCTTGCACGAGGTGCTGGTACCACTCCTCCTTCTCCCGCCCCGTCCGCCCGAACAGGTACAGGCACCTGTCCCTGCCGTCCCCCGGCACGTCCTGCCCGGCCACCGGCGCCTTCCCGGCGCCCTCCTCCCCCTGCAGCTCCGTGTCGCGCTCCTCGCCGCCCTGTCCCTCCTCCGCCTGGGCCAGCAGCACGCAGATGGGATATTTCTTGTTCCACGTCCGCTTTCGGGCCAGGCTGGGCGGGCACAGGAAGACCTGCGGCACCGAGAGCGGGGTGAGCCCGGCCCGGGCGCGGAGGCTCCCCGGGGGACCCCCGGGCTCACCTTGGCGTCCGTCAGGTCGTAGCAGCGGTGGCTGACGAAGGCGGCGTCCAGGATGTCCTCCTCGAAGGTGGCTCGCCGCGGGATGTTGCTCTTGGGGTAGGACAGCTTGAGGGTGGCCCCGTCCAGCACGGCCCGCACCGAGTGCGTGAGCGACGGGTGGAAAAGCTCGGGGTCGTACACGCGCAGCTGGTTCATCCAGCCCTGCAACAGGGGAGGGGGGATGCTCCCGCTCACCACGGACACCCCCAGCCCCCCACCCCGGACCACCCCTCTCCTACCTGGAGGCGGGGGGCTTCCCGCGGCTCCCCCGGCAGCAGCTTGGGGCGCAGGCGGCCCCAGGCTCCCCGAGCGGCCGGCGGAGCCTTGGGCACGAGGAGGAGGATGGCGAGGAAGCCCAGCAGCATGCCGCAGAGCAGCCCCAGGCAGAGCCCGGCGGCGTAGGGCGGCAGCGGCAGCACCAGGTAGCCGTAGGCGAGCAGGGCGATGCAGGCGAGCGCCCGGCCCGGCACGGAGCCCCCGGGCCCCGCCGCCGCCTCCTCGGCCGCCGGCAGCGGCGGCTCCGCGGCTCTCTGCGCCACCTCCACCACCTGGATCACGTCCCCGTAGGAGCAGATCTCGTAGCGGCAGTTCAGGGTGGGCTCCCAGGGCGTCCAGTCGCGCAGCCGGCGGCCCCCGGCCCCGCGGCTGCCCCCGGGGCTGCCCCCCGGCTCCCTGGCCCGGCCCGTGGGGCTGCTCTCCTCGGCCATCAGGCGGCTCAGGCGGCTCAGGGGCTCCTGCACGGCCTCCGACAGCCGCCTCCTGGTGTCCTCCAGCCGGAGCAGCGCGGCTCGGCTCTCCGACGGCGACACGCTGGGCGACGACGGAGCCGTGCGCGACCTGGCCGGGCTCAGCCGGGGCTGCGGGGCCCGCGGGAGGTCGGCCAGGAGCATCCCCTCGGGCTGGGGCGAGGGGGGACGCTTCGTGTCCCCGTCGGCCGTGGGAAGGAGCCCGCAGCCCTCCCGGTCGCCTCCGTCCTGCCCGGTGCCGCCGGCGTGGGGCGTCGGTCCCTCGCTGTCGCCGCGCCGAGGCGAGCCCGGGCTCGGTGCCAGGGCTGGAGAGGCGTCTGCTGCCACCGCAGCCTGGTCTGCCATCGCTCGCATCGCCGACGGCACTGCCGAGGGGCGGGGAAGCAGCTGTCACAGCTGGAAGGGCTCCGTGGCACCGCGGGCACGGAGCATCCCTGCTCTGCTCCTGCCTCCCCATGGGCACCGCCCGGGGTCAGCCCGCCTGCCAGCCTGCTTTGGGATGGCTCCTGGGCCCAGCTCCGTGGCTGCATGCGGGAACACGCCTGTCCAAGGAGGATAAACCCCGGCCGGGCAATTATCCACGGGGCTGAGAGAGCCCGGAGCTGCCAGCAGGGCTGCAGCCAAACGGGGGGATTTTCCACACTGGGATGTTCCACACCGGGATGTTCCACACCGGGATGTTCCACTGCTCCCAGTGCCAGCCCAGGGCTGCCAGGCCAGCGGGCAGGACTCCCTGGCTCCTCTAGAAGTTCATGGTTTGGCCCCTGCCTCGAGCAGTGCGTGGATCCAAAATGGAGCCAGCCCAGCCCCAGTGCCCAGGCAGCAATCTCTGGCTTTACTGGGGTGTAGAGGACAAAAGTTTTTCTAACACGAAGTTTCCATTGTCCTGAGGGGGTCCATGGCCTGAAGGAAGTGCTGTCCTGTCCCCACCAGCCACCACCACCCCTCCCTGCTGCTCTCCATGGGCTGACCTGCTCTGAGCTGAGTCCCCTCCGGGATTTTGGGAGGGATCTGCAGGACGGGCTCTGCAGGGCCACCGCGGTGCTGAGTCAGCTCCCGGCGGGTCCCTGGGGTGCTCAGCCCCTCCCTGCCCCCCTCCCCTCACAGCAGCCCTGCAGCAGCAGCAGGAATGCATCCCAGGGACCCTGGAGCTGCTGCCCTGCATCTTCAGAGCTCCTCAGTGCCAGGAATTAATCACAGCCTGTGCCGCAGCTGCCTCCAGCCCCCTTTATATAATCTCAGCTCTTGCTTCGCTTCTCCTTTGCAGGAGCCACTTGTTAAGCCCAGATCAGCCACGGGTGATTGTCCCGGTGGTGCCAGCCCTGGCAGAGAGCCTGGCTGGTGCTGGTGGCACGGCTGGCACCGCCAGCAAGGCACCAAAACAGCCAAAGGAGGAGGGAGCAGGCCCTGAGAGGAACCTGCTCCAGGGGAAGGTGGCCCTTTAAGGTCCCTTCCAGCCCACAGCATTCCATGGTTCTGTGCTTCCAAGGGATCCCTGACACTGGACAGGGCCCTGTCCACCTCCCACCCAGCACTGCAGCCTGGACCCCCCTGCCCCTCACCATGCAGGGCTCCCAGTCGCCCCATCACAGCCACTCCCAGCATGCCCAGTATCCCCAGTATCCCCAGCATGCCCAGTGTGCCCAGTATCCCCAGTGTGCCCAGTGTGCCCAGTATCCCCAGTATCCCCAGTATGCCCAGCATGCACAGTATCCCCAGTATCCCAGTATCCCCAGTATCCCCAGCATGCCCAGTGTGCCCTGTATCCCCAGTGTGCCCAGTATCCCCAGTATCCCCAGTATGCCCAGCATGCACAGTATCCCCAGTATCCCATTATCCCTATTATCCCAGTATCCCCAGCTGCCCAGTATCCCCAGTATCCCAGTATCCCCAGTATCCCAGTATCCCCAGTATCCCAGTATCCCCAGTATCCCAGTATCCCCAGTATCCCAGTATCCCCAGTATCCCAGTATCCCCAGTATCCCAGTATCCCCAGTATCCCAGTATCCCCAGTATCCCAGTATCCCCAGTATCCCATTATCCCCAGTATCCCCAGCATGCCCAGCTGCCCAGTATCCCCAGCACCCTGGTGCCCCTACCAGAATGCCCCTGGGCTGGTGCTCGGAGGGTCCTGGCCGGTCCCTGCTCCGTGTCCCTGCCAGGCCAGGGGACAGTGTCCCCCCAGGGCTGGCCTCGGTGCTCCTTGTGCTCACCCCACCGTGCCCAGCTCCGTTCCCACTGCTCCGTACTCGTGGGTTTTAAAAGCTAAAAAAAAAAAAGGAAAAAAAAAAAAAGAAGTCTGTTTCCTGAGAGACCATTAGCACGGTGGAAGACAGAGATAATAATAGCCTGGGTTTGTATGGGAGCTCTCCTCTGGCAGGGATGCTGAGCACAGAGGGGCTACACTGCAGCCCCCACCTCTGGGGAGGGTGGGGACAGCAGGACAGACCCTGCTGGCTGTCCCGGCTGGACCAGCAGTGCCCCAGGTGGAGGTGCAGCCCTGGGGGAGGCTTTGCTGCTGCTCGGGCTCCAGAGAGCAGCACGGAGTGTGGAGGTGCCCCAGCATGCCCAGTATCCCCAGCACTGCCCCCTCCCTGCAGCTCGTCGCCAGGCTGTGGCCCTGCAGGATCAGGGGGCTCTTTGTGCTCTTTGCAGGATAAATCAGACGTGAAGGTCCTTGTAAGTGCTGTCATGGGGTGGGCTCGGTGGGGTCACGGGGCACTGGGGTGATGGGGGCTTTGGAGGTGCCAGCAAACAGCTCTCAGGAGTGATGCCAGCCCTGCCAGGACATCCCTGAGAGGGATGGGGCTGAGAGGGGTGTCTGCTGAGGGACAGCCAGCCCAGCACGGTCACATCTGTGCAGGGCAGGGACACAAGAGCCCTAATGACAGTGTCCCCCCTCACCAGGGCCACGACCATCAGTGAGCCTCTCCCTGGATTCCAGCTCCAAAATTCCGCTCCTTGCTCCCGGATTTGGCTCAAATTCAGGGCTTGACACGACCTGACAGAGCCAAGCTGTGACCCAGCTTGGGCTGGTGGCCTGGGGTGTCTCCACTGGGACATTCCCTCACATGGCAGCAGAGGTGGCACGGCACAGCCTGGCACGGGGGGAGCTCCCGGGTGGGCACCGCCTGCTTGGTCTTTGCTTTGCTTGTAGGATCAGGGAGTTAATTGAAATATCAACTTCATTAACTTCCCTCAGTCCTCGGTGGTTAATTAGGGTGGCAGTGGCGCTGCTGGTGGGCACGTGGCACCACAGCAGCACTTTCCTTACCAGCCAAAGGAGCTGGAAATCCCTCTCTAATTATCTGCACAAAACACCATGACAGCCCGGCTGTGACTCTGTCCCTGCATTATCCCGGGACCAGGGAGCACTGGGGTGGCTTTGGGGGAATTCTGCAAGCACAGAGGTAACTTTGCCCAGTGGGGTGGCAGCGTGGGATCCCAGCTCCATCCTCTGCTCCCAGTTCCACATCACAGCGGTTTTACTGGTGGATGCTGGAGCGGGTTTTGTGCTGCTGGGGGAGCAAGGAGCCAGGTGGGCTTTGGGATGCCTGAGAGCCTGGCAGCCCCAGGAGCCATTCCCAAAGCCTGTCCTGTGCATCCCAGAGAGCCTGGCAGCCCCAGGAACCCCTCCCAAAGCCTGTCCTGTGCATCCCGGGGCTTTGGGATGCCTGAGAGCCTGCCAGCCCCGGAGCCATTCCCAAAGCCTGTCCTGTGCATCCCGGGCTGGAGCCCAGCCCTGCCTCTCTCTGGGCTCTGCCCCACTCCCGTTCTCAGCCATTCCCGGTCTCTGCTCGTCCTGCAGGGGCTCTCAGCCATGGGGAAGGACCCAGCCACTTCCCACATCCATGCCATTCCCGCCGGCACAGCCTCGCCGCAGGAATTGCAGGCAGCAGCAGTTATCCCGTGGATGATGCTGCCGGGAGCTCCTGGCAGCTGCAGCTCCTTCCACCGCCAGCAAATCCACACCCCTGAGGTGAGCGGGGCCCTGGAGTCTATTTTGGAGCTTTCCCTGACATCCCGCTCCTCTGATCTCGGTGGATCTTACGGGAGGCGCTTTCAAAGCAGCGCATCCCCCTCCTCCTCCTCCTCCTCCTCCTCCTCCTCCTTCCTCCGTGCGGTCCCGGCCGTGCGGAGCCCCTTCCTCCCCCTGCCCCGGCTCCTGCCCGGGATGAAGGCTGAGCCCCGGCCGCGTCCCTCGGCATTCGGGAGCCGGGATCCATCCCAGGGCAGCACAGCCAGACCCGCGTTTTGCCCAAACGGCACCAAGATTTTATTTTTTTTCCCTCTTGCACCGAGGAAGGCGCCGCTCCCAGCAGAGCCTGAGCCCGGGGCTCATCCGGGAGAGAGGTTTGGGATAAACGGCCCGAGCAGGGATTTGCGGGGCTGATCTCTGGAAGGAGAAGGGAGCTGCGGCAGCTCGGCCCCTTTGGAACCTGCCCAGGTTCACCTTCAGAGCCCTCACCTGGCCACATGCCGGGCTGTCCCTCCTCCTCCTCCTCCTCCCCGGGACCCCCGAACCCACCACGGGCCCGGTCAGACCCCGCACCCCCGGGTGACCCCGCTCTGCTCTCCCGGCTCAGGGTGGTCCCTGGGGTGCCCGCACCCACCCCCAGAGCCCCGCAGCGCTCGAGGGACCCCCGGTGCCATCCGCCCCCAACCCTGCTGGGGACAGCGGGGCTGCCCGGCCCCGCCGCCCGGCCCGGGGCCCCGCAGCGCCGGTACCTGCGGCGGGGGGCCCGGGGAGCCGGGAAGGGCCGCTCGGTCCGGTGGAGGAGAAGGACGAGCAGGGAATCGGAGCGGTCCCAGCGCCGGGGGAGGATAACGGGGGGTCAGTCCCGGTACCGGGGGCACCGGGGAAGAAGAGCCCGTGCCGGTGCCGGTGCCGGTGCCGGTGCCGGTGCCGGTGTCAGTGAGGCCGGTCGGTGCTGGTGCCGGGATCCAAGGAGCGATGCCGGTGCCGGGATAGCAGGGCCGGAGCGGTGCCGGTTCCGGTACCGGCGGTGAAGAGCCGCTACCGGCAGCCCCGCCGCGGTCCCGCTGCCGGCTGCAGATGCCCGGAGCCGGGCTGGCACCGGCGGTGCCGGAACATCCGCAGCCCCGAGCCGGCTCCGCGCCCCGCCGGGGAGCTGCGGGCCGGGCCGGGGGTCCGGGGGATGAGGAGGGGTTCGGAGCGGGGTCCCCCCGGTACCGGGACCGCCCCGGGAAACGGAACGGAACGGAACGGAACGGAACGGGCGGCGGGCGCAGCCATGTCCTTCTGCTCCTTCCTGGGGGGAGAGGTGTTCAAGGACCACTTCCAGCCGGGTGAGGGGCGCTCCCCGCGGCTCCGGGGGTGCGGCCGGGGGGGGGGGTTGTCCCCCCAGAATCTGTCCCCCCCCCCTGTGAGCGGCTGAGGGGGGGTTAGGGGGGGTTTCCTTCTCCGGAGCATCCTCCAGCCGCGGGTCCGGGCGGGGGTCCCCCCTCTGCGGCGCTTGTTGGGGTCCCCCCACGGGGTGGGGGGTCCCGATGGGGACTCGGGGGTTCGGTCCCTGTGGGAGCCCCTTGTGGGGGTCTGTCCTGTGGGGAGTGGGGGTCCTGCTTCTCCACCCCCTGCCTGGCCCTGGGGGTGCCCTGGGGGTGCCTTGGGATTCCCTGGAGGTGTTCTAGGGGTCCCTGGACTTCCCTGGGGATGCCCTGGGGTTCCCTGGGGATGCCCTGGGGGTTCCCTGGGGGTGTCCTGGGGTTCTCTGGGGGTTCCCTGGGGTTCTCTGGGGGTGCCCTGGGGATACTCTGGGGTTGTTCTGGTGGTGCCCGGGGTTTTTCCGGGGGTGCCCGGGGGTGCGGCAGCCGCGCTGTCCCGCGGGTGTCCCGTGTCCCCGCGCTGACGTGTCCCCGCTCTGTCCCCCCGCCGTGCCCTCCCCGCAGGTATTTACGTGTGTGCCAAGTGTGGCCATGAGCTGTTCTCCAGCCGGGCCAAGTACGAGCACTCGTCGCCGTGGCCAGCCTTCACCGAGACCCTGCGGGGGGACAGCGTGGCCAAGCGCGAGGAGCGCCCGGGGGCGCTGAAGGTGCGACCCCCGAGCCCGGGCTGGAACAAAAACACCCCGGGCCGGCTCTCCGTGAGCCCCCGGAAAGCCACATTGCTGCCAACCCCTGTCCTTCCCCCCGCAGGTGACGTGTGGCAAGTGTGGCAACGGGCTGGGCCACGAGTTCCTCAACGATGGCCCCAAGCGGGGCCAGTCCCGCTTCTGAATATTCAGCAGCTCGCTGAAGTTCGTCCCGAAAGGTACCAGAGGTGGCTTGGCCCCTGTCCCAGTGCAGGGAGTTGGTTTTGGGCACGCTGTGAGTGCTGCACTGCTTGCAGCAGGGTGGCCCTGGCCGGGCTGATAAGGCCAGGGAGCTGCTCCTGGGTAAACCCAGCTCACTCTGCTGAGCCCAGGGCTCTCTGAGCTCAGCTGGATCCCGAAAGGTACCAGAGGTGGCTTGGCCCCTGTCCCAGTGCAGGGAGTTGGTTTTGGGCACGCTGTGAGTGCTGCACTGCTTGCAGCAGGGTGGCCCTGGCCGGGCTGATAAGGCCAGGGAGCTGCTCCTGGGCTAAATCCAGCTCACTCTGCCCAGCTCAGGGCTCCTGGGGTAAATCCAGCTCACCCTGCCCAGCCCAGGGCTCCTGGGGTAGATCCAGCTCACCCTGCCCAGCTCAGGGCTCCTGGAGTAAATCCAGCTCACTCTGCCCAGCCTGAGCCTCCCTGAGCCCAGCTGGAGCTCCTGGATAAATCCAGCTCACCCTGCCCAGCCCAGGGCTCCTGGGGTAGATCCAGCTCACCCTGCCCAGCTCCTGGCTCTGAGCAGCACCCAGGACTCCGTGGCTTTGAGGGTGGCTGAGCTTTGGGGGGTTTCTCTGGGGCTGCAGAGCGAGGGCAGGGAGTCTCTGTGCTGGCACTGAGGGGCTGGGGGGTTTGCTGGGCACTCCCTGGGGAAGTTGTCAAAGGATAAACTCTCGAGGAGAGGCCTCAGGAGGCCAAATTCCAGGCAGCAGCACGGCCATGAGCTGGTCAGGCTGTGGGGGTGGGGATGTGTGTAGCAAAACCCCCAGATAAAAAGGGCTGGTGGTTCTGGAGGAAGAAACACGAGCCCTGATTGCTCCTCCCCTGTTTTAGGTAAAGCTGACTTGAAGGAGAAATAAGTGAGCTGCTGCACCTGCCACTGCCCTGGGCCAATCCTGCCTGCACTCTTGGGATGCACTGACCTGCCAAGGGGACCCACAGCACGAGCAACCCCAAGGAAGCTCCTGGTCCAAGTTTGCCCCTGATTTCCTGGTCCAAGTTTGCTCCTGATTTCCTGGTCACGGTTCCCCCTTGATTTCCCTGTCAGGGTTTTATTCCCTGATTTCCCTGTCAGGCTTTTATTCCCTGATTTCCCTCTCAGAATTTCCCTGTTTCCCTGTTGCAGTTCCCCTTGATTTCTGTCACGGTTCCCCCGTGATTTCCCTGTCACAGTTCTCTCCTGATTTCCCTGTCACGGTTCCCCCCGATTTCTCTGTCACGGTTCCTCCCTGGTTTCTCTCTAACGGTTCTCTCCTGGTTTCTCTGGCACAGTTCCTCCCTGGTTTCCCTGTCAAGGTTCTCCCTATCCCAGTTCCCCCAGGTTTCCCTATCCCAGTCCCCAGGTTTCCCTATCCCAGTCCCCCCAGGTTTCCCTATCCCAGTTCCCCAGGTTTCCCTATCCCAGTTCCCCAGTTTTCCCTATCCCAGTCCCCAGGTTTCCCTATCCCAGTCCCCCCAGGTTTCCCCATCCCAATCCCCACCGTTTTCCCTGTCCCAGTTTCCCAGTTTTCCCTGGCCCAGTCCTCCCGTTTTCCCTGTCCCAGTTTCCCCAGTTTCCCCAGGTTTCCCATTTCCTCTCTGGGGCTGTTCCAGCCCCAGCCCAGAGCTGCAGTGCCAGTGCTGACCCCGTCACTGTCCTTTGCTGTGACAGTGTGCAGAGCCTGGCAGGCCCAGCTCGGTGCAGGAGGCTCTGCTGGCACTCCCAGGGAGTGAGGCAGGATTAGCTGGGCTCAGGCTCGGGGTTAATCCCTGGAGCTATTCTGGGATCATGCTATGAAGTGCCCCATGTAAACCCTTCCAGGGGGCTGGGGCAGGGATGTTTTATGGTCCCACTGGGCAGCATCCAGGCGTTTCCCCCCCTGCCCACCTCCCACCCTGCAGGGACGGTTCCACGCCAGTGTCCTCGACTCTGCCCTGGCCTTACACCTGACTCAGCACTGTGCAATCATTCCCAGGGGCACTCAGGGCACTGCTCTGTGGGAGGGAGGCTGGAACTGTGCCCAGGGCTGTGCTTGGCACCGCTCAGGCTCTGCCTCACTGCTCCCAAGGGCTGCCACACTAATTCTGCTGAATCCAGTGCCTCGTTCCTGCCTGTCCCAGGAGCCAAATCTCCTCTGGAATGGATACACCAGGATCTTTAATGAGGGAAGAGGCTGTTGTTGACCCGTGGGGTTTTGGGGGGCTGCGCTGTGGGTGCAGCTCCTCTTGGGGACACCTTGGGGCCTTTTCTCTCCGTGTGTTTTCCCTCAATCCCACGGACCCAGGGGCACCAGGCGAGGTTTGCCAGCCCTGGAGCTCACTGCTGGTCTCTCCATGCTGAAATAAAGCACTGATTCACTGTGTTGGAGTGTTGAACACGCTGGGAATGGCATCCCTGGGTTCCCCCCTGCTCCCTGGCTGGGGGCTGGGGGTGTGTGCTTTTACCTGGAATCTCTTCCCATTTCCCCAGGTTTGCCATTGGAAAGGGGGCTGGAGCATTCCCAGAGCCAAAGCTCCACTGGGAAGCTTTCCTTCCACTCCCTTTAGCACTTTTTCCTAAATGAAGCCACTTTTGGCTTGTTCCAAGGGTGTTCTTGGCACTTCCTGGGCTGTCAGGATTTTCTGGGCACAGGGAGATGAGTTTCTCACCAGAGTTCCCCTGCAGGACTGGAAGCCACAACCCTCAGTCTCACAGGGGACCTTGGATCCCTGAGCCTGGAGCTTGAGCTGGGCTTTGCTAGGCTGCAGTTCCTGCTCCAGGGGGTGAAGTCCCCTCTGGAGCTCAGGGCCAGCTCTCCCCCCAGTGCCCTCACCTCGGGTCAGCCTCCAGCTCTGATCGCTCACCAGGTCTGAAGGTCCAGTCTGCCTTTTCACTCATTAATCCGTGGGGTTTAGGGCTTTGAGGGGGAATTCTTCCCTGAGAGGGTGGGCAGGGCTGGCACAGGGTGCCCAGAGCAGCTGTGGCTGCCCCTGGATCCCTGGCAGTGCCCAGGCCAGGCTGGACAGGGCTGGGAGCACCTGGGACAGTGGAAATGTCCCTGCCATGGCAGGGTGGCACTGGATGGGCTTTAGGGTCCTTCCAACCCAAACCATTCCAGGATTCTCCAGGCCAGGTAACATCTGCATGAGCCCTGGAGGTGTGGAAGGAAGGGATTTTTGGAGTGGTTTCCCCTGAGATGCTGCAATGGGAGGAAACCTTGGGAGTGCCAGCGCTGAGGGGATGGCAGAGCTTCCTCCCGTCGTGGGCAGCGTGTGCCAGGGATTCCAACATCCCTGCCCTGCCCAGCACCCTGTGCCAGGGATCCAGCCGGGATTGCTCCATCCCTGCCGTGCCCAGCAGTGTATGCCAGGGATCCAGCCAGGATTCCAACATCCCTGCCCTGCCCAGCAGTGTGTGCCAGGGATCCAGCCAGGACTGATCCATCCCTGCCCTGCCCAGCACCCTGTGCCAGGGATCCAGCCGGGATTGCTCCATCCCTGCCCTGCCCGCAGCGGATCCAGCCGGGATTCCAGGCTGCCTTGCAGTTTGTGGATGCGGGCACGGGAGGGTGCAAGTGCCTTTCCCAAGCCTTCCAGGGAGGGAAGGGAAGGAGGAGGATGCTCCTGTGGGATCCCTGCATCCACAAGGGAATATCCCCGGGGCCAAAAGCCCCCCGGGATGGTTTAAACAGGGGTGGGGCATTTTCATGGAAATCTGGCTGGAGAGGGGATTTTAGCAGGAATATGGAAGACCTGAGGGTGGAGAGCTCCAGGCAGCGCTTGGTGCTGAGGATTCAGGATTCAATCCCGCAGGAGGAATCCCATTCCATCCCATCCCATTGTCCCATCCCATCCCATCATCCCGTTACCCCATCCCATTATCCCATGCCATCCCATCCCATCCCATCCCATCCCATCCCATCCCATCCCATCCCATCCCATCCCATCCCATCCCATCCCATCCCATCCCATCCCATCCCATCCCATCCCATTGTCCCATCCCATCCCATCCCATTATCCTATCCCATCCCAGTATCCCATCCCATTATCCCATCCCATCCCCGAGCACCCTCAGCCCTGGGCACTGCCCAGTCCCTCCCGGGGCCCCCGGGGCACTCGGAATTCTGCTTTCCCCCCCTCACTGCACGTCCCGGACATTCCCCGTGCCATTCCCCCTGCTTTAATTATCCCGCTAATGACAGCTCTGCCTTAACGAGAGGATTTTCCTCAGTCGGGAGCAGCCCGGCTTTAACGGCACAAATTAAATTACGTTTCCAGGCCGACGCGAACTTCCCTGATTGCTGAAGAAATCGCTCATTTCCTCCCCCGTAGCCTCCAGCTGACCTCCCTTCTGAGTTTTGTGGGTTTTTTTCCCGCATGCCACGCACGGGACCTGCCCCTGACCCTCCCCGGGATGGCTCCAGCCGCCGGCCAAGCATCCAGAGCCCGCCAAGATTTAGATTAATTCTCCAATAAGACAACAAGCCCTATAGAAATGATGTTATCCGAGGAAAAGGCAAATGACCTGGAGGCACTCGGAAGCTCTAATTACCGCTGCTCCTCGGAGCCGGTGCCTGGCTGCTCCTGCTCCTCCTGCACCCCGGAATTCCCAGTTTCCAGAGGCTGCCCAGCCCCGCAGGGATGGCTCCTTTCACATTTGTGTGGTTTTATTTCATTTTGTCCTCTGATCCACGGTTTTTCCTGCTCCAAAAGGCCAAAGCAGCGCTTTTGGGGGGTTACATCCTTCTGGCACCATCATTCCCAGCAGATTTGGCTTTCATGCCCAGCTCCCATCCCCTTGGTGCCCTTTGGCATCAGTTTGCTTCTAAGGGATTATCTGGGTTCTTTTTGGGGCTGTGAAAATGCGGGTGTCGTGTTAATTACACAAAATAAAGGGATGGAAATGGGTAAAAGGAAAAGGATAAATAGATAAAGGAAATAAAGGGATGGAAATGGATAAAAATCCTTCCCCATCGTGATTTCCTGGCGGCAGGAGGAGAGGAGCCTCCCTCACCTGTCCCAGCACCTCCAGCTTTATTCCCAAAGTTTATTCCCAAGGTTTATTCCCAAGGTTTATTCCAGTTCCTCCAGCAACAACAACTTCACCTCTGCTGGCCGATCCCTTCCCCAGGTTTGGATAATCCCACTGAACCTCCCCCAGCCACAAGGTGGGGAAGTTTCTTTGGGGTTCGTGGCGCGTGTTAATTAGGGAGATAATGACTGGAGACACCCAGAGCGAGTCTGAGCACGCCGGAAAAATGTTTAGCCCGAGGAAAATTTTAATCCTTTTTTTTTTTTCCCTTTCCCTGGCTGTCGAGACCAGAGCGAGTCTGAGCACGCCGGAAAAATGTTTAGCCCGAGGAAAATTTTAATCCTTTTTTTTCCCCTTTCCCTGGCTGTCGAGCTCTGACTTTTTAAGGCAATTAGTGAGGGTTTAGTTGTTAATCAGTCATACTTAGACGCTTGCTTTGGGGTCTGATCTCCTGCTCCCAAGTGAGCATCGCCTGGAATCACGCCTGGAATCACCAGCTTCATTTTTGATGTGGGAAATGCCTGTCCCAGGTGGGAGGTGCCTGTCCCAGGTGGGAAGTGCCTGTCCCAGGTGGGAAGCGCCTGTCCCAGGTGGGAAGTGCCTGTCCCAGGCGGGAAGTGCCTGTCCCAGGTGGGAAATGCCTGTCCCAGGTGGGAAGTGCCTGTCCCAGGTGGGACGTGCCTGTCCCAGGCGTGTTCCTGTGCTCAGCACCGCCTGCACAGGGCAGCACACGGCAGCTTCAGGTGGGACCACAGGAAAACTTCTCCGTGGAAGAGACCCTAAAGCCCTGGAGGAGATCGTGGCCCTTGAGGATGTGAGCTAGCTGTGGCCACGGTGGTGCTGCTGGTTGGACTTTATGAGCTTAAAGATCTTTTCCAACCTCAACATCTCCACAATTCCATGCCTGGAGAGCCCTGTCCGCCACAGGCTCCCTCCTCATCCCAGGTTTTTGGGGGTGGCTTCCTCGTGGGTGTCCCAGGAGCTGCCTGGGGTGGCACTGACCCCCCTGTGCCACGGGACTGTCACAGCCCTGCTGTCACGTCCAGCCTGGAGCTGGGTGACCCCAAACCACAGCAGCCCGTGGCCCTGGAAGGGCTCACCAGGGAGGATTGTGGATATTCTCAGTTTAGCTGAAGAAAGAACAGAGATCATTTTGCTCAGGCTGAGCCCTGAGAAACTTAAAGAAAATAATTAAAACAATTATTATCTCTCTTTTTGTAATGGTTTTTAGATATATTTTAGAGTGTGTTATTTATAATTCACTTATAGTGTGAGAAGATTTTACTCTGAGACTAGTCAAGTCTCAGTTTAGTGAGTTGCACTATGAAAAGACAAGTTACTTTCTATTAAATGTCCTTTATTCACCTTCTGAAGACTAAACTCTTTCTTTCTGTCCCTGACTCAGCAGTGACAGAGGATGTTCCAGGCTGTGCCAGCATCACTCCAGCCCTGTGCCAGCATCAGCCTGGCCCTGGGAGAGCTGGGTCAGGCTCGTGCCAGTCCAGCTCAGCCCTGCCAGCATTGATCCAGACTTGAGAGCATCATCCCAACCCTGCCAGCATCAATCCAGATTTGAGAGCACCAGTTCAACCCTGCCAGTCCCAGTTCAGCACTACCAGTGCTGCTCCAGCCCTCTGAGCATCCTGCCAGCATCATCTCAGCCCTGTGAGCACCAGCTCAGCCCTGCCAGCATCAATCCGGACTTGAGAGCACCATCCCAGCCCTCTGAGCATCATCCCAGCCCCGTGAGCATCCTGCCAGCCCTGCCAGTATCATCTCAGCCCTCCCAGCATCATCCCAGCTATGCCAGCTTCAGTTCAGTCCTCCCAGCACTGCTCCAACCCTGCGAGCATCATCTCAGCCCTGTGAGCACCAGCTCAGCCCTGCCAGCATCAATCCAGACTTGAGAGCATCATCCCAACCCCGACAGCATCATCCCAGCTCCGTGAGCATCATCCCAGCCTTGCCAGCATCATCCCAGCCCTGCCAGCATCATCCCAGCCCCGTGAGCCTCCTGCCAGCCCCGTGGCTGTCCCCGAGGCCACCCCGGAGTGGCACCACGCCAGACCCGGGCAGCGGAGGGCGATGCCCGCCGGGGCTCTCTCCCCCCGGCGCGCTCCTTTCCAACCATCCTGCGCTCCGCTGTCTGCAGTCATGATTTGTTGCTTGTAAAGCCGCCGTGATTAACTACAGTTTAGCCTCCTGGTTTCATGTCTTATCATGTTTCATCTCACACAAAAGACATTTACAGACTATTTTCGACTTCAAAGCGAGTGCTTCTCGCGTGACCATTAGGGCAGGCAGATCCTTGAGCAGAACCTGTGCGGCATTAGTGCCTCTTGATGTTCCCCGCTGAGTGAGGATGGATGGCTGCCCCAAAAGGCAGCTTTTTCCTATTGTTTTATGCACCAGTGATTAATATTTCATGTTCCCACTGTTGCAGATTTGCCGGCTGGCACTGGCCTGCCCTGACAGTGCTTTCCTCATGTCTTACATGTCCAGCTTTTGTGCTCTCGGATACGGGGAGTGCGACTCTTGGCAGGCTCCTCTGGGCTTATGGAAGCCTCCTGCCCGAATTTTTTGAATTAAGTTTGTCTTGACGACGTTAGGGAGGGTGCTGTGCTCTCCTTCCCCACCCACACCTCCGTCCTGTGCCTCAAGGAGCGCTTGGCTGCCCCAGATTTTGGGGGTGCTGTGCCCTCTGTGCCATCCCTGGCTGTGCCCCACGGGATGGGAACAGCAGGGATGGCACCAGGGAACGGATCCTGCAGCAGCCAGAGGGCGAGGCTGGTCCTGCCCGGCAGAGATGGGGGCTGAGAGGCTGCTGCCATCCCTGGTGCCACCCCCTGTGACACTGGTGTCACCCCGGGCACTGCCACCCCAGCCCCAGAGGGAGCCTTGCAGGGGATCCACCACCCCTTCCACACCACGATTCCCCAAATCCCCGCGGAATTCCCGCCCAGTCAGGGCAGATGGAAGCAGCCCAGCACCCAAGTGCTGTGCTTGGGAGCCCCCTGGAATTTGCCAGAACAGTGAATTCGGATAAACCCCGGCACTGGGGGCAGGCTCTGCTTATCCTCCAGCCCGGAGTTCAGCTAATTCAATTAGCAGGAGCGGTAAATAGAGCCCGTTTTAATTCACATGCAGGGCATGTTGTGGCTTTATTCCTTCATTTCAGGAGTAGGGGAGCTGTGGGAAGACTGCCAGGAATTTCTGCAGAGCCCACAATTGCCCCGGCTGCTCAGAGGTCACCTCCAAGTTATGTTTGGGATGAGGTGGGAGCTTCCCAGAGCACCTGGGAGGGGACAGGGATCTTAAACTGCGTCATTATTAGGTGGAAAATAAAGACTTGAAAGCCACCAGGAGGGAATGAGTGGAGGAGTTTATTTAAAGAGGAAAAGCTGCACTTGGGAGCGGCGCTGGGGCCATGTGTCTGCAGGGCTGCACTCATTCCTCCCAGATTATTTTAAATTTGAGCATCTTTTCTGCATCACAGTCTATCTTTGTTCCCCTCTGACGTCTCAGGGTTTTATGGCCGGGGCTGCTGCTCCCAGCTCTGCTGGAAATCAACTCCCCTGCTTTGAACCCAATCCCGCAGCATCCCACCCAGAGCCGGCCTCCACATCGCTTAATCTCGGATTAATTTCAACTGCTGCCTCCGGTGGGGGCAGCAGCTCCGGCAGGGCCGTGGAGGTGCAGCCTCCCTCCCTCTGTCTGTCTGTCTGTCTGTCCAGGTGCGGGGTGCTGCTCCCTGCTGTCTGTCGGGGCGAGCTGAGCCCGGGCAGAGCTGGGCTGCTGAGCTCGATTCCCGGGAATTCCGGCTGGAGAGGGGCAGGGTGTGTGGGGTGCAGAGGGGTTTGTGGGGTACAGAGGGGTTTGTGGGGTGGGGAAGGGCAGGGTTTATGGGCTGGAAAGGGGCAGGGTTTTGGGGTGCAGAAGGCGTTTGTGGGGCGAAGAGGGGCAGGGTTTGTGGGGTAAATAGGGGTTTGTGGGGTGCATAGGCGTTTGTGGGGTGAGAGGAGCAGGGTTTATGGGGTACAGAGGGGTTTGTGGGGTGGAGAAGGGCAGGGTTTTGGGCAGGGTTTGTAGGGTGAGAGGAGCAGGGTTTGTGGGGTGAAAAGGGGTTTGTGGGGTGCAGATGGGGAGGGTTTGTGGGGTGCAGAGGAGCAGGGTTTGTGGGGCGGAGAAGGGCAGGGTTTCGGGCAGGGTTTTGGGCAGGGTTTGTAGGGCGAGAGGAGCAGGGGTTGTGGGGTGAAAAGGGGTTTGTGGGGGGCAGATGGGGAGGGTTTGTGGGGTGCAGAGGAGCAGGGTGTGTGGGGCGGAGAAGGGCAGGGGTTCGGGCAGGGTTTTGGGCAGGGTTTGTAGGGGGAGAGGAGCAGGGTTTGGGGGGTGAAAAGGGGTTTGTGGGGTGCAGAGGAGCAGGGTGTGTGGGGCGGAGAAGGGCAGGGTTTCGGGCAGGGTTTTGGGCAGGGTTTGTGGGCTCAGGTGCGAGGCCGGGCAGGGCTCAGGGGCCGGGGGCTCCGAGCCTCCCAGGCGGAGCAGGGGCGGTGCCGGGCGGGGATTAAAGGCAGCGAGGAGGGGCTGGGATTTGCCAACACCCGCCGAGGGGCGAGGGGATCGGGGCGAGACGGGTCCTGTCCTCAATCGCAGCTGCTCACGTGTGTGAGTCGCCCAAATATGTCAGGTATTTGTTTCATTTCTCCGTTTGAGGCCAGCGCCGTGTCCTGATGCTTATCAACCCCGGACCAAGGCTCCGGGGAGGAGCTGTGCTCTCTGGTAATCCAAAACATCATTTAAACCCCAAATCTGGCTCAGATTGAACCCTCTGTGTGGGTCACCGTTGGGGCAGGATTGTTTTCACCCAGGGTTGTGCAGGGTGGTGGAGAGCGGGGGGGATGTTTTGGATCTGGGGAAAGTGGGAGCATCCAAAGGGAGCTGGGGACACCCGGGCCGGGCTGGGAGCAACTCCCGGGCTGTTCCCAGCATCCCGGGGCAATCCTGCTCTGCCGCAGCCCCCGAGGAAGCCCCGGTGGCTGCAAACCATAAAGCAGTCTGTAAAATTAGCGGCTAATTAGCAGCGGCTGCAGGGAGCATCGCACCGCGGCCGGCCCAGGCATTGCGTGAGCCCGGTCCGGATCCGCCACCTCGTAACTGCAAATTTAGGGCAAAACAAGGCGTTTGTTGCCACGAACGATACGAGGAGATGGAAACGCTTCCCAGCAGAGCTCTGGCAAGGCGACATCAGCCCCCGGGCGGCCGCGAGAGATGCGGGCTGGAGCAGGGGCCGGTGTCGCCTGCCACCAAGTCCATTGTCCCCTGCTGCACGGAGGGACGGGCTGGCACAGCCCCAGGACAGGGAGGGGGCTGGAGCAGCAAAGAACCGACCAAAAACCCCACGGAACAAGAAATAACCCCTGGGCACGGGTTACCGTGCAGGGCTGGGGTTTTCCCTTCCCTCTCTCCGAGCCGGGCAGCGCGGAGGGGCCGAGGACTGCAAAGCATTTGCTGCAGAATCTGAGGAATTTGGAGTGAAACCCCCAAAGAAATTAAGGACAGATGGGTTAGAGGGGGGGAAAAAGAAACCCAAATTCCTCCTGCTGCTCGGTGGCTGCCTCCAGGGCACTGCCTCGTCCCTGCTGAGGGATGGAGGGAGGGATGGATCCATGGATGGATGAGGGATGGATGGAGGGATGGAGAGATGAGGGATGGATGGATCCATGGATGATGGATGGATGGGCATCTTTCATGCCAGGCAAACACCGTGAGGCCCCCAGAACTCTGCACAGGGGATGATGCTCCCGCAGCACCCAGGGCCTGCCCGAGGCTGACCCTGGTGGCCCTGGAGGGCTCGGGGCTCCTCTGGAGATCTCCGCTTCCCATCCCGCGCTGGAGCCGCTCCTCAAGCAGAGCACAGCGAGGGACACGTGAGGAAAATGAACTTCTCCTCTTCCAACCACCAGCTCCGGGGCCGGGCCGACCCCCGGGGCTGCCCGGGGTGTGAGCCCCATCCCCACCCCCGTGTTTACGTGCTGTAATCGCCGGGATTAGGAGATTTCTGCTGGGGCTGGCGCTGGCAGAGTCACCCAACACCTGCGTGCTGACTTCAGCACCTCAGATATTTCTGATGCAATTCCTTTTATTCCCCTCCTGAAGCAGACGCGATGTGTTAATGGGTAGAAACGCAGCATAATTGCTCCTTTGTGCGAAACCAGGCGGGGGAAATCGCAGAAGCTCGGTTGCAAAACTGGAGCCGCAAACAGGTTTGGGGTGGGACCCACCTGGGCTCGGGCTGGCCGGGGGAGGAAACCTTTGGGTTTTTGGGATGGGAAATGGCATCTCCTCCTCTCGGAGGGGCAGAGCTGCGGGCTGGGCTCGTGTTTGGTGTGTTCCCGTGTGCCAGGCTGGGGGGAACCCGAGCCCAGATGAGAACCACGAGGCCAGCGGGTCTTGATTTCATCCGCGGGGTAATTGGGCTGGAAGGCTGCGATGGTAATGAGTGCACATCAAGGCTCAGATGTGACCCATCCCCGCCCGGGGGCCGTGATGAATGTCCCCCAGATGTTCTGCCCCAGATGTTGTCCCTCCAGGGGAGGCCAGACCCACACGTGTGCTGTTAATAACCGAAGATCTGAGGGTAGGAGTGACCACGGGGGGGCTGGCCCCGTGTCCTGCTCTGTGCTTGGGCTGGGGACGCTGCTGGCTCTGGGGAGCCCCCCGAGACCCCAGCAGGCAGCCCTGGGCAGGCAGAGGATGCTCCGAGGAGCTCTGACAGCCATGAGAGCCACAGGTGGGGGTGACACGAGAGGCAGGGATGTTCTGGGAATGACACCAGGGCAGATCCCAAAGCCTTGCCCCAGCTCTGGGGGTGGCAGGCACTGGGCCCTGCATTCAGCCCCTCGCTGCCTGTGGGCTGTCTTCAAAGCTCTCCAGCAAATCCTGTCTGTGGCCTGAGCTGCTGAAGAAGGGCCTGGGGAAGATCCTGGTCCCCCCACGCCAGGCTGCTCCTGTCCCTCGGCACTGCCACGGGCACCCAGCCCTGGTGCAGGAGGGAATTTGGGACACGCAGGGCTCTGCCAGGGTGTCACCCCCAAGGTGTCACCCTAAAACCTGTCCCCAGCGTTTTGGGTTTCTGGGCTCTCCTGGTTTTGTCTGTGCTGGGTCTGGTGGTGGCTGAGAGCCAGGCTGGGGACAGCCGTGTCCTGTCCTGTCCCTGCAGAGAGGAACGCTGGCTCTCCCTGCTCCGGGGGCTCCAGGGCTTCATCCATGGAGGGACATCCATCACCAGGAGGTTTTGGTCCCTAACGGGGCTTTCCCCGGGGCTGAGGGATGCCGGAGCTGTGCGGGCAATTCCGGATTGATGGAGCGGGAGGAATTGATCCGGGGCAGATCCCGGATTGCTGGATGGGCAGGAATTGATCCAGAGCAATCCTGGATTGCCAGAGCAGGAGGAATTGATCCGGGGAAGATCCCAGTGCCAGAGGTGTGTGGGCAATCCCGGATTGCTGGATTGGGAGGAATTGATCCGGGACAATCCTGGATTGCTGGAGCAGGAGGAATTGATCCGGAGCAATCCCAGATTGATAGAGAAGGAGGAATTAATCCAGAGCAATCCGGAATTGGCAGAACAGGAGGAATTGATCCGGGGCAATCCCGGAGTTGTGCGGGCAATCCCGGATTGCTGGATCGGGAGGAATTGATCCGGGGCAATCCCGGATTGCTGGATCGGGAGGAATTGATCCGGGGCAATCCCGGATTGCTGGATCGGGAGGAATTGATCCGGGGCAATCCCGGATTGCTGGATCGGGAGGAATTGATCCGGGGCAATCCCGGATTGCTGGATCGGGAGGAATTGATCCGGGGCAATCCCGGATTGCTGGATTGGGAGGAATTGATCCGGGACAATCCTGGATTGCTGGAGCAGGAGGAATTGATCCGGAGCAATCCCAGATTGATAGAGAAGGAGGAATTAATCCAGAGCAATCCGGAATTGGCAGAACAGGAGGAATTGATCCGGGGCAATCCCGGAATTGTGCGGGCAATCCCAGATTGCTGGATCGGGAGGAATTGATCTGGGACAATCCTGGATTGCTGGATTGGGAGGAATTGATCCGGGACAATCCCGGATTGCTGGATCAGGAGGAATTGATCTGGGGCGATCCCGGACTGCCGGAGCAGGAGGAATTGATCCAGAGCGATCCCGGACTGCCGGAGCAGGAGGAATTGCAGCCCCGGGCGGGGAGCCGAGCGTGCCCCACGCCCTGCCGGCTCTGGAGCCGTTCCAGCCCTTCCCTGCCGCTGCCCCGGCCCTGCCGCCGATGAGAGACGAGCGGGGCCGGGCGCGGCTCTGCGGGGGCAGCCGGCCCTGCCCTCGCTGCCGTTCTGCCCTGGCTCCGGGGCAGCCGAGGGTTTGCTGAAAAGGGGGGTTTTCCACCCAGAACGGGGTGGTGGCTCCAGCAGGACCCCCGGCCCTGGTTGGGCAGCGCTGGGGAAATGAGGATCACAGGGTGCTGGGATGGTTTGGGTGGATTGAATCCCACCCAGTGCCACCCCTGCCGTGGCAGGGACGCCTTCCCCTGTGCCAGGCTGCTCCAGCCTGGCCTGGGCACTGCCAGGGATGGCAGCTCAGGGGCTGGGACTGGCCCTGAATGGGGGGGTGAAAATTCAGAATTCTGGCCTCAAGTGGGAGCCTGATTCTGCTGCTGAAATTCGGGTTTTAACACATTAAACTCTGGAATCTGCCTTGCCCACAGAGGAGGTCTGGCTGGGCTGCAGCTGGCCAGGGTTTGGTGCAGTGCTGGGCTTTGTGTCCCTCTTTCACACCATGTTTTTCCTGTGTCCCAACCCCAGCAGCACCTGAAGAAGGACACTGGGAGCCTCCTTTCTGCTTCTAATTGCCTTTTGAGTCCCCTTTCCCCCCTCCATCCATCTGAATCATTCTCCTTCAAACCTCACTTTGTGTTTCCCTGTGCTGGGCTCTGCTCCAGGTGTTCCAATCCTCAATCCCACACCTTTCTCTGCCTTTGGCCACTGGATGTTTGCCTGAACCTGAGCCAGAAGAAAGCTCCCCCCCACCTGTGCATGGAGCTAGCAGGGGGCACGCCAGACCTCCACGGACTCCTAAACGTGGCCATCTGCACCTGGCAACAGGATTTGTTCATGGCAAACAAGGAAAACACCCCCTGCTCCTAATGGGTTGAGATTTTTTTTTTTCCCCTTTAAAAAAAAAGGAGAAAAAAAAAAAAAAGAGGAAACTTGTACATGATTTGCTTGGAAAAAGCAATTTCCCACAGAGATTGGGCACGGCCACGGGGAGCTCGTGGCTGTGACTCAGGGGAAGGAGGATGAGTCCCAGCTGCTCGCTGCTGGGTTGGGAACAGCTCTGGGTGAGTCCTGCCTGCTTTGGGGACAGCTTGGGACAGGATTCTGCAGCCCAGGTGACAAGCTGGGCCTGTGCTAGGGCACAGAGCCTGTCCTGCCTCTCCTCCTGGCTCCCCCAGAGCAGGGCTGGGGAGCATCCTCACTTCAGGGGTGCTGCTGCTCCCTGCAGGCCCCCCAGTCTGTCCCAGTGCCTCTGGCACCAGGGGAATATGGACCAGGGGCACGGTTTGAGGCTGAAAAACTGTGATTTAACCATGCAGTGAGCATGTTGTGGATGTATTTTAAGCAAGAAATTACAGAATCATGAATTCCCTGAACAGTTTGGGTAGGAAGGGACCCTAAAGCCCATCCAGTGTCACCCCCTGCCATGAGCAGGGACACCTGCCACCACCCCAGGCTGCTCCCAGCCCTGTCCAGCCTTGGGTCTCACCTGCTGAGGCCAGGAGAGGTTCCCTGGTGCCCCATTCCCCACCCCAAATGACATTGCTGCTCTGGAGCTGCCAGCGAGCAGCAGGGGTGGGAGCAGGGCAGGGCAGGGGGGATTCCTGCATCCCACCCCCCAGCCCGGCGTGGGACCCTTCCAGGCTCGTTAGGGCGGTGTCTGTTTGCCGTGCAATTAACTCTAAATGAGATCAGCAGCACACAGGTGTCACCAGGGCTGCAGGAGCCCCTGTGCAGGGGGCAGGGGTCACTGTGGGCGTGGGACAGGGGCTGCCGAGGCTGATGATGCTGAGCCCAGCCCCAGGAGAGACAGAGGTGGCTCCAGGAGCTCCCCGGGGGCTGAGCCCACCTCAGGGCATCCCCCAGGGCGCCAGAGCCACTCTGGAATTCCCAGTCCAGCTGTGGCCTGCAGCTGGACAGGCTCCAGGCCTCCCCTGTGGCTGCAGCCCTCACCCTCTGCAAACACTGACCCGCTCTGTGCCACCCCTGGCTGCTCCCAGAGGGGACTTTTCCCTCTGGAAATGTCCTTGCTGCTCCACACATCCAGCCAGGAGACACAAATCCTTCTGATTCCTCAGACCTGCTTGCCCAGGGGCTGGGTTACAGCAAATTAAACACAAAAAAATGTCACTTTTGTGTCACTTTTGTGCCTCCTCCCATCCCTGTAATTTTTTTCCCTCCCAGGATGAAGTGAAATCTGTGTCACTCCTGTGTCCCCAGCCAGGAGGGCACCACTCTGAGGCAATGACTGCTCCCAGTTTGTGTCAGATGGGCAATGAGGAGGGGACTGGGCTCAGGGCAGGGCTGGGGCAGTGTCAGAGTCCAGGGCTGGGCTTTGCTCTGAGCTCTGTGCCTCCGCCTGCCCCAAGAAATATTGCACATTTCATGTATGTTATTTTATAAATTGAAGCTTTAAAACAAACAAACAAAACAAACAAAAAAAAAATCCCAAAAAAACCCCAAAAAACAACCAAACAAAAAACCCCAAAAAACTCAAAAAACCAAAAAAAACCCCACCAAAAACCCAAAAAACTCAAAAACCCAAAAAAAAACCCCACCAAAAACCCAAAAAACCCCCAAAAACCAAAGCAGTGGGTTTTGGCTGCCTTATCCCCACATTGGGATGATTTAAATCAAAAGCAGAAATTGGGGGGAGGCTCTTCAGTGGCTGCAGCTGGATGGGAGCCAGCCCTGGCTCTGCAGCCTCGGGGTGCCCGGGGCTCCCCTGCTCCTGCAGGTCCCTGTGCCAAGTCCCACGGGCACAGCAACACCCAGAGCTGGTGCAGCCACCTCCTTTTTGGGCTGCTGGAGGTGCCCCGGCCAAACCCCTCCCTCCTGGGGCACCGAGCTTCCCTTCCCGAGCTGGGGGATGTCCTGTCCACGCAGCTCTGCGAGGCTCAGCCCCAAATCCAGCAGGGCTGGGGTGACCAGAGCTCCTGGGGGTGACAGGGACAGCAGCCTGCTGGAGCTGGGGGGGTTTTATCCCCCTCCCAGCACGGGGCTGTCTGCAGCTCCCCACAACCTCTGTACCCACGGGCAATTTTCTGTGCTGCAGTTTTGCAAAACCATATTAAGAAAAATCTCGCCCTGGCGCTGCTGGCTCTCCTCCAGGCTGGAAATTGCATTCCCCTGCTTGAAATTCCTGCCGGAGTTTCAGATGGAGAATGTACAACTTCACTTTCCATCTTGAGCTGCTGTCACACATTTTAATAACAGGGCTGGGCTCCACCCCGGGGGTGGCGGCGTGCCAGCAGCCTGGAGCCAGCCCGCTGGAGCTGCTGCTGGAGCTGGGGCTCAGCCCCCAGCCCAGCCCCTTGCAGCTCGGCTGGCCTCTGTGGCTGGCTTTTCATCCTTGCTTGATGAGTTTGTGGTGTCTCCTTTGGTGACGGGAATGGGGTGTGGAGGGGATCAGCTCGGGGTGATCCCAGGGAGGAGATGTGATCCATTCCTCCGTGCTCCAGTCCTCGTTCTCTGATCAGCTCTGGCACAGCCCTGATGCTCCCACCTGGGCTTTTCTCCATCCTGCCTTTCCCCGCTGCAGGATCAGACAAATCCCCCTGCACCGTGACATCAGTGATGGTTTTCCCCAAAATCCAGCAGATAAACCTCAAATCTTGGGGAAAAGCCTTTGCTGAGACCCTGGGTGGGAGTGCAGCCGGGGGTGGCACTGCCAGAGCTCCTGGGGACACCCCTGCCTGGGTGACCCCTGGGTGGGGACAGCGTGGCTTGGGGGACACCGGGCCGTCCCCGGGGATGGGGTGTCCTCCCGGGGCTGCTCTTTGAACCCGAGCAGTTTGTCCAACACCGGCTGCGATCAGGGGAGCAGCCGCGCTAATTGGCTTGGGCCGGCGGCGCTAATTGCCTGTTTGAGCAGCCGCTCGCCCCCAAGCTGTGCTCGCCTTTCAGAGCCGCGCTCGCCTTTACCAGCCTGGCAAGCTGCGCGGGGAGCTGACCTGCAGGGATGCCCTGTTCCCAAAGAATTCCTCATCCCCGCCGCTCCCCCAGCCCTTTCCTTGCTTTCCCTGGAGTAACAAACTCGGGGAAATGGCAGAAATCCCCGAGTGGCTCCTGCCTGCCTGTGGGGTGGGCAGGG
Source organism: Passer montanus (assembly GCF_014805655.1). NCBI lineage: Eukaryota > Metazoa > Chordata > Aves > Passeriformes > Passeridae > Passer > Passer montanus. The sequence goes on from NW_024373256.1 coordinate 1,392,373, forward strand.
GGGCTGGAGGAGGGGACACTGCCACTGCTGGGGACCTGTGGGGTGGGCAGGGGGTCTGGAGGAGGGGACACTGCCACTGCTGGGGACCTGTGGGGTGGCAGGGTCCCCCCTGCTGGTTTGGGATGGGCAGAGGGTGCAGCACGGAGCTCACCTGGCGCTGTGCTGGTGCTGCTGGGTTTGGTCCTGGTGGCACTTGTCACTTGTCCTGGACGTGGCAGGACATCCCCTGCTGCAGGGACTGTGGGAAGAGCTGATCCCACTGCTCTGAGCAGGGTTTGTGGGGTTTCCATGCAGCACCTCCCTCCCCGTGCCCACAGGTGCCACCAGCCCGGCCCTGGGGCTGCCACCCCTGCCAGGACCCAGGGAGGGCAAACAGCCCTGGCTGTGCTTCACTGGGGACCGTGGAGGGTGGCGAGGCCCTGGCACAGCCACTGCCAGCCCAGGGCACCAAACACACTGAGGAGAGCGTGCAGAACTCATTTATCTCAACCAAAATCCCAGATTTTGCTAAAAACCCGCACGTGAGCTGCTCACCCCGAGCTGCCTGCCTGGTGGGGTCTGGGCTGCACGCAGGGACCCCCCTGGATTCATTACACAGCCCCCCCCTCCTGCAGGGCCCCCCAGCTCCTCCAGGCACGGGGCTGGGGTGACCTTGGGCACGTCCCAAGCCCTCGGCGCCTGGCCCTGGCCGCAGACTCGTGTTTTCAGCCTTCTGCCCAGATTCTGGAGGTGAGGAAGGAAGCCCGGGACTGCACTGCGGGGAGCTGGCGCTGCCAAGAGGCCCCGTGGCACCAGCCCTGGCAGCCCCCACGGCGAGGCAGAGGAGGGTGAGTGCCCTGCTCCCCCTGCCACCCTCCCGGAGTCTCCCTGGCTGAGCTGGGACAGGACTCTGTCAGGAGGGATCTGCTCTTGCCAAACGTTCCCGCTCTGACAAATTGGCATTTTCCAAGAGCAACATTCCCGCTCCCAAGGCAAACAGGGAGCTGGAGCTGCTCCTGCTTCCAACGGCTGGGGAGAGGCAGCCAGGGCTGGCCAGGGGCAGGGCTTGGATGTGGTTGTGCTGATGGAGCTGCTCTGATAGTGATGCCTGGGGAGGGCTGAGCTGGAGCAGAGCTGGGCAGAGCTAAGGGATAAAGCAGGGATTTATTAAAAGCTTCAATGGATCCACCTTGGGCAGAGCGAGAGCCCAGCCAGGGCTGCACCCAAGATGAGCCAAAATGGTCACAAAATGCACACTTTTGTAAGTTTATGCAGACTTTCATAAGGTCTCACACTTTTATAATTTTTGGTCCATTTGCATATTGGGGTTCACTGTTCAATTACAGCTTCAGGATATAAAGTTCCATATTTTTGTTTTTCCTCTCTTTATTTCCCAGTTGTTTGCACTTTTTGGGCTGAAGCTGCAGCGGTGTGATTGGTTCTGGGGCTGGCAAAGGATTGTTCTGTGTGGCTGAGCTGTGAGGAGAGCTGCTAACACTTTGTGTGAAGTTCAGAGTTCTGTACCAGTGCAGTCCAGACTCCGGGGAACGGGAGAACCAGAGCAAGGCACCAGGAGCCGCTGCACCCCCGGGATGGGCTGGCCTGGGAGGGGTCTCGGCTGCTCCGTCCCCCTGAGCGCTGCCCTGCGGGCCCGAGCAGCCACGAGAGGGCACAAAGCCCTGCCCCGCAGCCAGGCAGCCTGTCCCCTGTCACCGTGTCACCCTGCGGCCCTGCCACCCTGTCACCGAGTCACCCTGCGGCCCTGTGACCCTGCCATCCTGTCCCCATGTCACCCTGAAGCTTTGTCACCCTGAAGCTGTATCACCCTGTCACCCCCAGCCCTGTCCCTGTGTCCCCCTGCAGGTTTGTCCCCCCCAGCCCTGTCCCAGTGTCACCCCACAGCTTTGTCACCCCCAGCCCTGTCCCAGTGTCACCCCCAGCCCTGTCCCAGTGTCACCCCCCAGCCCTGTCCCAGTGTCACCCCCAGCCCTGTCCCCATGTCCCCCTGCAGGTTTGTCCCCCCCAGCCCTGTCCCAGTGTCACCCTCAGCCCTGTCCCAGTGTCACCCCCAGCCCTGTCCCAGTGTCACCCCCAGCCCTGTCCCCATGTCCCCCTGCAGGTTTGTCACCCCCAGCCCTGTCCCAGTGTCACCCTCAGCCCTGTCCCAGTGTCCCCCTGCAAGTTTGTCACCCCCAGCCCTGTCCCAGTGTCCCCCTGCAGGTTTGTCACCCCCAGCCCTGTCCCAGTGTCACCCCCCAGCCCTGTCCCAGTGTCACCCTGCAGTGCTGCCACCCTACAAGTCCCCACTGGTGTCCCTGTGGCCCTACAGGACCTTCACTGACCCCAACCCCGTCCTGCTGCACCCTCCCCATCCCAGGCCGTGGATCCCCGTTCCCAACACTCCCCAGCTCTTGGAAAAGAGTTAATTACATTAACAGGCTAATTAAGACCCCAGCCTGGGGCCTGCCTGGCATCCTGCTCTGCTGCTGGAGTCAGACCCTTCCCAAAAACAGCCCAGGAATGGCGAGGAGGGGGGAACACAGGCAAGAGGAAAAATTGATGGGAAAATGTGGTGAGGTGTGGGGAAATGGGGGAAATCGTGGGAAAACGTGTGGAAGCACAGGGAAATGGGGGAAGGGTGTGAAAACACGGGGAAGCGTGGTGAAAATATGGAAAAAACATGGGGAAATGTGTGGAAGTGTGGGAAAAAAGGGGGAAATGGGGAAAAGTGAAAACGTGGAGTAGTAACACAGGGAAATGTGGGGTACCATGGAAAACCAAGTGGAAACATGGGAGAAAAAAGGGAAATACAGGGAAATATGGGGTAACATGGAAAATCAATGGAAACATGGGGGGGGGGGGGGAAGGAAAATACAGGGAAAACACGTGAGAACACAGGGAAACATGGGGTAACTTGGAAAACCAAGCAGAAACATGGGGGGGAAAAGGGAAATAGAGGGAAAACATAGAGAAATGTGGGGTAACATGGAAAATCAATGGAAACATGGGGGGGGGGGGGGAAGGAAAATACAGGGAAAACATGTGAGAACACAGGGAAACGTGGGGTAACATGGAAAACCAAGCAGAAACATGGGGGGGAAAAGGGAAATAGAGGGAAAACATAGAGAAATGTGGGGTAACATGGAAAAACAAGCGGAGACATGGGGGAAAAAAGGGAAATGCAGGGAGAACGGAGAGAAATGTGGGGTACCATGAAAAACCAAGCAAAAACATGGGGGGAAAAAGGAAAACACAGGGAAAACACGTGAGAACACAGGGAAACGTGGGCAAACGCGTCCCCTGTGCGGCAGGGCCGGAGCTGCCCCGTCCGGGTGACAGCCACGCGTGGGGGGGGTGGAAGGTTCTGTCCCCGCGGGGACCCCGCGTGTGCCGCGCCCCCTCCCCGCTCCCGATCCCCTCCCTCCCCTCCCTCCCCTTCCCCTCCCCGGGGCGTCACCGCCCCACGCGCGTGTCCTCGCCCTCCCCCGCCCCCGGCCCGGGGGGCGCGGGGGGCGCGGGGGGCGGCAGCCGCCGCTTCCCCCAGGCCATCATCGTGGGCGTGAAGAAGGGCGGGACGCGGGCGCTGCTCGAGTTCCTGCGGGCGCACCCCGGGGTGCGGGCGGTGGGCGCCGAGCCCCACTTCTTCGACAGGTGCTACGAGAAGGGGCTGCGCTGGTACAGGTAAGGCGGCGGGGGGGTGGATGAGGGGGTCGGTAATTAGCGCAGAGCTGCGTTAATTGGTGGCCGGGATGGGATGCGGCGGCTCCGCAACAGGCGGGTCCCCGGAGAGGAAGGGGGTCCGAGGGAAGGGGAGTGCGGGTCCCCGGCTCCGAGCCTCGCCCGGGCTGGGGAAGGGGCTGGCGGCTGCTTTTGGGGGGCTGCTGCAGTGTGAAAAGCGGTGTCCTTGTCCCCGTGTCGCTCCTGTCCCCGCGCCTCCCCTCCCGCATCCCGCCCGGCCGGGGGCGAAGACGGCAGCAAAACCGCGCTCGTTTCACTCCTCAGGCTTTGCGATTTTAACCTTCAGCGCTTTATCTCCAGCCGTGCCCCCGTTTCCCCACCGGCTTCCTTTAGGAATTGTTTTATTCTTGTGGTTTCTGAAGACCAGAAATGAGCGCGGACCTCAGGGAGCGGGCGAGGGGCGAGCCCGTGGGATCCTCGGTGGGCTTGTGGCAAAGGGCAGAGCTGGAGTGAGCCAGGGGGGTTTGTTTCTTGAGGGTTTCCATGGGCTCGAGCTCTTCAGGCGATAAAGCATTCGGAAGAGCAGCTACTGTGCATGTGGAGCGTATTAAACGCGTCCCCGGGCAGCCCCCGAGCGGCTGGGCCGAGCGGAGTCGGCGGCGATAAGTCCCTGGAAGCCGGGGGTGGAACCTGCTCCGTTATTCTGAAGGCAATCCAAATGTGTGGATGTCTGAAAGCGCCGTGGTGCTCTCGGGGAAACATCTGAAAATAATAAAAGGAGCAGCTCTCGCTGTCCTTCCTGCCCGTCCATCCCTTTTCCCCGGGAATTCCGCGTTTCTCTCGCCTTTTGGGGGGAGGCTGCAGCTCCCCAACCCTCGCCGAAGTAACAACCTGTGCAAAATCAGCCGTGTTTAATGGAAAGAGCCATTTTAGCGGTAATTTTACCCGCGGAGTGTCAGCTCTCCGAGCCCACATCTGGGCTGTAAAGTTGCTCTTAGCGCACCTTCAAAACCCAGTAAGTAGCGGCGCTTGTTTTTACGGCTGCGTTAATATCGCCCTGATTTATGGGCTCATTCCTCGGCTCCGGGAACCATAATGATGATCACTAATCTTTTTTTGGGGTGAGCACTGCGAGCTGCCCTCTCGCTCGGCAGAACGGGGCTTTAATGAGTGCGAGAGCATAATTAAAGCGGGGAAGATCGAGCGCTCTCATATCGCGCCCGGCGAGGCTCGCAGGACGGACCGCGGGCAAGGAGCAGAAATAAATCTCAGTTTGGATGGCTCTGCTGCGAGTTTTCAGGGCTGGGAGTGCTTGCAGGGAGCCTGGCCTGACACCAGGCTCGAGGTGATGCCGCATGTGGTTGTGGTAAATTTGGGGAAATGGAGCGGGGAAGGTTTTCTGGGCTGGGGAGAATCCGCATCCTTCGGGGCCAGGCGAAAATCGGGAGATGTTTTACTTTAACTCGGCATAAAGTGTGGTTTTAATCACACACACACACACAAGTATTTCCCTTCGCTTCCTCTGCTCTCTGCCTCTTGTTTTGTCTTCTCACAGACCTCGCAGTACCGAGGGATTTTATCCCCGGCAAAGCCAGACAGAGCTAAATGTTTAAAGCTGGGATGGGCTGGAGTGGAGGGGAACAGAAGTTGGACAGAAAATCGGGTTTTTCCTATGGATATCTCAAAAGTGGTGTAAACATTTTTAAAATATTTGAACTTGCTAGGAAACCGAAATTACACCAACTGTTTCTCACGCCAAGACATTTGGCCCGAAGGCACCTGTAGGTTGTTGCTTGTTTTGAGTAAATGTGGAAAAAGAATTCCCTTGGAAATATCACTCCAGAATTATTTTGTTCTTTCTCAGTAGCTCCGTCCCGTAGTGATTTCCCTGCTCTGGCAGGAGCTTCGCCTCGTGGGTGATAAGTAGTTTGTTGTAAGTTACTGACTGAAATAATTTATTTTTACTGGATTGTTTTATTTAATTTAAATTTGAAATGGCCCAAAGCCTTTTTGTTGGAGTAGTAGTGAAAAGAAAGTGTTCTGCAAAAGCATCTCCTGCAGAATTCCTTGAGTTACTACAGCTTTAGCTAATTCTAAGAAGATTAAACACCTTTTGGAGGCTGCAGCATAAATGATTTAATGGCTGATCCAAGCATGATGGGATGTTTTCTCCTCAAGCAAAAAACTATTTTAATTTTTTTGGCACTCAGTGCTGCTTGAAGGAAACCTCAATAAAAAGAAGAGAGGGTTCTGGGGTGCCTGCTGCCAGTTTGGGGTGTGGGGGTCCCCTTTGGGACTGTCTGGGTCTGTTTGGGAATGTAGGGGAGGACAAATGGTAAAAACTGAATTGAATCCGAGCACTTTGGGGTGATATTCACAAATCCACTGCCAAACTTGGAGCATCTCTGAAGGTGTGGGGCCAGGCCCTGCCTTTCCTGTGGGGATGGAGGAAAACATTGGTGGGGTGAGGGGGTTTGGGGGCTGGAACCCCCTGGGTATGAGGGGAGCAGCTTTGGGCTCACAGGGGACCCCTGGGACGTGTCCACCCCTGGCGTGGCGGGGCTGGGGCTCCCCAGTGCCACTGCTCTGCTCCCCTGGGGACGTTTTGGGGGCGTAGCAGAATCCTTGCGTGGGATTGCTCCCTTTTGGGATGCCAGAGCTGCTCTGGCTCCCACACAGAGTCCCGGCTGCTCCCTGTGCCTCGCCCCAGCCTCGGGGGCTCTGGGGGAGCACGGCAGTGCTGGGAGAGGGGCCTGGGTTGTGGGGAAGGGGTTTCAGGGAGCTCAGCTCTCAGGGAATCGTGTGGGGAGCTCTGAGCTCATCCAAAGGATTCTCCTCGTCCCCATCTGCCAGAACTTTGTGGCAGCGTTGGCTCAGGGTGAGTGGGCTTTTCCTCTGCCCCGGGTTTCCCTGCGTGGTCTGGGGTCCCTGTCCCTCTCCTCCATCCTGTCCTGCTTCTCCCAAAGGAAGCTTGGGCAGGAATGGGGCTGGGCCAGGGCTCCCTGCACCCCACACTGGCATCCAGTGGGATCTGTAGGAATTGTACAGAAAGAATCCCCTGTTTTCATACAGCTTGCACCAGAAGTATTAAAAAGTACCTCGGGATGTGTGGTGATTGTCCCTCTGCAGCCAGAGGGACGCGAGGGGCTGCAACCCCCACCGAGCATCCTCGGGCCCTGCAGGGCCAGCCCGCAGACTCCCGCAGGCCAGATTTAACTTTTCACTCTCTTTTTCTCATCCCATCCAACATGAAAGCTGGCATGAGGGGGAAGAACTCTCGGCGGGGTTCCTCATCCCTCTGTGCCGTGCTGGGTGTCCCAGCTCGGGAGCAGCTCCGGGAGGTGCAGGGGGAGCAGCGAGCCTCCCCTGGCATGTGGGCTTTGCCCCCTCCCCTTCCCCGAGCCCATTCACGGCAGCTAATAACGCTCTTGAAAGGCATCCAGGATTTCTTGAGCCAGACTTTGTTATCTCGGAACCTCGCAACCCCGACGCCTTTGAGCGACAGGGGAAGGACGCGGCTGCGGCGCTGCTCTTTTGACTTTTGCCGGGAGCGTTATTGGCAGCTGAAAAGTGGAGCTAAGTAGGTGCCTGGAGGGGTTTTTGTGTGTGTTGTGATTGTACAGACAGATCAAGACACTCTATAGCCGGAGCTGCTGAATGAAATCGGCTCCTCGGGAGTCACCAGGCTGGGTTTTGGCACCGCTCTCGCGGCCCCTTCCAGGGCGAGCTTTCCTCGGGGAAGCGCCAAGGTGCGGGGAGACAAAGGGATCCGGATGGCGATGCTCGGAGCTGCTCGGGACGTTATCTTTATTCATTGGCACCGCTAATCTCTGCTCCTGGTGGGCTCGGTTTCAGCGCTGCCGCCTCTGAGCGGCCCTTGTTCTCCGGGGCGCTCGCAGACACTCAGCCCCGCAGCCTCTCGCCTCTCTTACTTTGCAATCTTTTCTCCTTTTTTTTCCACTCCCATTCACAAGCGAGACCTTTCTGTCTCAGCTTCCCGGATCCTCACCCCCGTGTTTGGGAAATGAAACCCCGAGTACAAAGAAAACATGCGGGAAACCTGAGAAAAAGCTGATTTTAACTAAGAATAAGATACAGTAAAGCTTTCACTTAAGGCGCAGTGTTTTGGATCGGCTTTTATGCGCTGTTTTAGCCCCAGCCCTGCTCTTAGGACCAGGTTTAAGCGGATGGGTTTCCCTGATGCTGTGCCCCTGTTTTCTGCTCCCCAACACACACCCAGCACCGCCCGGGCTTGGGAAGCCATCCATAATTCGTGCAAAGTTTGGGTTTCTGCAAACTGCTTTCACGTGGGATTAAAAATAGCTTTTACTGCCACGATGAGGAATTAAACATTTGAAACCATTTAAAGGGCTCCCAGCTGCGGGATTGCTGTGGGTGGGGAGGGACGGGGGCTGTGCCTGTCCCGTTTTGGGGGGTCGGGGATGGGGCGAGGAGCACAGCTCAACCCTCCTGCCCCCACTTTCACCCTGTTATTCCCTTATTTCCACGCGGCCGGGTTTTCTTCCCGATCCCATCAAGTGCTTCTTGCTGACCCAAGCAGGTTTGGGAGGCTGAATTCGAGCCCGGCTCAGCCTGCAGGCGAAATGAAGTCGGGCTGCTCCTTGTGCTGCTGCTCAGATCGTGGCAGGCTCCAGCGATTGGAGCTGCGTGTTACTGTTGGCTGGGATTTCGGGGATAAAAGCTGCGACTTGCAGGGTGGAAGGTGCTCTTCCCGGCTCAGGAATGTTTCCCTGTCTCTGGCTCTGTTAAATAAATGGGGGGATTACACCCGGGCTGGGCAGGGGGTGTGCAGGAGTAACCTGAGTTCCTAAAGGATTTCAGACCTTCAGATCAGGATTTCTATCCCAGGCTGCTTAAATACACACAGAAATCACAGGGCTGGTTAAAAAAAAATAACATTATGGGAATTAATACCTTTGGAAAGGGCTTCTTCATTCCTGTCCTTTTTCTTGTTGTAACCTCAGGGGGTAGAAATTGAAATATTGAAACTTTTTTTTTCTTTTTCTTTTTTTTTTTTGGTCCATGTAACTCCAGAGAAGTTTTGAAAATATGTCAAATATTGCCAAAAAAATTCACCAAGAGCCGGGAGAGCCGCAAGGCTTCTGTTAGTGGAATTACTGAAAGCTTGGAGAAATAATCACTGCAGTGTAAAGGAAAGTTTGGGAGTTTCTCCTTCAAGGTATTAGGTGGATTCTTTTCCCCTGGATTTTTTCGAGGTAGTGACAGAAGGTGGAAAAGGCCGGTGGATTTAGAGGGTGCTTTCATGCAAGGAGAGACAATTACTTAAGAGAGTTCAAAGCTTATTTATAAAACAGTAATTACCTTCCCCTGGGACGGAGACGGGCAGCTCTGGCGGCGGGGAGGGGGTTACAGCACTTAATTGGCAAAGATGCTTAAAAGCTTCCTCCTGACCTTTTCAAAAACTTTCTGCTGCAACAGGCTCGGGCAGAGATTGAAAACCTGCCCGAGGAAAGGCCAGGTTTAATACCGAGACTTAGCTCTAAATGGCTTTTCAAAGGGCTGTGGAAATCCTCCTGCTTAGGGAGCTGGGCGTGATGGAGAGAGGGAGGGACGAGGGAGGGAGGGAGGGATGGACAGACAGACAGACGGATGGATGGGGAGATTGAGGGATGGATGGATGGATGGATGATGGATGGATGATGGATGGATGGATGGATGGATGATGGATGGATGGATGGATGGATGGATGGATGGATGGATGGACGGATGGACAGACAGATGGATAGATGGGGAGATTGAGGGATGGATGGATGGATTCATGGATTCATGGATTCATGGATGGATGGATGCTCCTTGTCTGCACTGGGGATGGATGGATGGATGGATGGATGCTCCTTGTCTGCCGGACAAGGCCCTGGGAACAGGGTGGAACCTGAGCCTGGCTCTTCCCTCCCCACATCCCGGCTCTTGGGATGGCCAAAATCTTCAAGAGAGGAGCGTGTGGATGTTCTGAGAGGCTTCTGTGGGACTTGGTTGGAAGCCTGGTCTGGGGGGTGAGGGCAGCCAGGGCTGGGCCATGCTGGGCACGTCAGGGCAGTGGTTTAGGATGAGTCTTTCCTTTCCTGTGGGAATTCATGGAATCATGGACTGGTTTGTGTTGGAAGGCACCTCAAAGATCGACTCATCCCACTCTGCCATGGCAGGGACATTTCCACTGTGCCAGGCTGATCAAAGCCCTGCTCAGCCTGGCCTTGGGCACTGCCAGGGATCCAGGGGCAGCCACAGCTGCTCTGGGCACCTGTGCCAGGGCCTGCCCAAACTCACCCCATGTGAAGAACAGCCCAGAGCCCCCAGTCCCACCACAACAAACCCCTGGTGGCTGCAGCCCTGAGCTCTCCCCGTGCAGGGTTGAGGTCTCAGCTCAGGTTTCACCCGCTCCCCTTTTGTGGTGATGGTCCTGGGTGCAAAATTCACAGCAGCTCCTTGGATTTCCCCTCCTTTCCCTCTGCTCAGAGACAGCTGGGAGATCACAGGAATCCTCAAGATTATTCATGCATCCCTGACGTGAGTCACTCCTCGCTGCAGATGCAGATGTGGCAGGCAGGGCAGGGAGGGTGAGGGGGCACAGGGGCAGCTGTGCCCCCGTGGGGTCCTGCAGGGCACCCCAGGGCTCAGGGCTCAGGTCCAGCTCCTCCAGGGCTGCTGGAGAGCAGGGATCAGCCAGGGCTTGCACGGTCAGAGCCATGGAGAGCATCCCTGCTGCACCCGGGCTGTGCTGGCAGGGACTGCCCTGGCCTGCAGCACGCGGGGTGCTGGTCCCAGACTGAAATGTGGGAGGGAACGGCTGAAATTCAGAAAAAATTTACTATTTAGGCTGTTAAAGCCCCAGCACGGGGTGTTTTAGGCAGCCTGGGATAACAGCAGCACTTCGGGAGTGGGATGGGCTCCTCCTGGGAGTGATTTTGGTGTGCTCACCAAGGAAATCTCGTGGCAGGCAGGGACAGGAGGGGAATAAACTCCTCTCTCCCTGCCAGCAGCTCACAGCGAGGGGGTGGCAGAGCCTCCCACGCCCCCGGGGCCGCTCTGCATCTCAACACCGAGAATTGATCCGGAGCGGGAGAGAATTACATTAATACAGTCACTTGTCACTGAGGTCTTATTAGGGATCTGCACTCATTAGTGTGGGGAGAACAAGGCTGTGACCTTGTTAAGGTCCTTGGGCAGGCAAGGGCGGATTGACCACTTTGCTGCTGATTGATCACCGGGCTCCTGAGCTGTGCGTGGTGCCCTGGGCACACCCGGCCCTGGGCACACCCGGGGGCTTTCTGTGGCTGGAGTGAAGAATTGGCATCTCCTGTCCTGCCCTGCCCGCACCCTTCAGGCTCATCCAGCCGGGAATTCGCAGCCGCCTTATGCAAATACAATAAATAAATAAATAAAAGGAGGCGGTGATTGATGGGAAGGGCCCAGGAAAGTGACAGATCCCGTCCCCGGGGGCCACATCCCGGCTCTGCTCGGCGGGGGATGCCGGGGCCTCCTGCCTTGTGCAACTTCCCAGCTGCTCCAGAGCCGCAGCATCCCAAATCCATCCCAAAACCTTCCCACAGCCATCCCAAAGCCATCCCAAACCCCGGGGCTGGGGGAGCCGCCCCCTGCCCCCCTCAGCAGCCCCCAGCCCAGGGCAGGACAGAGCTGCTGGGGCTGCAGGAGGACTTGGCTCAGCTCTGGGGCACTTTTGGAAGGACATGGAGGGGCTGGAGCATGGCCAGGGAAGGAAACGGGGCTGGGAAGGGGCTGGAGGATTCCTGAGGGAGCTGGGAAGGGGCTCAGCTTGGAGAAAAGGGGGATCAGGGGGGACCTTGTGGCTCTGCACAGCTCCTGACAGGAGGGGACAGCCGGGGGGATTTGGGATCTTATCCCAGGGAACAGGGACAGGAGCAGAGGGAACGGCCTCAGGCTGGGCCAGGGCAGCTCAGGGTGGATTTTGGGAGAATTTCCTCCTGGAGGGGCTGCCCAGCCCTGGCCCAGCTGCCCAGGGAGGGGTGGAGTCCCCATCCCTGAGGGGATTGAGCAGCCCAGTGGATTGTTGGACTGGATGATCTTCGAGGCCTTTTCCAACCAGGATTCCACAACTCCATAATTCCATAATTCTGGGGGTGAAATCCCATCAGGGCAGGATCCCGAAATGCCTCTGCCATCTCCACAGCCCTACACAGATTATTTAATTTGATTTATTTCCCCCTCTCTGGAGGCTTCTGTAGGTGCTGCTTGTGCCCGAATGTCTCCCTGTCCCCACCTGCCTCACCCCGCCCGTGCCCCGAGCTCCCCGGTAATTCCAAGTGACAAATCCCGCTCCAGGGCCACCCTGCCAGGGAGGAAATGTCGATTGGAGCCAAAGAAATCCTCCAATTACCGCGGCGTGGAGGGGCTCAATCAGTGTTATTGATCAGGGCTCGATCAGTGCCATTGATCAGTGTCACTGATCGGGCACTTGTCAGCGCGATCGCTCAGCGCCGCCGAAACCTGCAGCGGGGAGGGGACACTGCTGTCCTGGGGAGAGGGACACTGCTGTCCCCAGAGAGGGGGGACATTGCTGTGCCAGGAGTGGGACACTGCTGTCCCCAAGACGGGGGACACTGCGAGGGGACACTGCTGTCCAAAGTGACACTGCTGTCCAAGGATGGCCACACTGTTGTCCTGGGGAGGGGGACACTGCTGTCCCCAGAGGGGGGACACTGCTGCCAAAGTGACACTGCTGTCCCAGGGCACACTGTTGTCCTGGGGAGGGGGACACGGCTGTCTGAGGTGACACTGCTGTCCCAGGGAGGGGGGACACTGCTGCCCGAGGTGACACTGCTGTCCCCGAGGTCCCCAGCATGTCACAGCCTCTCCAGGGCTGTCCCCTTTCCTGCCAGTGCCAGCCCGCCGGCACAGGGGGTTTGTTCTTCCTCCGGCGCTCCCCTGCCTCCCAAAGTCATCTTCCGAAGCCACACAAGCCTGAGAAAAATTTCGAGGGGCCGCTGCCAAGTACTTTCAGCCGAGAATTCGGGTTTTGTTGAGGAAGGCTCGGTTTGTGTGCATGAAAAGGAGGTTTCTGGGGGAGGGCCGGGCGGAACGTCCCCCCGCGGTGTCAGAGCCCGAGCGTGACAAACCCGCATCCGCCGGGGCACAAAGGAGCAGGGCCGGGCTGGGCTGGGCTGGGCTGGGCTGCTGCCAGGGGACAGGGGACAGGGGAGTCCCCCAGGGCCGTCCTGCTCCGTGGGGTGGGACACGAGGGCTGGGAGCAGCCCGGGAAGGGCCCTGCGGGGCTGTCGGAGCTCTGGGTACTGAGAGTTTTACATTTCTGTAAAATCTGGCAGATTCTGGCTCTCAAGAGAACTCTGTGTTGACCTGAGGCTGTGGAGAAAATTCCAAGATTTATGGGTAACACCAGGATGGCAAATATGCAGTTGGTTAGAAGGGTGTAATATCAGAGTCAAAAACTTAAAGTTTTAGACTATAGTAAAGTATAGAGAGCTAAGATAAAAGTTTTAAGGCAACAATCCTTCTTCTTCACCTTCTTCTTCATAGGTTTGAGTGGTACTTTGGGTTAGGGTTGGGATTTCACCTGCTGTGCTCAGGCACCGTCCTGCCCTGACCTTCCAGGGTTTTGGGATCCTCTGCTGTGAGGCAGGAGGTTTGCAGGGAGTTTGGGGAGCTCAGGGCTCAGTTTGGATGGTGTGGGATGGATGGATGGATGGATGGATGGATGGATGATGGATGGATGGATGGATGGATGATGGATGGATGATGTTGGATGGATGGATGGATGATGGATGGAGGGATGGATGGATGGATGGATGGAGGGATGGATGGATGGATGGATGGAGGGATGGATGGATGGATGGATGGAGGGATGGATGGATGGATGGATGGAGGGATGGATGGATGGATGGATGGAGGGATGGATGGATGGATGGATGGAGGGATGGATGGATGGATGGATGGAGGGATGGATGGATGGATGGATGGAGGGATGGATGGATGGATGGATGGAGGGATGGATGGATGGATGGATGGAGGGATGGATGGATGGATGGATGGAGGGATGGATGGATGGATGGATGGAGGGATGGATGGATGGATGGATGGAGGGATGGATGGATGGATGGATGGAGGGATGGATGGATGGATGGATGGAGGATGGATGATGGATGGATGGATCCATGGATGGATGGATGGATGGAAGCTCACTGGGTTCTGGTTCTCTCGCTGTTCCAGGCTGGTGTCACCCCTGGCAGGTGGCTCCAGGTCCCTGGTGTCCCCCAGGCCTGTGGCTGTGTCCCTCTGGGTGTTTGGATCACATCCCTCCCTCTCTCCCAGTCGCTGCTGGAGGTGTCCCCAGCCCCCCAGATCCCTGGGCTGGCTGAGGGAACCAGCAGGGACAATCACCCCCACCTCCCCCAGCCCCTGGGGCGTGGTGGCAGTGGGGACATCGCTGAGCTCAGAGTCACAGCATGTCCCAAACTGGGACAGCCCCACCGCCCCACCTCATCCCTGGTGGCAAGTCCAGCCCTGAGGGGAGCAGAGGTGGCCTCAGAGCCCCCAGCCCTGGGCAGGGGACGGGGCTGGGACCCCCAGCAGGTCACCCTCGTTAGCCTGAGTGTGACATGCCGGTTAATTACCCCCTGTGCCATCAGCAGGGACGTGTGGGGCCGCTGTCACTCTGCCACCAGGTTTGATCCCTGTCTTGTTACAAGGCAGAAAATGAGGGACAGCCTCGTGCAGTTCTGCTCTGGGTGTGAATATTAAAATTCATGTTTGGCCGCTTTGAGGAGGAGCAGGCAGGGTGTTGATCCCTGTCTTGTTACAAGGCAGAAAATGAGGGACAGCCTCGTGCAGTTCTGCTCTGGGTGTGAATATTAAAAATTCATGTTTGGCCGCTTGGAGGAGGAGCAGGCAGGGTGCCCTGCATCCACAGGGCTGAGCAGGGAGCACACCCAGGCCCTGCTCATGGAACCTGAATTACTGAGCAGACCCTGGGAAGGGGAGATTCCCTCCAGCATTAATCACTCTGCTGGTGCAAGGCCTTTTCTAAACTTTTTTGTTTTTTTTTTCTGGGCGAAATGCCTTTAAATAAAGGCTCAGAGGTTCAGTGAGCACCTAACTCCAGCTGTGCCCAGCTGTGGGAGCCTCGTGTCAGCGCCACAACCAAACAAATTCCTGGAAGTGTCGACACACCTGGTTGCTGGGGGTGTCTGGTTTCCTGACACCGAGGGCTGATGAATTCCACGCTCGGCGGTGTGTGAGTGATGCACCCAGCCCTGACCCCACACCAGCCCCAGAGCCCCCTTCTGATGGACACAGAGCAGGGCTGAGAGTGCTCTTTGGAAGGAAACCTGGCTGAGAGAGCCCTGGGCTGGGCTGGGAAGCTCTCGGGGACAGATCTCACTCTTTGCATGCAGCTGAACAGAAATTAAAGCATGATCTGGGTGGAGGACAGGGTGGGAACTGCTCTGATTTAATTCGGAATCCCCAGAGATTTGATGATTTTTGAGCTTGGCACGGGGGGAGTTTCAGTGTCTGCTGGAAGCCAGCATGTCCTGAAGACAAGAAAACCACCCCAGGAATGAGAGAACAACAGCCCACGTGCACAGGCACTGCTGTGTTTGAACACAACCCCAGTTTGAGCTGGAAGAGGGCTGGAGGTGGTTCAGGATCTTCTCACCTGCAGAAAAACCTCAGCAGCAGAGGTTAGGAAACCATTTGGAGACATAAACATCTCCCAAAGCATCTCCCAGGTCATAAAAACCCCCAAACCATCTCCCAGGCCACAAAAACCCCCAAACCATCTCCCAAAGCATCTCCTGGGACATAAAAACCCCCAAACCATCTCCCAAAGCATCTCCTGGGACACAAAAACCCCCAAACCATCTCCCAAAGCATCTCCCAGGCCACAGAAACCCCCAAACCATCTCCCAAAGCGTCTCCCAGGCCATAGAAACCCCCAGAGCATCTCCCAGGCCACAGAAACCCCCACAGCACACTGGCAGCCCGGTGAGGAACGGTGGCTCCCCGTGGTTTGAGGATCCCCGTGGGTCAGAGGAGAGCAGGGGAGCAGCAGGAGGTGCTGGGGTGGTGCCCCCAGAGCCAGGCAGGTTTGTCCTGTGCCAGCTGGGCCACCCCAGCCCGGGATGAGCAGAGTGAGGCCCCACACGTGCTGGCAGCTCCCCCAGTCACCGTGCAGGACAGAGGGGAGCAACTTTAAAAGAACAAGGAGAGCTGTTGCCACTTCAAAACCCGGCTGGGAATTGATGCCAGGCCCCCAACAGACTGATGCTCCTTTCTTCTCCCGTTAATGAATTCCTTCGCCTGCAGTGAATTTCCATCTTTTGCTGGTGTGGCAATCAAAGGCTGCGAGCAGCCAGGCTCACATGAGGAACAGACCCATCCAACCTTTTATTTTTTTTAATCTTCCTGCCTCGGCTCCTCGCCCTCTCCTCGCGCTGCCCCGCTGCAGCTGAAGCCCAGCTGCCAGGAGATGACTTTGCAGGAGGAGGAAGGGGCAGCAGACCCCCGGAGCTTGCTCCCAGCAGGTCTCCTGTGCTGCAGGGCTGGGCTCTGCCCAGAGACACAACCGGGCAGTTACGGGGTCACCTGAGAAGTGCCGGGTGATTTACGGCGCCGTTACAAGGTGATGGTAAAAGCAGGGAAGATTTGTAGCATCTGCATGGAAAGCCCGGCCCTGACCCTCACACCCCAGATAGAGAGAGATTAAATATCCAGGGAGGCCTGGGGAGGCTGCGAGGGAGAGCCCTGCACATCTGGCAGTGCCCGGGCTGACACCCGGCCCTGGTGAAATTCATTCCCTCCTCGCCCTGCTGGGAGGAAGGTGCAGCCAAAAGAGGGGGACGTGGCCTTTGCTGGGTCTGCTGAGGGAAGGGAAATCATCTCCCGTGGGGAGAGAGGCAGCGGTGGGATCCTCCTGCCCGGGGGAAGCTCAGCCTGACCCCAAAGAGCGGCTCTGGAGGAGTTCCATGGCTCGTGGGGCTGCTCCCATGGCCAGCACGGGGGGACACCTCGAGGGTGTGCTCAAGGGTGCCAGGACCAGGAAGGGAGAGAACCCTGACTCTGTGTTTCAGAAGCTTGATTTATTATATTATGATATATATTATATTATTATATATATGATATATATTATATTATATTATATTATATTATATTATATTATATTATATTATATTATATTATATTATATTATATTATATTATATTATATTATATTATATTATATTATATTATATTATATTATATTATATTATATTATATTATATTATATTATATTATATTATATTATATTATATTATATTATATTATATTATATTATATTATATTATATTATATTATATTATATTATATTATATTATATTATATTATATTATATTATATTATATTATATTATATTATATTTATTATATTGCTGTACTAAAACTATACTAAAAGGAATAGAGAGAAAGGATCCATCAGAAAGAAGGAAGGGAAAGGAAAGGAAAGGAAAGGAAAGGAAAGGAAAGGAAAGGAAAGGAAAGATAAAATCTTGTGGCAGCTCACAGCCTCTACACCGGTGGCTGTCATTGGTCATCAAGTGAAAACAATTTCACATGCTGGGTAAACAATTCTCCAAATCACATTCCAAAGCAGCAAAACTTGGAGAAGCTGAGGTTTCCCAGGAGAAAAAGATCCTGGCAAAAGGACTTTTTAATTTCTGACTCTAACATTTATAGGTTTCCAAAAGTGACAGTGGGTTGGAGGGTGGCAGTGCCTCCTCTCCAGTGACACTGGACAAACCAACAGTCCATCAGATTTCTCCTCCTCCATAAAAGAATGCAAAACAATGTTATTTACATAAAGCGTGTGAGAAAGTTTGTTACAAGAATGTAAACACCAGAAGGCTGAGAAAATCTTTAAAAAATCAGGGTGACACCACCCCGTGTGTGCTGCAGGGTCTGCCCAGGAGCTCTGGTGGGTCCTGGCCATGGAGTCAGGGAATTCCAGACTGGATTGGCTGGGAGGGACCTTAAACTCCTCCAGTTCCAATCCCAACCCCTCCCAGCAGCCCAGGCTGCTCCAGGCCTGGCTTTGGACATCCCAGGGATCCAGGGCAGCCACAGCTTCTCTGCAGATCCATCCCTGTCCCTCCCAGGAATTCCTCCCCAGTATCCCACCCAAATTCCCCTTTTCCAGTCTGAAGCCATTCCCTGTGTCCTGTCCCTCCATCCTTGTCCCCAGTCCCTCTCCAGCTCTCCTGGAGCCCTTTGGGCCCTGGGAGGGCTCTGAGCTCTCCCTGGAGCTTTCCCTTCTCCAGGCTGAAAAAGGAGATTTGTGGTTCAGAGGAAATTTTAAAATGGTATTTTTCAGGTGACCTTTATGTAAAAAAACCCAACCAGAGAACCTGGGAGGGGAAAGGCACGGCAGGAGCAGAAAATGCAGTTCCATCAAGCTGGAAATCCTAAACAATCCAAACCCAACCCAGGCTGCAGGTTTGGAACTTGCTTCCTTTCCTTGTGTGAGGAAAGGGAGAAAAAATGCAACCTGTGTCTAAAGCCTGTTGCAGGGAAATGAATTGCAAATAAGAAAAACAAATTGGAGTTAATTCCTCTTTTCCGAGCAGGCTCCATTCAGGTTCTGGGAGTCAGGGGATTTAGGGATCTGGAGATAGCCTCAGTGTTTTTGGGTAACAAGTACAACTGTAGCAGCCTTTAAGGCTTCAGAAGCTGGTTTTGATTAGGATCTTTTCTTTTGACAACATTTTTTTTCCTTTCAGGAAAAGAAAAAAAGGAGGGGGGAGGAGGAAAGGGCTTTTTGTAACACAGTTGGGTTGGAGATGAGGGAAAATCTGTTTGAAATATGCAGGGGCCTGAAAGCAAATCTTGAGTGAATAATAAGTTTAACTGACCTTAAAATATCCCATTGCCATGAGGGATTTGAGAGTAATACTTCAAATGGATTTTTGATGAGGCTCTGCAGGCTGTGGGGAATTGAATATTTTTACCCAACAAGTTTTCTGATTTAAAATTTTCACAATAACTTGGGGGGAAAAAAAAACCCCAAACCTATTTGGGAAAGCCTAAAGAAGGGCTGGGGTTGCGTTGTTTTATTCCAAAGCTGCTGCTGTGCAGGGAAAAACCAATTTGCTGCAAGGTCACATCTCAGAAGGGCTTTAATTCCCCGATATTTCAGTTTAATCCTGGAGCAGGACTGCTGCTGCTGCCTTGGCATGCCGTGGGGGATCCCGTGGGGATGACCCCGGTGCCCGCGGGCACAGGGGGTGAGTGCCAAGCCCGGGGCTCTGCTGGGCCGTGGTGTCCCTGTCCCCAGGACTCTCAGGACCCCTGCAGCCATGGGAGCATCCCCATCCCTGCCTGCAGCACTTCCTGGGCTGTGCTGCTGCCTGTCCGTGTGTCCATCCGTCCATCCCAGGGGACAATCCCCTCCTGAAGGACACGGGGGTGTCCCCAGGGTGTCCCCACCCTGGAGCACAGGGTGGCACTGTGTCACTCTGCTCCTCAGTGCTGGCCAGGGGAGCTTCAGGTGGGATTTTAGGGAAAATTCCATCCTGGGAACGCTGCCCAGGGCAGGGTGAGGTCACCAGCCCCGGAGGGAGGTAAAACCCTGTGGATGTGGCACTTGGGGACAGGGACAGTGGCCTTGGGGAAGGGCTGGAGTGACCTGGGAGGGCTTTTCCCACCTCTGTGATTGCAGGGAAATCCCTGCTCCAGCCCCTCTGATCCCCAGCTTTTCCTGGAGCATTTTTAGGCAGAAATTTGGAGCCACATCACCCCCGAGGGCAACTCCCACCCCTCCTGCCCTGGCATGGGGCAGCAGAGCTGGCAGGGGACAATGCCAGCAGTGTCCCCATGCCCAGGACCAGCAGGGGACCCTGGCAGGAGGTGTCCCACGCCCGGGGGGCTGTCCCCAGCGCGGGGAGGGTTTGGGAAAGCTCCAGAACATCCCACCCCGCGGGCTGCAGCAGCACACAACCCCCCCGTGTCCCGCCTGCCCGGCCCCTGCCGCCCCCTGAGCTCCACCCAGCCCCGGCTCTTCCCTCCCTGCATTCAAAAAGGGGGGAAAAAAGGAAAATCGTGGTCCTGCAGCAGCTGCCGGGCTTGGGAAGATCCCTGCCCCTCACATGCCAGGGACACAGGGCACGCCAGGCGCTCCAGAGTGGGCACAGACCCGCAGGGTCCCTGGGGCTGGCACTGCCCTGGGCACGGGGCAGGGCTGGGATGGATCCTCCTGCCTGGGGACAGGGACACCCCAAAGGCGTTTTGGGAAGGGCACGGAGGCGTGCCCAGCTCCCCCAGAGCAGATCTGGGTGCAGAGGGTGTGCTTGTCTTCCCTGCACGAGGATTCCTGCTCAGGGAGCTGGCGCTGAGTGAACTGGGGAGCCTGAACTGGTGGGACTGGGCTGGGCTGGGCTGGGCTGGGCTGGGCTGGACTGGACTGGGCTGGGCTGGACTGGACTGGACTGGGCTGGGCTGGACTGGACTGGACTGGACTGGGCTGCACTGGGCTGGTGGGGCTGGTGGGGCTGGAGCTGCCTCCCCCTGAGCTGTGGAGTGTTCGGGGTCCTGCCACCACTCAGCTGCAGCTTTCCGTGGAAATGTGCAAAAATTCCTATTTTTGATCCTGGTCTTACACCAAATCCAGCTGGAACGGGCTGGTGGGATCTGACAGGCACGACAGCTGGACAGACAGACAGACAGACAGAGCGTGATTGCTCCAGCCACACTTCCTTAGGAAACCAGGCTAAAAATAAGCAAAATCCAGTTCTTTCCCACAAACAGCTCCAGTTGCCACAAAGTGAAGCTTTTCCAGTGCAAAGAAGTGTTTGGTAGAGAATTCCCAGTTGCTCCTGCCGGAGGGAGGCAGGGAGGGGGGAGCACTGACAGGATGGATGGAACCCCCTCTCCACCACCTGGGGCTCACCCAGAGCTCGGGAGCTGCAGGAAACTCAGGACATCCTGCAATTCCAGAGTGGTTTGGGTTTTAGGACGGACCTTAAAGCCCATCCAGAGCCACCCCTGCCAAGGGCAGGGACACCTCCCACTGCCCCAGGCTCTCCAAGCCCTGTCCAACCTCTCCTGGGACATTCCTGAGCCTTCCCAACATCTCCACAGCCCCTTTTGCTGTGGCTGGAGGAACAGCTTTCCCTTTTTTTTTTTGCAGCAAAGTTCATAATCCCCCCCAGCTCCCTCCTCAGGGGGATTTCCTTCACCTGGGGACCAGCTGAGCAGGGGGAGGGGGCTCCCAGCAGCACCCCCACATTCCCAAGCCCCCCAGGTGCTCCAGGCTCGGCTGGATTTGTGGGGTTTGTCCCTGCCCTGTGCAGGCAGCAGCTGTGGGTCAGGGGAGCCCTGCACAGGCTGCGAGGGGCTGAGCAGCTTCAGGAGACCAGAACCATTTGCTCCATGCTGGGGCTCCTCTCCCAGCTCCCTTCCACCGGGCGGGATGGCACGGAGAAGTTTGGGAATGGGGGCTCCCAGCCCTGCCATGCTGTGGGTGAAGCTCCTCACCAGGAAACGAGGCTTTCTCTGATAGTAAAAAAAAAAAAAAAAGCTAAATTTGTTTCCCATCTTCCCTGAGGCTGGATTACAAATTTGACCCAGATGGGGAATCTTTGTTGTTCCTGTGGAAAACTGGATGCATTTTCTTTTCCATCCCAATGAGAGCAGCGTGACAGCGTCAGGCCTGGGACAAACACCACAAAAAGCAGTTCTGGGTCTGCAGGAGGGGGGACAGATGAGCCCCCCCAGCCTGGAGCCCTCCTGGGCTGGCTGGGACACGTGTGGGACGTGGCTGTGGAGGGGCAGAACCCGCTCTGGGGGAGGAGTGTGGAGCGGGTGGCCAGGACAGGGGTTGGGGTGGCAATTTCCCTGTGAGCCCCCGAGCTGTGGGGTGGCTGGGGAGGGGACAAGGGGATGGTTTGTTCTCACCTGGGAGCTTTTGGGGACCCTAAAGATGGAGCTGCAGTTGTGGCTCCTTGCCCTGCTCAGCCTGGGAGGTGCATTGAGGGTTAGGCACTCCTGGCTCTGTCCCTGTGTCCCTGCAGGTGACCCTCCAGGGCTCAGGGGACTGTCACCTGAGATGGATCAGCCTGGGCCAAGCTGGGGCTCTGCAGGGCTGCTGCCCCTTCCAGGCCAGCAGGTTCCAGCTGCAGCCCCTCCACCCCCTGCCCGAGCTGTCAGAGGCATTACAGACCCAGGAAAAATGGGAATTTCTGCATCCCCGGGGCTCTGCTGCCTCAGCACTGCCGGCCCCCCGTGCCCACGTGCAGCTGTGGCATCGCTGTGCCCGTCCCCTTGTCCCCCTCCTGTCCTGCCTGTCCCACCCCTGAGTGCCACCGGGGGACATCTGTGCCCAGCCAGGAGCAGGGGGTGCCCCTCGAGTGCCAGCCCTGGAACCCGGCCCAGGTGCCCAGGGGGGCTGGTCTGAGCCCAGGGCACTGCCTGGGGGGGGCCAGACCCCACAGACCCCGCCTGGGGATCTTCCTCTGGCATCTTCCTTTGGGATCTTCCTTTGTGATCTTCTTTGGCATCTTCCTCTGGGATCCTCCTGGGGCTGCTGAGGGCCACACAGAGCCACCACCTGGGCAGGGCACTGCTGCCTCTGTCCCCTCTCCTGTCCCACAGGGCACCTCCTGCTCACACCTCATTGCTGGGGGTCCCCAAACAGGGTTTGGGGCTGGGGATATGGCATGTCCCCAAAAAGGGATTTGGTTCTGGCCTCACGGAGTGTTCCCGAAAAGTGGTTTGGTGCTGGGGTCACAGAGCGTCCCCAAACAGGGGTTTTTGGGGCTGGGGACAGAGGGGTGTCCCCAAACAGGCTATGGCACTGCCATCACAGGGTGTCCCCAAACAGGGCTTTGGGGCTGGGGTCACAGGGTGTCCCCAAACATGGCATGGGAGCCCAGAAGCCCAAAGTGCTCGTTTTTGTCCTTTGGAAAGAGGAGACACTGGATCAATGACTTGGAACCGTTGGAATGGGGCATGTTAGGAATCCTGGGGCTGGGGGGATCTGTTCTATTCCCTGAAAGGTGTTGGGGAGTCCTTCCTCCTCCCCCTGGCTGTGCAGGAGCAGGGTGAGGGGGGGACACCCGGGGACAGCCAGCCCTGCCCACGGTGGCCTCGGAGCCATCTGGAGAGCCCGGCTGCCCCTTCCCGTGGCTGGCCGGGCTCGGGGCCGCCCCATACCGAGATCAAATAAACCCAAATTCCCTGAAATTATTCATGGCCCTGGGGACTTGTCTGCTGCCCGTCAGCAGCTGCTGATCAAATCAGGGCAGCTGTCAATTGGCCGGCAGCGCGAGGGGCTCGTTCTGGCAGACATGTGTGGGTAATTCCTCCTCCTCCTCCTCCTCCTCCTCCTCCTCCTCCTTTCCTTCCTCCCTGCCGGGCTCCCGCTGCTCCCGCACCTGCGGCACGGGATGGGCAGGAATTCTGGGGGTGTCCCTCGCCTGCACCCCGGCAGTGGGACAAGGAGGGACCCCACGGCTGAGGGGGATGTGCGTCCTGCCACCTGCGCTGTGCCCTGGTTAATTAGGCTGGGCTAATTAGCTGGGAGGGGTGGCTCGGGGAGCAGCAATGGGCTGGGAACGGCTCCAGGCAGTGTCCCCTGGGATGTGACAGTGAGGGATGGATGGACTCGGAGTGGTGGTGACAGGACACGGGTGAATGGCTTCATGGGACAGGAACGGACAGACGGATGGATGGAGGGATGGATGGATGATGGATGGATGATGGATGGATGGATGGATGGATGGATGATGGATGGATGATGGATGGATGGATGGATGATGGATGGATGGATGATGGATGGATGGATGATGGATGGATGGATGGATGGATGATGGATGGATGATGGATGGATGGTGGATGGATGGATGGATGGATGGATGATGGATGGATGATGGATGGATGGATGGATGATGGATGGATGGATGATGGATGGATGGATCCATGGATGGATGGACAGATGAGGGATTTGGGGAATAAATCCTTCCTGGGAGGGTGGGCAGGCCCTGGCACAGGTGCCCAGAGAAGCCGTGGCTGCCCCTGGATCCCTGGAGCTGTCCCAGGCCAGGCTGGCAGAACCTGGGACAGTGAAAAGGGTCCCTCCCTTCCTTTTCCTGCTGCTCATCCAAGGAAAGTGGAAGGATTCAGGAGGTGGCAGGGTTCCTATTTCTGCTGTCGGTGTAACTGTGAACCTGGAAACCCCAATGATTTTTGTGACCTTTTTACGCCTTCCCTTTGCTCTCCTCCATCACGGTGGCAAACCAGGCAGGACCAGCCTTTCGCTGTGAGGGGATAATTTAGCGAGAACTAATGAGTGCAATTTTTAAATTTGTAATCGAAACCAAGATCTTTAGACAGAGTGCTCTTGGGGATTTTTTTCTGTTGGTTTTTTTTTTAAGAAGCCTTGGGATAGTCAGGGTTAGTGAGGTCCCCTTCCCTCCCCAGCAGCTCCAAGAGCAATTTTCCCTTATTTATTGGCACTCCCAAGGACCCCGGTTACCAGGGGGATAAAATCTGTCACCAGCGCCTGTGCTGCAGGTTCAGAGGAGGGTAATTTGTGTTTCCCCCTGCTCAGACAGCAGGTCAGGTCATAAAGCACCAGATCCACGGCGAGGGCAGAGCCTCTTTAAAGCTGCCCGTGCTGAAAGGTGCAATAATCCATCGGATTACTTTCCGGGGGAGCTGCAGGGAAATTTACTGCCTTGCAAAGGGATTATCCAGCGCTGCCGCCAGCGGGTTTCCTCCCTTTCTCTCCGAAGAGGAAGGAAGCTTTTCATTGAATTGCTGCTGCCGGGGCTCGGGGAGGGAGGGAGGGAAGGAGGGATCCATCCCCGCCGTGCCGGGGGCATCCCGGGTGGGAGAGGGGAGTGCGGCTGGGCTGGGACAAGGGTGGAGTTTGCACTGCACGGAATTGAGCTGCTGCAGGGGTCGGGTTTGCTCCAGAGGGATAAAACTGGAGGGGGAATAAAGAGGAGAAGGGATAAAGAGGAAAAGGGATAACCAGGAGGAGGGATCGAGGGGAGAAAGGATAACCAGGAGGAGGAATAAAGAGAAGGAATAACCAGGATGAGAGATAGATAACCAGGAGGAGGGATAACAAGGAGGGGGGATAAATAGGAGAAGGGATAACCAGGATGAGAGATAACCAGGAGAAGGGATAACCAGAAGGAGGAATAACCAGGAGGAGGGATAACCAGGAGAAGGAATAAAGAGAAAAAGGGATAACCAGGAGGAGGAATAAAGGGGAGAAAGAATGACCAGGAGGAGGAATAAAGAGAAGGGATAACAAGCAGAAAGGATAAGGAGAAGGGGGGATAACCAGAAGGGAAAAAGAGAAGAAGGGATAACCAGGAGGAGGAATAACCAGGAGAGGGGATCACCAGGAGGAGGAATAAA
This sequence comes from Passer montanus, assembly GCF_014805655.1. Taxonomy (NCBI): domain Eukaryota; kingdom Metazoa; phylum Chordata; class Aves; order Passeriformes; family Passeridae; genus Passer; species Passer montanus. The sequence continues at coordinate 1,417,460 of NW_024373256.1, forward strand.
GAGAGGAAGGGATAGCCAGGAGGAGGGATAGCCAGGAGAAGGGATAACCAGGATGAGGAATAAAGGGAAGAAGGGATAACTAGGAGGAGGAGTAACCAGGAAGAGGGATAAATCCTCTCCAGTGCAGCTCCAGCTGCAGGAACAGCCTTTGCTTTGCTTTGAGGACTCCAACCCCGAGCATCCCCTCCTGCAAACAGCGACCAAACCCAAGTGCTCCATCCCCCATCCTGAGCAGAGAACGGAGCTGGAGCAGCTTCCCAGGCTGGAGCTGCAGCTCAGGGCCACTGCCGAGCTCCCGAGTCCTTCAGCAGAGCCCCCCGGGGCCGGGGCTCGGCGGGGGCATGCGGGGGGGTTGGTTTTGTTTGATTTCCTTCCCCTGGAAGGCAGCAGAGGGGGCTGGGGCAGCCAAGGCCTTTAATTGTGTGCAATGAAGGCTGACAGTGCCGAGGCACAGCCTTTAAAAGGGGTACTGAACCTTTAATTCCTGAATAAATCATCTCCAGTCTGTTGCTCCTTCATCTGCAAGCTGTTTGAGCGGGGCACACGGGCACTGCTGGGAAGGGTCAACCCCAGATCAGAGCCCTGGGCTGGCCCGGGTCACAGGCAGGACACCTGCCACAGGCTGGCCCCTCGGCAGTCAAAGGGAGAGGAGATTCCTGACTGCTGCCACGCTGAGGGGCTCATTCCAGAGGGATGGAGAGCTGCCAGGGCAGCCCTGTCCTCACCGGGCACAGCCCCAGCCCAGGGCATGCCAGGCTGGGCACGTGCCAGCCCCAGCGCCCCTGGGTGAGGGGCTTTGGGGATTCAACACCCCACCAAGCTGGGCACCTTCCAGCCCCCATTTCCTGAAGGGTTTTTAGGGATTCAGTGCCTCATCATGGCTGGGAATGTGCCAGCCCAACCATCTGTAGGGTTTTTGGGGATTCAGTGCCCCACCAAGGTGGGCACCTTCCAGTCCCTATTTTCTGACCCATTTTCTGAGGGTTTTTTGGGGATTCACGGAGCTGTTCTGTTTCCCACCTGTTCTCACCCAAGCAGTGGCTTCAGCTGTGTTTTCACTCACGGTTTTCTCTGTGTTTGTTTTATTCAGACTCCACAGGGAGGAGTCCCTGGGGCTCTTTTGGGACCCCATCAGGGGCAGTCCCAGCTGTGAGGGGCCCCTGGCAGTGGCACTGGGTGACATTTTTGGGGTGACCCCCTATCTTGTAGCTGCTCCAGAGTGGAGAAGGGTGAGGAGGGGTCATCCCAAACCCCACTAAGAGACCAAAGAGCCTCTTCTGCACTGCAGGGAAGGAGCTGTGCCCTGACTGAGGCCGATTCCTGCTCTCCATAATCCACTTTTCACCCTAAGGACCCGGCTGGAATAACCCTGCAAGGAAAACACCCCCCAGGGCCGTAATTGCAGCCTCTGGCCACGCACACGGGCAGGAAACCGATGGAAATTCTGGATTTTGGGATCGGAACCGAGTGTGGGGACCGCAGGGCTGGGGGGACACGGCCTTTCCCACCCCTTCCTGCCGGGAATCCTGGCATCCCTGGGAGATTTCTGGTGGGAACAGCCGCCGCGCTCGGCAGCCCCGGTTCCGGGGGGGTTAATGCCCGGGTGTCGGGTGAGCTGCCATTAGAAATGCAAATGTTGGCTCCGGCTTCTCCCCTTGCCTCACAGCTCCGGATCCGGGCGCCACGTCCAGCCCAAACCCCCCCGAGCCCCCAGGGCTGCTCCCCGCTGCTCTGCAGCCCCTCGGGGGGCTCACACCCTCCAGGGAGGCACAGCCCCCCCATCCTCCTCCTCCTCCTCTGGGACCCTTCATCCACCTGGACCCAGCCCAGGGACCCCTCGGAGTGGCACTGGGAGAGCTCGGGGGTCCTTGTGCGGGCCGGGGACCCCCCAGCCGCGCTCCTCTGGGGGCGAGGGGGGAATCCGGAGCTTCTGGGGGGCAGGAGGAGCCCCTGGGGATGCTCCAGCTGGGAGCACGACCCGCCAAACCCCCTCGCTGGCTGATGTATCAAACGGTAATTAGGAGCAAAGGGCACAGGGGTGCAGGGGAGCATTAATAAATTATCTGCCTGCTTGTTAATTGACGCGTCTCAGTCAGCCCGTGGTGGAGCCCAGGGCTTGGCTCCCCTTCCAGGCGCATCACAGCCTTGTTACTGCCCTCATTAGCATATTCAGGTCTCCCTGCTTAAAGCCAATTAGCTCCCGGCCAGGCCTGATTGGGGAGCCGCGGCCTCATTTGCACATTTTTGAATTGGTGAAAGAATCAGAAATAATGGAGGCAGCTCGGGGGTGGGGAGCGCTGGGGTGGCTCTGCCAGGACCTGCCGGGCAAGGCGAGGGGGAGCAGCTCGGTAATTAGGCTAAAAAGGAACGGGGGCTAATTTGGTCCCGGGCGTCTTGGGGAGCTCATCCCTTCCCCGTTCATCCCTCCCAGTTCATCCCTCTCATCTAAGCTTTTCTAGTTCATCCCTCCCTGTTCTTCCCTCTGGCTCATCCCTTCCCAGTCCACCCCTTCCCAGCTCACCCCTTCCCAATCCATCCCTTCCCAGTTAATTTTTCCCAGTCCATCCCTTCCCAGTTCATTTTTCCAATTAATCCCTTCCCAGTTCATCCTTTCCTAGCTCATCCCTCCCGGTTCACCCCTTCCCAGTTCATTTTCCCAGTCCATCCCTTTCCCAGTTCATTTTTCCCAGCCCTTCTCTCCCAGTCCATCCCTCCGTGCCCTGCCCTGGTTCCTGCGGGAAGGAGAGATGCTGGAGAGCCCCGGGCTGGGCTCTCACCTCCCTTTTTGGGAAGAAGGAGAGGTGCTGGAGAGCCCCGGGATGGGCTCAGCCCGGCTGCCCCCGTTTTTGGGGAGCAGGGCCCTGCCTTATCCCTCCAGCAGGGATTTGGGGCTGAAATTCCCGTCCCTGCCGCCTCGCACCCTTTCCCTGCCATTGGAGCTGCCCGGAGGGAAGGGTCTCTCTCCCCGGAGGGCAGGGTCTCTCTCTCTCTCTCCCCCGAGGGCAGGGTCCCTCTCTCCCCGGAGGGCAGGGGCTCTCTCTCGGCTCCAGCCCGGTTCCCGTGTGACACCGGAGCTGCTGGGGCACAAAGGCAGCCTTGTCCCGGCGCGATGAACCCGAGCACGGCTCACGCGGAGATCCGGCCGGTCCGGCGGCACCGATCCGTGCCGAGCCGCTCCCGGCTCCGAGCTGCTTCACGTTTACACAAAAACGGTTCTGTCCCCTCCGCCAGCCCCGAGCCCCGGCCTGCTGCCTGTCACCCTGCCCGCGGGCTGTCCCCTGGAGCTGGGAGTGTCCCCTGGAGTCCAGGACTGTCCCCTGCCCGGCCTGGTGCTGGCAGAGCTGTCACCGCTGAGCTGCACTGGGTTTGTCCCCAGCGTCCCCAGCCCCATCCCGGTGCCTGGAGGAGTCACTTTGCCCTGCAGGAAGCTCCCAGCCGTGTCCCCCTCTGGCAGAACCCCTGTCCTTCACTCCTTTCGGCCGGGCTTTTTGGGCAGGGCTCATTTTTTAAAAATAGTGATGGAGAGGGGATTTTTTCCTCCCCTTTTTTCTCATTTTGGTGATAACATAGAACGTGCAACCTTGACCCCACATCACCCATCCCCCTGACCCTGTGTCACCCATTTCCCTGACCCCACAGCACCCTGACCCCATGTCACCCACCGTTTCCACCTGTGGCTGACCTGGGGTTTTGGGCTCTCCCAGCTCAGGCTGGAGCTGTATCCCTGTGGAAGTTTCTGCCTGGCATTTCCAGGGGATGAGCAGCAGGCAGAGCCTGTGCTGCCCGCCCGCTTTGGGCTGGGATGGAGTTAATTTCCTCCGGAGCTGCCCTGGGTGATAACTCAGGGATGCTCTGGGCTGGAGACTTATTTATCTCCTGGGAGTGCATCCCCTGATCTCTCGGCTCGGTGCTGGGAGGAGTTCTGCTCCAAAAATCATCAGGAATCGTGAAGCAATTAACTCTGGGAAGTTATGTTGGCCCAGTTTTCAAAGTCTGCTCTGATTCCCTGCCTGCTGTGGCTGTTAATCACTACTTAATGCAGCTTTCTGCATTTTTATCATCATTTTATCTGCTGTAATTTATTGTGTGTTGCCTTAACCGAGGAAGCATTTTCATGTGTTGAATGTCTCCGTGTAGGCAACCCCTGCTCCGATGCCCCTCAAGTGCCAGTTTTATTAATTAAAAACAAACATTTATCAGCTTAATGGAGAGGCAGAAGGGTTTTATCCCTGCTCTGGGCACACAGTCTCCTCTGGAAATCCCAATTCCTCCCCAGTGCCGTGTCCTGTACCTGCAGGCACCGCTTGGCATTCCCACGGTGCTCTCATAGGGTCAGGAAGAATTAACTGCAAATTTAATTAACGTTCCTAATGTCTGGGCTGAAGCGGAGCCCAGCAAAGCCAGCTCTGCCCTTTGCCGGTTGGAGCCAGAGCTGGAGGGAGCTGGGCGTTATCAATAATTAACCCGGCTAATTTAGGGGAAGTATTAGGGCCTTAATGAAGATGTGAAATGTTGAATTGTGCCGGGAGCGCTGGGGCTGCTGAGGAAGAGGAGGTTGCACAATTAATTGCTGTTCCCGAGGGGATCCCGGGGCAGGTCAGGGACTGCAGGTCCCCACACCCATCACAGCCACGGGAGCCGCCGGGACACCGCCCAACCCATTAAAACTTCATCAAAACTTCTGTTAATTACCTTGTAATTAAGCTGTGGATGGCCCTGGGGGCTCAGCCTGGCCGCGATGTCCCCGTGCAGGACAGGGAGGGATACGAGGGGTATTCAGGGCCGGGCTGTGGTTCAGCGCGGCCTCTTTGGGTCCCATCCCCAGGGTTTGCTGGGGCAAAAACCAATTTATTGTCCACTGAGGAGCGGGGCTGGGCCCGGCCCTCAGGCCAGGAGGATGAGGATGAGGATGAGGATGGAGCCGTTCAGAAATCCCAGGAACACACGGCAGGGATGCCTCAGAAGGTGCCAGGAAAAGCTGGTGAAGCAGCCTGGAAAGCTCTGCAGCATTTCCTGCATGGAATTAAAGTTCAGGACGCTTGGCTGGCCGGGAAGCCCCACAGGAGGGGGGTGAGCTGCGGTGTGTCCCCAGTGAATTCCCATCCCGGGGGTTTTCCTGGGCTCTGGAGCAGGACAGGGATGGGTCTAATCCCTCTTTGGGAAGGTGATTCCCAGCAGGAGCTCTGTCAGGCAGCTCTGGGAAGTGCAGTTATTTGGGGAAGAAGTTTTATTAATTAAAAACAAAGCATTTATCAGTTTAGTAGAGAAGCAAAGGGGTTTTATCCCTGCTCCTGGGCACACAGACTCCTCTGGAAATCCCGATTCCTCCCAAGGCTCCCCAGTGCCGTGTCCTGTACCTGCAGGCGCTGCTTGGCATTCCCACGGTGCCCTGGGATCCACGGATCCTGAAGGGCATCCACTGGTGCCAAACAGGGGGTTGTGCTGCCAGGTGAGGGCACCACGGACAGGAACTGCCTCTAAAAGCGCTGGCGCTCTGCAAAAAATTAAAATAAAAGTGTGGGGAAAAGCCACAAATGGCTTCTGCTCTCGTCTGGGGGAGGGAGCTGTGGGGTGGCGCTCGCAAATGCTTTTAATAAAGTGTTCTTTCCTGAGTCCAGGGGAAAAATCCCGGAAACCTCAAGCTTTTCCCATGACATCAGGAGCAGATGCTGCTGGGCACAGCCCTGTCCCCGTCCCCAGCTCCCTGCCAGGCACAGCCCCGAGCAGCGGGATGCAATTCCCGGAGAATCTCCGGCTGTCCCTGGCAGGACGGGGCTGGGGGCACCCGGGGACAGCGGCAGGTGTCCCTGCCCTGGCAGGGTGGCACTGGGTGGGCTCTGAGGTCCCTTCCCAAACATCCCAGGATGGTGTGGAAGAGGAGTGTGAGGGCAGCGGGCAGGTGCCGGTGCTGGTGGCAGCGAGGACCCGTTCTGTCACACGGCTGGGTAATTTCTGCGGCAATTAATGCCTCATTAAAGTGCACGAGGGAACAATCAGAGCAGTGAATCTTACCCAGCACAATGGCTGGGCCCTCAGGGTTTTTCTGCCTTTCTTTTGAAAAGGAAACAGTCTTTTTCTGGCTTTAACTGCTCCCTGTCTGGAGGCAGAGCAGGAGGGAGCCTTGGTGGGCATCTCCATTCCCGGCTGGTGCTTGGGGAGCACCCCCGTGATGGGATTTTCCAGGATTTTCCTCTTCGATCCCTCGGGGAAAGCTGAAACCTCCAGGACATGAAATCTGACTGAGGCAGGGATGAGCACCAGCCCCGTCCCGAAATGTTTGTGCTGAGGTGTCCCTCACCCACCGCAGCTGCAGGAGGCATTTCCAGGGCGGGGAGGGAATCCCAAGGGGTGACAGGGAGCTCCTTCCTGGGGACACACCGCGGAGGGGACGAAGGGAATGCTGAGATGGGCAGAGAGGCTGGACTTGGGGGACTCCTAGGAAGGGTTTTGAGGATGAGGAGGTGACCAGGGCGGTGTGACAAGAGGGAAAGGGGAGATGTGGCTGTGGCTGGGAAGCCCCTGAACATTTCTGGCCGGGTTTTGGGGCTCGTTCCCACCCGTTGTGACATCAGGCGGGAGCAGCTGAGCCCTGACCGTGTCCCTCTGTCCTCAGGAGCCTGATGCCACGCACCCTGGAGGGCCAGATCACCATGGAGAAGACCCCCAGCTACTTTGTCACCAAGGAGGCGCCGCGGCGCATCCACAACATGTCCCGGGACACCAAGCTGATCGTGGTGGTGCGCAACCCCGTCACCCGCGCCATCTCGGACTACACGCAGACCCTCTCCAAAAACCCCTCCATCCCCAGCTTCCAGGCCCTGGCCTTCAAAAACCTCAGCACGGGACTGATCGACACGAGCTGGAGCGCGGTGCGGATCGGGATCTACGCCAAGCACCTGGAGAACTGGCTGCAGTACTTCCCGCTCTCCAAGTTCCTCTTCGTCAGCGGCGAGAGGCTGGTCAGCGACCCCGCCGGGGAGATGGGCCGTGTCCAGGACTTCCTGGGGCTGCACAGGGTGGTGACGGACAGACATTTCTACTTTAACGAGACCAAGGGCTTTCCCTGCCTGAAGAAGCCCGAGGGGGGGAGCAAGCCCCGCTGCCTGGGGAAATCCAAGGGGCGGCCGCACCCCCGAATCGACGGGCTCGTGGTGCAGCGCCTGCGCGAGTTCTACAGACCCTTCAACATGAAGTTCTACCAGATGACAGGGCAGGATTTTGGGTGGGACTGAGCCCGTCCCCAGGGCACGCTGCTGGGTTGGCACCTGGGATGCCAGGACTGCGGCCCAGGGATGTCCGTGGTCACTGTGGTCAAGGGATACTCATGGTCATGGCCCAGGGCTGCCTTTAGTCATCATGACCCAGGGATGTCTGTGGTCACTGTGGTCAAGGGATGCCTGTGGTCATCATGGTGCAGGGATGTCCATGGTCATCATGATCCAGGGATGCCCATGGTCACTGTGGCCCAGGGATGTCCATGGTCATCATTGTCCAGGGATGCCTGTGGTCATCATGATCCAGAGATGTCTATGGCCATCATTGTCCAGGGATGTCCATGGTCATTGTGGTCAGGGAATGCCCATGGTCATCATGATCCAGAGATGTCTATGGCCATCATTGTCCAGGGATGTCCATGGTCACTGTGGCCCAGGGATGCTCATGGCCATCATTGTCCAGGGATGTCCGTGGTCACTGTGGCCCAGGGATGCCCGTGGCCATCATTGTCCAGGGATGTCCATGGTCACTGTGGCCCAGGGATGCCCGTGGCCACCCCACCAGCACCCTCCTCCCTTTGTTCTAATTTATATCGGACCTTTTCTGGCAAGAAACGGACTTTTCTTGGAGTAGAGAGAAATATTTAATAAAAGCTCAGCTGAGCCCTGTCCCCTCCCTGAGCAGATTAAATATTCTTCCATATAAACCTTGCTGATCTCCGTTGACTGGGGGCGGTCTGGGTGGGAGTTTGGGTGTGTGTGCACGGGGTCGTGGATCCACCCTCCAGAGTGAAACCTTTGGAAACCTCTGGGCCACACAGCCAGAGGGCCCTGGGGGTGACACAGTCCCTGGTGGCCAGGGGGAGGCTGGGCAGCAACCCCCAACCCTGGGAGATGTTTTGGAGATGGAAAAAAGTCTGCAGGAATTTCCCAGCTGAGCAAAACAGGGAACAGCAGCGGTTCTGAATAAATGCCAGGGCCTGGCTTAGGGAGAGGCAGCTGTGGATCACCTTCCATGTTCCTTGAGTGGCCCAGCTGGTAGGGCAGGGCTTTTCTAACCCTTAGCAGGAAAATTCCAGCTTCTCCACAATTTACCCAACTCTATTCAGTTCAATAATCTCAATAGTTTTTCAAATCTGCAGCCACTGAGGGTCATCACGGGAGGCTGCAGAAATTACTTTAATCTCTACTAACTAGTTTTCCCTTAATTAAAGATGGGGAAAACATTTAATTAACCTCTAAGATCTTATTAGTGACTTGTATTTGTCTCTTTAATGAGCTAATTATGAGTTTTGGAGGGCCCTCAGGCCCTGCATTGTTTGCAAATCTGCTTTGGCTGTGGTTCCCTCCATCATGCAGCATCCCAAACCCGCTGAGGTGCCTCCAGTCCTCCCTGCTGCTGCTGCTGCCTGGGCAAAGAGGGAAGCAGGTCCCACTCCTGGGATGCACAAAGGGCCTCATCCCTTCTCCTCCCAGCTCCGGGGTGGTTCCACACCCACGCCTGGTGTTTCACCCCACACAGCCCTCCCTGTCCCGGCTCCTGGCACCTCCCTGGTGTCCCTGGGGGTGAGGGTTGTCTGCTGTCCCGTGCTCTGGGCTGCAGATGAGGTTGGACATGCTCCTGCTCATTCCCAGGACAAGAGACACGTGCTTAAGGTGATGCTGGAGGGAAAAGCAAGCAGCTGCCAGGTTCTGTGTGGAGAGGCCGTGGAGGTGACAGGTGACAGTCCCCAGGGCTTTGTGGCCAGCACGAATCAGGACATTGCCAAGGCAGAGCGAGAGGAGATGAAGCCAGGACACTCCCAAAGCCTCGGGGTGATGCAGCTGTCCTGGGGTGGGCCCAGCACCCCTGCCCAGTGCGGGGTGCCCTGGCCATGTCCCCCCAAGCTGTGACCTCCGACTGTGACCCCAGCTGTGTCCCCCAGCCTGCGACCCCCAGCCATCAACCAGCAGAGGTGGGATGGGCTCAGCATCCCCTGTCCCCCCCGGCCATGTCCCCAGGTTCTGTCCCCCAGGCTGTATCCCCACCCTGTGACCCCTGGTGGTGTCCCCAGGCTCTGTCCCTTGGTTGTGAGCCCCGGCTGTGTCCCCACCCTGTGTCCCCCGGCTGTGTCCCCCGGCCTGTGTCCCCCAGCCTGCGACCCCCAGCCATCAACCAGCAGAGGTGGGATGGGCTCAGCATCCCCTGTCCCCCCCGGCCATGTCCCCAGGTTCTGTCCCCCAGGCTGTATCCCCACCCTGTGACCCCTGGTGGTGTCCCCAGGCTCTGTCCCTTGGCTATGAGCCCCGGCAGTGTCCCCAGCTGTGTCCCCATCCTGTGTCCCCCGGCCGTGTCCCCACCCTGTGACCCCACCCTGTGATCCCCAGCAGTGACCCCCAGCAATGTCCCCACCCTGTGTCCCCATCCTGTGACCCCAGGCTGTGTCCCCTGGCTGTGTCCTCACCCTGTGTCCCCTGGCCGTGTCCCCACGCAGTGTCCCCTGGCCGTGTCCCCACCCTGTGACCCCACCTGTGACCCCCAGCAGTGTCCCCACCCTGTGTCCCCAGCTGTGTCCCCACCCTGTGACCCCACCTGTGACCCCCAGCAGTGTCCCCACCCTGTGTCCCCACGCTGTGTCCCCCGGCCGTGTCCCCGCCGCGCTGGGATGTCGCAGCGGCTGGAGCCCCTTGTCAGCCTCGCTGGCAGCTCCGCATGATGGACTGCGCTCTGCTTGTTTAGGTTTTGTTTCCAGCGACGACATTCGACCAAATTATTCTCCGCGAAGGGCTTTAAAGTTTCCCAAGTGCCTGTGAAAGGCTGGAAGCGCTGATAGTGATCCTATTTCCCAGCTGAGTGACTGCATTCAGCCCCAGCCACATTGAGATGCAAAACGTTCAGGGTCCGGCTCTAAAGATGGTTTCTGTCTGCCCTGTGAAAGGGAACCTTACTTTTTTAAAGCCCGGCCCTTTCTAAAGCCGCACAATGCCATATAGACTATGCCATTTAAAGCATCTGAAGCGACCCAAAATGTATTGAAAGCTCGCTTTGCAGACTCATTAAGACTACTCAATGCGTTCTGGCAAATACCGTGCCAGGGCTGACCGCACGGATTAAGACTTTTGAAGTGTTACACAAACCCCCTGCTTAAACTAATTGCTGCCCCGCAGCTCACGAGGTCAAGTATTTGTATTCATTGCCTCCGAGAGGAGCCACTTCTGGCTCTGTCCAGGTGAAGTCTGCACTTCATTAGATCAAGACAATAAAAGCAGCTTTGGTAGGAAGGGGATGGAATCTCCCGGCTCCTGCTCTGAGCCAGGCACGGGCTGAAGTCCACCTCGGCGGAGTTTGTGGTGCTTGCAAGAGCTCCAGCGGAGCGATGTGCTTCCAAAAAATGTATTTCGTTGGGGATGGTGACAGCAGCCCTGTCCCACTTGTGCCGTCGTGGAGGGCTCGGCTTGAGCAGAGATTCCTTGGAATTCCGAGTGTTCACTGGAACACTTCATTCTCCGGGGTCATGGAATCCTGGTTTGGGTTGGAGGGACCCAAAATCCCACCCAGTGGGACACCTTCCATGTCCCAGGCTGCTCCCAGCCCTGTCCAGCCTGGCCTGGGACAGCTCCAGGGGCAGGCACAGCTCCTCCAGGAGGAATTGCTCTGAAACTCGCACAGAGGCTCAGTGACAGGGAGAGCTGTCACTGCTGGATCTCCCTGCTCAAAACCTCTGGGAATAAAGTTCTGACCAGAGAGAGGATGCTGAGCTGTGCTGGTGTTTTCTGGGACACAGGGAGTTTGGGCTGCTGCTTGCTCAGGGGATGATTCCTGTGCTCCTGGAGCTGGAAAAATGTCTCTGGAGCACCAGGTTAATTGGGGAAGTGCCAAAGCAAGAGGATGATGAAGATCCAGCTTTGCAGCCAAGTATGAAATGAAGTTTTCACCCCCATCTCAGGACAACCATTTCCACATTTCTAGACCCAGTTTTGTTTTGAAAATCCAGCTATCCAAAGTTTTGTGGTTCCTGTACTCTGGGCCTCCCTCTCCATTCCACTCCATAAGCCAGGAGGAGCAGGGCTGGAAGAGCTTTCCAAAATGTTTTATTTACTCCTTTTTCTGTTACACCAGATTTAGGAGGACAGAAGGAAAGGAACTAAAATAGGGAAGAAAGAAAGAAAGGAAAAAAAACCTCCAAAAAGCAAGAAGTTTAAACTTCCCTGCTTTTGCGTGGGTGCGGAGATGAGGAGAGCAGCAGGGCTGATTTTCAGTGCCACATTTCATCTTGAATGTTCATAACCTGTAAGAGGGAACCTCATGCTCTTCCCTGGAAATGCCCATCCATCCCCAGTCCCATTCCCTGCTGCCACAGCTGTCCCTCAGCACGTTCCCAGGTGAGGCTGCTGCTGCCAGGCCCCTGTGGGCTATAAAAGCTGGCAGGAGGCACTGCAGCCCCCCGCCAGGATTTCCCCAGCTCTGCAGGGTGCAGAGGCTGGCCCGGCCCAGGAGCACAACCTGGCACTGCCTGGTAAGTGGGGGCTGCTGCCAGGGCTGCTGGGCACCCTCCCTGCTGCTTTTGGGGCTGCAGCAGTGTGGTTGTGTGCAGCCATCGCCTGCAAATGCCAAATTTGTGCTCTGGTTTGGAAGAGCAAGGCGTTGCCTCGCTTAATGGATTTATATCACGGGAAAGAATAAATGGATGCCTTTCTGGCAGGATTCCCCGGCCCTGACTGTGAACCCTCATGGCTATGGGGTGGATGGGGCACTGCCACCACTGCTCCTTCCCCGGGGAATGGGCAGGAGTGGGGGGATGGCTGGAGCCTTTGGGGCTGGCTCGTGGTGATGCCACAGCTGGTGTTGGAGGAGAGACTGCAGCTGAAAGGGCTGATCCAGCCCCGTTTTTCCCAGTTTGTGTGGCTGGGAGTGCTGGTGCAGATCACTGAGCCAGTGATGGGAAGGATCAGGCTGGCACACCAGCTCTGTGCCAGCACTACCATCCAGGCTGCCTGCAAATCAACACTGAGGGAATTCCCCCCTTTTCTTTTTCCTTTTTCTCTGAGTTTAAACTTCCATCTGATGGCTGATTGCTGAAGACCCCCCCTGGCAGCTGCAGCACGCTGCTGGCAGATGCCAGAGGGAAGGAAAGTGTGAGGGATGGAGGGCAGCGGGAGAGAGGCCGGGAAACTGGGAAACACTCCTGGTGGGAATGGGAGAGGGGCCTGCGCAACAGCCAGCCTTTAATTAAGGGTCTTTAAAGAGCTTTCCCAGCTGGTTAACATTGCCTTGCCATATTGGAGTGGTTTAGAAGGGAGTGGCTCCCTTCCTGTCAGCCCTGTGTGTGTGATGGGTCCTGGTCCCTCACCCCTCTGCAAAAACGGGGCAGAGAAAAACGGGCCCGTGCCTGGCTGGAGAGGGCAAGCAGAGCCCTCCACCCTCCCAGGGGAGAAGCTGTATTTTCTCTGCTGGCTGCTACACCCAAATGCCTTTAAGGCAGCTCAGCAGTTGGAGCGGGAGTGCCAGGCACCACCCGGGGCTGGAGAGGACAGCATGTGCCACCAGCACCCAAATGTTGGACTGGGAATGCCTGAGCCAGCCCTGGGTGGGCGCTGGGGACAGGAGCCAGCCTGAGGCAAAGCTCCACCTGGAGTGCAGGAGCCCTGTGGGGTGCTGGGGTGCCACGGGGCACCCAGAGCCCCCTGGAGCTGGTGTCCCTGTCCTGCTGCAGTGACCCTGCAGGAGCGAGCTCTGGAGTGACAGCACTGCCCTCCTGCCAGCTGGGGACAGGCTCTGCTGTGCACATAAACCTGCTGAAACTTCCTGGGCACTTACCCCATCCCTTTTGGCTTTAGCCGTCATCCCAATCCTCCCAGAGCCTTTCCTTCCTGCATCCCACGCTGGAATTGCCCTGTACAAAATCCTTCTGGAGGCAAGGGCAGAGCTGCCCATGGGCTGTGAGAGTGGCATGGGGACTCTGGGGTCCTGTCCCTGTTTCAGCAGAGGTTATGGGTGCCCAAAACCTCCTGCTGAGGTTTCAGGCTCCATTTGCAGAGCAGAAGGTGAAGCAAAGCAGCTCCAAGCGTGCTGAGAGTGTTTTGCTCCCCCTTTTCCAGAAAAGCATCCCCTGGCACTGGAGCAGGGAGCACCCCTGCAGCTTGCTCTGCTGCTCCCTTCATGCAAGCTGGGGCTGAGGGATGCACAGCTGAGCACCATCCTCCTCCTCCTCCTCCTCCTCTGCATGTCCCAGCCTCACCACAGCATTCCCAGCTTGAGGTTCCCCACTCTGTCAGCTCCAAGGACATGGATATTGCTGGGGCTCCCTCTGCTCCCACAGCCTACTTTTATCTCTGGAAAAAAATCCTAATAAAAGCCAAAAGGCAACTTTAATAGTGTAATATTAGAGAGGGCTGGGAGGGAAAGGCTCCTGCCTGGGGCCATGGCACAGCTGGGGTCCCAAGCACGGATCCACGCTTCCATTTAGGGATGCACGGGGAAAATGGGGGGGAAACAAATTAAATCAAGGTTTGCTAGGCTGGGCTGTGCTCAGGCAGGGGAGGACAGGGAGGGGGAGCTGAGGCTGAGCCTCCTGTTGCCTTTAGGACAGGTATTGGGGTTATTCTTCCTGAGGGAAGCCCAGCAGGGAACCTGCCCGTGGAAGGCGAGATCCTGGAGCAGCCTGCCCAGGGATGGGCATCCCTCAGCAAGGGGCACAGCCGGGCAGCAGGATCAGGCACAGGCTGGAGTAACCAGAGGAAAACATTCCAAGTCCGGAGAGGCTCCGCAATAATTTCCACATTCCGTAATTTTTCTCAAGAGGGGAAGAGAGGCAAGCCTGGAATAATTACCCACACAAGCAGCCATTGAAACGTTCTGCGCTGTGAGTACTGATCACTTACTGTACTTAACAAGACAATTTTGGCTCTCGGCACATAAAAGCAAGCAGTGATTAAAGCTCTTGTTTGCAGGATCCATGAGCCAAAGCACAAAAGTCTGTTGCTAGATCCAAATGTGGACTTGGCAAGCGGCTCCTGCGTGGGGAGGGAGCCAAGGTGGAGTGGCTGTGCTCAGGATCCCCGGGGCTGCAGGGCTGCTCCCCCATCCTGCCAGGACCAGGGCTGTGGGTGATCTGTGCTCCCAGCCCGGGGCTGAGCTGGGATGTTCTGCAGGGAGCGGAAGGTGTGGAACTCTTTGGGGCTGGGAGAGTCTCCTGGGTGGTGGAAGGAGCAGGTGCTGGGCTGGAAATGGGGTCAGTGGGTGTGTGCTGCTGTCTCCCTGTGCAGCAGGAGAAGGTGAAAGGCCCTGGTGTGTGCAGGCAGTGCTGCAAAGTGAGGGGCTTGGCTGGAGGCAGAGCCTCTGGCACCTCGTGCTGCCTGGATTTGGGAATCCCAGCCTGGGGGTTCCGGGTTTCCAGGGTGTCTCAGACTCCTGCTGAACTGAAGGAGCTGTTCCCTGCTGAGGAGCCCTCATGATACCAGAACTGCCCACGGGTAAAATGCTGAGAGTGTCCTTTGTGCTGTGCTGGGCACCACCCTGCTGGGAAACGCTGCCCTGAGATGAACTGGGAGCAGCAGGGCCAGAGCTGACAGCAGCCCTGGGGGTGCTACTGCAGCATCTGATGGGATCCCTGACCAGGAGCCTTCTCCCAGCCTGGCTTCGTGGCTGACACAAGAGTTTGCTGAAGGTCATCCCCTCTGGGCAGTGATATTTTGGCAGCAAAGCCCAGAGGAGCTGGCTGTGAGTTCCAGCCAGTGCCACAGGTACCCTGTGGTGCTGAGCTCTCCCCTAAACCCAGGCACTGCAGGCACACCCAGGCCAGGGTTTGCTGAGCACAGCCCTGTCTGAGGGGCTTTATTTTACCCTGAGGGTCCTCATGCTGCTGATATCAGTGGTGTGAGGGTCCCAGGATGGAATCTGAGTGCTGATGTCCCTTCATGGCTCTGCCCTTCATCCTCTGCTGGGATGGGCTCTGCCGGGGGCAGAGGGAGCTGGGAAGGATTGGAGCCAGGACATTGGCATAAATCAGCCCTGTTTGGTTCAGAGCAGCTGGGTGATTGACATCAGGGCAGGCTCTGGTTCGGATCTTCCTCTCTGCTTGTTAAGCTCCTGTCCTTGAGGACGGTGTGGGTTCACCTCAGAGGGAAGATAAACGAGTCCCAGTGTAGCAGCACTAAATCTGTTTGGCCTTGTGCTGGGCTTCCCAGGGCTCTCCGTGCTGCAGGACAGGGAAAGCATCCAGGGAAATCCTTGGGACAGCCGAGAGCTCTGTATGGAAGCAGCATGCAGAGTCCCCTCTGGCCTTTCCCCTGGGAAAAAAAGCAAGAATTCAGATGCTGAATAAATTCCACAGCCATTACCTATGCTAAATGAGCAAGTGCTTACACTGGGCTGTTTCTGCTGCCTTCTCCTCAGCCACCAGACCAGATCAGGTCCTTGCAAAGAGCTTGTGTTTCAAGCAGTGGCCTCCTGGCTGTCCTGGAGCCCTGAGGGTGCTGTGGAGGTCCAGCTCCTGGTGTCCCCTGGGTGCCTCTGCTCCAGCCTGGATCCATTTGAGCAGTTGCTTTCTGTTCGAGTCCTCCTGGCATGAACTGGGAGCGTGCCATGGTGGGCAAAGGTGTCCTGAGGGATGTCCCTGCAGCACTGGCCATCCTCCAGCCCAGGGCACAGCTGCCACCAGGACCCACTTGGCAGCTGCACTTGGCTTTCTTGGCTTCATTTAAGATGGAAAAGAGCATTTCTGGAGCAGGTCTGGCAGCGCTGGAAGGGCCCTGGCAGATGGGCAGCCCTCGTGCATGGCCCTGCTCTCTTGGATGAGTTGTGCTTGTTGGAATTATTTACTGCCTTGGTCGATAAACACTCTGGGCACTGGGCTGTGTTTCATGAACACCACACTCTCCATGTGCCTGCTGTTATATTTCAAGAGCATAAATAACAGTGGGGCAGCAGGAGAAATTAAAACCAAACACACAGAGCGATTTACACCCAGAATTTTTCAACAGAAAGGAAGGGAAAAAACCACCCCTGGGCTGTGCCCCTCACTCAGACCTGGCTGCTGCCTTTCCTGGGGTGCCTGTGCCTCTGGCTTTGCTGCTGCCTCCAGCTGAGGGGGTTTTGGCTGTTCTGAGAAGCCACCTGCTTTGCCCACATCCCCTCGTGTGTGGGGACACGGTGCCAGGCTGGCTGGTGCCACGTGCCCTTGGAGAGCCCCCCTTGGCACATCCCGCCTGCCACCCCGGTGTTTGTTTTCCTAGGGAGGGAAACATCCAGCAGCATGTGCTGCAGGCTCCAGGTTGTTTGTTTTCCTTGAAAATGCAATAGAGGGCTAATTAGATGAAAACAAACTCTCCTGGAGAGCGGGGCTGCTCAGAGCAGGCAGCCAGGGCTGGTTCCCTTCCCTCTGGTAGCGTTTAAGCGTTTCCCCCGCGCGGGTGACGCAGCCGTTCCTCATAAATCAGCCGAGGTAGGAGCACATTTGCTCCCCTGGCTTTGAAGAGGCGTCAGATCTCCGAACAGAGGCTTCTTGCTGGGTGATCCTCTGGGGCTGGTTCTCATTTCCTTGTAGGAGGTGGGTCTGGAGCCCATTTTGTGCATTTGGGAAGGCTGGCAGGGGGGGAAGGGGGAGGGAAATGAATAACTTTGCTTCGTTGACAAAAAAAAATTTTAAAAAAGCCTCGACACCACGAGCACTGTGCCCCATTAACGTCCCACTGACACAATTATTCACCAGGAAGACGCAGATATTGATTTGGCAGGAACTGCACGTGCCATGGTTGGGCTGGGGCTGATTGGATCCATAATCTGAAAGTTGGCTCCCTGCTGACCTGGGGCTGAGCTGAGCTGGGCTAAGGCCACACCATTTGCTGTGGCTTTCACCCCTCTGGTGTCACCGCTGGCTTTGCCTTGTGCCCAGAGCCATCGGGTGGTGGCACTGAGGGCTGTGCTGCTGTTGGTCCTGGGGAAGGGCCTCTGGCAGTCAGCCTTTGGGGAACCACCTCCCACGGGATGGGCATGGATGGGGGTACTGGGAAGGGCAGCTCCTGTGGCCAAGGAATTGCATCTTGTGCTTTTAATAGATGAAAAACTGCCAAGGTGAGGCGTCAAGTGCCCCAAAAATGGAGGTTTTCTGTTCAATTCTGCCTAGTTTTTATGCCTTGAAGAGAAGGTGCTAAAGCACACCAGTGGCACAAGGCATCCATCGCTGTCCCAGCCGTGCTTGCACCCCTCCCAAATCTCTCCTGTGCCTCTGTTATCTGGGAAGGGCTCAGAGATGTGTCCCTAAAGAAGCTTCAGCTCTGTGTTAGGGCCAGCTTGCTTTAAAATGGGGCATTTTCATCACCTCTGGGCGTGCCTGGGCTCTGAGGAGCTGGGCACCGAGGCTGGGCACCCTCTGGATCTGACACTTCCACCTGGGAATGACTCGGCTGCTGCCCCGGGGGAGCACGGCTGAACCGCTGCGCTCATCCAGGCAGCAAGAAACTCCCGGGAAGAACTTTCAGGAATTCATCTGGCAGGTTTGGAAAGGTAACGGCAGTGAGAAGGTGGAGCTGGAACATTTCTGCTGCGCGGGGCCGTTTGCAGCGAGAGGAGCTGGCAGCAGGCGAGCTGCTGAGTGAGGAGCCATATGGAGCTGCTCGCTCACGGAAAGCTCAGCCGGGGCCAGGCCTTGGCAGCCCCGCACACAGCCCTGTGTGGGAATAAATGGTACTCCTCGCTGCTACCCGGGGCTGCAGGATCCGCCTGCGGGCGGAAAGAGCCGCGATTTGGCCCCGCTTCAGGGGAGCAGCACGCGAGTGACTCCCCAGCTGAAATCTCGAGCTTAAACCCGCTCTCTGCTGGGTCTGAGCTTTCATCTGGCTTGATTTTGTGCCTTGGATCACCCTTGGCTTTCCCAGTGGAGGTGGCCTCATGTGCTCCATCGAGTCTGTCTGAGGCAGGAGGTTTGTGGAGGGGAGTTTGGGATTTGCTGAGGAAGGTGGCAATGGGGAGGCTGAAACAGGCTGGCAGGGCTGTGTCTTATTTCTGGTGATAAGAGCAGGGAAGGGGGAGGAAGAAACTCACTGGAATTGGAATATTGGGCATTTCAGAATGGTAAAGTAAAAAAAGCCCAACCAAAACCGATTTTAAGCAGAAGAAGTCTGTGGGAGTTTGGAGTCTCAAGGTCCTCCGGAATCTGAGCATGGGAGACGAGATGAGGAAAGCGTGAGGTGCAGAGCTGAAGTCACTCTGCTGCTGTTAGATGGGAGATGCATTGGAAGGGAATCAGACTTGAAGTCTGGAAGTCCCACACCCACCCCTTGCATCCCAGCCCTGTTCCCTGCTGCCCCTTTTGAATCATGGGTTTGTGGCTGCCTGTCCTTGTCCAAGGCTGGCCTGGACAGGGCTTGGAGCAGCCTGGGACAGTGGAAGGTGTCCCTGCTGTGGCAGGAGGGATGGGACTTTGTGAGCTTTAAGATCCTTTCCAACCCAACCCACTCCAGGGTTTATCCATGAGATGGGATCCTGACCTGCCTGTTCTGGGTTTTCACCTGCTCCTCTGCTCCTGCCCTGACCCTTCATCCAACTCGAGCTGCACTGGAGCTCCATCAGGGACACATTTGGCCTCCAGCCTCCTCACACAAGGCCAATTCCCCCTTTCCTCCCACAAACAGGGAGTTCAGTGCATCAGGGAGCCCCATGACTCGGGACAGTGACAGTGAGGGAGAGCTCCAGAAAGGAAACGCTAATGGAGAGCGAGACAAGAGCAAACCCAAAAGAACAGAGGAAACCCGTGTTAGATCGGGCTGAGCCAGGGGGTCTGGAGGTAGTTAGAGCTGTACAGAGCACAGCAGTCTGTAATATTTTATTCCAGGGATATATATTTCCGGGACAAGTTGTTAGATTGACCTCTAGTGTTCATTTTCTTAAGGGAGAATTCAGTGATCCAGTCCCGTTTTGATCAAGTCTCGTACCTTTGCACTTTGAACAGGCTTTGAGGGGAGGTTTTGTTTTTCTAATGGATAAACCCTCCAAATGTCAGTGTGGGTCTGCAGGAGTTTTCTAACGAGCTGCCTGACAGGCAGCCAGGAGGGCTGTGGAAATGTTGACACACGATTCCCTGGGAAGGGCTGGATGCAGTCCTGGCTCTGGGAGCACTGGGAGCCCTGCCACCAGCAGGCCGGGGCCAAACGCTCAGCCACGAGATCAAAGGTGGATTTGTGCTGGAAAGTTTAGCTTGGATGGGCCCTTTGGATTTCTCTGGTGCTCCCTTCACTGGATTCTGTGGTGAGGGAAAAATTTGATTTATTCTAAGATCCCAGTTTTCTTTTACAGCAACTCCCATATGTCTTTGGGAATTGCATCCTAAGGTTTCCTCCTTGTGAACTGCTCGTGCAGGGATCAAGTTTTAGGCTTGGTTGGAAACTGGAGGTTGGAATGGTTTTTCCCAGTATTGTCACTGGGAGATGCTCATTCCGTGTGTCCTAATTGGTACTGCTCAGTCTCATTTCAGTCTCCAGCTGAAATCCAGATATAATTTGGGTTTGGTTTCATGGATTTGAATGGCTGAAAGTGTCTGAATAGCAGCCAACAATGCTAAATATCTTCTTTTCTTCCTCCCTCAACGCATTCTTCCTCTGTGTCAGGGAGCTGTCACTAAAACTATTTTTAATTGTTGTGTGTTTTAATTCATGATGTTTTGTTGGAAAATATTCATCACTTGTTTGCTCAGAGAGGGAGGAGGAAATTCTGGTCTTGGGGAAAGTGATGAAAATCCAAGTCATTTCACCAAGCTCACATTATTTTGGAATTATATGCAGGAAAAGTTATTCTCTATAGCCTAAAGGTTCTAAAAAAATAATTTTGAATTTCTGTAGCCTCAGTCAAGTTGAAGAGCAGACTGAGGGCTTTAAATGTTGGGCAATCAAAGCCTGAGCTTCAAAAAGGGAGAAAATTGAAGAAATAAAGCCTTGTGTCCGTGCTTTCAAGCAGTGAGTTCCTATGTGGGCATCTCATCTGCCTTTTTGGTAGGAAAACGACACAGGTTAGTTCTGGGACAAGTTCATTTGCTAATTATACACTGAAAATGAGCTGACTGCTTAGTGATGGTCCAGGAGGTCTCAGATGTCAGCTGGGTGTTCCTGTTGGGCTGCCACTCTGCCCTGGCACCCGCGGGGAGCTGATTTTGGTGCAGGGCCGGTGCCGATGGCTCCTGTCCCTCCCCGGGATGTGCCACATCCTTTCCGTGACATTCCTGCTCCACCACTGCTGCAGAAGGGATTAATTAGTGATGGAATCATGAGGAGCTGAGCTGGCTGACGAGCAGACATCATGAGTCTGGGAGGGAGAGCAGCAGTGCTGTGCCAGGCTCCAGCCCTGACAGTGCCATTCCCTCTCTGCCCATGGGCACAGCAGCTACATGGCCCACAGAGATTTACACCTTAAAAAAAAAAAAAAGCTTTTTTTTTTTGGTCTTTGCCAGAAATTGAGCTGCTGGCATTCCCAGCAGAGCCCCATGCATGCTCATGCCCGTGTTGGGGTCTGGGCTCCCTGCAGGCTCGTGCTGCTGCCACATGCACCAGCCTCAGGTCTTGGCATCTCCCTGGCCCCAGGATGGCAGAATTAACCCAGAGGAGGTGGGAACCAGCCACAGGCCATGTTAATTTTACAACAAGGCTCTGGGTTGTTGTGTTTTTCCATGCTGCAGGTGGTGCATGAAACAGCACTGGGATGGTTCCAGTGCTGGGCACCGGGATGGGGGAGAACCAGGCTGGAGTGAGAGCTGAACAAAGACTCGGAGAAATTTTGATTAAATGTCCCTAAACACACACTGAGCACCTGTTGGCTGCTGCTGAAGATGTCCATCCTCACTCCACCAGCACTCCCGAGGCTCTTCCAGTTCAGGTATCAGCCAAAACCACTGAACACTGAGCACCTTTAATAATTTGCTGCTTCTAATGCATTCAGTCAGGCCAATTACATAAAATTACATGTCTGCCCTCTCCATTTTACCAGTTCTTTTGGTCCTAAGCATGTATAAATATTCAATGAGCCCCCTCAGTAAACGCTGTGGGCAGCAGAAAATGAACAGAGCAAATATTTTTATATTGCTCTGGGTTTGGAAATGATTTCTGAAATGTCCCTGCTAGTGCTGGACTTTCTTCCCCTGAACGCAAAGTGTACTGATGGTCACGTAACAAATTGCTAAAGTGAATTACGAAATGGCATTTGCACTGCTCGGCCACGCCGATGAGTGTAATTTAAATAAATCTATTCATGAAGGCCTAATTAGCAGGGACTGGGCAATTTGCAGCCGTGTACGGGAAGGCTCTGCGCTAAGTGCCGCTGAAGTGCCGGAGAGTTCAAATCACTTGGAGCTTTCAGGGATCAAGCACTGGATCAGAAAAGCACTGAATTAACACTGGTGCTCTCCCGCGGGGGCTGGTGCTGGAGAGGGGGCTGGTTCTGTGTGGCACATGGGTTTTAGGAAACCTCTTCTGGCCTTTCTCTCGCCTCTGTTTTCCCAGTTGTCCAAGGGAGATAACGATGCTGATTTCTTTTTGGGACAGCTCTGAGGTCAGCTGAGGAGGAAAGGTTGAGTAAAGCAGGATACAAGTTGAATAACATTTGTTTTTACAGATGCTCTCCAGTGTTTGTATTGAAAGCTCCTGACTGGGAGAATCAGCTGGCATTGTAAATCAGCGGGATAAAGGCAGGTTGGACATTTGTTGGTTATAAGCACCAAAAAGGTGTTATTTGTTTGCAGTAAGCACAGAAGCCCCTGGCTGTCCCCGAGGTGCTGTGTGAATGGCAGAATTCTCAGTGTCACCTGAGACAGGTACACCCCTCAAACGTGTCCTTGGCTCAGCATCTGCAAGGCAGAAATTCAGCATCTAATCAGACATCTCAGAGGGAAAGAACGGGTCTCACTTTGTCCCCTGCCTTTGTGCCTCCTGTCACGATGGCCCCGATAACGTCTTCCCAGCAGGAGCTATCCTGGGAAAGTAAAAAGCAGCTGGTTTGTTTTTTTTTTTTTCCCCAAATGTACATTGAAAATAGGAGTGGAAGCAGCCCACAAAGCAAACCCTGCCGGTGATTATGGGGAGCCGAGGCACAACAGCACCCTTGTTCTGGTGGCTTTGAAATGAAACAAAGGCTGGAGGGGACATGGCAGGGTCGGGTTTCACCTGCCCTTTGTGCCTGTGGGAGAAAAGCAGCTCCAGCTGGACAAAACCCCCTGGAAGTGGGGACCTACCCATGCACAAGATCCCTGCGAGGCTCCAGTGCAGCAGGTGCTGTGTCCCACCAAAAGCTGGCTGAGATGCTGGACCAGCTCAGCTCCTGCGAGCCCCTGGGCTGGTTTGTCACCTTCTGCAGCAGTGGGCACCCCACATGTCTCATTTCAGGGATTTTTTTTTCCTGTTTTGCATTGTAGTTGTGGCTGTAAGAACGAGCCTTGTACCTTTGCCAGCATTTCCCAGCCAGTGTCCAGGTTCTCCTTCCCGTTCCATTAGGATCCTATCACCAGGCTCATTACCTTCTGCTTGTTCATTAGCTTGAGATAATGAAAACAACAGAACCGACAGAAAAAAATGCCGTGTTCCGTTTAGTGGAGACATCAAACCTACGAAACAAAATTAGATCCATGGATCATACTGTACAAAAGGTGACCTAAAAAGGAAAAAAAAACCCACCCAGGCTGTCAGTTCCCTGGCATCCTGTTTGTCATCAGCATGGGATAATTATTGTGGATTTTTGTGACACAATAACTACAAGAGCACAGGTGGGATCCATTTTCAGCTGTTTAATTGAAGAAATGAAAGATCCTGTAATACAGAGTCAACACAGAGAATTTGTCAGGCTATGCTGAAAACTTCCAATAGCTGAGACCTTGGGGTTATAAAATTACTCATCAGGAGTAAAGTTTTTTATGACGCAGAAGTGAAGGGTATTGATTTTATAAAATATAATCTTATATTCAGTATAAATGGAGAAAACAGCTCAAGCCAGCTTTCTGCAGAGCCTGAAAATATAGGACTATTGGGTGTGAATCAATACAAATAATATCTTTAAACCAGAAATTTTGATTAATTTATAAAATACAGGCTGCAACGTTTTTCCCTTATAGTCAAGATTAAAAAAAAAAAAAAAAAGTAGGGAATGGTTTCTCCACAGATTTCTGCGACTTGCTTTGTCTTGCTGGTGCGTTGTGCGTTTATATTTGTAGAATGAACCCGATTTAAATTGCTGATCACAGGAGTAAGTCATGGAATCACAGCATTGTTTGGGTTGGGAGGGACCTTCAAAACCATGCAGCTCCAGGGGCAGGGACCCTTCCATCACCCCAGGGTGCTCCAGCCTGGCCTTGGGCACTGCCAGGGACCGGGGCAGCCCCAGCTGCTCTGGGCATCCAGGGCCTGCCCGCCCTCACCGGGTACAATTCCACCCCAAAGTCCCGTCTAACCCTGTTGTTACCTCCTCAAACGCAGGGACTCCAGGCCTGCTGGAGATGCTGCTGAGGTGCCGGGATGGGAGAAGGTCTCCCCTCAGCCCTGAGGGAGGAGGCGGCGCGGAGCCCTTTTCCCGCCACTGCGCCGGCGCCATCTTGTCTCCCTCAGGAGCTGAGGGGCTTCAGGGGCACCTGAGGGGCACCTGCGGGCTGAGGAGTCCGTGAGGGACTGAAGAGTCCAGGAGGAGGCTGAAGGGTCAGTGAGGGGCACCTGAGGGACTGAAGGGTCCAGGAGGAGGCTGAAGGGTCAGTGAGGGGAACCTGAGGGGCTGAAGGGTCCAGGAGAAGGTTGAAGGGTCAGTGAGGGGCTGAAGAGTTCATGAGGAGGTTGAAGGGTCAGTGAGGGAACCTGAGCGGCTGAAGGGTCCAGGAGAAGGTTGAAGGGTCAGTGAGGGGCTGAAGGGTTCATGAGGAGGTTGAAGGGTCAGTGAGGGAATCTGAGGGGCTGAAGGGTCCAGAAGGGGAAGGTTGAAGGGTCAGTGAGGGGCTGAAGAGTCCATGAAGAGGGTGAAGAGTCAGTGAGGGAACCTGAGGAGCCGAAGGGTCCAGGAGGAGGCTGAAGGGTCAGTGAAGGAATCTGAGGGGCTGAAGGGTCCAGAAGGGGAAGGTTGAAGGGTCAGTGAGGGGCACTTGAAGAGCTGAAGAGTTCAGGAGGAGGTTGAAGGGTCAGTGAGGGGCTGAAGAGTCCATGAAGAGGGTGAAGAGTCAGTGAGGGAATCTGAGGAGCTGAAGGGTCAGTGAGGGGAACCTGAGGGGCTGAAGGGTCCAGGAGAAGGTTGAAGGGTCAGTGAGGGGCTGAAGATTTCATGATTAGGTTGAAGGGTCAGTGAGGGAACCTGAGCGGCTGAAGGGTCCAGGAGAAGGTTGAAGGGTCAGTGAGGGGCTGAAGGGTTCATGAGGAGGTTGAAGGGTCAGTGAGGGAATCTGAGGGGCTGAAGGGTCCAGAAGGGGAAGGTTGAAGGGTCAGTGAGGGGCTGAAGAGTCCAGGGGTCAGTGAGGGGCTGAAGAGTCCATGAAGAGCTTGAAGGGTCAGTGAGGGAATCTGAGGGGCTGAAGGGTCCAGGAGGAGGCTGAAGGTCAGCGAAGGAATCTGAGGGGCTGAAGGGTCCAGGAGGAGGCTGAAGGGTCAGTGAGGGGCACCTGAGGGACTGAAGGGTCCAGGAGGAGGCTGAAGGGTCAGTGAGGGGCTGAAGAGTCCATGAAGAGGGTGAAGAGTCAGTGAGGGAACCTGAGGAGCCGAAGGGTCCAGGAGGAGGCTGAAGGGTCAGTGAAGGAATCTGAGGGGCTGAAGGGTCCAGGAGGAGGCTCAAGGGCCAGTGAAGGGCCCCTGAGGGGAATGGCGTGTGTGTGAGGAGGTCCATGATGGGTTGAGGAGCACCTGAGGAGGTTGAGGGGTCCCTGAGTGGGGCAGCTGGAGCATCCAGCTCTCAGAACCCAGAGCATTTAAAATCCTAAATGACCATTTTAATCTTCTGCTACAGGTGTTCCGGCGCTGGTTCTTTTGACAAGACCCGGCTGGTGTGAGGTACAGCAGGTAACAATATTTAACTTCTTCTGAGGTGGGAATATTACCCTGCCTTGGAGGGATGCTGAGGTAATTTTCCTACAGAAGGAAACATAAATTCTTCCATCTAATGGGATGGGAACAGGTTTGAGGGCCCCATTGTTCAGTGGTTTCTGTAAGGCAAATTTGGGCTGTCTGTCTGTGAGAGTGTAGTTTGAAATGCTCTTTTAGAAAAATGGCTTGGTTCTCAGATAACTGCTTATTTTTCTTTAAAATGTAGGCTTATTTGTTCTCTAGTTCAACAGACCTTTATCCTAATGCCTGATGAAATGGTTAACAATTCTCACACGAGGTTCCAGGTATAAAGACTGTGAAAGCCATTCAGGATTTTGTTCTAAAGATTGAACAGGCATCCTCTGAAAAATGTCAGCAGTTCTCTCCTATTAAAGGTTATTAAGATTTGGACAATGCCGTGGTTCCTTTTACAACAAAAACCAGATTCTGACAACCATTTGTTAAGTATCTACATGTCTCTGAGGAACCCATGAAATAATAAGAGGCATTCAGAGGGTCTAAAAAAGCACCCATGGCCCCACGTCAGCATCTCTAGAGAGAACCTGGGTGCTCTCAGGGCTGGGCAGTAAATGCCACGTTGGCAGCCTGAAAAGAACTGTTTTTTACAAATTTTATTTTAATAAATTCACAACTTTTCTATTTTGAGGAAGGCATAAACTCACATTTTGAAGTAGTTTAATATTTAGTCCAAAACCTCAATTAAAGGTGCTTTGCAGCCCAACACTTCTCTTTCCTCACATATAAATTGCCTTTTAAATATGAGCTGCCTCATTAATTCAGTTGGGCTTCCCAGAGAGAAGGAGGGTAAATATTTTTCAGAGCCTGGTGCTAATGGAGTCATTTAATGATGAATAATAAATAAAAATTACAGGCCTTTATTTGAGAAGCTTAGGTAGAGCTGTCACAGTAAAATTCATAACTTCCATCGCCAAATCCAAACAATAAAGAATTGTCTACTTCAGATGGCTTGAAATGCCTCTTATTGAAAACAGATGCCATTAGGTCAAAACATTTACGTTAAAAAATAACTTGTTATTCTCACTGTGAATGGTCTTAAGTGATTTGTTTGGATTTTTACAAACTCCAAGTCAGTTTCCTGCAGTTTCAGATAAAGAATGGCTCATTCTCGTTCAGCACGGGACTTTGTTGCACTTTCAGATCTGCATCCAAACCTCGCTCGTCCTGTAAGTCTCACAGCCTTTTGTTCCCAGATGAAATCGTATCCGACTGTCTTCTATTACTGCAAAATTATGTAATTGATGTGTATTTAGGTACTGATAGCATTAGTGCAATTGTTGGACAGAAAGGACCTTCCCTTCTTTGTGTGCAAAGCAGCAAAATGAAAATGGATGCTGTTGTTGTCCACAGCCTGTGGGTACCACAGATATTGACCGGACAATTCCGAGTATCAGAGGCTCCTTTGTAGCACTTCAAATGGATGCTGAATTAGTGAAGGCATTATTAAGGACATGACAGAGTCAGCATTATGCAGCCACGATCATCTGGGACCTCAGCAGTCTGTCAGGGCCCGCTGGGAAGGCAGGGTAAAAACCTCACAGTTCCATGGCAGGCTTGGTTCTGTTTCTTTGGGGTAAAAAATGAGTTTGTGTAGGATCACAGACTGGAAGGGAGCCTAAAGGCCACCCAGTGCCACCCCTGCCATGGCAGGGACACCTCCCACTGTGCCAGGCTGCTCCCAGCCCAGTCTGGCTTTGGGCACTGCCAGGGATGCAGGGGCAGCCACAGCTGCTCTGGGCACCTGTGCCAGGCCCTGCCACCCTCCCAGGGGAGGATTTCTCCCCAATATCCTAAGCCCACTCTCTCTTTGGAGCCATTGCCCCTTGTCCTGTCACTCCATCCCTTGTAACGAGTCTCTCTCATGGTTCTTGCCAGCTCCTTCAGCCCCTGGAAGGCCACAATTAGGTGACCCCAAAGCTTCTCTTTTCCAGGATGAGCAATCCCAATTCTTTCAGCCTTTCCAATCATCCTGGAGCCTCTTCTGGACTCATCCCAACAGCTCCATGTCCTCTCTGTGCTGAGACCCCGGGGTGTCTCACCTGAGCAGAGGCAGAATCCCCCCTCCCCTGCCCCAGGAAGTCCTGATATTCCTGGAAAGAGTGAAAACATGGAGTTTTCCCATTCCCACCACGTTTTATTTGGGATGGCACAATTTATTTTCTCATTTACTTCAAACAAATGAAAGAGGAATCACAGAAAAGGGATAATCTAAGGGCAGCTTTCTATCTCCTTAGAGCTATATTGATCCAAAGTGATCTTCAGCAATGCTAATCTAGCCTGTCATTCACACTTCCTCCCAAATAATGATCCACTAACCCAGTTAAAAGCCTTTGTTTTACAAATAAAACTAATCTTGAGTATTGCAGTTAGCAACACACGGCAACAAAAGTACTTTTATAAAATAATTTATGATAGAATGATCAGTGTGTGTTGTGTTAGGCCGTTAAAACAGCTGAACACACAGTTTGAAGTATCAAAATGGCACGGTTTATGAGTTTGCTGTTTATTTTAAAAAGTGAAAGAGATTCAAGTGTAAACACTTGCAGCGTGTGCATGAGC
Source organism: Passer montanus (assembly GCF_014805655.1). Lineage (NCBI taxonomy): Eukaryota > Metazoa > Chordata > Aves > Passeriformes > Passeridae > Passer > Passer montanus. The sequence continues at coordinate 1,445,275 of NW_024373256.1, forward strand.
TGGTTGAGCAGCCTCGAGCAGAGCTCTGCCAAAGCAGGCACCACGGGGGGTGTTCCTCCTCTTTGGGGAAATGAGTGCTTGGGCAGTTGCACAATGAGCTGATCAAGGAAATGATCTCTGGAAGTTTTTCTCCTTTCCTCAGTCCAAAATAGTTTCCAGCCAGATCAATTCCTTCTGCCAGCTGTCTGTGCAAGCTCGGGGTTGGAGACACAGAGGTGAACACATTTATAGCAGGGCCAGGGCAGATTTCTTCGGGAAATTGGATATTTGCACCAGAAATTAGGCACAATCAGCCTAGTTTCTGCAGGCACTCATCCTAAATGTCAGTTCTTTTGATATTTGATGGTGAGATACAGGGAATGTTGCACTCTGATTTAATAATTTTTTTTTTTTAATTAAGCAACAAAACCCAAAATAGAAAAACAAAATGCTAATCAGAATCACTGCATGCAGTGGACATAAAGCATTCAGTGTGGAAGGGGGGTATTACAGGGCTGTACACAAGTGGAATGTTCCTGAGTGTGTCCATCCCTGCAGCATGAGGCAGGTCCCGTGCTCCCTCTAGTGTCCCAAGGAGCCCCGAGAGCTGCTTTTTGAGCTCATGTCCTCATTGCAGTGAAGTCAGGCAGGTCACGCTGCTTTGGGAATATGCACGAAAGGAATCCTGGCTGGTTATTGAACTGCAGCCCTGCCCTCCCCAGCTGGCTCTGGAATTCTGCTGGAATGGGACAGTCGGGACTGCCAGAAGGGCTCGGGTGACAGAGCTGTGGCTGCCACATCCCTGGCAGTGCCCAGGCCAGGCTGGACAGGGCTGGGAGCAGCCTGGCACAGTGGAAGGTGTCACTGCATGGCAGGGGTGGCACTGGGTGGATTTAAGATCCCTCCAACCCAAACCATTCCAGGATTCTGTGGAGTGGAGTTGAGATGGGATGCTTCATGTTTTGAAGGATCCTGGCAGTATTGCACTGTCAGTTTGTTCTTCCAGCCCTCATCCCACTCTGACTTTCCTTGCTGATCTCTTAAATCCCAAACCAGCACTGCAAAACTCTTCACTGACACCAAGGACCACCTGAAACACAACAAGAACCCACCACAGAGCTGTTATGTTATATTATAGATGGATAGATAATATATCTATATCTGCATGTGTGTGTTTGCTCCCAGTAGTTGTGTTTGACAATTGAGAACAGGATGTTTTTACATAATAGGCACAGCTTTAGCAAAGCAGAATAAGATTGCTTTTGGTCTGAATCAACAGAAAAGCTCCTTGCCTCAGCTCCCTTGGAGCCAGTTGAAAGATAGCAAGAGAGAGGCACCTGTAGGAATTTTGGCTGCTTGGCTGAGGCCAGGACAAGCTCCTGTAGGTGCACACTGTGGCTGAGAGCCAGGAAACCTTGGACACTTCACTGTAAAATAAATCCTGTGCAGACTTTCCATGGAGCATTTGAGGAGATCTGAGACTTGTGCAGAAAGCATGAAACAACAACATTGCTGCCTACCTGAGGAGAGATTGCTGTAGAACAGCCAAAATTGTGAAGGTTTGGGGTGAACTTTTGTCCTCCCATTTTCTTCACAAACAGAAACAGATGCATTTATTTTAATATTTTTATTAGTCACAATTTTTTCCTAAAGTAAACTTGTGTGTTTATATTTTACTCTTTAGCTCATACAGTACTGTGGAATAAATAGATTAAAATGATTACCAGCCAGAAATATGTTTATTATCATCAGCAGAGTATAATTCCATGAAATCTAATTCATCATCTACATCTGGGTTTAATACTTGTACTCTATAATCTTTTTATTTTTCAGAATGTAATCGGGGTGGTTATTGGGAAAACAGATGTCAGAAGCTTTCCAGACCGAAAAAGTACAGTCCCTTTAAACTCTTTTTACTTCATTTTCTTCAACGGTGTAATTTGGCAGAGATGACTGAAATCAAGATTTAAATGATAAACAGATTTCTCAGTGTAAAATGGACAGAATAAACATGCACCCAAAAAAATGGTGTCTGTTTGAGAACCAAGATGAAAGAGCAGCATCGGTTTGGCTGAGCCATATCAATTAGAAACTGGAAAAACTCTGTCATGGAAGTGTTTCATGCTCTGAGGATGGAACCAATATGAACCCACTCTTCCACAAATACTGCTGGAATGGAGCTGGTGCCTTCATATTTGTTCTCTCTTAAAACAGAAATGTTGAGGAAATGTCTTGTGGAGTGACACAAGTAATTTCTGGCCTGAGTAGCAGCAGCTTCATCTGGGACAAAATGGGAATTGTATGTTGTTAATAACGTTAATTGGAAATTGAAATAACAAATTTACAGTCAGGGTTGGTGCAGACACTGTCAGGAAGCACCTCCAGCCCTGGAGAGCCATCCCAGCTGCAGGAGAAGGGCTCAGTTTTCCTGCTGCCTGCTCACTGCTGAGCTGCTGGAGGGGAGAGGTTCCAGGGGAAAGCCATCGTTGTCACCTGCAGCTGGTGGCACTCCAGCGCAGAGCCCACAGACAGGGTGTTGGTGTGTGTGCTCCATGGGCCTGCACTCAGGGGGCTGGGGGATCACTCGGCTTTTCCTGGATAATTGAATAATCCACTGCATCATGCTGTGATCCAGGAAAGCTTTATTAGTTACCTGCATGAGACAGGCAGGGATGCAGACACCAGTATCCTGAATTTTCCATAGCACTGGAAGCACTTTGCTTTATTCAGTTGGACCCCCTGGCAGTGACCCTGCAGCCTGGGCATCAGCTCCTGCAGAGCTGGGGCTGTGTGTACAAACGAGCCCTCCCTGTGTGGCACCCCTGGCTGTCACCTCCCGCAGCTCCTCTCCCTCTTTGATCTGGTTTACACCAGGTACAACCACAGCAGGAATTGCAGCCCCTTCCCGAACACCACCGTGTTCCTGCACCACCTGCTGGCCTCTAGTGGGAGAAAATTCCCACCAAAATCCAGGAAAACCACAAAATAGTAGTTTTTATACATATATTCTAGTTAAAAATCAAGCTGTGCTGAGGAATTGCTGCAGCCCTGTTTATTTTTGCAGACATTGGCACTGAAAGATACACCTTCAATTTTACCATTCGTGATTCCCCAACTTTTTTCATTAATGTCCAGTCCTGGGGCAGAGAAGAGTACATCAGATCCCTCTCAGAAAGCTTCAGGGTTGGTGACTGCGGTGAGTTTGTTTATTTTATTTTATTTATTCCCACCACGTTTCTGTTTGCATGGCAATCAGAGTTGTGCTGGTGGCTTTGTTGTGTTTTGCTCTGAGGACTCACAAACAGCCTAATTGGAAACAAATTGTTCAGTTCTGTTCAATAGAAAGAGGAAAGGAACAAGATTCCAAGGATTTCAGCTGAAGCCCAGTAAATATGTCAACAAAAGAAACCCACTGAGTGCAGCAGCTCAGAGCTGGCCTGCAGTTAATCAATGTCAAATTTTACATTATATTGAGGTCTTAAACATGATGAAAAATAAGCTGTAAAGCAATTTGCTGTTTGTCTTCCCTCAGTTATAGATATGACTATGATTGCTGATAAAACCACAACAAAAATCCTGCATTTATTTACAGGATGCACTTTTATCTTTTTAACTTCATAGAAAGATTTTGCTACCTGTGGTTGTTTGGGTAAAACTTGTGAGCTTACAGAGTGTACACACAAAAATATCTATAACTGTACCTATAATCAATTTCTAACATTACTTATCAATGCTTTATTTTAGTTACAATTGAAAATCCTTTAATTCAGTCCAAGGAAGCAGAAAGAGAAGAAAAATTCAACCCTGTAACTCCTAGGTAAATTTAAAGCATGGAGTGGTAGTTCTTTCTAGAAAGATCAAAGTTAAGACTTGCTTTAATTCCAGCCACATGAAATGGGTAGAAATTTTTGGTGTTTTCTTCTTGTGTAGCTGTACCTTCCTCCTGTGCTCAACAATGTCTGGTCAAATCTCAAAGGAGAATATATTTAATAAATAGAAGGTCATAAAGCAATAATGTTCTTTGTTGCTAAACAGAGTAAACTTCATTCATTGAGTAAAATCTACAAGAATTTTTGTACCTTTAGGAAAAACTATAATGGAATAAAGTTGCTTTTTCATATGAATTAACATCTTGCACTGTTGATACCTCAGTGAGTGCAGTGCTCATCCATGGGATTTGTTCTGTTCTAGTGGCTACAAATTATTGCTGAGTGAAAATCACTCTGTGGTGAAAACCTCTTCCTGCTACGACACAGACACCCGGCTGCTGGCTCTGCTGCACCTGCCTGTCAAGGACCCTCAGGATTATTATTCCCTGGGGGACATCGTGGCAAACGGACAGAGCCTCCATGGCAGAGTCCTCAACGTGCTGGCAGCTGTCATGGCAGTGAGTGAGGAGCATTTCTGTGCTCTGCCACGAGTAACTTCATTGTAAATCTGTGTCAGTGTGGATTTTGGGCTGTGGTGGCAGTGAGTGAGGAGCATTTCTGTGCTCTGCCATGAGTAACTTCATTGTAAATCTGTGTAAATGTGGATTTTGGGCTGTGGTGGCAGTGAGTGAGGAGCATTTCTGTGCTCTGCCATCAGTAACTCCATTGTAAATCTGTGTCAGTGTGGATTTTGGGCTGTGGTGGCAGTGAGTGAGGAGCATTTCTGTGCTCTGCCATGAGTAACTTCGTTGTAAATGTGTGTAAATGTGGATTTTGGGCTGTGGTGGCAGTGAGTGAGGAGCATTTCTGTGCTCTGCCATCAGTAACTTCATTGTAAATTTGTGTCAGTGTGGATTTTGGGCTGTGGTGGCAGTGAGTGAGGAGCATTTCTGTGCTCTGCCATGAGTAACTTCGTTGTAAATGTGTGTAAATGTGGATTTTGGGCTGTGGTGGCAGTGAGTGAGGAGCATTGCTGTGCTCTGCCATGAGTAACTTCGTTGTAAATGTGTGTAAATGTGGATTTTGGGCTGTGGTGGCAGTGAGTGAGGAGCATTTCTGTGCTCCACCATCAGTAACTCCATTGTAAATCTGTGTCAGTGTGGATTTTGGGCTGTGGTGGCAGTGAGTGAGGAGCATTTCTGTGCTCCACCATCAGTAACTTCATTGTAAATCTGTGTCAATGTGGATTTTGAGCCTCACAGTGGCCAGGACTGCATTTGTTCAGCTTGGCAGCTGAGTGACCATAACCAAACACACCCTTTGATGAGATTTTTATCAACAAAATTAAGGGAAAATTAAGTGATCCCATTTTTAGTAGTCTAGAGTATTTCTTCCCTTTTCTAACCCTTTTATTTTCTAGATTATGGGTTTCATTCTTTCAAACACTGAATAGAAGACAAGTGACTTCTTTTCTTTCTTCTTCAAGGTTGGGGAGCCAAAGTATTTTATGACTTCAGACAAAAGGAAAGGCCAGAGGTGTGAAGTAAAGCTGTATGATGAAACAGAGAGGTCTTTCCCAATAGTATGGTAAAATGTTCTTTAATTCTTTAAATGTTCTTTAATTCACTAAAAAATAATGCAAACATGGGTAAAGAAATTAGCTATAACACACATTAATTAACTATAAACCTGTCTTTTAATTTAAATCTATTGTTATTTAGGAGGCAACTGAGATGAGGCAGCAATGTACAGTGAAAAGAGACTTAAAGAAGAGATTCATTAGAGTGGCCTTATATATCTTGTGTAGTTTTATGGCTTGCTGACAGCCTGCTGGCTCATGGATGGCAAAATGAAGCTCAGCTCCAAATAATTCCTTTTTTTTTTAATGTGGACATTTGAGCTAATTCAGGAAATGACTTTTAAAACCAGCTGCAAAGGCAGTTGTGTCTCTTCCACAAGCAGGAGGGCAGGAAAATGAAGAGCATGATCTATTTTTTAAAGCCAAGCAGAAGTGCAAATGGAGTGGAAACAGGTTGAAATAGTTTTTAAATATTTAAAATAATGCAGAAACATTTTTATGTGACTTTGGCTGTATTTTCCAACTCTGTCCTGGTTACAAACACAACTCCACCCAGCCCATCCCTGAACAGTCACAGAGGAACCTTTGCATTTTGCCCAGAGTTTGTTCAATAAACCTGTGGCTTTTCCAAGTGCAGGGCCATGTGGGGGTGTGGGTATTCCCTGGCTCTGGGGCTGCTGTTTGGTGGTTAAAAATGACTCCAGTGACCTTTGTTCCCTCAGGGGAAGCAGGCAGCCAGCCCTGCTCTGTGGGCTGGGAGCTGTGTTACCTCCAGGGATGTTTAACACAATTCACAGCCACAGAGCCAAGAGAAGCAGCTCTGGGGTGAACCCTTCCAGCCCAGGGTTAATTGGGAAATTACCTCCTCCATCAGCTCTCTCAGTGCTGGGACATGGGCACTGTCAGGGGATTTCAGAGCCCAGCAGGGAAGAGGTCCCTGGGCAGTATCAGATGGAAAGGAAATATCTTAAATCTTTCTCCAAGGATTAAGGAGAAAACCCACCAGAACAAATCTGTGCTTTGGCTGTGCTCTTGCCAGTCAAATTTAGGAGGAGCTGAAGGAGATTTTATCAAGAGACCATGAAATTACCATTTTTGAGGGATGTTTCTGACCTCACTCCAGTCTCATCATCCCAGCCACAAAGATCCCAGTGTTGAACATCTGGCCTGGGGATCTGAGCAATCAGCCTGGCCCAGCACAAACAGCTCCTTGAGCTGGGCTTTGCTTCAGCTGGAAATGACTTGGATAAAAGCTGAAATCCAGCATTTCCCCAGGTATATTCTGCATTTAGACCCATCTTTATTTTATCCTGTTTGGGATGAAGCAGGCACATGGAATTTCAGTGCCATGTGTGTCACAAAGGAGTCGTGTCCTCTTTGGCCAATTTTATTACAACTACATTATTTAGTAGTTTAGTACTAAACACTTTGAATGCTGTTTCAAAAATGTTTTGTTTAATTTAGCTGGGATAATGAATCCATCCAGCTGGCACAGAGTTGGATCCCCCAAGAAACAGGTAAAGCAGTCTGGTTTATGGTTTCATTGAAGTTCTTCATGTGGCATTTATTCTCCAGTAACATGGGGGTGTTTTTCTGCACAGTTATATTTGCATCAGATGTCAGAATCAATTTTGACAAATTTAGGAACTGCATGACTGCAACTGTGATATCCAAAACCATCATTACAACTAACCCAGGTAAGAGCTGCTCAAGTATTTCTTTGCCTTTAATAATTATTCTAGGCTAGAATGCATTAATTAATCTATTGGAACTGTAATTTCTTCTGCCTGCTTCTCACAAAGCTCCCTGCTTTTTGTCTGCTAAGTGATGACCAGTGCCTTTGGCTTCTATTTTATTTATTTTTATTTAAAAATTATTTTATTGTTAGCAACCTTCATATGTTTATTCCATGCAGGATTAACAGTTAAAATAAAAAAGAGAAAAGCAAATCTTGGCTAATTCCAACATGTTTGTACTACCAAAATAACAACCTGTGAAATATAAAAATGCTGTGACTTTTACGTGCAACATACACTGATAACTTTTTGAAATGCATCTTCAGAAACAGCAGAAGCAAATGTTCTCTTCAGCTTCATCAAAGAGAATGCCCAGGCAGGAGCTCTGCCCAGCCCAGTGAAGGAGCTGCCAAATGAAACCATTAACTGTAAGCATTGATTTTATTTTATTGATTTTATTTTTACCTGCACAGTGTCATTTCACAGTGCAGCTGAAAGAATTCCTGCTCTGGGTGTTCACAGAAACAAAACTCAGGTGCAGCCTGGCTGAGTGGGTAAAGTTTGGATGCTTTCTTGGGGCTGTCCCTTGTTTTATCTTTGGGTATCTCCAGCTGACTGTGCCAGCTGCAGCCTGTCTGGTGTGTTCCTTCTGTCTGCAACCAGTTTGCAGAAGTGAGGGGGAAAGCTTTTTCAAAAACTCCTTTTGGAGGATACAAAGATTAAATAATAGATGTAGTCCTGATATGAGTCCCTTTTGTTTTACTTTTTTTTTTTTTGGAGGGGGGCTTTACTGCTGCTTTAAATCTCCTTTTTATTGCTTCAAGATCCACTTCTGCTGTTGCTCTTGGAATAATTTCTGGCTCAGACACCCTTAACTTGTCTTTTAAACTTGTAGTGGAGGCTGTAGTGGATGTCTACACAGTGGAACAGCTGAAAGAAAAAGCTCTCCAGAGTGATGGGAAGCTGGAGCCTCTCCATGGAATTATTTATGGCTACATTTCCACCCTGGACATCGACGAGAGCGTGTCCAGAGTCCTGCGCAACAGATGGTGAGCACCTGCCTGCTGGGAATGTGCTGAAACTGCCTGTCCCTCTTGCCCAGGCCCAAATTACATGGAGCAACATTTTAGTGCCATCCCAGAGAAGAAATAAAACTCCTCTGGAGGATGCCATGTGGGTTTCTGGTGTGGGGTTTTGTTGAGGGCTCTTTGTGGTCCTAGAGTGAAAAAGAAAGAGGGCACTTTGTCTCAGATGGACTCAAGAGTTTAGATGGTGAACAATTTTTTAAAGACAAAATCTCTTGGGAAATCTCAGTCTAGAAAAATGTTTCAGGAAGAACAAATTGCATATGTGCATGAATTCTCTGCTTGTGTTTCAGCTCAGTCTGCAGGTTCATCGTGAATGAGGTGTCAAACACCTGCACCTTCTGCAGTGACGTCTCTGCAGAGGCCAGGTCCACCTTTGCCAGCTTTGACATCCTGGTGGATGTGACAGACCACACGGGCACCCTGCGCTCCTGCTACCTGGCTGACTGTGTGGCTGAGGACACCCTGGGCTGCACAGTAAGGGGGGCTGGCTGCTGCTGCTGAGCTCCTCTGGAGCCTGCTGAGTTACAAATACCTGAAAATGTTCTCTGTGTGTTGGGTGCAAGGGTGACAAAAATGGCATGGATCACTGTGGTTGTGTTTGAGGGTCCCAGGATGAGGGAAGAGATGAGAATCTTGACTCCATGTTTCAGAAGGCTGAGTTATTATATTATGATATTATATTAAAATGCTATACTAAAAAGAATAGAAAGAAAAGGATCCTTCAGAAGGCTGGAAAGGAATATAAAGGAATGCGGCTGAGTTATTATATTATGATATTATATTAAAATGCTATACTAAAAAGAATAGAAAGAAAAGGGTCCTTCAGAAGGCTGGAAAGGAAAATAAAGAAATTAATAACCAAAATCTTGTGACTGCTCACAGCCTCAATACAGGTGGCTGTGATTGGTCATCGAGTGAAAACAATGCACATAGACCAATGGAAGATGCACTGTTGGTGAACAATGTCCAACCACATTCCACAGCCATCAGATAGTTAATTGTTTACATTTCTTTTCTGAGGCTTCTCACCTAGAACAGGAGAGAAATCCTAGCAAAGGATTTTCATAAAAATATCATGGGGACGGATGGATGGACGGATGGATGGATGATGGATGGATGGATGGATGGATGGATGGATGGATGGATGGATGGACGGACACACAGAGCTTGGCAGAAGCTGGAAGTCAGCAGACGCCAACAGGAATTGTGTTCAGTGTAAGACTGAACCCAGTTCAGAGCGCTGCTCTTCTGAGAACATGGCTGGAAATCCCTAAATCTGATTTTCAAGCACCCTGCAGTTTATCTGGTTAATGTGACTCTCTTGGTGCACATCTCATACCAAGCACTGTGTTAAAATAGAAAAATACAGCCTAGAAATGTATAAAAACATGTAAGATGTTATTTTCATCATCATTCTGTTGTGGAGATGTTCTAACTACCTGCTGAAGTGCCCTGTGGTGTCCTGTTAACAGGTCCCTGAATTCCTCATGCTGGAAGAAGACCAGAGGACTGCACTGAAATGGCAGCTCCTCTTGGAACGAAGCAAGATTTACTTCAAAGTTAGTATTTAATGTTTAATTCAAAACAGGAGCTGTTTTTCACTTTTAAACTTATCCTTTGGGGCAAAACTCTTCTTAGTGTCCCATCTCCCGTTTCTCTGTCCCTATTTCCAGGACAAAATGAAAGTGTTTGACTTCAGCAGTGACAGGCAGATGGCAGAACTGTGTACTCACACAGGAAATAATGCAAATAAATCTGTCAAATGTTCTGTGTAACAGCTGAAAACAATCTCTGTCAAGGTGCTGTGATAACAAAGATCCTTAATTATTTTTCCAGGTTACCTCATCACCCAATTGGAGAACTGGACTAAAAGTGAATCTTCTTTCCTGCAAACTGGCAGATCCCATGGAGGCGAGTCAGAGCTTCTTGGGAAGAGACTGGAATTATTTATAAATGCTAGGAAAGGCTTCCTTCACTCTGCTGTTAGAGATGGAATTCTGCTGTTGTTGGGTTTGGCCAAGTCTGTTCTGATGGTAAAGGAGAGGTGCATGTTGCAATACCTCTAAGTGGGCTTCTGAGTTCATATTTTTGGGTGATTGTACTTTAAAAAGTGTACTTGGGCCTCAGCTTAAATGTTCATTCTACCAAATTCAACCCCTTTCAAGGGGGCTGGGAGATTTCCTCACTTAGCTGAGACCTTGGAAAAAACAGAAATAACAAATAGGTTAAATGAGATTTGTTGAAGTTCTGTAATTTTAACTGCTTTGCTGCTTTTGTGTTAAAGAAATAAAGACCCCCCTTGAAACACTGCCTGGGTTTGTGCTGCACCTTGCTGAGGCCAGACATGGAGCTGTGGGCAAGAGCAGGGCTGATTCTCTTTGGGCAGACTAAGTCTAATTAGAGCAGAGTAATCAATTAGCAGTGACCTCTGACAACCAAAATCAAGCTGAGGCTGTAAGCAGGATTCTGTTCACCAAAGCTGGATTTAAAGAACCCAGGTATGTACATTGTGCCTTCCTCCATGTATTTTTCCCCTATTTTTAATATATTCCTGTCCATAGCTTCCCTCCTGCTGGTGTGTTTGTCCCATCCTCACCTCCTGAGCACGCTGGAGCTCAGCCTGTTTCCAGCAGAGAGAGGAGAGATCCCCCAGCCCTGCTCTGGCAAAGGAACTCTGATCCCCCTGGTGCCCTCCCCAAACCTCCACAGAACCAGGAAATCCTGACAAGCAATCCCAGATTCCATCCCTGGCTCCAGGGTGCCAATAAAGACCCCAAAAATGCTGCCAGCATCCCTCTTGTAGCAATAAACAATTCAACATTTCCCAACCATAACAATTCCCATTCTGAAGGAATGTTTCCAATAACTTAATCCCAACTCTGTCAATACCCAGGGCTGGAGACCAAACTGCAAATGATGCCAGAGATGGGAATGTCTGACAGGCAGGAGGAAATGCAAACAGTACAGACAGAATTCCATCCTTCCTCTTCCAGAACTGTTCACCCTGATGGCTATTGGAATTCTGGGGAAATTCTAAAGGAATTCTTCACTTTCTTCTCCCAGAGTGTTGTGCAGCACCCTGGACTGTGCTGCTCTCACAGAGCTGCTTCTCTTTGGGAGAGAGGATTTTTCTCTGTAGAACTCCCCACTTTTAAAACCAAAGCTTTTCCTAGGAGTTATTAAGATCTGGCTCTGACAAATGGAAGCATTTAGCTTTGGTGCTTTGCATTTATGTAAAACAAAAACCAAAATCCATCTGTTTTTGTTAGAAATGAACCAGTTCTGTGCAACCTTTGAAAATCTAGGTTTTGATGTTTGCACGGGGAGGATTTTTTAAATTATATTTTACAACTTGCTCTGTTGAATTGAAAGAGAACTCGCTGTCATGCAAACCAGTGGGGAGTGCTGGAGCAGCTGGAGCTGGGAACTGGGGAAAGTTACCCAGCGTGGCTTTTAGCAGCTGCAAACACTTAAAAACTCCAACTGCTGCACTGCACTGGGTAACAGCACTGCTGCAGCTACAGTTTTACTAAAAATACATTGAAATCAGTCAAAATAAAAGCCTGGTGGTGATCTTTACCCACATGCTTCTTTATTCTTGATCATTTTGCATTATTTCACTTTTAGAACATATTTCAAGCTCAGTTTAGGGAAAAAAAACAAATCTGCCAAACATCTGGCACACTTCCTGCTGCCTCTGCCCCCTGGAGTGGGAGGAAAAGCCATCCTTCTTTAATTTGTGTGTTTGAAAAAAGCAGGGAGGAATCACAAAATTAATCCAAACAATCAAACATCTTTCTCTTGTAGAGGAAACTCTTTCTGAAGCTGCAATTCTTGATTTAGGGTTCCACATCCACACATAAACCTTTGATTCTCCACAGCACAGCTGAGCCTTAGCTCCTACATCATCACTTGAATTGTTTTGATCAGTAATTTTTATTTTAAGGCCATACTCAAAGCATCAGCAGAAGAGAAGCACACACAGAAGGACAGCCAGGCCCATTCCCCTCTCCAATGTCTCCATTGCCAGTTCCCAGGTATGGTTTTGGAAGTAAATTTTGGCATCTGGAGCTTCTGGGCTGCACCTGCTCCAGGCTGGGCTGGACTCAGGAGTGCTGAAGCCTCGGTGGCAACGGGGCTGTGGCAGTCAAACACGTTTTGTGCTCCCGGGGGCCGCGCCCTGTGCCACCCTGAACTTCATGGACACCACGTCCCTGATCCCCGCCTCGATCTCATCGTTGGCCTCCACGGACCCCACTCCTTTGGGAGAGCCCGTGAGAATCAAGTCCCCTTCTTCCAAGGCGAACACGTGGCTGATGTAGCTGATCAGGTAAGGGATGGAGAAGATCATGGAGGAGGTGTCCCCCTCCTGCCTCAGCTTCCCGTTCACCTTCAGCCAGATCTGCAGCTTGTGCGGGTCCGGGATCTTCTCCTTGGGCACGAACTCACTGACGGGGCAGGACGAGCCGAACCCTTTGGCCAAGGTCCAGGGCAGCCCCTTCTTCTTGCACTCCTCCTGGGTGTCGCGGGCCGTCATGTCCAGGCACAGGGCATAGCCCGCCACGTGCTCCATGGCCGCGTCCGGCGGCACGGCCTGCGCCCTGCGGCCGATGAGCACCCCCAGCTCCACCTCGTGGTGCAGGTTGCGGCAGTAGTGGGGCCGCACGATGGGGGACCCCTCCCGCACGTAGGCCGAGGAGGGCTTGAGGAAGAAGAGCGGCTCGGCGGGCAGGGCGCTGCCCATCTCCTTGGCGTGCTCCGCGTAGTTGCGCCCCACGCACACGATGTTCCTGCCCCACTCCCAGAAGCGGGACAGCGGTTTGGAGCTGCCCATGGCCGCCCTTGCCGCGTCCTTGCCGGGCCGCTGCTGCCGCTCCTCCTCCGCGGGCCGAGCGGGCGGGCCGGGGGCCGGGCCCGTGGGTGCCTCGCGGCCCGAGCAGGCCGGCAGCTGCTGGGCTGCAGCCGGGCCGAGCCGGGCCGAGCCCGTCGCGGAGGCCCCGCGGAGCCCCGGAGGGCGGTCAGTGCTCGGGGAGGAGGGGGGGGCCGGGCGGCGGTGACAGCTCGCACCGGTGACGGAACCGACCGCACTCCGTCCGAGTCTGCGGCTGCATTTCGGGCCTGATCCTCGGAGCCTGCCCTGGGCCCTCTGGGAGGTGTCCCCAGGTGGTTTTGCATCACTGGGCGTTTAAGACGTGGCTGTGATGAGTGAGGACCCGGACAGTGCCGCAGCTGCAGGGTGGCAGTGCCAGCCCGAGCTGTGGCAGCTCCGGAGGTCCTGGGATCTGCCCCTTCCACCCTGCCGGCCCTGGGATCTGCTCCTGGGATCTGCCCCTTCCACCCTGCCGGCCCTGGGATCTGCCCCCAGGATCTGCCCCTTCCACCCTGCCGGCCCTGGGAGCTGCCCCCAGGATCTGCCCCTTCCACCCTGCCGGCCCTGGGATCTGCTCCTGGGATCTGCCCCTTCCACCATGCCGGCCCTGGGATCTGCTCCTGGGATCTGCCCCTTCCACCCTGCTGGTCCTGGGAGCTGCCCTGGCTTCGCACCCATTTCTTGGAGCCACAAACTCTCTGGGTATCCCAAAAATCCCTGCCGAGTGTGAGGAGTGAGCGTGGTTCTGGTGGGGCAGCACAGCAGCTGGGCGTGCAGTCATTCCTGAGTGACAGCCCCGCTCTGAACGGGAATTTTCCACTCTTTTATGTAATAAAGTGAGTAACCCCAGACGTTGTGGAGGCAGTGCAGGAAGCAGCCGGGTTCTGAGGGAACCTGCGTGCTGTCAGTGCCCAGCTGGCATCAACACTTCAGCTGTGCCCTGATCCATCCCACGAGCCCAGCTCCCACTCCTCTGCTCCAGGCTGGGACAGAGCTGGGCCAGAGGGGAGTCACTGGGCAGAGCTGTGTGTGTGAATTAATGAATTAATTAATGAATTAATGAATTCTGGGCAGAGCTGTGTGTGTGACACGGTCTGGGCTGGACAGGTCTGAGCAGGGCTGCTCTGTCCTGAGCTGCACATGGCAACTCACAACACGGTGAGTTTCATTCTTGGTGGATGTTTTCTCATCCCTTTGTTGAAATTACATGTTTGGAACCATTTCCTTATGTGGTGCAGCTTGTTTGTTTGTTTGGTAAGAATTGCAAATTACACACGCAAAGAGACTGTGGGATCCGGGCCAAGGTTGGAGATGGTTCATAGGAAAGAAGCATATTAAGTATGTGAATATTTCCTTTAAGTTAGGGTTGGGTTGTTTTCTTTTGTTTGGTTGTATTTTTTTTCCTAGTTGGTGTCTGGCCTGCACATAAACACCCAGTATAGATAACTCTTGTGACTGACAGCATCCAAAAGTTCTCCCTGTTGGCGAGCAGTTGTTTTTTGGGCATTTTTTTCCCCCATCAAAGAATAGTAAGGGGTTTTTTTGTGTTCTTTTTTTGAAAGGAGTCTTCTCCAGAGGAGCACTGCAGGTAGGGATGCTTCTCCCAGTCCTGTAAATACCCAGTGCATGCTGTTGCATTGTGCTTTGGGTTTTTGGTTTTTTTGGTGTTCTTTTTTTGAAAGGAGTCTTCTCCAGAGGAGCACTGCAGGTAGGGATGCTTCTCCCAATCCTGTAAATACCCAGTGCATGCCTGTTGCATTGTGCTTTAGATTTTTGGTTGTTTTTTTTTTGAGCACTATGTTTAATTTCAGTGGTTTCCCTTCCCTCATGAGCAGAGATGGTGGAAGGGGAAGAAGCTCTGGGCAGGAGGGTTGTGCCAGAGGGCCCTGAGAGCTCCCTGTGCCTGGGCTGGGCTGGCAGCAGATCTGCAGGACTGTGGGGCTCCTGCAGAGCTGCTCTTATCAGGGGTGGGGACAGTGGGACAGGGTGAGCAGCAGCACGGGGACCCTCCCTGTGCCACCGAGGGAGGTGGCCAAGCAGGAAAGTCAGGAGCCTTTGGCAGAGTCAGTGGTGCAGAATAAAATGGGTCTGAGCCAGCACAGGCACCTGTGGCTTGTGCAAACACCTCGTGGGTGCTCAGGCAGCAGTTCCTGAGCTGCAGGGACTGGCACCCCAAACCTGCCAGGGTCTGAGCTCTGCTCTGCCCTTCAGGGACTGGCACCTCAAACCTGCCAGGGTCTGAGCAGAGCTCTGAGCTGCAGGGACTGGCACCCCAAACCTGCCAGGGTCTGAGCTCTGCTCTGCCCTGCAGGGACTGGCACCCCAAACCTGCCAGGGTCTGAGCTCTGCTCTGCCCTGCAGGGACTGGCACCCCAAACCTGCCAGGGTCTGAGCTCTGCTCTGCCCTGCAGGGACTGGCACCCCAAACCTGCCAGGGTCTGAGCTCAGCTCTGCCCTGCAGGGACTGGCACCCCAAACCTGCCAGGGTCTGAGCAGAGCTCTGCCCTGCAGGGACTGGCACCCCAAACCTGCCAGGGTCTGAGCTCTGCTCTGCCCTGCAGGGACTGGCACCCCAAACCTGCCAGGGTCTCAGCTCTGCTCTGCCCTGCAGGGACTGGCACCTCAAACCTGCCAGGGTCTGAGCAGAGCTCTGAGCTGCAGGGACTGGCACCCCAAACCTGCCAGGGTCTGAGCTCTGCTCTGCCCTGCAGGGACTGGGATCCCAAACCTGCCAGGGTCTGAGCAGAGCTCTGCCCTGCAGGGACTGGCACCCCAAAGCTGCCAGGGTCTGAGCTCTGCTCTGCCCTGCAGGGCCCCAGCAGTGCCAGAGCTCGCTGGCTTTGCTTCCCTTCCTTCAGTTTGTGTGTAACACCTCTCAGGGTTGTTGTTTCTGTGAGAGCCTGTTGTTTCTGTGCACTGAGCAGTGGAGCCCAGCTTATTTGCATCTGGAATTGGCTTCTTGGATCTGATTAAACATTGAACCAAAAGCAAACATGGAAGCTCTGCTGTTGCATCAGGGCATGAGTAAGAGCCCTGAGTTACCTGGCCGGGTAGGGAGCCTTCCTCCCTTGTTTTCTCTCCTTGTGCAGTGCAGGATGACATTTCCCCCAGAAATACAAACTGGATATTTCTGTCGGAGCAGTGTGTGTATTTCTGTATTTCTCCTTTTTGTTTTTGCCCTCCTTCCTTTTTGTTTTTTGGCTCTGACGTGTCCTTTGTACCTTTTTTTGCAAAGTCACTGTCCCAGGCTGACCTTTGGCCAGCTCCATTCTGCTCTCCTGCCCCTTGAAATCTCCTCTCTGATGCAAGTCAAAGTTGTCCCTGCGTGGAAAACAAAGTGTGCTGTCCTTCTTGGGGCAGCTGTGCAGCACCCAGAGCCTTGAGGGCCACCAGGGTGGCCTCTCTCCTCGTGTGTGGAGGAGGCAGCTGGGGCTGTGCTGTGAGCTGGGGCACCTGCCGTGCCCTGTCCCCCCTGTGCCCCTCCCAGGGCTGAGCTCGGGCTGTTTTTGGGTGCCCAGGTCCAGCACAGCTGCGAGCTAAATTCCTGCACACAGAGCACGAGCTGAGGGAGCCCAGGACAGTGAGGCAGGCCGACATGAAGGTGGAAATCCTGCCAGCCCTCACCGACAACTACATGTACCTGCTCATCGACCAGGACACCAGGGAGGCTGCCATAGTTGACCCCGTGCAGCCCCAGAAGGTAACACCCCCCTGGCTCTGGGATGGCTTTCCAGGATGTCCTTCCAGGAGGGAACGAGCCCCAGGCTGCCTCAGGTGTGGGGGAAAGGCTGGAAGGGACAGCCAGGGGTCACCCCAGCATTGCTGTGTCCCTCCCTCACTCATCCAGGGGTTGCTGTGTCCCTCACCCCAGGGATTGTTGTGTCCCTCCTTCACTCCAGGGTTTGCTGTGTCCCTCCCTCCCTCCCTCACTCACCCACCCAGGGATTGCTGTGTCCCTCACTCACCTCAGGAGTTTGTGTTCCTTCTTCACTCCAGGGATTGTTGTGTCCCTCACTCACCCCAGGGATTTCTTTGTCCTTCACCCCAGGGGTTGCTGTGTTCCTCACTCACCCTAAAGATTGCTGTCCCTCACCCCAGGGATTGCTGTCCCTCATTCCAGGGGTTGCTGTGTCCCTCACTCACCCCAGGAATTGCTGACCTGGTTTGGGATTTTGGCCTTAATTTGATGTAGGGCAGAAAAGGGAGATGGGGCTTGGGGCTGGGTCAGGGCTCGCGTGCTGCTCTCTGCCTCCAGCCTGGGTGGGGTGAGCTCCTGCAGGGCTGCTGGGGCTCTCACTCCTCGTGCCCAGGTGCCACCAGGGGTGCTGCCAGCTCCTGCCACGGTGTGACTCTCCTCCTGTGTCCCTCCTGCAGGTTTTGGATGCAGTCAAAAAGCACGGAGTGAAGCTGACCACTGTCCTGACCACCCACCACCACTGGTGAGCAGCCTGTGCTGGTCCCTCACACACGGCCCAGGTGACCTCTGAGCAGCAAAGGCGTGAGCAGAAGGATCAGAGCTCATTCCTCTGGCCTTGCTCTGACCAGATGCCTTGTGCAGAGCTGTGTGGCAGTGCCTTTCACCTTTAAAATGCAGATTTTTGCAGTGCCTGGGTGTGGGAGGGAGCCCATTGGTGCTGAGGTGCCAGGACAGGCCCGCGAGGCGTCCTGCAGTCAGCATTGTGGGAGGATCACACAGCTGCAGACCAGCTCTGCCAGGGCTGTAAAATGAATGTTTTGCTGTAGTAACCTGTCTGTGGGTCACTCTGGAGAGTGAAACAACCAGCCCTGAGCTGGACAAACCAGCAGCACAGCAGTGCTGGGCTCTGGGGTAGCTGTGTGCCTGCTCCCTGTGTTTTGTGGGATGCTGGATTGCACATTTTCCACTCACCCCATTCCCTCCCTGCCCCACTTGCTGCAGAGGTCACTGGGAGCCCCTAAGGCTGCTGTTTCCCAACTGGGGATGGACTTGTCAGGGATTGATTCCCCCTCTGACTGCCCTAATTACTGGAGAAATTATCTCCACTCCTGTTGTCATGAGCTGTCCTTGGCTGTGAGGAGTGACAGATCCTGGGAGAGGCTGGCTCAGAAGTGATCCCCTGGAGCTTACCCCTGCCCTCCCCACGACCATAAATCTGTGTTCATCCCTCCCCAAATCCCTTTTTCCCCTTCCAGGGACCATGCTGGAGGCAATGAGAAGCTGGTGAAGATGGAGCCGGGGCTGCGCGTCTACGGGGGGGACAGCAGGGTGGGGGCCCTGACCCAGAGAGTGTCCCACCTGACAGCTCTCAAGGTAAAGGGGCGTCCCCTCCTTGTGGCACAGCTGTGTGCCCACCTGGGCTGGGCAGCTCTGAACTCCCCTGGGCTGTGGGGGATGGCTGAAGTGCAGCTGGCACCGTTTTCCAGCTCTGGGACTGCGACCCCTCTGCCTTGTGTGAGGGCAGCACTGGGGCAGCTGGGACATGCTGGGGGTCCCTGTGCAGCTGGGGGACAGGGCAGGGACAGGGTGACAGGGGCAGTGTGACAGGGCAGGAGCTGTGTGACAGGAGGGGCTGTGTGACAGGACAGGGACAGTGTGACAGGGCAGGGACAGTGTGACAGGGACAGTGTGACAGGGCAGGGACAGTGTGACAGGGCAGGGACAGTGTGACAGGGACAGTGTGACAGGGCCAGGGACAGTGTGACAGGAGGGGCAGTGTGACAGGAGGGGCTGTGTGACAGGACAGGGACAGTGTGACAGGGCCAGGGACAGTGTGACAGGGCCAGGGATTGTGTGACAGAGCAGGGACAGTGTGACAGGGACAGTGTGACAGGGCAGGGACAGTGTCACAGGGCAGGGACAGGGTGACAGGGACAGTGTAACAGGACAGGGACAGTGTGACAGGGCAGGGACAGTGTGACAGGGACAGTGTGACAGGGCCAGGGACAGTGTGACAGGAGGGGCAGTGTGACAGGAGGGGCTGTGTGACAGGACAGGGACAGTGTGACAGGGCCAGGGACAGTGTGACAGGGCAGGAACTGTGTGACAGGAGCTGTGTGACAGGACAGAGACAGTGTCACAGGGCAGGGATTTTGTGACAGGGCAGGGACAGTGTGACAAGACAGAGACAGTGTAACAGGGACAGTGTGACAGGGCCAGGGACAGTGTGACAGGAGGGGCAGTGTGACAGGAGGGGCTGTGTGACAGGACAGGGACAGTGTGACAGGGCCAGGGACAGTGTGACAGGGCAGGAACTGTGTGACAGGAGCTGTGTGACAGGACAGAGACAGTGTCACAGGGCAGGGATTGTGTGACAGGACAGGAACAGTGTGACAGGAGGGACAGTGTGACAGGGCCAGGGATTTTGTGACAGGGCAGGGACTGTGTGACAGAACAGAGACAGTGTAACAGGGACGGTGTGACAGGGCCAGGGATTGCGTGACAGAGCAGGGACAGTGTGACAGGGCCAGGGATTGTGTGACAGAGCAGGGACAGTGTGACAGGGACAGTGTGACAGACAGGGACAGTGTGACAGGGCAGGGATTGTGCTCTGCCAGGAGCACAGTGACATCCAGGAGAGCAGACCCAGGTGTTCCTGGGGGTGCCAGCTGGAAGGTGGGGTGAGCACAGCAGTGCCAGCTGCTGCCTGGCTGTGCCCTGCTTGCAGCACAGCTGGCAGGTGACAGCACTGCTGGGACAGGAACAGGCAGGCGTGAAGGGCACTGCTGGCCCGGGGTGCAGCCCGGGAGGGGCAGCACAGGAAGGTGGGCAGATGAGGCTGTGTTGATTCCTTGCCTTTCCCTCAGTGCCATCCACTTCTCCCCTTCAGCTCCATTTCTGTTTGGAGCTTTTTTCACGCTCCATCAGCTTTGTTTAGGATTCTCTGTTGGCTCTTGCTGCCAGCCAGGCTTTGAGTCCCTGAGCATGGAAATGGAAGGATCTGGCAGTTCCCTTTGTCAGGACACCTGCTTGGAGGAGCAGCTCCCTGGCAGCCCTCCCTCCTGGGCTCTCCCAGGAGCAGAGCTGCTGCTTCCCGACCACACTGGGGCAAGTTTAGGGCCATTAGAGCACTAAGAGTAGCAATTCTTTTCTAACCATGCCATTGCAGCTTCAGCTTTAGTGTTCTGCCTTCTTCCCAGGTGGGATCTCTAAGTGTGAAATGCCTCAGTACGCCGTGTCACACCTCGGGCCACATCTGTTATTATGTGACTAAGCCAAATAGCTCCGAGCCACCTGCAGTTTTTACAGGTGAGGAGTTGGGAGGTTCCCTTGCAAAAACAGAAGCTGCCCCTCTCTGCCTGGGTGCCTGTTGCTCTGGATGTGCCTCCCTCCCTTCCTGCCAGGGCAGCTGCTGAACATGCACGCCTTGCTCCCCTTCCCAAGCAGGAGCTGTAGGTGGAGCTGGGGAAGCCCCTGTGGATGTGTAAGCCAGGGCTGCACACCCTGCAGGCATCAGGAGCGAGCCCTGGATGAGTCCTACATCCAGCTTTTTTTTTTTTTGTGAAAAAAGAGCTGTTGGTTTCCTGTCTCAGGCCAAACTGGCTGATCCCAAACCCTGTTGCTTTTCCATATATCTGTGCTCATGTCTGACAGCAGAGAGAGGAGAGAATAGGGGATCAGAGAGGGCTGTGCTCCATGCTGGTGGCCAGGGCCTGGATCCTGGCTTGGGGAGAAGGATTCCCCTTCCCTGGGGCTGTGCTTCATCCCTGTGTTCTCCAGAGCCCACAGAACCTCCTGCATGGAAGAGAAAGAGCCTTAAACATGATTTCAAGGAGCACTGGGGAGAAAATAGAGGCGACTCATCTTTGTTCAGTTTCACAGCAAAGAACAAGCTTTCCTTGTCCCCTGCAGGAGGGACAGCAGGGGACAGGGGCTGCCCCCAGGCAGGAGGTGCTGGCAGGAGGTGCCTGGTGATGCTCCCTGCCCCCAGCGTTGGTGTGGCACGCAGTGGCACAGCCTGGCTGTCCCCGTGCTCAGCGCTGGGGCAGCAGTGCCAGGGCTGAGCCCTCAGCCTGCTGTGGCCCTGATGCCATGCCACCCCTGCAGGTGACACCCTGTTCGTGGCTGGCTGTGGGAAGTTCTTCGAGGGCACCCCGGAGGAGATGTACAAGGCACTGATTGAGATTTTGGGCAGCCTGGACCCCAGAACGGTACAAACCTCTCCTTTGGTGTGAGTGAGCCAGCCCAAAGCAGCACACAAAGCAGAGAAACACCCTGAGGCTGTGCAGAGAGACTGCTGTGTGCAGGGGATGGATGCCTGCAGGAATTCTGGGGGGCTGGAGAGCTGCAGTGCCCTGGAAAGGACTGACCTGCCCCAAGTGTGTCTGTGCTTTGTGGGGAAGGAGCAGGGCTGGTTGTTAAAGGCTGCTGAGCTGGACTTGGGGCTCCCTCACCTGTTCAGCTGGAAGCTCGTCCTGGCACTTGTGCCTGTCCCCAGTGGGGGTGTTGGGTTGAGTGTGTTGTTCCTGGCAGTCCCCCTTGGTGGCTTTGCAGTGCCCAGTGTCACTGTCCCTTCCTGTTCCCAGAGGGTTTACTGTGGCCACGAGTACACCATCAACAACCTCAAGTTTGCTCGGCACGTGGAACCCAGCAACCCCAGCATCCAGGAGAAGCTGGCCTGGGCCAAGGTGAGCTGCTCTTCCTTCCCTGCACACAGGGCCTTGCTGAGGAGCTGGAGGAGAGGGGACAGTGCTGGGGAGAATGGGGCGTTAGGAGCCAGGAGCTGCAGGATGCTGTGCTGCAGGGCAGCAGGGTTTGGCTGTGCCCACAGTTTGCTGCCTGGGGGAGAAGTTCCCTGCCTGGAAACTCCTGTTGTGTCCAGGACTCTCCCTGCTCCCCTGAATTCCTGGTGGAGCAGCCCTGTGTCCCCCATTGCAGGCCCAGTACGACAGTGGAGAGCCCACCATCCCCTCCACCATCGCCGAGGAGTTCACCTACAACCCCTTCATGAGAGTGAGGTAGGGGCTGCTGCTGGGGCTGTGGGAGGGAGAGCTGTCCCAGGGCCTCCAAGGCTCTCACTGGCTGTCCTGGCAGAAGGGTCCTGGATCTGGGGGTGCTGCTGAGCACCATTCCCTGACTCAGGAGGCAGAACAGCCTTTGGTGTGTCCTGTTCCCTCATCCAGCAGGTTCTGCTGGGGCACAAAAGTGCCATTTCCTCCTGAGCCTTGGAGCCAGGCTGAGAGCTGTGCCAGAGCCCAGTCTCTGGTGCTGAACCAGCCTTGAAGCCTGACCCTGGTGCCTGCAGAGCTGGGGCTCCATCCTGAGCCTGCCCTTCCCTCCTGGCAGGGAGAAGTCAGTGCAGGAGCACGCTGGGGAGAGCGACCCTGTGCGGGTCATGGGGGCCATCAGGAAAGAGAAGGACAACTTCAGAGTGCCCAAGGACTGAGCCCTGCCTGCATCCCTTCAGTCATCACTTTACTGCCACTTCAAGTGTCACTTAGACCTTCCAGATGTTTTAGGAGTCAAATCTTCTGTCGTGGTTGAGACAGGTTTTCTTTAGGTTTTTTTTGTTTTAATTAAGAAAAAAAAAGCACTTTGCCCTTGTTGAGATGTTCTACAGCATATTTATATTATGATGAAGATTATTTATCCTCCTCTTGCTCTCTCAAGCTGTCACGTGTCACCTGCAGATCATTGTGCAAGTGCTGGTGTGAGACTGGGAGGGTCAAACCTGGAGGTTGGGAAGAAGCTCCTGTCCTTTCTGGGACTGAGATCTTTGTGTGAAGCAGAGACCAAACACAAGAGCTGAAGATTCCAATGTTTCCTCCTTGCTGCTTCTTCAACCTTCTGAGTGTCCTCCTGCTCCACTAAACCAGCTCCAGGGCCAGACCTGCAGTGCCAGTGCTGCCTCAGGTGTCACCTGGGAGCTCCACGGGCTGCTCTGGCTCTGGGGTGGCTCTGGGGCCACCCAGCTGCTCTCTTGTCCCCAGGCTTTGCTGTGCTTGCCCCCTGTGGGTCCCCAGGCTGTTGCATGAACCTGCTGCCTGCTCTCCCCTGTGCCCTGTGTGTGACTGTGCCAGGGCTCTGGCTGCTGGCTCAGAATGCAGGACCTGCCACTCCTGGTGAGTGGCTGTCCCCTGGGCTGTGGTGACACCCCTGCAGCAGGCTGGGGCCTGGCAGTGACAGCAGCTGAGCAGCTGTTACCTGTCCCCAGGTGAGCAGGGATGTGGGTGGCACCGGGTCTCCATTTGCTTTAAAATGCTGAATTTTGTGTAGTTCAGAGAGAAAAGTGGTGCCTGAAGCTGTGGTGTCTCCTGGCACGCTGTGCTGCCACTCCTGAGTGTGACTGTCCTGAGGCTGGGCAGAGGGGAAATAAAAACAGCTGAAAGCAGAGGTCGTTAACTCCGATTTAATGATTTCTTGGGTTTGGAGTGGAGATTGAAGGGAATCAAATGGAAGTGTCATTCTACCTGATCCTGGGCTGGGTGGGTGGCATTGTGGGGTCCCCAGGCTTTAATGGCAGCTGTGTTTTTGTGAAAGGGGAACGGGGAGGGTTCAGCTCTGGTTTTGCTGCCTGTGAGTGCCATCCCTCCTCACAAGTGGCATTTGGGCAAGGACAAGAGGGACATGGAGGGGAACAGGGCTGGAGCCCCAGGAGGGGCTGAGGGAGCTGGGAAAGGGCTGGAGAATCCCTGAGGGAGCTGGGGAGGGGCTCAGCCTGGAGAAAAGGGGGATCAGGGGCAATTTCAGTCTCTGCACAGCTCCTGCCAGGAGGGGACAGCCGGGGGGATTTGGGATCTTATCCCAGGGAACAGGGACAGGAGGAGAGGGAACGGCCTCAGGCTGGGCCAGGGCAGCTCAGGGGGGGTTTTGGGAGAATTTCCTCCTGGAGGGGCTGCCCAGCCCTGGCCCAGCTGCCCAGGGCAGGGTGGAGTCCCCATCCCTGAGGGGTTTAACAGCCCTGGGCATGTGGCACTTGGGGACAGGGGACAGTGCTGGCTTTGATTTTGGGTGGAATGGTTGGATCCCATCTCAGATGACTTTTCCAACCTCACCAATTCCATGTGGGGGCCATGGTGAGCCCTGCCCCAGCGCTGGTGTCGGCTGGGGAAGCTCGGCTCGGCTCGGCTCAGCTCCCTGTGCCTTTGGGTTCCCTGCCCTCGGGGTGGGTGGAGCACGAATTCCGGTGTCCGGCACCGCTCTGCACCTTCTCCCCGCGCTGCTGCTGCCCTCCAGTGCCACCAGCGCCACCAACCAGTGCCACCAGCGCCACCAGTGCCAGCATCTCCTCGTCCCCCGCTGGCCCGGGGCTGATTTTGGGGGCAGGGCCGGGGGTGCCCCTGCTCCCCGCAGCCCGGGGCTGTCCCCTGTCGCTGTCCCCTCGCTGTCCCCGTCGCTGTCCCCGTCGCTGTCCCGTCGCTGTCCCCTCGCTGTCCCCTCGCTGTCCCCCGTCGCTGTCCCGTCGCTGTCCCCTCGCTGTCCCGTCGCTGTCCCGTCGCTGTGCCCTGCCGCCGTGCCGGGGCCGTGCGCGCTCCGCCCGCCCCGCGCTGCGTGTCCCGCCCCGCACACGGCGGCACCGCCCCGGTGGCGGCGCTGGGGCCGCGCCGGGGCCCCGCAGCCCCGGGCCATGAAGGTGAAGGTGATCTCCGTGCTGGAGGACAACTACATGTACCTGGTGATCGAGGAGAGCACCCGGCTCGCCGTGGCCGTGGACGCCGCGGTCCCCAAGAGGGTGAGCGGGGGGTGGCGGTGGCGCTGTCCCCTCGGCGGGGCATCCCCGGGCAGGACGGAGCCCTCCGTGCCGGGCTGGGGGCTGGGAGCCTTTCCCTGGATGCCCGAGCCCTGCGGGGTCACCCCAAACCCAGCGCTGCGGATGCACGGCCAGCCCCTTCCCTGCCCCCGTGTCGCCGTGCCCGGTGTCCCGGTGCCAGCCCTCCGCTGTCGCGGGTTTCCAGCGTTTGGTGCTGGCATTTCCTTCCTCCCGCAGCCCCGGTGTTCCCCCGGCATCCGGAGCCCCCGGGAGCCGGGCCGGGGCTGGCGCTGCCCGCTGGCCTCGCCGAGAGTGGCCGGGCTGGGTGGCACGGTGTCCCTGGCGTGGCGGTGGCACCGCGCTCCCCTCTGTGCCTTAACACCGGCCAGGAATGTCCCCGTGGCCGTGGAATGAGCGCGGTGCCATCGCCCTGCCCCGGGCAGGGTCACGCCTGTGTCCCACCCTCAGCCCGTGGCTCCTCAGGGTGTGATTCTGGGGGATTTTGGGGGTTCCCCTGGCTGCTGGCACAGGGGACATGTCACTGTGTGGGTGTGTGTCACCTCCCCTGCCCTCCCACTCTGCCCTGTCCTTTTCAGCTGCTGGAGATCATCAGGAAGGAGGACGTGGTGCTCAAGGCCATCCTCACCACCCACCACCACTGGTAGGTGTGGCTGTGTCCCCATGGGCACGGTGCCCAATCCCAATTCCAATCCCAGTCCCAATTCCTGTCCCAATCCCATTCCCGATCCCAATCCCATTCCCAGTCTCAATCCCAGTCCTGATCCCATTCCCAGTCCCATTCCCAACACCAGTCCCAGTCCCGTTCCCAGTCCCATTCCTAATCCTGTTCCCATTCCCAGTCCCGTTCCCAGTCCCAATCCCAGTCCCATTCCTAATCCTATTCCCATTCCCAGTCTCGTTCCCAGTCCCAATCCCAGTCCCATTCCTAATCCTATTCCCATTCCCACTCCCGTTCCCAGTCCCAATCCCATTCCCGTTCCCACTCTCAATCCCATTCCCGTTCCCGTTCCCAGTCCCGTTCCCATTCCCGTTCCCATTGCCATTCCCAGTCCCATTCCCATTCTCAATCCCATTCCAGTCCCAATCCCGTTCCCAATCCCAGTCCCATTCCCGTTCCCAGCCCCGTTCCCGTTCCCATTCCCATTCCCAGTCCCGTTCCCGTTCCCATCCCGGTCCCGTTCCCATCCCAGCACACCAACCTCACCCAGATCCTGGGGGCTCTGCCCATGGACACGGTGAGTGCCCTCCCCTCCCTGGGGGCTCCCGGGGCCGGGAGGGGGCTCAGGGCAGGGGTTCCAGCCTGGGCCTTGCCCTGGCAGCGGGTCTGACGCCAGCTGCCTCCTGCAGAAGGTTTTCTGTGGCCACGAATACACCGTCAGGAACCTCAAATTCGCCTTGAAGGTGGAGCCAGAGAATGAAGTGGTGAAGGAGAAGCTGGCGTGGGCCAAGGTAAGTGGCAGTGCCCCCTGTGCCAGGTGGGGAGCAGGGTGAGGGATGGCAGTGGGTTTGGACACCTCTGTGCCCTGGCAGCAGAGGGATGACGAGGACCTGCCCACGGTGCCCTCCACGCTGCAGGAGGAGTTCCTGTACAACCCCTTCCTGCGGGTCACGTAAGCACTGCTGGGATCCTGCCCCAAAACCCGCTCCTCTTCCTCTCCTGCACCATCCCCGTTCCCAATCCCCCTCCTCTTCCTCTCCTGCACCATCCCTGTTCCCAAACCCGCTCCTCTTCCTCTCCTGCACCATCCCCGTTCCCAAACCCTGCTGGGAAATCCCAGCCAGGCTGAGGGGAGGCTGCCCGGACACGGGGTGACCCCAGAGCAGGGTGGGGTGCCCTGCTGTCCCCTGCTGTCCCCGGGCTCAGCAGGCTGTCCCCTTGCAGGGAGGAGGCCGTGCAGAGGTTCACTGTTCCCAAACCCCCTCCTCCTCCTCTCCTGCACCATCCCTGTTCCCAATCCCCCTCCTCCTCCTCTCCTGCACCATCCCTGTTCCCAATCCCCCTCCTCCTCCTCTCCTGCACCATCCCTGTTCCCAAACCCCCTCCTCCTCCTCTCCTGCACCATCCCCGATCCCAAACCCTGCTGGGAAATCCCAGCCAGGCTGAGGGGAGGCTGCCCGGACACGGGGTGACCCCAGAGCAGGGTGGGGTGCCCTGCTGTCCCCTGCTGTCCCCGGGCTCAGCAGGCTGTCCCCTTGCAGGGAGGAGGCCGTGCAGAGGTTCACGGGCAGGACAGAGCCCGTGGAGGTGCTGAGGGCTCTGCGCTCCCACAGGGACAACTTCAAGAAGCCCAAGGAGAGGCCCAACCCCCAGGCCATGCTGGCCTTTGACTGGGGGCTCTTCGGGCCCTTCCTGGAGAAGAAGTGACACCCCCGTGGTGCCAGGGCTCCCTCCTGGCCGGGCCCAGCCCGGGTTGGCTCCAGCCAGGCTGGGTTTCCTCTGCAAGCTGCTTGTGTGAGGCTGCTGTGCTCTGCTCTGCTCCCCTCTGGGACCCCTTTGGAGGCTCTGGGACCCCCCTCGTGCTGGGATGGTGGCAGAGGGTCAGGACGTGCCTTGGAGCAGGGGACAGTCCCACTTTGGGGGGCTGCCGTGGAAGGGGGCCAGGGATGCTCAGGGATTGTGGTGCTGTGCCCCACGGAGCACCAGGCTCCCCTGGCTGCCCTGCAGTCCAGGGCTGCTGGGGTGGTGGCTTTGGGACTCCTGGGGGTCCTCCTGGCCCTGCTGTCCTGCTGCAGCCCCCACAGCCCCTCTGGCCCCGTGTCCTGTGTGAGGGACACCTGGATTCCCCCAGGGGCACTGGGAACTGACTGGTGGCACTGGTGGCACTGGTGCCCACCCAGCTCCCCGTGGAAGGGGGCCAGGGATGCTCAGGGATTGTGGTGCTGTGCCCCACGGAGCACCAGGCTCCCCTGGCTGCCCTGCAGTCCAGGGCTGCTGGGGTGGTGGCTTTGGGACTCCTGGGGGTCCTCCTGGCCCTGCTGTCCTGCTGCAGCCCCCACAGCCCCTCTGGTCCCATGTCCTGTGTGAGGGACACCTGGATCCCCCCAGGGGCACTGGGAACTCACTGGTGGCACTGGTGCCCACCCAGCTCTAGCCCTGTGCTGACAAACCCCTCCCCACAGCAGGGTTTGGGTGGGCTCCCCCTCTTTTTTCCCTGTTTTCCAGTAGGTCCCACAGGGATTCCTGTCGGGTTTTGTGTCCCAGTGGCTGCCTTGGGGAGCCCTTGGCCCCTGTGGGGTGTCCAGGAGGAGCCAGGTCTGCCCCAGGAGGGATTTCCCAAGCTGGGACAGAGTTTAGGCAGCCAAGAACAGAGTTCTGCCACGCATCCCCTTCTGCTTTTTGCAAGATAAAAACTGGAAAACACTCAGTGCCAACTGCATGGACACTGCCTTGTCAAGAGCCAGGGAGCAGCTGGGGCTCCCAGGCCTCCCCACCTTCACTTGGTGCAAAACCAGGGCTGTGTTTTATTTCTTTTTGTCTGAGAAAGGAGCAGAGCTTTATTTGCAGGTGTGGGGAGGCACTTCACACCAGTGAAGTCATTCCTTTTTTTTTGTGTAGAAAATGAGGGTGTGATGGCAGCTCACAGCACTGGGACAGAGCTGATTTCAGGGATTTTCCTGTGTGGACTGTGAATTTCTTTGTTGCCACTGGAGTCTGGTTTGGGGCTTTTTCCTGTGCTACAAACCAAGTTTTGGTTGTTTTTTTTTTTTGCTTTTATTAAGTTATAGTTTGGATTTATTTTGCATGGAAGGATTTATCCAGCTGCAAAAGCTCCCTTGGTACCACGGCCTGCATTCCTCAGTTCCCATGAAACGCTGGAGTTGTGGATGCCCCCTCTGGAATTTCCTTTATCCTGGGAGCAGGGATGGCCCTGGGGTGTGAGCCTGCTCCACACCTCGAAGCTGGGACAAACTGCAGCTGGTGTGGTGGCAGAGCAGGGAGCCAGGGTGGCTGCAGTGACCTCTGAGTGTGCTGGTGGCCTGGGGACTGGGGAAGTGAGCTCTGCAGCCCTGGTGCTTTCACCTCCAGCTGGTTCAGCCTCACTGGCTGTGCATCCCTGGGCTGCTGTGCCTGTGCCAGCCTGGAGCCCCTCCCTGGCCCTCTCCTGCTTCAGCCAAAGCCCTGCAAGGCACAGGGAATTCACTGGAAGCACCAGTCTGCTCCTCAGGAGGGAGGGGAGGGGGCAGCAGGGGCAGGCTGATGCCTTAGAACACTGGGAGGTCATGCATGATCAGCAACAGCTGAAAAATGGAAAGCTTTTAATTAAAACCATGACAATTCAGCATTTGCTCTGTGGATTCATTGGAACAAAGTGCAGAGGAGGGTTTGGTTCCTGCCAGCCCCAAGGTCAGGAAT
This sequence comes from Passer montanus, assembly GCF_014805655.1. Lineage (NCBI taxonomy): Eukaryota > Metazoa > Chordata > Aves > Passeriformes > Passeridae > Passer > Passer montanus. Next base: position 1,474,437 of record NW_024373256.1, read on the forward strand.
TATTCTGTGGGAATTTCAGGATGTTATCCAGCAGTAAGTGCCTGTTTTGGCTGGATTTAGGGATATTTTCCCTCAGAAAGTGGCTGCTGAGGGTGGGTAAGTGTGACGATTCTCTGACTCCCTGCTGAGTGTTTAAGAAGAAAACACAGAGAAGGAATTGCCCTTGGTATAAATTATTATAATTTAAGGAAAAGGAATCCCAGGGGTTTTGTCCAGCATTCACTGCAGTCCCTCCCAGGCTTTGGATCCCCCCTCTGAGGGCACAGAGCCTGCAGGGCAGTGAGAGGGAGAACTCCAGTCTGGAATGAGACCATTTCTAATGGAATGAGGCTGTTCCAGCACAGGCAGGCACACAACTGAGTGCTGTGACAATCCAGCCAGGCCTGGGAGGGGAATATTGGGCTGTGGCACAAAGCTCAGCCTGGAGCTGACTCTGAATCCTTGAGCTCCTCAGTTCTGGCAGGGCTGGGGCTGGGGGAGCAGGGCAGGGGCTGTCCCATTCTGCCTTCTGCTGTGTCCCTGTCACACTGTGGGGTTATTGCCATCAGCTCATCCTCCAGCTGCAGGAGTGAGCAGTGCCAGGCACTGTCCAGAGGCAGGAGCTGCACAGAGTCCCTGGAGGATGTGCAGAGTGAGTTCAGAAGGCACTGAGGGTCTCCTGGGCCGGGCAGCCCTCACCACTTGATGCTGAGGGCAGAGCTGGCTCTCTCCACGGCGTGGTACTGAGTGTGCAGCACCTGCAGAGCCCTCTCTGAGCCCCAGCCCCCCAGCCAGTGCTCGTAGAGCTCCCTCACAGCCTGGTTCTCCTCTGGAATCTCAGCCCTCAGGGACTCATACAACCTCTCCACCTGCTGCAGCTCCTCCTTGCTGGATTCTCCCTCCAGTTTGATCTGCCCTCCTCCATTCAAACAGCCTGGGAAAAAAAAAAAAAAAAAAAGGCATGAAGAATTTCAGCTGGGAAAACATCCTCAGAAATTCCAGGTCGTTCATCCTGCTCCTGCAAACAGCTGCAGGAATGACAACAGCTCAGGGGTGGAGGTTGAGCCCCAGTTATCTGGCAGCAGCAGGGCCACAGGGCAGGGAGATGCTGGGCTGGCTCCAGCTGGGGCTCTGCCAGCTCTTATCTCCTGCCCCAGGAGGGAGCCTGAGCCCAGCCCAGGTGAGCCCAGCCCTGAGGCTCAGCTGCAGGAAAGGGAAAAGTGCCTGGGATGAGTTCTGGGAGCTGGGAGGCTCCCGGAGCTGTGTGGGTCCCTGGGAAGGAGCAGCTCCAGGGGGCAGAGGGGCCCCTCAGTGGGCTCAGGCTGCCCCTGCTCCCAAGGGAGCCAGCAACAGGAAAATGGAATCAAATATTAAACATTTCTCCACCAGCCACAGCAGCATTTTCTGAATGTGATGGTCAGGCTTGGGCAATTTCAGGGAGAAAATCCCCTCAGGCACCAGAGCTCAGGAAATCCCCCTTAAAAGCAATGAATTAATTAATGGTGCAAATGCTGTGTGATGGAATTCAGGTGCAATTCTTTAAATCCTGAGGAATTTCTGGCTCACAGGCAGGGAGATCCCCACACAGCTGTGATGCTGTGGCTGTCACAGCCCACGGGGGTGAGAAATCTCCCATTCCTCCTGCCTGGAATGCCCTGGAGCTCCCCCCAGGCTGGAGGTGAGAGCAGCCTCACCTGAGGGACAGGCCATGACCTCCACGAAGTGATAGGGGCACTTCCCTCTCTTCAGCTTCTGCACCAGGTTCTGGATGTTCCTGAATCCATAGGCCAGGGCAAAGTGCAGCAGGACCTGTCCATCCCTCTCCAGGGTCACCTCCTGGAAGTCCTTGTTCCTGAGGAGCAGAGACTGGAAGTGGCTTCTCCAAATGAATTTTTCTGTTTTAAGCTTCAAAGGGCCCCACAAAACCCAAATTCTTTGTGGGTCTCACTCAAGATCTGTCCTAGTTCTGTGCCATCCAAGGAAAACAGGAAGGAATTCCTTCCAGAGCCTTCCAGGATTTCTGGAGCCACCTGAGCAGTTTGCTGAAGGACATCTGTGCTGGATAAAGCCTGAAAAGCTCAGCACAGGGAGCCCTGAGTTCCTTCAGCCAACATCAGCAGAGCCCCTGAGGGGATTTTTGACTTCTGCTGGATCATTAAACATGGGAACAAACCCTGATTGAGGACTGCAGATTTCTAAGGTTAGACAAAATACCTGGTCCTGATAAAAAAGTAAGTAATTTGATTTTTATTAAATTTTTGAGACAGTTTTTTCTGCTTCCTAAACCAGGGAATCCTAAACGTAAAAATTGCTCATTAGGGATATAATGAATTCCAAAGTATACATTAAATTAGAACTGGGAAGCCAGAAGGAATCTCAAGTGGATGAGCCTCAATGCTCAGACTCAGGGATTTATTTTGTGTCTCACTCTAGTTAAACAGAGCCCCAAAGCCCTCCAACAAGGTTTTCTGGGATCAATAATCAGTGACAAATCTCCCTGATTGGCCTGATCCAAGGTGAGCAAACCCAGCTCCATGAGACCTCTGCCTTCTCAATTACTCTAAAATGTTATAATTATTCTAAAAGTTATCAGTGGGAAAATCCACCAGGCCAAACTCCACGGTGTGTCTGGAGAAGGGGCTGGAATTCTCCCTGGAATTCTCCCTGCCTGCCTGGAATTGGCTGATTTATTGCTGAGCAGCTGGGGGAGTGAACAGCCTGGAAGTGAACTTCACATCGGGGGTAAAAAAAACCAAAAAAACCCCAAAAAACCAGCCCTTTAACAAGGAGAGAACTCCTGAAACAAAACCCCAGAGTTTCGTGTGGGATTTCAGCTCCTTACTTGAGAGGTTTGTAGTGGATGGAGGCCCCGTGGATGCCGAAGAGCTCCCGGGCTGCGTGGCTGAAGATGTGCTCCAGGAACCCGCCCGAGCCGCCGCCGCGGTGGGAGCTCAGCTGCCCTGCAGCCCCGCCGAGCCTGGGGACACAGCAGCAGCACCCTCAGGGACACAGCAGCAGCACCCTCAGAGCCTCTGGGGACACAGCAGCACCCTCAGAGCCTCTGGGGACACAGCAGCACCCTCAGGGACACAGCAGCACCTTTAGAGCCTTTGGGGCCACAGCAGCACCTTTAGAACCTCTGGGGACACACAAAGCTCCAGAGTTGGCAGCAGCCAAGCTGCAGCTTCCCCTGAGCTCCAGCTGCTCTCCTGGGAATGGTGGCACGAGGCACAGGGTGTCCCTGCAGCCCCAAAGTGTCCCAGGCCACTGGAGCAGCCTGGGATGGTGGAAAGTGTTGGGGTTGGATGGTTTTAAAGTCCTTCACACTCAAAGGGTTCCAGGATTCTGTAATTAATGCTCGTTAATTGATGGATAACTCAGGGAGGTGCTGCTCAGGGTGTTCCCTTGCCCTGAAGCACAGGCAGCTCTGGGTGCTCAGTGCAGAGCCTGCTGTCACCCCAGACCCCAAAACCTGCTCCCACCCCACCCCAGTGTGTGCAGCTGGCCCTGGAGCAGAATTTCCTCCTCAGCTCAACAGCCCCAGTCCCACCTGACACACCCTAAATGTCATTTTGCACCAACAACCTCCTGCAGGTTAACTGGGTGACCTAAATATTTGTTATTTCTGCTTTAATTCTGGGATCTTTGCAGTGACTCTGCTAAGGAGGAGCAACAGCTTCTGCTTCAGGAAATTTTTAGCACTGGGACAGATTCTTGTCCTTCCCAAAGGCTGCAGCAGCTTTTTGTGGGATGAAAGGAGCTGGAGTGATTCTCCAGTGGAAATTCACCATATTTTGTACATGAAATATTTTAACTCCTAATTGTTCTGGTTCAAGTGACACAAGAAACCAAACCAAGGGCAAACACACTTGTGGAAAACAGAAGGAAAAGGGGAATTCTGAACTCTCTGAATCCTGGAGGAAAGAGAATTCTGAACTCCCTAATTCCTGGAGGAAAAGGAAAAGGGGAATTCTGAACTCTCTGAATCCTGGAGGAAAGGGGCAGGGGAAATCTGAACTCCCTAAGTCCTGGAGGAAAGAGAATTCTGAACTCACTAAATCCTGGAGAAAAAGGAACAGGAAAAGGGGAATTCTGAACTCTCTGAATCCTGGAGGAAAGAGAAGAAAAGGGGAATTCTGAACTCCCTAAATCCTGGAGGAAAGGGAACAGGGAAATTCTGAACTCTCTGAATCTTGGAGGTAAGAGAACAAGAAAAGGGAAATTCTGAACTCCCTAAATCCTGGAGGAAAGGGAACATGACTGAAATGGGATTTTGCTCTTACATGGTGTCCAGTGGAGAAGGATCTACATCTGCCAGGGACACTCCTTCTTGCTCCAGCAGCTTCAGCACTTCTCCTAGAGCAGAACCAGGCAAAAAGAGTTCTTATTTTTGGGATACAGGAAAATCAAACCCCCAGAGCAGTCCCTAAACTGCACCTGCATTTCACCAGGGCATGATTTGCACTATTAAAGGTAAATACAGCCAGGGAACACTGCAAGGCTCCCAGAACTGGCTGGAATTGGGAATCCCCTGTGGCTCTGCTTACCTGTGGTGATGACACAATCCACATCCCTGGTCTGGTACTCCTGGTTGAAGAAGTCTGGCCTGGAGGCCTCCAGCTTTTTGTCATAGCAGGGCATGACAGTGACGTGGTAGATCCTGTCAGGGGGCAGGTGCTGCAAGGGAGACAAGGCTGGGGCACCTGGGGCAGCCAAAATCCCCCTGGCCTCAGGGAGGGCATGCCAGGAGCAAAGCAGAGTGGGGGAAATAATGCCACTGTGCCCCTGGAATGGTCCCACCATGACTGAGTAGCTGTGTGTTTAAATATTCATAAGTAAATGAAATTATTTCTCTCCTAAAGCCAATTTCAGCTGCAGTCAGTGTCAGCAGTCATGGACCTTCAGAATGGAATCCTGGGATGGGTTGGGTTGGGAGGGACCTTAAAGCCCATCCAGTTCCAATTTTAGGGACACCTTCCACTGTCCCAGGGTGCCCCAAGCCCCATCCAGCCTGGCTTTGGACACTGGCAGGGATCCAGCCCTGGGAATTCCATCCCAGCCCCTCCCAGGGAGGAATTCCTTCCCAACACCATCCAACCCTGCCCTCTGGCAGTGGGCAGCCATGCCCTGGGTCCTGCCACTCCAGGCCTTTGGGAATAACCCTTTTCCATGTCTCCTGAGGCTCCCTTCAGCTCCTGGAAGTTTCCCTCCCTCTGGTGCAATGATCCAAGGTCAGGCAGAGAAGCCAACCCCTAATTAAGGCATTAGGGAATTAATTTCCTCCCAGCTCAGCCCCTCAGGACATGATCTGCATCCCTCAGGATCATCCAAGCAACAAACACAGGCTGAGCCAACAGGTCACTGAGTAAATGAAATTTACTCAGTCTCTTGTGCCAAATATTCCCAGCTCAGCCCCTCAGGACATGATCTGCATCCCTCAGGATCATCCAAGCAACAAACACAGGCTGAGCCAACAGGTCACTGACCCTGTTTCAGTCTCTTGTGCCAAATATTCTCAGAAATTGCCAAATTTTGTCCCAAATCTGCAGCTGCCTCATGCAAGAATCACAGTCAGTGACCCCACAGGAAATCCCAGTGGTGCTGCAGCCCCTTGCTGGCCCAGCCCAGGCTGGCTGTGGGGATCTCCAGCTCCCACCTGGAAAGATCCCAGAGGACAGAAGCAGAACGTGAGGCTGGGAATGAGGGATGAGTTTTGGAGAAGCCATGATCTGCACCTAGCACCCACTGCATCCTTGGCTTGGGTCACTTATTTGGAATTATTCACCAAATTTAAACAACAGCAGCACAAAGACACTGGAAATAAGGTTCCTCAGCTTTCCCAAATAATTCAGAGGGTTTAATTTAACTAGCCCATGCTCAGTGTTCTGCCCTAATTACTGCTCATTAGCTAAGACAGAAGTGAGGAAGATTTGCTGCCTTCTGCAAGGCAATATTGACCCTTAAATGTGTATGACACAGCAAATTTATAAAAAACCAGCCTGCAGTGTTGAACTGGAGGAGTTCTGCAGCAAGAAGAGCATTTTCAGAGCTGTACCTGCTGCTCTGCAAAGTAGCCCTTGACCAGGGAGCCCATGATCTGCTGGGGGGATTTGGTGGTGCTGATGTGGGGAATGATGAAGCTGCCGTGGGTTTTCTCTGCGTAGCAGATCCAGCCTGCAAGGAACATCATCAACAAATTCAATTAAAAAACAAGCAGCAGACCTTCACTCTGTCCACTGTGCCCAAACCCCAGGGTCAGTGCCATTTTCAGCACAAAAAGCAAAGCAAGTGGAAGCCCAGATTGATGTGAAGGTGCCTCAGCACTGCTCCAGCAGCAGAACCTGTGCTGTGAGGAGAATAGTGCTGCAGGTGAGAGCATGCACGTGCAGCTTTGTGAGCACTGCTGCACTTTGGACTGCAGCTGGAACTGAGGCCATACCTGGGCAGGCAGAGGCCAGCATGGGCAGGGCCTTCTTGTCCTCTGCTTGTCTGTGGAAGCGCCTCACAAACTCCTGCTGGCTCTCCAGGAGGCTGAAATTCCTGGAGAAGGTTGTGTCAAACACGTGGTGCACACCTGGCCAGGACAGCAGCTGGGTTAGAAACCTCAGCATGCAGCAAAATACAACAAAAACAATCCCACTTCAACCAGGGGCAAGCTCAGGCACAGCCACTGAGCCCTGCAGTTGGCAGGGGACATTTTCCAGCATGGCAAGAGGAGGAAAGGTGGAAATGTAAAATGTAAAAGTTCTTTTCAGTGCTTCTTCACAGGTTTTATGGACTGATGGAATGGTTTGGGTTGGAAAGGACTCAAAACTCAGCCAGTTCCATGGGCAGGGACATCTCCCATTATCCCAGGGTGATCCAGCCTGGTCCTGGACACTTCCAGGGATCCAGAGCAGCCACAGCTTCTGTGGGAACCTGTGCCAGGGCCTGCCCACCCTCCCAGCCAGGAATTCCTTCCCAAGATCCCATCTGGCAGTTTAAATCCTTTCCCTTGTCCTGCCCTTACAAAAAAATCTCTCCCTCCTTGTTCCAAGCTTTCCTCCCCTTTCTCCAGGCTCATTGTGTGAGTGAATTTTGGGACAGTCTGGATCCCTTATAAAAAATCCCTCTCTCTCATTTTTCCAAGCTTTCCTCCCCTCTCTCCAGGCTCATTGTGTGACTGAAGTTTGGGACAGTCTGGGATCCCCGTGGGGGTTAAATCCCTTTAACCTGTGCCCAGCCCAGAGAGCAGGAAACCCCACACTTGCCTAAACCCTTGAGGAAGGAGGTCAGCTTCTGGGCTGTCTCCAGCAGCCCCAGTTTGCACCTTGCAGCCAGGGAGGCTCTGGACTGGGGGGAGACAGAAACCACCACCAGCTTCTGCTCGTGGGCAGCAGCAGCCTGCAAAAAACCCAGAACCCCAAAATGGCAGAGCTGGCAGCACCAGAGCTCACCCCGAGGCAGGAACTTGCACCAACCCCTTGAAAAATGAGAATAAACCCCAGGAGGGCAGTGGGATCCCTCTGGGGATCAGGAACTCCCTTTTCCTGGGGATTTTGCCCCTTTTCCTGCAGGCACCCACCTTGTTGAGAGCCAGCACCTTGCAGAGCTCACCCCGAGGCAGGAACTTGCACCAACCCCTTGAAAAATGAGAATAAACCCCAGGAGGGCAGTGGGATCTCTCAGGGTTCAGCAATTCCCCTTTCCTATGGATTTTGCCCCTTTTCCTGTGGATTTTGCCCTTTTCCTGCAGAGACTCACCTTGTTGAGAGCCAGCACCTTGCAGATCTCACCCTGAAGCAGGAACTTACACAAACCCTTTGAAAAATGAGAATAATCCCCAGGAGTGCAGTGGGATCCCTCTGGGGATCAGCAATTCCCTTTTCCTGTGGATTTTGCCCCTTTTCCTGTGGATTTTCCCCCTTTTCCTGTGGATTTTGCCCCTTTTCCTGTGGATTTTCCCCTTTTCCTGTGGATTTTGCCCCTTTCCTGTGGATTTTCCCCTTTTCCTGTGGATTTTGCCCCTTTTCCTGGGGATTTTGCCCCTTTTCCTGTGGATTTTCCCCTTTTCCTGTGGATTTCGCCCTTTTCCTGCAGGCACCCACCTTGTTGAGAGCCAGCACCTTGCAGAGCTCGCCGTGGCTCTGCTGGCTCACCAGGACACTCTCAGCTGAGGTGATGCAGCCACTGCAGGCCAGGCAATCATTCAGGCTGATTTTGGCCTTCTCCAGCTTTTGTGCTTCCCCATCCTACAAAAAAAAAAACCCAAAACCCAGAGCAGGCTCAGTTCTGACCCCAGGATTTAAGGAGCAGTTCCTTAAATAGTGTTAAATAATGAAGTTATTGCTCTTTATTTGCAGTTACAAATAATGAAGATGTTGCTCTTTTGATATTCTTGGTTTATAATTTAAGAAAATCTTTATTTTTAATGAGATGAGGACAAAGGCACCTGAAGCTGGCTGCTTTTAATGGGGTTGTTTGGCACAACAAGGGGGATTTGCTGAAGGATTGAATCCCAGACACTCAAAGGGAATATTTTGATATTCCTGAATAATTTGATTTTCCCAAGAGATTCTCTAATCATCCCTCCTCAGTAAAGCCAGGAACAGAGCAGGAAATGAGGCACCATTAACATTTTAAAATCAGGAGCCAGGCTCCTTTGGAAGTGCTGTGTCCTCTTTTCCTAAATCAAAACCTGCCTCAAGTTCCAAGTTCCCTTCCCAGAGGAATTCCCAGCCTGGCTAACTGAGCAGTGCCAGCTTTTTTAGGTGAAACCAGGAAAAATTCAGCCTGAATTCTAGAGGCTTCTGAATTCTTCAAGCTTTTAAAGAAATAATTGGAAATATTATTTTTTAAAAGTTCAGCTTGATTTATTAAAAATATCTTGGTTAAATCTCTGAGTGAGCACAAGGACATTGTCACAACCAACCTGGAGCTGCCAACCCTGAAATATTGATAAAATAAATAAACTTTTCATCCTATCTGCTCTCTTATAAAACCATCACCAATTAATGGCAGGGTTTCAGAGCATCCAAAACTGGTATAAATTGGAATTACTGATTATAAAATGATTGCTTAGAAAAGAATTTATGAATTAAAATGCTGATAAATTAAAGTTTAATACAGTCTCAGCTTATCTGCTCTTATATTAATAATCAGTAATTAATGCCAGTGTTTCAGAGCATAAAAGTGGCACAAAATTGGAATTATTGATTATAAATTAAAAAGAAAAAAAATACAAGAATGCTGACAGCATCTCTCTGAGGCATTAAACGGATGCAGCTAATTAAATTACTCAAAGTACAGTGATTTTTCTGAGTTTTTTACACGGAACAAAGACACACATACCTGGCTGACCTGGAAATAGCTCCCATCAGCTTCGATTCTGATCTTGGCTGCTGCTTTCCCAGGCCTGCTGTCCACCCTGACAGGCTTGATGCACTCCTGAAAGAGCAGCAGAGCCCGGGCTGAGCTGGGCAGGGAAGGGGGTTGGAGAAAAAGAGATGTTGGGGATTGGGGGAAATATAGGGGGTTTAATAAAATAAATATTGGGGATTGGAGAAAAATAAATATTGGGATTGGAGAAAAATAAATATTGGGGATTGAATAAAAATAAATAGTGGGGATTGGAGAAAAAATATAGAGGATTGAATAAAAAATATAGGGAATTAAATAAAAAATAAATACAGGGGATTGAATAAAAATAAATATTGGGGATTGAATAAAAATAAATAGTGGGGATTGGAGAAAAAATATAGAGGATTGAATAAAAAATATAGGGAATTAAATAAAAAATAAATACAGGGGATTGAATACTCCTCCTTCTCCTCCTCCTCCTCCTCCTCCTCTCCCCTGGCTCTGGGACAGGAGGGCTCAGTGCCACCCTGCTCTGTGGCCCAGCCCAGCCCAGGGTTTGGTTTTTGTGGATTTTATCCCGTTTTTAGCGCCCAGCTCCCTGTGACTCCGTGTCCTGCCTGTCCTGTGAGCACTCTGGGGCAGGAGGCTCCACTCTTTGGGGATTGAATAAAAAATACAGGGGATTGAATAAAGAATAAATATTGGGGATTAAATAAATTTTTAAAAATAGGGAAAAAATAAAAAATAAATATAGGGGATTGAATAAAAAATAAATCTAGGGGACTGACTAAAGAATGAAGAACTGAGGGGATCAGCAGCAGCTCTGGTCCTGCCCTCAGCCGGGCTGGGATGTCCCAGATTTTCTCCCAGCACTGCAGGGGTGGCAGGCAGAGAACTCTGAACTAAAATGAACAGGCTGCCCCAGCTCCCTGTGACTCCGTGTCCTGCCTGTCCTGTGAGCACTCTGGGGCAGGAGGCTCCACTCTGACCCTCGCTGCAGACACAAGCAGCGCTGGCTGTTCCCTGAGGAACCCCTCACACAGCCAGCCCCAGGGGATTCTCCATGTGGGATCGTCCTTCCCACTGCCCCAGCCCAGCACGGCTCCTCTGTGAGCCTCCAGCAAGCACAGGCACGAAACAGGACAGGAACCTGCTGTGAACAGTGCTGGGCAGGGATCCTGGAAATGAAGCTGGAAATGGGTCTGGGTATGGATATGAACCTGGTGTGAACAGTGCTGGGCAGGGATCCTGGAAATGAAGCTGGAAATGAAGCTGGGTATGGATATGGATATGGATCTGGGTATGGATATGAACCTGGGTATGAACAGTGCTGGGCAGGGATCCTGGAAATGAAGCTGGGGATGGGTCTGGGTATGGATATGGATATGGATATAAATATGGATATGGATATGAATCTGGGTATGGATCTGGGTATGAATCTGGGTATAAATATGGATATAAATATGGATATGGATACGAATCTGGGTATGAATCTGGATATAAATATGGATATGGATATGGATATAAAGCTGCATATGGATCTGGATATGGATCCTGGAAATGAATCTGGGTATGAATCCTGGGTATGAAAAATCCTGGATATGAATCTGGATATGAATTCTGAATATAAATCTGGATATGAATCCTGGATATAAATATGGATATGGATATAAAGCTGGATATGGATCTGGATCCTGGATATGAATCTGGATATGAATTCTGAATATAAATCTGAATATAAATCTGGATATAAATCCTGGATTTAAATTTGGATATGAATCCTGGATATGAATCTGGATATGAATTCTGAATATAAATCTGAATATATGGATATGGATATGGATATAAAGCTGGGTATGGATATGGATATAAATATGGATATTAATCTGGATATAAATATGGATATGGATATGAATCTGGGTATAAATATGGATATGGATATGAATCTGGGTATAAATATGGATAGAAATATGGATATGGATATGGATCTGGATGTAAATCTGGGTATGAATCCTGGATATGAACCTTTATATGAATCTGGGTATGAATCCTGGACATAAATATGGATATGGATATAAGGCTGGATATGGATCTGGATATGGATCCTGGAAATGAATCTGGGTATGAATCCTGGGTATGAAAAATCCTGGATATGAATCTGGATATGAATTCTGAATATAAATCTGAATATAAATCTGGATATAAATCCTGGATTTAAATCTGGATATGAATCCTGGGTATGAACCTTTATATGAACCTGGGTATGAATCCTGGGAATGAATCTGGAAATGAATGTGGATCCAGAGGCAGGACTGACATTTTGATCTGAGCAGTGCCTGAGGATCCCCCCTGGCTGCTCACTGCCTGCTGAGCGCTGTGGGGACCCCACAGTGACACAGGGTGACCCCAGAGTGACCCCAAAGTGACCCCAGTGTCCCACAGTGACACACAGTGACCCCAGAGTGACCCCAAAGTGACCCTGCCGTGACCCCAGCGTCCCACAGTGTCCCACAGTGACCCCATGGTGACCCCAGTGTCCCACATTTGACCCCACAGTGTCCCAGTGACCCCACACTGACCCTGCAATGACCCCACAGTGTCCCAGAGTGCCCTGCAGTGTCCCCACGGTGTCCCCACAGTGACACACGGTGAGCCCAGAGTGACCCCGCAGTGACCCTGCCGTGACCCCGGTGTCCCGCAGTGACCCCACAGTGTCCCAGAGTGACCCACAGCGTCCCAGAGTGTCCTGCAGTGTCCCCATGGTGTCCCCGCGGTGTCCCCGCGGTGTCCCCGCGGTGTCCCCGCTCTCCGAGGCAGGACCAGCTCCCGTCCCCCCCTCTCCCCTCAGCAGCAGCGGGAGGCGCTGCAGGCCCGGGCCGGTCCCGGCGGTGTCACCGCGGGGCACAGCCTGAGGGTGGCCCCTCCGCAGCGCCCGCCCCGCGCGTCCCCAGCGCTGCGGCGGCCGGGGCGGCCCCACCTGCGAGGGGGCGATGAAATCGTCCAGCTCCGTCAGCTGCAGCACCCCGCTGAAGCGCGCCGCCATGCCGCCGCAAAGCGAGCGCGACTGTCGTGACACGGGACTACAGCAACGCCGCAAAGCGAGCGCCACCGTCGTGACACGGGACTACAGCAACGCCGCAAAGCGAGCGCCACCGTCGTGACACGGGACTACAGCAACGCCGCAAAGCGAGGCGCCGCGCTGTCGTACAACCGGACTGCCACGCCGCCGCAAAGCGAGCAGCAGCACTGTCGTAAATGCGCCCGCCCCACAGCCGCAATTACAATATAATAGTTTTAATTTTTGCTCTCTAGGTATCATCTTTTTGTAACAAACTAAGGCCTTTTGGCGTTCTAAGCAAATACAAAGGTGTCGGCGCCAGGAAAATTCGGTGTAACTCCTCTTTCGCGTGCTGTGGCCTGCTGTGAATCTCCTGCCTCAAGGGGACCCCAAAATTAACCGCAAAGCGAGGCGCCGCGCTGTCGTACAACCGGACTGCCACGCCGCCGCAAAGCGAGCAGCAGCACTGTCGTAAATGCGCCCGCCCCACAGCCGCAATTACAATATAATAGTTTTAATTTTTGCTCTCTAGGTATCATCTTTTTGTAACAAACTAAGGCCTTTTGGCGTTCTAAGCAAATACAAAGGTGTCGGCGCCAGGCAAATTCGGTGTAACTCCTCTTCCATGCACTGTGCCTGCTGTGAATCTCCTGCCTCAAGGGGACCCCAAAATTAAATCCCAGCAAATGAGAAATAAAAACAAACCAACAAAGCAACAATTAGGTACAGAACGAGGTGGATTTCCCGCTGTGAGTGGGTAAATCCCCGCAGCTGCTGGGTCCAGCCGGGGGTACTTAAGGGCAGCATTTAGGGCTGGGAACATTTGGGGTTTAGGGGAGTGGGAGATGGGATCTGCTGGGCTCTGCTCTGCCTTTGGGACTGGGCTCTGCAGGACCTGGCCCCCGCTGCAGGTGACTCCACACATACTTATGTTATTCATATTTTTATTTATTTACGCTTATAATTATGCTTTTATTTATATTTACATGTGCATTTACATGTCTATTTGCACTTCTATTTATGTGTGAAATTTCTATTCATGCATATTTCACGTTCCTATTTCTATTTATTTACATTTCTAGCTATATTTCTGTTTCTCCCCAGCTGCCCTGTCCATCCCCAGGTGCCAGCCAGGCTGTGCCAGCCCCAGCCCCTTTCCAGATCTCCTTTTCCTGGGTTCCTTGTGCTGGGAATGAGGAGTGAGGCGCTTCCAGCCGGGCTCGGGGTGCCCAGCAGGAGTTTAGGGTGCCCCCAGCAGCTCCCCTGCCTCGCCTGGGCATGGGGACAAAGGGAACTGCTGGGAATGGGGAACTGGGAGGGGATCCATGGGGTGGGGTGGGGTGGGATCCATGGGATGGAATAAGGCGAGATCCGTGGGGTGGGGTGGGATCCGTGGGCTGGGATCCATGGGATGGGGTGGGAAGGGATCCACGGGGTGGGATCCACAAGATGGGATCCATGGGATGGGATCCATGAGGTGAGATCCACGGGGTGGGATGGAATGGGGTAGGATCCATGAGATGGGAACCATAGGATGGGGTGGGATCCATGGGATGGGGTGGAAGAGGATGGAATGGGGTGGGAAGGGATCCACGGGGTGGGATCCACAAGATGGGATCCATGGGATGGGATCCACGGGGTGGGATGGAATGGGGTAGGATCCATGAGATGGGAACCATGGGATGGGATGGGACGAGATCCATGGGATGGAATGAGGTGAGATCCATGGGATGGGGTGGGATCCATGGGATGGAATGGAACAGGACTTGGTCAGCCCTGAGCCTCCTCCTGCTGCAAACCACTCTGACCCTAAAACCCTAAAACCTGCTGGTCCTGCCGTGCCAGGAGTGTCCCCAGAGTGTCCCCAAGGCCCACGGGGTGGGATCCATGGGATGGGGTGGAATAGGATGGGATGGGGTTATATCCATGAGATGGGATCCGTGGGATGGGATGAGAACAAGGGGATGGGATCCACGGGGTGGGATCCTGAGCAGGAGGGGCTGGGACACCTTTCTGGGCACCTTTCGGGCTCCCGGGGCCTGGCACAGGGGCCAGCTCAGCTCGCAGCAGTCCCTTTGCCCTGTTCCCCCCTCCTGGCTGGGTTTGTTTGCTCTGCAGGGCTCGGAGCCTCCCCGAGCTGCTCTGGGGCTGGTGCAATGCAAACAGCACCGAGGGAACCAAGGAAATCCCTTGTGCAAACCTGAGCAGGGAACGGGGGTGAATTCCTCCACAAAGGGAGCTTTGGGGCTGCTGGGGTGTCCCCATTGTCCCTGGGACACCGGGGGGCTGTGGGAGGGCTCCAGAGCAGGAACAGCAGGGCTGGGTTACAGGGGCTGGGGTGTTTGTGGGGTTGTTCTGCATTCCTAGGGCAGGGGATAAATCAGGATTGGGGTTAGAGGGGCTGGGGTGTTTGTGGGGCTGCTCTGCAGGTCCCAGGGCAGGGGATAAATCAGGATTGGGGTTAGAGGGGTTGGGGTGTTTGGGTTTGTTCTGCAGGCCCCAGAGCAGGGGATCAATCAGGATTGGGATTGGGGTGTTTGTGGGGTTGTTCTGCAATTCCTAGGGCAGGGGATAAATCAGGATTGGGGTTAGAGGGGTTGGGGTGTTTGTGGGGCTGCTCTGCAGTTCACAGAGCAGGGGATCAGTCAGAATTGGGGTTAGAGGGGTTGGGGTGTTTGTGGGGTTGTTCTGCAATTCCTAGGGCAGGGGATAAATCAGGATTAGGGTTAGAGGGGTTGGGGTGTTTGTGGGGTTGTTCAGCAGTTCACAGAGCAGGGGATCAGTCAGAATTGGGGTTAGAGGGTCTGGGGTGTTTGTGGGATTGCTCTGCAATTCCCAGAGCAGGGCATAAATAAGGGCTGGCTTTGGAGGGTTTGGGGTGTTTGGGATTGTTCGGGATTGTTCTGCAGATCCAGAGCAGGGGATCAATCAGGATTGGGATTGGGGTTTTGTGGGATTGTTCTGCAATTCCCAGAGCGGGAGATAAATCAAGATTGGGATTGGGGTGTTTTGGGGTTGCTCTGTAGGTCCCAGAGCAGGGGATAAATGAGGATTGGGGTGTTTGGTGGTAGGAAAAGACCTCTGACACCCCTGGCTTCCCTCTCTCCTTTGCTGCTAAAAATCCTGCTCAGGTGAGGGGCTGAGGCAGCTGGGGACGAGATCACAGAATGACTGAGGTTTAAAAAGACCTTTAAAAACCCAACATTGCCCCAGCCCTGCCAGGGCCACCCCTGGGACTGTCCCAGGCCAGCTCTGAAGTCCCTGCAGGGCTGTGACCCCAGCACTGCCCTGGGCAGCCCTGCCAGGGCTGCTCACCCCTCTGGGGGAGGAAATTCTTTATTCATCTCCAAATTAAACTTCCCTGGAGGCCGTTTCCTGCTGTCCTGGCCCTGGGACAGACGTGGTGAAAGCCAAAGCCTCCGGTGTGACCCCTCTGGCATTTCTGGGCGTGGGCTCAGCAGCTCCTTGGAGCCAAAATCTGTTTCTGTTCCCGAATTCCGCGCTGGGAACGGCGGCCCTGAGCAAACAGAGTGACACAAGGGTGACACAGCTCCTCGGGGAGGCAAATATTGTCTGTTTGTGGGACAGCAAGATCCCTGCTGTTGTTTTTTGGTTGGTTGGTTGGAGATTTGGTGGGGTTTTTTTTGGTTTTTTTGGGGGGTTTTTTTTGTTTGTTTGTTGGTTTTTGGTTTTTTTTTTTTTTTTGTAGTTGTTAGGGGTTTTTGTGAGTTGTTTTTTCGGGTTTTTTTTGGGAGGGGTTGTTTGTTTTTGGTTGGTTGGTTTTGGTAGTTTTTTTTGTTTTTGTTTTAGGTGGTTTGGTGGTTTTTTTGGTTTTTTGAGGGTTTTTGTGGGGTTTTTTTTTGGTTTTTTTGTGTTTTTTTTTTTTTTTTTTTTGGTTTTTTGATTTTTGGGGGGGCTTTTTTTTTGGTTTTTTCTTTGTTTTCCCCAAATCTGAGGCTGCAAAACCACCCTGAGGTGAGTCCAAAGGCACTGAGCTCCCAGCCTGGCACCCACATGATCTGGAACCATGGCATATCCTGCGTGGGGAGGGATCACAGGGGCTGTATCCCCACAAATCCCACCCTGGGGTTCTGCCCAGACCCTCCTGGAGCTCTGGGCCGTTCCTGGGGCTCTGATCACTGCCAGCCCCCCTGGCATGAACCTTTCCCCAAAGCCAGCCTGGCCCCCTGGCACAGCCCCAAATCCCCCTGTGGGCTCTCCCAGCTGGGGCAGCCAGCACACACTGGGATTTTCTGGGAATTCTGACCCCTTCAGCTCCGGGCACGGCATCCCTGGTGCCAAACCTGCCCTGGTGCCAAACCTGCCCTGGAGCTCGCCCAGCCCGGGCTGGTTTCGGTGCGGGGAGGGAGGGAAGGACAAACCCGGCTGGCGGCGAGTCCTGGCATTGTGCAAGGGCCGGGGATTGTCCCGCAGGGTTTGTCCCGCAGCCCCTTTGTGCTCCTGGAGGTGGGCAAGTGCCCGGGGAGTGCCCGGCTCCATCCCTCTGTGCTCCTGGAGCTCAGGGGGTGCCCGGCTCCATCCCTCCGCGCTCCCGGAGCCCGGGCAGTGTCCGGCTCCTGCTCCATCCCGGGAGTGCCCGGTTCCGTCTCCTCTGTGCTCCCGGAGCCGGGGGAGTGCCCAGGGAGTGCCCGGCTCCCATTCCAGCCCCTCTGTGCTCCTGGATCCGGGGCAGTGCCCGGCTCCCGCTGCATCCCCGGCGGTGAGTCAGAAAAACCAGAATCCAGCAAAAACTGAGCTCTGAATTCCTTCAGGGAGGAATATATTAATATATATATAATAATATAATATATTCTATAATAGCCTAAATTATAATATTTGGATTGTCTCACCCTTCACATGAGACTAAAAATAAAAGTTTTTAAATCACCTCTCAGTTACCCCATCTCTGCGTCAGAAAAACCAGAATCCAGCAAAAACCGAGCTCTGAAATCATTCAGGGGGGAATATATTAATATATTTATATATATAATATATATTCTATAATAAATTATAATATTTGTATTGGCTCACCCTTCGCATGAGACTAAAAATAGAATAAATATTTTTAAAGCACCTCTCAGTTACCCCACTTCTGAGTCAGAAAAAGCAGAATCCAGCAGAAAATGGGAATCCTTCAGGAATTCCTTCAGGAATCCTTCAGGGAGCTGAGGGGGCTGGGCTGGGCAGGAGCTCTGGGCTGGCTCTGTTCCCAAATCTCCTTGTCTTGCAGGGTGCCAGGGCGCTGCTGCTGCGGGCACGGAGCTGGTAAGGCAGATTGGCACCCAAATTTCCGTGTGTGGTTGAACCTTCCAGGGGGGTGGGCTGGGGGATGTGCGGGTCGGGCAGTGCCAGCCCCCCTTGCTCTGGAAGCACAGGGTGGGCTGGGCTGGCACTGCCCTGGCACCCTGAGGGGGCACGGGGCCAGGGGCTGGCCTGGGGCTCGGGGTTTGGGGTTCGGGGTGCTCGGGGTTTGGGGATTGAGTGTGCTCTGGGTTTGGGAGCTCAGGATTTAGGGTTTGGGTGTGCTCTAGGTTTGGGGTTCAATGTGCTCAGGGTTTGGGAGCTCAGGGTTTGGGTTTTCAGTGTGCTCAGAGTTTGGGGTGTCTCAGGGTTTGGGGTTTCAGTGTGCTCTGGGTTTGGGGTTCAGTGTGCTCGGGGTTTGGGGTTCAGTGTGCTCAGGGTTTGGGGTTCAGTGTGCTCAGGGTTTGGGTGTGCTCAGGGTTTGGGTTTCAGTGTGCTCTGGATTTGGGGTTCGGGTGTGCTCTATGTTTGGGGTTCAGTGTGCTCAGGATTTGGAATTTCTTTACGCTCAGGGTTTGGGGTTCGGGTGTGCTCGGGGTTTGGGGTTCAGTGTGCTTGGGGTTTGGGAGCTCAGGGTTTGGATTTCAGTGGGGTTTGGAATTTCTTTGTGCTCGGGGTTTGGGTGTCAGTGTGCTCAGGATTTGGGGTTTGCTCAGGGTTTGGGTGTGCTCGGGGTTTGGAATTTCTTTATGCTCAGGGTTTGGGGTTTCAGTGTGCTTCATCTCTTTTCTCTCCCTCCTGGTGCAGTGCTCCAGCTCCCCCGTCAATGGTGAGTCCCTTTCCAAATATTTACCAGGACAGCTCAGAGAGGGCTCTGTGTGCCAAATCCTCCCACCATTCCTTACCTTTGTCTCTTTTTTTCCTTCTGGGGCTCAGAATCTGCGCTGTGTGCCTCGGTGCAGAGGTAGGTGAGCCGTGCCCAGGGACTGTGGCATTTCCTGGGAGGGATTCTGCTTTCTTGGGGTGACCCATCCCTCTGAGCCCAGATTTTGGGATTTTCCCCCAGGGTTGCCCGTGGGCGGGGAGGGCTCTGGTTGCACTTGTTCAAACAGTGAAGGGAAAGTGCCCTGCTGGGGATTTGTGTCTGGGAAGGACAAAGAAAGGCAGGGCCGGGCCCTGGGGAGCAGCCAAGAGCCTTGGCACCGGTGCTGAGCTTATCTTGGCTCCAAGTGGGGCTCAAACAGCTCCACTCCCGACCTCGCCCAACCTGCTCTGTGCCCGAGGGTCAGCAGTGCCCCCCTGCCTGTCCCTGTGCCAGCAGCCCTCGTCCTGCCCGTGCCCTCTGTGCCCTCTGTGCCCTCTGCTCCTGCTCACCTTGGAGGGCTGGATCCTGCCTGGGGGCACAGCCAGGAGCCAACCCTGCTCAGGGGCACTCAGGTGCCTGTGGGTGCTGTGTCCAGCTGTGCTCTGGGCTGCTGAGGGGTGCCACTTCACGGCTGGATCTGTCCCCAGCCAGATCTGATCTGTCCCCAGCCATTCCTGCTCTCAGCTCCCCACCCAGTCCTGCCCCACCCAGTTTGGTGCCCAGCTCCCCACTGCTCGTGCCCTCATCCAGTTCTGCCCCAGCTCCCTTCCAGTTTTCCCCCAAGTTTCCCACAGGTTCTGCCTCAGCTCCCCACTGGTTCTGCCCCCACCGAGTTCCCATTCAGTTCTCCCATTCCCATTCCACGCTGTCCCAGTTCCCCCCCATTCCCATCCTCTCGCAGTTCCCCATCCCATCCTCTCCCAGTTTCCCCATTCCCATCCCATCCTCTCCCAGTTCCCCCATCCCACGCTGTCCCTGTTCCCCATCCCATCCTCTCCAGTTCCCAATCCCAGTTCCCCATTCCCATCCTCTCCCTGTTCCCCATTCCCAATCCCAGCTCCCCATCCCACGCTGTCCCAGTTCCCCATCCCTCCTGTCCCTGTTCCCAGCCCCAGCCGGGAGCAGCTCCTGCAGGTGGCCCGAGGCCGAAGGTCCCCGTGCAGCCTCAGCTTTGGCCAGCTGGCCTGTGCCCAGGTGAGGACCCTCAATCCCTGCTCCCACAGGGCTGGGATTGGTTTTCCTTGGGAATTCTCCACTCCAAACCCGCCCTGGTGGAGCAGCCCGAGCTGTGCCCGGGTTTTCACCCTGAGCTGTGGCAGTGCCACCCTCCCGGGGACACCTGCCCCGTGCCTGGGGCTCAGCAGTGCCCAGCCCGCCTCGGAGGCCTTTGGGAATTGGGCATTTCCCTCTCCAAACCCCTGGAGTGAGAAGGAAATTGGGATAAAGGAACTCTCCAAATCAAATTAACTCTGAAAAATTGGTGCCACAGCATTGGAATGAATCTCTGCAGGAGAGTCACCCTGGGCTGTTGGGATAAAGCACAATTAAAGGGCTAAAAGCACAATTAAGGGGATAAAATCACAATTCAAAGGGGTAAAAACATGATTAAAAAGGGTAAAACACAACTAGGAGTGGCAAAACCAGAATTAGATGGGGTAGAAACACAATTCAAGGCACAAGAGAATAATTAGAAGGGGTAAAACACAATTGAAAGGGATAAAATCACAAAAGGGGTAAAAGCACATTTAAAAGGCATAAAAGCACAACTAGGAGTGGTAGAAAAAACAATTAAAAGGGGTAAAATTACAATTAGAAGTGGTTGCAGTGTGGAAAATGCCACCTGACTATTCCAGGTTTACTTTCTTCCCTGGTTTTGTCATTATCTCTTAAGTTGTTGCAGTAATTGCAATTAAATTGACAGCAATTTGTGGGTTTTGGTAAATATTTCTGACGGAAAGATGGCACTCCTGCAAACATTTATCAGGATTTTTGGTAAATATTTCTGACGGAAAGATGGCACTCCTGCAAACATTTATCAGTGGGTTTTGGGATTTTTTGGTGTTTGTTTTTTTCTTGGTTTTGTTTTTGTCTTCTAATTTTGTAATCCATTTCCCTGAAAAAATGTTTGGGAATTAGAGAGTTCCCCATGGAAGTTTCTAGTTAGAGCAATTTTTTTGGAAATTTGGGCAAAATTTTGGCAATTTTGGGGGTGGGTTTTTTTGGATAAAGCTTTTAAAACCTGTGCCAGTGTTTTACCCCCCCAAGGGAGGAATCCCTTCCCAAATGCCCATGTGTGGACGAGCCCCCTGAGGGTGATTTCCCCCTAAATGTGATCTTTATTTGCATTTCCCTCTCTTTCCCAGGGAGCTTGGCTCCAGGACCTGCAGGATGATTTCCTCACATCCTTCTACTCCTGCCTGGCCTCTAAGCCCAGCACAGCTGTGGATCCAGAATATTCCATCCTGTTCTTTTCCAAATATGACGCCAGGAAGCTTCTGGCCTCCCTGACCGTGTTCAGCCAGCAGGTGAGCCTTCCCTCAGACGGAATTCCCTCCAATCCTGGGAGGTTTTGCTCAGGAAAAGATTTCATTTCTAATCCCCTCTTTATTTTTTTAACCTTATTTTGGAAAGAGCCCCGTTCAAAACAACAGATTTAATTCAGTGTTCAGATTTGCTTGGATTTCTGGTTAGAATTCCCTGGAATTCAGGGCTTTTTCTCCTCCCTCACCCCCAGTTTTCCCAGGCGCCCTTTTCCATTTGCTTGGATTTCTTTGGATTTCTTGTTAGAATTCCCTGGAATTCAGGGCTTTTTCTCCTCCCTCACCCCCAGTTTTCCCAGGTGCCCCTTTCCCTGGAGTGGAGCCTGGTTTTCCTCAATGGTCTGTGGGAGAGGATGCTCCAAGTGCCCGGTATTGAGACGCCCCCAGTGCTGCTCCAGTGGATCCAGGGGGGCCTTGGGCCATTCCTGGTGAATCCCGAGGTCTTTGGCTGCCTCCTTGCCAAGAACGTGTCCTGTGAGGAATTCCAGCTGCTGTAAGTGTGGAATGTCCCCTCTGTGCCACCAGAGCCACGCCCTGGGGGGGAAAAATCACTTTGGAGAAGGGTGGGAAATAGATTTGTATAAAATCTTTAAAGTTTCATTAAAGTTTTTTATTGTCTGTATTGATATATATCAATTTTAAGATAAGAAATGTTGATTTAGAAATATTATAGACAGGCCAAGAAATGCTTATGGTCTGTTGGAATTAGGAAATGACAATACAATGGCTTCTGGTTGTGATGGTGTGAGTTATAACTTCTGTGTGGTCTCACCCTTCTCATGAGACTGAAAATGGAACAAAAGTTTTTAAAACACCTCTCAGTTACCCCATTTCTGGGTCAGAAAAGGGCATAATCCAACAGAAAAGGATGGGATTGAGATTATCCATGTTTTTGTGAGAGCCAGGCCTGGCCCCAGCGATGTTTGAGGTGTTTCCCTTCCTTTGGCAGAGTGGCTGCCCTGGATGGAATCTATTCCCAGCTGTCTGTGGAGGAGCAGAGGAATCTCTACTCTGGGATCAAGCATTTCCTCGCCCAGCACGGTAAAGGACCTGCCACAGGGGGTGAAAAACAATCCCTTGATTGTAAGATTTTAAAAGCTGAATAGTAATAAAATGGTTATAAAAATATAATTACTATTTTATATTTATATTAAATATATATTTCATATATTTATATATTTTATATATTTTTATATATAATATATATTATATAAATATATATTTTATATATTTTTACAATTATAATAATTACAGTAATAATAATTTGGACAATTAGGATTAGGGTAATAAAAGACAATAAAAACAAAGAGTTATGGATAGTCTGGGTACCTCTTTCTGGGCAAAATAAGCCCAAAAAAGGACCCAGTTAACAGAGGATTAACCCTTAAAAGCAATAGCCTGTTACATAATCATACACCTCATCCATGATGCAAAAATTCCATTCAAACACAGGATTCTGGTCATCATCCTCTTCTTCCTCTGAATCCTATCAGCCTTCACGGCTGAGCAAGGTGGGAAGAAGTTCGTTTCTCCTGATAAAAGAGCAATAAATTCTCTTTCTCTGAACGGTTTAGGTGTCCTGTGGCTGCTGTCTGGTGTGAGTGCCTCATTCCTTTCTTAAAAAAATATCTTATGTGGTATAGTTTCTATTTTAACATTATGTTATAACCTAAAACTCTATTTAACACACTGCTTAAGAAAATTAATACAGCATAACTTTCTAACATAACACACACTATATTAATTTTAATATCTGTGAAAAACCAATCATAAAATACTCATTTTTCCCAGGGTTTCTGTGAATCTCCAATGGAAACAGGCTGGGAATGTCAGTAATTCATGGATTTGGGGATGATTTCCCTGCCTGAAGGGAATTAACCCAGGATTTTTATACATTTTTATAAATTCCCTGCATTTTCTGCCTGTGCAGGGTTGGTTGTGCTCAGGAAGGGACCCAGGCAGGAGCTGCCATCAATGTCCTGCAGAAAGCTCCTGGTGCACGTGGAGGGAGCAGGACAGAGGCTGGGCAGGGAATATTTGCAGGGCTGGGGTTTTTCTGTCCTGTCCCATGGGAATTCATGGTGGGAGCTCTGGGTCTGGGTGTGAGCTGGGAGCTCCCTGCTGGGCTGCAGCCTGTTCCACCCTCAGAAACCCCAGATCCAGTGCTCCTGAGCCAGGCCAGGCTGTGCCTCCATGGGTTTGTGTTCCTGCATGTCTGTGTTTCTGTGCCTCCATGGGTTTGTGTTCCTGCATTCCTGTCTGTAGCTCCATGGGTTCTCTGTTCCTGCATGTCTGTGTTCCTGTGCCTCCATAGTTCTCTGTTCCTGCATTCCTGTCTGTAGCTCCATGGGTTCTCTGTTCCTGCATGTCTGTGTTCCTGTGCCTCCATGGGTCTGTGTTCCTGCATTTCTGCCTGTCTGTGTCTCCATGGGTTTGTGTTCCTGCATTCCTGTCTGTCTGTAGCTCCATGGGTTCTCTGTTCCTGCATTCCTGTCTGTATCTCCATGGGTTCTCTGTTCCTGCATTTCTGTGTTCCTGTGGCTCCATGCCATGGGTTTGTGTTCCTGTATTTATGTCTTTGGCTCCATGGGTTTTCTGTTCCTGCATTTCTGTGTCCCTGCAGCTCCATGGGTTTTCTGTTCCTGCATTCCTGTCTGTATCTCCATGGGTTCTCTGTTCCTGCATTCCTGTCTGTATCTCCATGGGTTCTCTGTTCCTGCATTCCTGTCTGTATCTCCATGGGTTTTCTGTTCCTGTATTTCTGTGTCCCTGCAGCTCCATGGGTTCTCTCTTCCTGTATTTCTGTGTCCCTGTAGCTCCATGGTATCTGTGTTCCTGCGTTTCTGTGTTTCTGTATCTCTGTGGGTTCTCTGTTCCTGGATTTCTGTCTGTAGTTCCATGGGTTCTGTGTTCCTGTATTTCTGTCTGTGCCTCCATGGGTTTGTGTTCCTGCATTTCTGTGTCCCTGCAGCTCCATGGGTTTTCTGTTCCTGCATTTCTGCGTTCCTGTGGCTCCATGGGTCTGTGTTCCTGCATTTCTGTGTTCCTGTGCCTCCATGGGTTTGTGTTCCTGAATTTCTGACTGTGCCTCCATGGGTCTGTGTTCCTGCATTTCTGTGTTCCCGTGCCTCCATGGGTTCTCTCTTCCTGCAGCTCCATGGGTTCTCTGTTCCTGCGTTTCTGTGTTCCTGTGGCTCCATTGGTTTTCTATTCCTGCATTTCTGTGGGTTCTGTGTTCCTGCACTTCTGTGTTTCTGTATCTCCATGGGTCTCCGTTCCTGCATTCCTGCCTGCAGGACCCAGCCAGAGCTGCCACAGCCAGGCCATTCCCAGCCTCAATTCCACTGCCTGGTTTCGGAATTTCCTGGGATCCTTCCTGGAGCACGCCACCGTGGAGGACCTGCAGCTTTTTGGGGATGAGGCCACAGTGAGTGGGGACCCTGGGGGGGTCACAGTCCTGCCCTGAGCAAATTCAGAGCCCCAGGATGGCGGGGTTGGAAGGATTTCAGGGTCACCCATCCCATTCCAGCCCCACCCACGTTCTCCAATCCCTGTCCCACCTGGAATTCCTGCCAGCAGGAATATTTCTCTGGTTAACCTGAGGTGGAAGTCACTGCAGTTATTTCTCCCCTTCGTGTGATCAGAGGGATTTGCACAAAGTTGGTTTCACAAAGGGAATTCTGCAGGGAGCAAACTGGAGTCAGTGAGAGGAGCAACCAGGTCCCAGTGTTTACTTGAAAATAAAAACAAAATAAACCTCAGCACAACTTTAAACCCAGGTGAAGAGCCCTGAGGTTGGCTCAAGCTGTCCCGTGTCACTGCCAGGATTGAAGGATCCATCTGAACCATTTTCCCTTTTTATTTTTTTGCACCTTCAGCTTCAAAGATTCGCCAGGGACCCGGTGAACATGGAGATGGTTGGGAACCTCACCTTGCTCAGGGAGACTGCCCTGTACTACACCCAGCTGCTGACCTCTGCTCCTGCCTTTCCTCTCTCCAGGTACGGATCTGAATAAAAACAAAATAAACCTCAGCACAACTTTAAACCCAGGTGAAGAGCCCTGAGGTTGGCTCAAGCTGTCCCGTGTCACTGCCAGGATTGAAGGATCCATCTGAACCATTTTCCCTTTTTATTTTTTTGCACCTTCAGCTTCAAAGATTCGCCAGGGACCCGGTGAACATGGAGATGGTTGGGAACCTCACCTTGCTCAGGGAGACTGCCCTGTACTACACCCAGCTGCTGACCTCTGCTCCTGCCTTTCCTCTCTCCAGGTACGGGTCCGAGGGCATCTGATTTCCTGGCATGGCTCAGCGAGGCACTGTTGATTCATTTCCTCTTTAGAGGTTCTATTAATTTTTCCCTTTAAGGGTTCTATAATTTTTCCCTTTAAGGCTTCTATAATTTTTCCCTTTAAAGGTTCCATTCATTTTCCCTTTAAAGGTTCTACTCATTTTCTTTTTTAAAGGTTGTATTAATTTTTTTCTTTAAGGGTTCTATTCATTTTTTCTTTAAGGGTTCTATTCATTTTTCCTCTAAAGGTTATAGTAATTTTAAAGGTTCTATTAATTTTCCCTTTAAGGGTTCTATTATTTTTTTTCTTTAAGGCTTCTATTAATTTTCTCTTTAAGGCTTCTATTAGTTTTCTCTTTAAGGGCTCTATTCGTTTTCTCTTTAAGGGTTCTATTCGTTTTCTCTTTAAGGGTTCTATTCGTTTTCTCTTTAAAGATTCCATTTTCACATGACCCCACTGCCCTTGCTCCCGAGGAGGGCCAGCTCCCCCGTTCTTTTCCTGGGACACGATTTCCCTGCAGTGCTTCCAGGCTTTCCCAGCTCCCTGAGCTGGGGGAGCTGCCTGGAGAAGGAAATCCCCTGGCACAGAGGGAAGGTCTCAGCCAGCCTCTCCTTTCCCCACAGCCTCCCGGACAGGTTTCTCTGTCACCTGAGCCCCGGGGCAGTGGCACACCTGAGCAGGGAGGAGGCTTTGGGGGTGGCCCGCAGGCTCGGGAGGAGCTGCCCCTGGAGCAGGGGGGTGCCCCGAGCCTCCCTGGCACCTCGGGAACTGCAGGTGAGCGCCTGGGGATGCTCTCAGCATGGGAATGGGGCCCAGCTCTGTGTCCCCTCCTGTCACCCTCCTCTGGGTCACCCTGTCCTTGTTGTGGTGTCTGGCTGGGCTTTCATCACCTCAGGGGCTCCGTGGTGGGAATGGTCCATCCACAAGGACAGGGAGACAATGCACAGCAGCACACTCCATTAACAGAGGCTTCAAACTGTCCTTGCTCCAGCATGCATGCTGTTTGTACATTCTTGCAAAACCCCCAAGTTTACACTTCACTCGTTGCTCAGGAGAGACAAACAAAGTGCTCATTGGAATAGAGAATTGCAGGTGTCTCTTATTTCTCCTCCTTTCTTTCTTGGTTTCTCTTATTTCTCCTCCTTTCTTTCTTGCTTTCTCTTATTTCTCCTTCTTTCTTTGTCGGTTTCTCTTATTTCTCCTTCTTTCTTTATTAGTTTCTCTTATTTCTCCTTCTTTCTTGCTTGCTTTCTCTTATTTCTCCTTCTTTCTTTGTTGGTTTCTCTTATTTCTTCTTTGTTGGTTTCTCTTATTTCTCATTCTTTCTTGGTTTCTCATTTCTCCTTCTTTGTTGGTTTCTCTTATTTCTCCTTCTTTCTTTGTTCCCTGGTTTCTCTTATTTCTCCTTCTTTCTTTGTTCCCTGGTTTCTCTTATTTCTTCTTCTTTATTCCCTGGTTTCTCTTATTTCTTCTT
This sequence comes from Passer montanus, assembly GCF_014805655.1. Classification (NCBI taxonomy): domain Eukaryota; kingdom Metazoa; phylum Chordata; class Aves; order Passeriformes; family Passeridae; genus Passer; species Passer montanus. The sequence continues at coordinate 1,501,225 of NW_024373256.1, forward strand.
CTTTATTTCTTGGTTTCTCTGTCAACAACCTTGGTAGGAAATTCAGGGATAAACATGGATCCTCTTCTCAAACTGCTCTCTGGCTCCCAGAAGTTGTGTAAAACCTCTTCCACACACCCACGGGCAATCCTGAGCAGAAACCAGGGACTGAGGGCTGTGGGATCCAGTGCTGCTGCTCTGACCCTGCTCTGTCTCGTGGCACAGGTGGCAGCCTCCCTGCTGAGGAGTTTGGAGGATTTGTCCCCAGCCGTGCTGCGAGCCCTGGGCCAGGCTGCCCTGGGGCTCTCGGTGTCCAGGATCCAGGAGAGCATCCCTGGGGAGCAGCTGGAGGCAGCTCTGCCTGCCCTGGGGACAGTCCAGGGCTGGAGGGCTGAGCAGGCCAGGGCTGTGCTCAACAAACTGCTCCTCTCTGGCTACCAGGTACAGAGCTCCTCATGTCCATGAGCCTCCTCTGGGAAGGGTTTCAGGCCCTGGGGGTGCCCAGGGAGGCTGGGAATCCTCATCCCAAGGGATGTCTGGAGGTGGCTCTGATCCCTGGAACAGAGGGTGGACAGAGTGAAAGGGATAAAGCAGGGGTTTATTGAAAGGACTTCAAAGGATTCTGACAGAACCAGAGGACACAGCCTCAAGATGCACCAAGGGAAATTTAGGTTGGGTGTTAGGAAACAGTAGGACCCACGAGGGGTCATTTTAGATTATTAACTTTAAGGCATTTCCAGCATGGTGTGGCTAAAACTGATAGGCCAAGAAATGCTTATAATGAATTGTAATTAGGAAATAGTTAACTTGTGATTGTGATGGTGTGAATTATAACATCTCTATTGTCTCACCCTTCACATGAGTTTGAAAATGAAATAAAAGTTTTTAAAACAGCTCTCAGTTACCACATGCCTGAGTCAAAAAAGGGCTTAATCTGACAAAAAAGGATTTTTTTGTGTGGCTGAGCTGTGAGGAGAACCTGCTGACACTTTATATGGAGTTCAGAGTTAGAAACCAATGCAGTCCAGAATCTGGTAAATATAAAAGTTCAAATTTAAGGCATCAGCACTCAGAGCTCTGGGCTGGGCACAGCTGGGCCTCAAGGATCTCAAAGGTCCTTTCCAAGCTGATTTTTCCTGGGATTCCCTTGCAGCTCCGGGATGGACAGAGCCTGGCAGAGCTGGGCACTTTGGTGGCTGGCCTCAACAGCAGCACGCTCAGGAGTTTGTCCCCAGAGGTCGTCCTGGAGGCCATCCAGCTGCCAGGCTTTGCCCAGCACGTGGACACGCTGCCCTCGGCTCTGAAGAGGACCCTGGTGGAAAAGGTGACCTGGGTTTGTCTGCTCAGGCCTCAGCCAGGAGCAGGAGTGGGGCTCAGCTCACCTGGGCCAGGTGTGGCACAGCTGGGATGGGCACAGCCTGGCAGGGTGGCAGCAGGACAGGCCACTGCCTCCGTGTCACTGTCCTTGGCCTGCCCAGCCTCTTGGGGACAAGGCCAGGAGGGATTTGTTTTGTGGGGTGCTCCCAAAAGCTGCTTCCCAGTGGATGTTCCCAGGGAAAGAATATAAATGGAGCAGAATAATTCAAGGTTGGACTTGATCCTGGAGGTCTTTTCCAGCCTGAACAATTCCCTGGTTCTGATCCTGCCATGGTTTGGACGAAAGCAAATCTCACTGAAGTGAGATTGGGTTTTTTCTGTTGGGTTTTTCCAAGGTTTCCTCCAGGGTTGGCCACCCCTCTGAGCTGGTTAGACTCATTCCCAGTGCTCTGGCCAGCTCCATCCCAAAATCCCTGCTGGTTTTTGGGGAAGAGAAGCCAAACGTTCAGGATCTCAACGACAAACCATGGACCAGAGAGCAGGTAAAGGGCTCCTCCTTCCCCTCCCGGGCAGCCCTGCCCTCTGTGGGGCCGTGAATTCCACAAATCCCCCTGGAATCGGGGCTGTTTTCCCTGGAAAACCTCTGAGCTCTGCCTTTGCTCCCCAGGCTGCCATGTTTTTCAGTGACGTGGTGAAGGCAGAGCCTGACTTCAACAGGTAAAGATTTTCCTCCTCTCCCTCCATTTTCTGTTTGTTTTCCTGGCAATTCCCACCTTTCCCATGGAGCATCCACATCCACGCCCTGGAATCCATGGGAGCAGATGGGAAATGGGATGGGAACCCAAACACAGATGTGGAACACGGAGATTTACCAGGGCTCAGCTGTCACATGCACCCAGGAGCCACATTTTCTTTCTGAAATGATGCTGCTGGCTCAGGCTGCACCTGGAATCTTGCTCCAGATTGCCTCGGGAAGGCATTTCCAAGCAGGGAATGCATTTCCAAACCTTCCAGAGGGCAATTCCAGGGATTCATTTAGAAGGGGCTGCTGTGTCTTTTGACTTATTTGAGATGAAAATGATGAAAACAGAGATTTATATCTGGAACAGACAATGGAGTCAGCGGAGTTTTGCTCTGAATGCACCTTCCTGAAGGCTTTTCCCTTCTGGTTTTCCTGCTGGGAACTGCCAGGCTCTCCCAGTCTGTGCTCCAGGGCTTCACCTGTGCAGCTGCCAGCGCTGTGGGGGCAGAGAGGTTCCAGGAGCTGGCCAGGGTCATGAGGAAGAAGAAGGTCAGGCTGGGCCAGGACCAGGTAATGCCCACATTCCCGAGGGTTTGGTGGTGTCCTGCGTGAACTGAAGGGAATTGTTCAGCCAGAACAGCCCCTGGAGCTCAGGGGCTGGAGCAGGGATGTGCCAGGGGGGTAGGATGGGTTTTGGGGACAGGTTCTGCCCCCAGAGGGTGACCCAGGGACAGGGGGGGTTGTTGGGGTGTCAGGGTGGTCCCTGTGGTCCCTTCCTGTGAACAAAAGTCCTGGGTGTCCCTCCCACAGCCGAGTTTCCCTGAAGAGAGAAATCCAAACCCTTTGATTTCCATATTTTTTTCTTTTTTTCTCTTTTTTTTTTTAATTTTCTTTCTTCAGAGCAGCATAAAATCTTTACATTATTTTGTCTTTTCCTTGTGTTTCGTGGTGGTTTCTCTCCTTGCTGCAATCTCTGGTGTCCTTCCAGCTGAGCTGCCTGCTGAAGATGCTGACTCTGCATGGGATTCCCCAGGACTGGGACAGTTATCCCCAAGACCTGCTGCTGTTTTTAAGGTAACTGTGCTGTGGTTTTCATCATCTTGCCTTAGAGCAACACAGGAAAAATAAAGATTAGTTTATAACCGGGCTGACTAATTTGATTTTTATTTCAGAGTTGTTCAAGCCTCTTCCTGGGTTATAAAAAATGGGATTGCAGGAAGCTGGAGGAGGGTGGATTTGTATGAGATATTGGAATAAATCCTTCCTTGTCAGGGTGGGGAGGCCCAGGTTTCCCAGAGAAGCTGAGGCTGCCCCCTCCCAGGCAGTGGCCAAGGCCAAGTTTAGCATTCCCAGGCCTCTGAATGTGCTTTTCCCTTACAACACCAAAGAAAACAGGGAATAGAGTGAATTCCCCTGTTCCAGAACCTTCCTGCTGTGGTTCTGCACCCAAACCTTGAACAATTTTAAGCTGTGTCTCACACAACAAATTCCTTCAGGTGAAAATTTATTTTTAAAGAACCGTTTTTTAAACTTAAGGAATTTTAAAAGGATTTAATGGCATAGAAGAAAACCGGGGAAGAGCAACTCCTGGAGTTCAGTGTGCAGGTGTGGAAGGTGTTTTATCAGACATGGCGTGCATCGAGCTTGATCTCATTCCCCAAAATTCATGGAGCTTGTCTTTCCAGCCCCTCAGACTATGCAGGGAACTGCAGCCAGTTCTTCATCAACGTTGGGAAGGCAAACGGGGATGTTCTGCCCAGAGAGAGCCCCCAGAGGCAGCAGCTGCTCCTGGAGGCCCTGGAGTGCCTGGTATGAGGAGAGGGATGGGGGTCTTGCAGGGATTGGGGTCCTATAGGGCTTGATTGGGGTCCTGCAGGAACTGGGATCCTGAAGGAAGTGGGATCCTCCAGGAATTGGGGTCCTGCAGGACTTGATTGGGAACCTGCAGGAATTGGGATCCTGCAGGGCTGGATGGGGATCCTGCAGGGATTGGAGTCCTGAAGGAACTGGGATCCTCCAGGAATTTGGGTCTTGCAGGGATTGGGGTCCTGCAGGGATTGGGATCCTGAAGGAGCTGGGGTGCTGCAGGGATTGGGATCCTGTAGGGATTGGGATTCTGCAGGGCTTGATTGGGATCTTGCAGGAATTGGGACCCTGAAAGAATTGGGGTCTTGCAGGGATTGGGGTCCTACAGGGCTTGATTGGGACTGCTCCTGGAGGCCCTGGAGTGCCTGGTATGAGGAGAGGGATGGGGGTCCTGCAGGGATGGGGGTCCTGTAGGGATGGGGGTCCTGTAGGGATTGGGGTCCTGTAGGGATTGGGGTTTTACAGGGATTGGGATCCTGAAGGAACTGGGGTGCTGCAGGGATGGGGGTCCTGCAGGGCTTGATTGGGGTCCTGCAGGAATTGGGATCCTGAAGGAACTGGGGTGCTGCAGGGATGGGGGTCCTGCAGGGCTTGATTGGGGTCCTGCAGGAATTGGGATCCTGAAGGAACTGGGGTGCTGCAGGGATGGGGGTCCTGCAGGGCTTGATTGGGGTCTTGCAGGAATTGGGGTCTTTCAGGGATTGACTGGGGATCCTGCAGGGATGGGGATCCTGAAGGAACTGGGTTTCTGCAGGGATTTGGGGTCCTGCAGGGCTGGATTGGGGTCCTGCAGGAATTGGGATCTTGCAGGGATTGATTGGGGTCCTGCAGGGATTGATTGGGATCCTGCAGGGATTTGGGGTCCTGCAGGGATTGATTGGGGTCCTGCAGGAATTGGGGGGGTCCTACAGGGCTTGATTGGGATCCTGCAGGGATTGATTGGGGTCCTGCAGGGCTGGATGGGGGTCCTGCAGGAACTGGGATCTTGCAGGAACTGGGATCTTGCAGGAATTGGGATCTTGCAGGAATTGGGATCCTGCAGGAATTGGGCTCCAGGGGATGCTCCATCCCAGCTAATGGCTCTGCCTTTATTCCAGAGAATTCCTGGCACACAAATAAATAAGAGAAGCGCTGAGCTCCTGGGCTGGCTGGTGTGTGACCTGGGTGGGGAGTACATCAGGAGTTCTGGGGGCACTCTGCTGAAGGATTTGAGCCAGTGTGGATCTTTCCTGCCTGAGCAAGAAGAGGCCATCAGGGACGTCCTCAGCAGTGGCAACACCACCTTTGGGTAAGGATTTTTCTCCTGGACTGTTCCCTTAATCAAGCCCGTGGTCCTGTTAAGGCCTGGGTGAACTCCAGCCAAGCAGCTTGGTCAAAAACCAAAAAAACTTCTTGCTTTTGAGATTTGCACTGGGCCTTTTATGTTGTTTGGTTGAAATTATTTCAGCTGAAAGGCCTGGGTGAAATTCTCCTGGAAAATAAGGGGTCACTTCTGTCTCTCTTGCTCAATAAAAGCTTTTCCTCTGGTCTGAAAAATTGATTTTTCATTAATCAAACTTCTCTGGCTGGCCTGGTGATCACGGGTGAGGCCAAGCTGTTTGTCAGGCACAGACTTCCAGCAGACATTCTGCCTGTCCAGTGAGAGATGTTTGATAAATCCCTATTCTAACACAGAGAGAAGCAAAATATTTTCCTTCCTGGGTCAGTTGTCCCAGGATCTTGGCACTGAACTGGGCCATAGCAAGCAACAGAAATTCTTTGGGTTCCAGAAGGAGCCTTAAGAAAATAATATGTTTGTTCAAGGCCATTTTCCCACCCAGCTGCCCTGATTTATGTCCTTGACAGCTTCTGCTCTGCTGCAATGACATTTTGTGCAACAGGAAGTGGTTGAGGTGTTTTAGGGTTTAAACTTTGTTTTCTTAACGTCACATGTTATGAGGATGTAATCCTGGGGGATTTAAAGGTGTTTTTTTCCCTTTTGTTCTTCCTTGACAGCTGATACCTGCTCATTTTCATTGTAGCTTGTGTTAGAGATAGAAATGAGACAGATGAGACACTGTTTTTTGTGTAGAGTAGCTGAATTTTTATTGCATATAGCTCATTTTATGGGATATTAGAAGGTGCTGTGTTTGAATTTAACAGGTTAGTAAATGATTGAAACTCAGTTGATTGGTTGGTAATGGTTAGTGTATATGTTTATTAAACTTTTCTCTTTCTAGATAGTTTATATTTTTTATTTATAGATTTTTATGAGATTACTTCTTATTTTTATAGGTGCGAACTGTTTTCTTACAAGAATAGATCGTTATGTAAATTGATTTTTATTCTTATAATTCTTTTCCTATGGGAATGTAACAGCTTAGTTAGAGCACTAAGGTTTAAATGACATTTATAAGGCTGTTCTTTTACAAGCTTTCACTTATTTGCAACACATTTTTTTGTCTGCAGGCCTCCTGCAGCGTGGTCAGCCTTCACCCTGAGCGAGCTGGGCAGGCTGCTCCCTGTGCTGGACCCCAGCATCCTGCAGCAGATCCCCAAGGTGGGCTCTGCCCACGCCTGGGGGGCTCGGGGGGCACTGCTGGGCTGGAATGGGGCTGGGGTCTGCTGGGGGGCTTGGCCAGCCTGATTCCAGCAGTTCTTCCTTTAAAGCTGCTGCTGCCAGGGGGATGGGGGTGTGGGAAGGGAGGGTTCATGGAGCTGGGGCCTGGAGCAGACCTGGGCAGAGCTAAAGGAGTAAAGCAGGGATTTATTAAAAGCCTCAAAGGATACACCTTGGGCAGAGCTAAAGGAATAAAGCAGGGATTTATTAAAAGTCTCAAAGGATCCACCTTGGGCAGTACAAGAGCCTGACTGTGGCTGCACCCAAGATGGACAATGGGTCAGGAGTTCTCACACTTTTATCAGTTTTGTTCCATTTCCACACTGGGGTTCATTGTCCAAGTCCAGCTCAGGTGATGCAGTCCCATCCTCCCAGACTGCTCTCCTCCATTCCCTGTTTGCACTTTTGGGGCTGAAGCTGCAGTGGTGTCCTTGGTTCTGGGGCTGGCAAAGGATTGTTCTGTGTGGCTGAGCTGTGAGGAGAGCTGCTGGCACTTGGTGTGGAGTTCAGAGTTCTGTACCAAAGCAATCTGGAAAACAGGAAAGCTCAAACTGAAGGCATCACTGCTGACAGGCTGCAACTGCAAATCCAGGTCACTGCCAGTCCCTTCCTGTCACTTGGGGAGAAGGAATAACTCTCCCAGTGCTTTGTGAGGAGCTCCAGTCTCTGATGGGCTGGGCAAAGGGAGAGTTCAAACATTTAAGGAATTGCTTTTGGTTCAGGATCTCCATGCTCAGAGCCCGCTGTGTGAGGAGCAGGGGCTGTGCTGGAGGCACACCCAGCATTCCCAAATCCCCCTGATGATCCCTTTTCCTCGCAGAAAGCTTTGACCACCTGGCTGAGGAACTTTGCCTGGGATTCCCCCCTGTCCAGGGAGGAGCTGGCCACCATCGTCGGGGAGCTCCTGCCCCGGCGGCACAAGCGAGCGGAAGGTACGGGAGCTGTCCTGAGCCAGAGTGTTCCTCCTGGGCTCAGGGGCCACCCTGGAGCTCCCTCTGGGAGCAGAGGTCACCCTGAGCTCCCTCAGGGACCAGGGGTCACCCTGACATTCCCATTGGGACCAGGGATCACCCTGACCCTCCTCTGGGCCCAGGGGTGACCATGACATTCCCCCTGGGACCAACGGTGACCATGACATTGCCCCTGGGCCCAGGGGTCACCCTGGAGCTCCTACTGAGAGCAGAGGTCACCCTGAGATTCCCTCTGGGCCCAGGGGTCACCCTGACATTCCCTCTGGGAGCAGAGGTCACCCTGGAGCTCCCTCAGGGACCAGGGGTGACCATGACATTCCTCCTGGGCCCAGGGGTTGCCCTGACATTCCCATTGGGGAGCAGAGGTCACCCTGACATTCCCACTGGGAGCAGAGTTCACCCTGACCCTCCCTCTGGGCCCAAGAGTAACCATGACATTCCCTCTGGGACCAGGGGTCACCCTGACATTCCCACTGGGAGCAGAGGTCACCCTGAGCTCCCCCTGGGCCCAGGGGTCACCCCGACATTCCCACTGGGAGCAGGAGTCACCCTGACGCTCCCTCCTGGAGCAGGGGTTGCCCTGACATTCCCTCTGGGACCAGGGATCACCCTGGAGCTCCTCTGGGACCAGGGGTCACCCTGACATTCCCACTGGGGAGCAGGAGTCACTCTGACCCTCCTCTGGGCCCAGGGGTCTCCCTGGAGCTCCTGAGGCCTTGGGAGAGGCTCCCAGGGAGGTTTGGAGTCCCCATCCCTGGAGGTGCCCAAGGACCTCAGTGCTGGTGACCAAGTGGGGATCGGGCACAGAACCTTGGAGGTCTTTCCAAGCAAAATGATTCTGGAATCCAAAGCCTGGTGCCAAAGGATTTGATCTAACCCTGAGTTTGCCGTAGCTTCAGCAGGTTGCCCAGCTGACCTGGAGATAACAGAGGAAGTTCTGAATGATGACCTGATGCCTACCTTTTACATCCCACCGGAGCTCCTGCGTGCCTGCCTGCAGAACATCTCCCAGGAAAATCACCTCTTCCTGGAAAATCACCTCTCCCAGGTCCTCACCTACCCCTTCAGCATCCCCCAGCTGGCTGTGCTGAAGGAGTACCTGCACGAGGTAATTCCAGCCCAAAATACCCAATTTCCACTGATGGGATTGTTCAGGGCCTTGTCCTGGTGGATTTAGGATCTCCAAGAGTGTGATTTAAATTTCCACTGATGGGATTGTTCAGGGCCTTGTCCTGGGGAATTTAGGATCTCCAAGGATGTGATTCAAATTTCCACTGATGGGATCTCTCAGGGCCTTGTCATGGGGAATTTAGGATCTCCAGGGGTATGTCTAAATTTCCGCTGATGGAATCACTCAGGGCCTTGTCCTTCTGGATTTAGGATCTCCAGGGGTATGTCTCAAATTTCCACTGATGGAATCACTTAGGGCCCTGTCCTGGTGGGTTTAGGATCTCCAAAGGTATGACTCAAATTACCACTGATGGAATCTCTCAGGGCCTTGTCATGGGGAATTTAGGATCTCCAAGGATGTGACTCAAATTTCCACTGATGGGACCTTTCAGAGCCTTTTCCTGGGGAATTCAGGATCTCCAAGGACGTGACTCAAATTTCCACTGATGGGATTGTTCAGGGTCTTGTCCTGGTGGATTTAGGATCTCCAAGGATGTGACTCAAATTTCTACTGATGGGATTGTTCAGGGTCTTGTCATGGGGAATTTAGGGTCTCCAAGGATGTGACTCAAATTTCCACTGATGGAATCTCTCAGGGCCTTGTCCTGGTGGATTTAGGATCTCCAAGGATGTGACTCCACTGTCTCTCAGCTCCTCTCCCATGGTTCAACCACCTTTACTGGGAAAATATTTATTTCTCATCTCTCATTTCTATATCTAATGAGGGTTTTCCTGCCGGGTTGGCCCTCAGCCTTTCACAGGACACCTCTGAGAGGAACGTGGCTCCGTCCTCCCTCCAATCCTGATCACAGAGCTGAAAACAGCACTAACATCACGTCCCTCTGCCAGGCTGAGCTCAGCCCGTGCCCTGGTGTCTCCACAGAGGTATCCCCACGGTTATCCCCAGCATGTCCTGGCTGGGATGGGCCCTCTCCTGGGCCTGCTCAGCCCGGAGGAGATCTCCACCTGGAAGCTGAGCTCTGCTGACGCGCTGGCAGCGTTCCTGAAAACTGATCCTCAGCCCTCGGATCCCCTGGTACGGGCTGGGCTCTGCTCTCCTGGCTCTGGCTTCTCAGGGGGTCGGAGCATCCTTGGTGCCACAACTTTGGGTGGCCCAATGAATGGAAATTTTATAAAAAAAAGGTGTTATAAAATCAAGCTTTGTGGCCCAATGAACGGAAACTTTATAAAAAAAAAAAGGTCTTATAAAATCAGGCTTTGTGTTCTAAACTAACCTATTAAATTCCCATTTCAAAAAAAAAAAATATGAATAAAAATCAGTCAGCACAACAATCTGTTCTTGTAAAAAAGCTGTTCACACCTATAAAAACAAGAAGTCTATCCCATAAAATTCAGTTTAAAATATATAAACATATCTATAAAATGTTTAATAAACATATAACATCTATAGAAATACATGTTTGTTATGTATAGAAATATATGTTATATACAGAAATATAGAACATATATGGACATATATATCTATATATATGTTATATATCTATATATGTTATATAGAGAAATATATAACAAATATAGAAATATATAACAAATATAGAAATATATAACAAATATAGAAATATATAACAAATATAGAAATATATAACAAATATAGAAATATATAACAAATATAGAAATATATAACAAATATAGAAATATATAACAAATATAGAAATATATGTTATATATACAAATATATAACATATATAGAAATATTTTATATATACAAATATGTAACATGTATTCTTTAATAAACAATAACCCTTACTAACCAATGAACTAAGTTTCACTAGATTACTAACCAATTAAATTCAAACACAATATCTTCTAATATGATATAAAAATGGTGTACAATAAAAATAATTTAAAAATAATTTTTAAAATTAATAAAAATAAATAATAATGAACAAAATTAAAATTAAAAATAATAAAATAATATGAAAATGGTGTACAATGAAAACATAACTATTCTACACAAAAAACCAAATATCTCATTTCTATCTCTAACACAAAATTCACAGCAGCACGAACAGACCTGAAATGCTTCCATTTTATTTTTGTAATGATAAAACACTATATAAAATAAAATATAAAAAGAGTTTCTTTAGGGGATGCAACCCCACCTTCTGACACCATTAAATACACGTAATTAATTGTGCTTGCAGGCCTCAGCAGCAATTAAACGCCATTAAATATTCACAGCAGCACGAACAGACCTGAAATGCTTCCATTTTATTTTTGTAATGATAAAATACTACATAAAATAAAATATAAAAAATAGTTTATTTCGGGGATGAATCCACACCTTCTGACACCATTAAATTCACGTCATTAACTGTGCTTGCAGGCCTCAGCAGCAATTAAGCGCTACCTGGAGCTGGGCAATGCCCTGAACGCCACGGCCCTGGATGCCGTTGGCACCAGGTACGTGTGCCTGCTCAATGCCACCGAGCTGGAGGCCATCGACCCCGCCAGCCTCCGGTGAGTCCCAGCCTGGGCTGTCCTCGGCTTCTTCCAAAAGCCCTTCCCCACCCTTTTCCTTTTTTCTGCTCCCAGGGAATGGGAATTTAGGGAGCACCTCAGGAGCTGCCAGGCACGGCTCAGATTCCCAACCCAACTCTGTTTCATTCAGCCCAGCGGGCTGCAAATCTGACTCTGTGCCTGCTTTCATCTGCAGAAGGGTTAATTAAATTGAATTTCATGGAATTACTGAGTCCTTAAGGTTGGAAAAGGCTTCTCAGGTCGTCACCAAGCTCGCCACTAAACCATGTCCTCAAGTGCCACATCCTTGTGATTTTTAAGCATTTCCAGTTTGAATTCCTCTGAAAGACTGAATGAAATTAAATGAAATTAATTAAGTACCACTTGGCAAACACACAGATTTATTGGGCACCATCAGAGCCATCATCACCTGAAGGACAAATTCTCAGCAGGAAACTGGGCCGTGGTTTTTCCTCTCAGCTTCTCTCCATAGAGCTGGAATTGGGAATCGCCTGTGCTGTGCAGAGAATCCCAGAAAACACTCAGAATATGCAAAAATTGAACAGGTTGAAGATAACAATAGCTTTTTTCACCCTAAATCTTTATTTTTCTGCAGACTGGTGTCTCTGGATCCCTCAGCCTGTTCCCAGGAGACGAAGAACCTCTTGTACCAGAAAGCCAAGGAAGCTTTCTCTGAGCAGCACCATTTACCTGCTTACTATGAGCTGATTTTACCTTACCTGGGTATGTAGAGATCCAGGATGTTGTGGGGAAAGAGAACTCTTAGCCACAAACTAAATGAGTATCAAAATCCATCAAAGATTTGGAAATTTTCAAAGTCAAGCTGTTAAAAGTTTGTCTTTCCAGCTTTGAGACGGCACAAAAAATTCTGTGCCTGCTTTAATTGCCCAAATCTGTTTCCAGACAAGGAAAATCAAACTCAGGATTAATCTCAAAGCCCTTTTCCATGTCAGATTTTTTTTTTTCCCTAAGCCAAGGTTGTTTTTTTTTCCCTTTAAGCCAAGATTTTTCCCAACTTCTCCTCACCCTTCTTTCCACTTTCTGGCCACACATTTTTAATGCCCAGCAAAATAACTCCCAATAAAAAACAGGTGGGGTTTTTTTTCCCCTTTAAGCCAAGATTTTTTCCAACTTCTTCTCACCCTTCTTTCCACTTGCTGGCCACACATTTTCAATGCCCAACGAAATAACTCCTAATAAAAAAAGGAGGAGCACCCCCTGTTCTGCAGCCGTGTTCCCAGCCCCAGGCTGATGGGTTTTGGAGAATCCCCATTTGGAGAATCCCCATTTGGGGCAGGCTCCTCTGGGCTCTGCCATCCTTGGTGTTCTCCTGCTTTGGTGCAGGGGGGGCTCCAGCCGCAGACCTGAAGGCTCTCAGCAAGGCCGACGTCAACATGAACGTGAGCACCTTTGTGACTCTGAGGAGGGACTCGCTGATGGTGAGCTGGCCTGGAGCCCCTTCATTCCTGCATTTCCTGGGGTTCCGTGCTTGGCTTTGTCGTGTTGTCCATTGGGGGAATCAGCAAATCCGAATTCCGTCAAATCCGAATTCCAGCACATCCGAATTCCGTCAAATCCAAATTCCATCACATCTGAATTCCGTCAAATCCAAATTCCATCACATCTGAATTCCGTCAAATCTAAATTCCATCAAATCCAAAATGTCTTCTGTTAGACCACTAGAAAGTGGGAAAGGGCCTGAAATTCCTTGAAAAATAGACCTTGGAGTCCTGGATGGATGCAAGCAGTAGAGTTCTTTCAGGGCAGGCTATCACAGTGGCAGGGGACATGCCATAAATATTATATATATATAAATATATATTTAAATATATAAATTTAAATGTATTTAAATGTAAATATCTATTTATATATTTATGTGTCTTATTTTATATTTTATATAAATCACGCGGGGCTCACGGGCGGCGTGCAGGAGGGCTACATCAACCTCGCCACCCCCAGATTCCCGGGTACTTCGGGGCCGGGGGCCGGGCTTCGATGGGTTCGTTTGGGGCTGATTCTGGGGTGATTCTGAGCGAGTTTTGGGTTGAGTTTCCTGGTTTTCGGGTTGATTTTGGGTGAATTTTGAGTTGATTTTCCCCATTTTTCATTTCAGTCTCATGTGAAGGGTGGGACAATAGAGATGTTATAACTCACACCAGCACAATCAGAAGCCAACTATTTCTTAATTATATCAGAAGCATTTCTGATTTCTTAATTATATCAGAAGTATTTCTGATTCCAGCTAATCAGCTTTTCCTTTTTGGGTTTATTTTGGGTGAACTTTTGGGTTTATTTTGCCTGGTCTTTGGGGGATGTTTGGGTTATTTTTGGGTTAATTTTGCCCATTTTTGGGGTAATTTGAGGTTGATTTTTTTCCATTTTTGTGTTCATTTTGGGTGAACTTTTGGGTTGATTTTGCCTGGTTTTGGGGGAAGTTTGGGTTATTTTTGGGTTAATTTTGCCCATTTTTGGGTTAATTTTGCCCATTTTTGGGTTAAATTTTGGGTGAATTTTGGGTGAGTTTTGGCCATTTTTGGGTTAATTTGGGGGTTTATTTGCGGTGAATTTTGGGTTATTTTTATCCACTTTTGGGGTGATTTTGGGGTTCATTCTGACCACTTCCAGGCCTTCCTCCTCGGGGGTGCTGGGTTTGGGCTTCGAGGCAGGATCACCGTGGTTGGGGTTGAAGGAAATTTGAGGATCCTTCAGTTCCAACCCAAACTCAGCTTGGTGTTTGCCGAGGTCAGACAGGAGAAGAGGATCCCTGCAGGGGGCACAGGGAGATGTTTTCCCCATGGAGGAGTGGTTCAGTTGTCAGATTGTTTTCTTACTTAAAGACAGGGTAACTGAGAGCTCTTTTAAAAACTTTTATTCCATTTTCAGTCTCATGTGAAGGGTGGGACAATAGAGATGTTATAACTCACACCAGCACAATCAGAAGCCAACTATTTCTTAATTATATCAGAAGCATTTCTGATTTCTTAATTATATCAGAAGTATTTCTGATTCCAGCTAATCAGCTTTTCCTACACCATGCTGGAAATGCCTTAAAGTTAATAATCTAAAATGACCCCTCGTGGGTCCTACTACAATTCATCTTTCACAGTTCTGTTTCTCCAAAGTATCCAGTCTTATTGGCAAGGCCATCCTTTGAAACTTGTTTCTAGTTCCATTTCTCTCTCTCATCAATTCCTGTCTCATTCCATGGCATTTCTAAGTCAGCATTTCTTATCTCAAACACATCTTATCTCTACAAATCCACTTCCCACAGCTCAGTCACTGATTTCTGTGCTCTGATGCTCTCTTTGTCCTGCAGCAATGTCCTCAGCCCCTCTGGGCAGCGTGGCCAGGGTGCTCCACCTCCTGCCTGCCCTGCTCCTCAGCTTCTCCACGGTGTCCATCCTCTCCTGACCTTCTCCTGCCACGAGGAACCAAGAGGGACCAGCCTGTGACCTGCTCTGAGACCTGGCCTGAGGAGTGCCCAGAGCTGCAGGCAGCTGGGATCAGCCCCGAACTCACCTTTAGGTACTTTTGGCTTTCAAATCACTTGGAAAAAAAAAAATATTTTTGTCTGAAGGGAAGATTCAGACTCTTTGGTGGAGGATCTTTGCCTTTGGGACAGCCCAAGCCCAGCTCAGCCCCAAACCACTGCTGAACCCCATCTTACTGCTGGGTTTAAGGGTGAGTCCTGCAGGTTAAAAATGCCATTTCCCAGAGCCTGACCTCGTGACACTGCCAAGACCTCAGGGTGGGACTGAAGTTTGCCAGCTGCTTGTAAATAAATCCTGGGACTGAGTAAAAATGCCAGAAGCAAACTGATGAGTGTCTGCTCTTCCTTGAGGCTGCCCTCACCTTCCTGTCTGCAGGAATCCCCCAAATGAAGGCTCAGAATCCCAAGATCTGCCTGTTCCTGCTCCTTGGGGTTGGCTCTTCAACATTTAGGAGCTGAGACTGTTCTCAGCTTCCTCATGTTGGAGGAAAGGAACTTTGTACAAAGTTTTCCATATTTTTTCCCCACTCATTGGAAATATCTGTGGAAAAAAACCATCAGTGAAACCTGTATCCAGCTCCTGACATTCCCCTTCCTCCAGGGGGAGAATCTGGGAGGGAAAAAGGGATTTATATATTTTATGTCTTATAAATCTTCACTGGCTGAGCTTTCTAGAGAGGGAGCAGGTCTGTCCTTCACCGCAGAGTTTGGATTTGTGCTGGAAAAGCTTCCCCACAAAGCACTCAAAGGACACATTGGATTAGGAAAAACCAGACTGATGTTTTATTATATAGCACTGAACAGTAATCAAGATAAATTATCTCCAGCTAATCATCCCATGAGAGTCTGTGTGTGGTTTGAGCAGACCTTGATCAAAAAGCAGCTCGTGAAGGAAGTTAAATAGGATTTTTGGGGATCTCTCAGCTGCAGTGCTGGGCCACCAGTGACTCAAATCCCTGAGTTTTCCCACTGTTTAACAGATCCCAGGGGGATGGGATGGACAGGAAATCCCTGCAGGATCTGGGCCCGGTGTTCTTGCCTTGGCAGAGCAGTCAGCAGCACTGCTGGTTGTACTACAGGGAGTAAATCTCTAGTAAGGACCTGTGGGGCTCCTCTGGGCTGGAAAAGTCTGTTCTTCACAGGCCAGCTTCAAAAATAACCACATCCTGTGCTGGAGTCAAACGTGGATGAATTCTCCTCCCTTTCCTGGGGTCCTGCTGCCCAGCAGGGCCTTGCCCAGCGCAGTTCCAGTGGGAGGAGGGAGGGGTGTGCAGGGTGGGGGTGCTGAGGGGGGCTCAGAGCAGCAGAACCTTCCCCACGGTGGCTGCCAGCAGGAGAGCGAGGCAGGAGCAGAGCCTGGATCCTGATCCTGCAGGGACAACACAGGAATGGGATTCTCCAGCTGCCGGGGAGGGCTGGGGGCTCGGGAGGTGATGGGACACCTTGAAGTGACACCTTGAAGTGACCTGAGAACCTGAGGGCAGCCCCAGGGCCACGTCCCCACCTGTCCCCCAGTGCTGCATCCCACCAGGAGCGGGGGGCATCAGCCAGCTTTGCCCTGGCCCCAGCATTCCCAGGGCTTCCCCCGTTCCCAGCTCACCAGGCGGGGGCCGCAGGTTGATGTAGCCGTTGGAGGCTGTCTGGGCTGGCTCTGGGACACTCCCGGCTGTGGGTCTGGGGCTGGCACGGGAGCTGGGCGGGCACGGCGCGGCCGTGGAGGAGCCCAGGCTTGGCTGGGGGGGAACTGGGGTGGCACTGGGGGCAGAGGGGGACGGAGGGACAGGGGTGGCACTGGGGGCAGAGGTGGCATTGGAGATGGGGGTGGCAGTGGGAGAAGATGTAGGATTGGGGACAGGGGTGACAGTGCTGTGGGTGGCAGTGGGAGCAGAGGTGGGATTGGAAGTGGGAGAAGATGTAGGATTGGGGACAGAGGTGATGGTGCTGTGGGTGGCAGTGGGAGCAGAGGAGGAGTGAGGGACAGTGGTGGCAGTGTGAGCACAGGAGGGTTTGGGAGTGGGAGAAGAGGTGGGATTGGGGACAGAGGTGGATTGGGGACGGGGGTGACAGTGCTGTGGGTGGCAGTGGGAGCAGAAGAGGGGTTGGGGACAGAGGTGACAGTGGGAGAAGAGGTGGGATTGGAGATGGGGGTGGCAGTGGGAGAAGAGGTGGGGTTGGGGACAGAGGTGACGGTGCTGTGGGTGGCAGTGGGAGCAGAGGAGGAGTGAGGGACAGTGGTGGCAGTGTGAGCACAGGAGGGTTTGGGAGTGGGAGAAGAGGTGGGATTGGGGACAGAGGTGACAGTGCTGTGGGTGGCAGTGAGAGAAGAGGTGGGATTGGGGACAGTGGTGACAGTGCTGTGGGTGGCAGTGGGAGCAGAAGAGGGGTTGGGGACAGGGGTGGCAGTGGGAGAAGAGGTGGGATTGGGGAAGTGTGTTGGGGGGTGCCTGGGGGGGTTGGGGTCCTGGGGGGGACCGTGCTCGGCTGAGGGGTCGAGTGGCTGCTAATGGCAGTGGTGGTGGGGACAGTGACACTGGCCGAGGGGTGAGGAGGGCTGGGGACAGTGGTCATGGAGGTGACACTGGCTGAGGTGCTGGGGACAGTGGGGACGGTGATGGCACTGGCTGAGCTGCTGGGGACAGTGGGGACAGTGGTGGCACTGGCCGAGGTGCTGGGGACGGTGGTGGCACTGACTGAGCTGCTGGGGACAGTGGGGACAGTGGTGGCACTGGCGAGTGGCTGCTAATGGCAGTGGTGGTGGGGACAGTGACACTGGCCGAGGGGTGAGGAGGGCTGGGGACAGTGGTCATGGAGGTGACACTGGCTGAGGTGCTGGGGACATTGGGGAGGGTGGTGGCACTGACCGAGGTGCTGGGGACATTGGGGAGGGTGGTGGCACTGGCCAAGGTGCTGGGGACAGTGGGGACGGTGGTGGCACTGGCTGAGGTGCTGGGGACATTGGGGAGGGTGGTGGCACTGGCCGAGGTAGTGGGGACAGTGGTGACAGTGCTGTGGGTGGTACCAGCTGGGTTAGTGCCAACACCAGTGCTGGTGGTGGCCCTGGAGGTGACAGCAGGGACTGGGGTGGCACTGGGGCTGCTGGTGGCCAGGAGGGTGCTGAGGAGGGTGACAGCAGGGGACGTGGCTCTGTCTGTGCTGGGGGCCTGGTGGGTGGAGCAGGGCACTGCACTGGTCACAGAGGGACGGGCAGTGGAGGTGGCAGTGGGGGGTGCTGGGGACATTGGGGACGGTGGTGGCACTGGCCAAGGTGCTGGGGACATTGGGGAGGGTGGTGGCACTGGCCGAGGTGCTGGGGACATTGGGGATGGTGGTGGCACTGGCCGAGGTGCCGGGGACAGTGGTGGACACAGGGGTGACATTGGCTGAACTGGCAGGGTGAGGAGAGGTGGGGACAGTGCCCATGGAGGTGACACTGTCCAGGGTGGTGGGGGCAGTAGGGGTGGTGGCAGTGGCCATCGAGGTGACACTGGCCAGGATGGTGGGCACAGGGGTGCTGGCAGTGGCCGGGGTGGTGGGTGCAGGTGTGGTGACACTGGCCGGGGTGGTGGGCACAGACGTGGTGGCAGTGGCCGGGGAGGTGACACTGGCTGCAGTGGTGGCCACAGGGCTGGTGACACTGGCCAGGGTGGTGGGCACAGGGGTGCTGGCAGTGGCCATGGAGGTGACACTGGCTGTAGTGGTGGGCGCAGGGGTGGTGACACTGTCCGGGGTGGTGGGCACAGGGGTGCTGGCAGTGGCCAGGGAGGTGACACTGGCTGCAGTGGTGGGCGCAGGGGTGCTGGCAGTGGCTGGGGAGGTGACACTGGCCAGGGTGGTGGGCACAGGGGTGCTGGCAGTGGCCGGGGAGGTGACACTGGCTGCAGTGGTGGGCGCAGGGGTGCTGGCAGTGCCCGGGGAGGTGACACTGGCTGCAGTGGTGGGCGCAGGGGTGCTGGCAGTGGCCGGGGAGGTGGCAGCAGGGCTGGCTGTCCCCGCGGGCTCGGGCCGCCCCCCCTGCAGGCCGATGCCCAGCACGCAGTCCAGCTCGCGCTGGGATTGCAGCTGCACCCAGCTCACCACCGAGGGCTCCTGCTCGTGCTCCTTCAGCTCAGGGAGGTTTTTCCCCAGCAAATGTTTCACGTCAGTGACGCTGAGTTTCTGCAACACACAGAGATCATCCCCTTCCCTCACCCTCACAGCCCCAAAGGCTTTGCTAACGGGGCTGCAGAGCAGCTGAAACTTCCTAAAGGAAATTTATAAAGGTGAGAAAGTGCAGAAATGGTGATTTGGCTGGGCTCTGACCTCAGCCCCCCTGCTCAGCCCTGCCCTGCCCTGGGAGAGGGACAGCAGCACCCAGGGCTGTACCTGCAGTTCCTCAGGAATTAGGGAGAGGAAGGTGTCCAGATCCATGTTTATGGCCACACCAGCATTAGCCAAATTCTTCAGATCTTCTGCTGGAGCTCCACCTTAAAGAGAGCCCAGGGGACACCTGGAGATGTGCAAACCCTTCCAGCACTTCTGGGGAGGATTTGGGGAGGTTCTGGTTCACAGCCAGACCTGTCTGTGCCTGAGAAGAGACCCCAAACCTGGTGGTGGGAAGGAGGGTGGAGAGGAAGCACCTACCCAGGTATGGCTGGATCTGGCAGTAATAGGGGCCAGGGGTGCTGGCCAGGCTGGCAAAGGCCTCCCGGGCCTTCCCATAGAGCTGCTTCTTCTTGGACTGGGAGCATGAAGAGATGTCCAACCGCCCAGCAGTCCTGGAAGGGGGGCACAGGTCAGCCCTGATCCTTCAGTTTGAGTTATTTTCTAGATTCTGGACTGCATTGGTACAGAACTCTGAACTTCACACAAAGTGCCAGCAGCTCTCCTCACAGCTCAGCCACACAGAGCAATCCTTTGCCAGCCCCAGAACCAAGGACACCACTGCAGCTTCAGCCCCAAAAGTGCAAACTGGGAATGGAGGAGAGCAGTCTGGGAGGATGGGACTGCATCACCTGAGCTGGAATTGGACAATGAACCCCAGTATGGAAATGGACCAAAACTGATAAAAGTGTGAGAACTCCTGACCCATTGTCCATCTTGGGTGCAGCCACAGCCAGGTTCTTGTACTGCCCAAGGTGTATCCCTTGAGGACTTTTAATAAATCCCTGCTTTATTCCTTTAATTCTGCCCAAGGTGTATCCCTTGAGGACTTTTAATAAATCCCATCTTTATTCCTTAACTCTGCCCAGCTCTGCTCCAGGCAGCCTCTCAAGGCATCAGCAGCACCCCAAACTGCAGATAAATTGTTCTGGTGGCTGGGAGGGATGGGGGGGATGTCCCTGCTCATGGTCCTGGAGCTCAGGTGAGATCTGGGATTGGGACACAGCCATCCCACTGTGCTGGTTGGGAATGGGGACATCCACAACAGAGCTGGGGCTCTTCCACCCCAGCTCCCCAGAGCCCTGGGGCCTCCCAGGGCTGAGCAGCATCCCAAGAAGCCGCTCACCCGATGGCTGCAGCAGAGATCTGCTGGATCTGCCCCTCCTGCAGGTTGCACAGGCGCCTGCCTGTGATTTCCTGGAGCAGGGGCCCCGTCAAGGAGCCCCCCAGGGCCAGGTACCTGCTGAGCAGCTGCTGCACCTGAGGGACATGGGCAGAAATGGGAGACACTCCTGGTAAGGATGGCAGTGCTGCCAACCCCCAAAAAACCCCACAACGCCTCCACCCTGAGCTGGGCTGGGACAGAGGCAATCCCAGTTTGGCTTCCCCACCTTTCTGCTGCCATGGATTTACCTGGGAATCATCCCACGCTCCTCCCGAGCCATTGAGCAGGGCTGAGAGGGTGTCACTGGATGTCACCGGCCACTGGCTGATCTCCTGCTCCGTGTACAGGCGGGACAGCACCCCCAGGCGCCTCAGCTGCTCCTCTGGGATCCCTGACCCCTGGAAATACTGTGGGGGCCGGCCCAGGGGGAGGACAGAGGGTGAGGGAAGGGAAAACAGGGCAGGAATGAGTGCAAAGGACCCACTCGGACACCTTCATCCCTGTGCCCACTGAGCCCTGCTCCCTGCTGCTGGGGGGCTCCTGTCCTGTGCCACCCCTTACCTCATCCACCTTTTTTTTCAGGACCCTCAAAGGTTTTGAGGTGATTGGCTGAGCCAGCACAGCCTCCAGGTTTTGTATTAGCACATCATTGCTCAGGCACAGGTCGAGCTGGTCAAGCATGTCAGGGGAGAGGTACAAGAAGATGTCACTGATGTTGCTGGCAGTGATGGGCTTGGACTGGCAGCCTGAGGGCAAGGAATTGTGTCAGGCAGAGGTGTGTGTTGTGCGTGTGCCCTTCCCACCTGGCCCTGCTCCTGCCACGGGCTCAAAGCCAAGGTGAAGGACAGGGAATCACAAAAACGTGGCTCAAGCCACGGTGGATCCTGCTCCCATCCCCTGGTCCCCAGTCCACGGAGGTGCCTCATTTGCTGTCATTCCCTAAATTCATTCCAGAAGAACCTGGGGATGTTTTGCAGCCCACTTGTGCTTTGTCCTGTTAAAGGCAGCTCAAACTGATCCATGTCCCCTACATGAGCATCCTCTGCTCTTGCAGCGTCCTGCCCTGGCGCTGGCCCTGCCTGGGGACTGTCCCACTGTCCCAGCTCCTTCCTGAGTGCTGCCACCACATCCCTGCTCCCAGGTAAGAGCAACCCCCACCCCGTGCTTCAAGGACATTTCCCCACTTCCCCAATTTGTGGGAACCTCAGATTTCTGCCCGGTCCAGCCAGGAGCTCCCAGATCCTGCCAGCCCCGGGCATTGTCCCCTCGCAGAGCTCCGGAGGGAAGGGAAACACTCACGGTCCGCGCTGCGCTTCAGCCGGGGCTGGGAGGCAGCTGATGCTGCTGCGAGCGCCCTGAGGAGGATCAGGGATTTCTCCCGCTGGGAACGTCCCTGGTTGATGTAGGCGGCAGCGATGCTCCTCCTGAAATCCTCCCGTGCTGCCTGCGGGGACAGAGAGTGCTGGGACCGGGGACAGGGACAGAGGGTGCTGGAACCGGGGGGCACAGGGACAGAGAGTGCTGGGACCGGGGGCACAGGGACAGAGAGTGCTGGGACCGGGGGGCACGAAGACAGGGACACAGGGTGCTGGGACAGGGGACACAGGGACAGAGGGTTCTAGGTCCGGAGAGCACAGGATGCTGGGTCCCCCAGCCTCGGAGCTGACCTGCCTGATGGTCATCTCCCCCCGAGGAGGGGTTCTTACCTCGGCCACCAAACTCAGCGTGGTCTGGTTCAACGCCAGCACGAGCGGCCCCAAATCTTGCAGAGTCCGCAAATCCCAGCTTGAGGGATCCCTGCGGCAGCAGGAGCAGGACCAGATCAGCATCCCCGTGGATTCCCACCCCTCCTGCCCGCCCACCCCTGCAAGGAAGGCTCCTCACCCGTACGCTGTGCCCCCCGACAGGAGCAGGGCATTGAGGGCGTCCTGCTGTGCCCCCGTCAGCGCCGGGCAGAGCTTCAGCTTCTCCAGGATTTTGGGATCCGAGGCCGGGATGGTGCCCGGCTCTAGGTCACACACCAGCTCCCCGAGGCTGTACACGTGGGATGTCATGAAAATGTCCCCTAAAATCAGTGCCAGGGTGCTGCCATCCCCACGGCCGGGTGGGTGCCCCCATGTCCCGGGGTTTGGGTGTGGGACAAAGCAGCAGCGCCCGGGCTCAGCCGGGGCGAGGCTCCGCTGCAGCCGCGTGGAGGAAGGAGAATTCTCGGTGTGTTTGTGTTTCTGCAGGAACCCAGCCCGCCGGAATCCCAGCACGGAACCGGCTGCACAGGGCTGTAAATCCTCCCTGCCCCAGTCACCCGGCACAGCAGCAGATAATGCAAATTCACCCCGCCGGACCCCCAGAGCCCCCGACAGGGCTGGTACTTACTGGGGATGCTCAGCGTTGGACAGGACGGCTCCAAAAATCAGGGCAGCCTGGGGAGAGGATGGGGGAGGCTCAGTCCCGGTAAGGAAAGGGAAGAATGAGATGCAGGGAATGGGATCTGACCTGGCTGGAGCGCCCAGACTGCTGCCCGTGGGAACAGCCAGGAGCTGCAGCAGCCCCTGGGTTACTTGTGGGGACGAAAGCCATCAAAGCCGCCCTCAGCAGCGGGGACACTCGGGTGGGTCTGTCCCTGCTCGCCTGGAGCTGGGTTTGGGAGCAGGGCAGGGAGGTGAGGGACGGGACAAGGACAGGGCCACGCTCTGCACAGGGGACAGCGGGCAGGTGGAGCTGAGCACTGCGGGAATGGTGGCACCTCCAGAGCCAGCTGGGGAATTTTGGGAAAGCCCTGGCACGGTGGGAGCCAGCAGAGCCGGCAGGGACTCACCGCTGTTGCTTTCACTGGGTCTGCAGAGAAACCTGCAAGGAAGGTTAGGAAACATCCCGGGATTAGGAACGGCTCATCGGGGTTGCTCCAAGCAGCTCCAGGTTTAGAGTCTGGGAAGAGCCTTTCCTTTGCTAACTTCATGTTTAGGAAATGCTGCGGATCACTGTGAAGGGAGCAGCCCCCAGCCCGAGCACCCCCGGCTCCCTGCAGGAGGGTGTGGAAGACAAAAAGGGATAAATCCATCCCTGGAAATCTGGGAAGATGTATCCCTGGGAAAGGCCTGTGGATGCTGAGGGGAGCAGGAGACAGAGCCCTGGGAGTGCTGAACCGAGCGGGATTGGGATGAGGAGCAGCACAGCCGGAGCATCCCTGGTGCCTGGGGGTCCCGGGGCAGTTTTTGGGGACAGGATGTCACTCACGGAGGCAGAGGGTGGCAGCTGCCAGGGCTGGGGCTGCCCACGCCATGGTGCTGGTGCCGGGGGTCTGTCCTTGGAGCCGGTCCGGAGAGCCGTGTCCCACACTTGGAGGTCCTGGAGCTGATTCTGTCACCCAGCACTGGGGCTGGAGCTGTTCCACACTCGGGGTCAGAGCCTGGGGACAGCACTGGAGGTCCTGGGGCTGATTCTGTCACCCAGCACTGGGGCTGGAGCTCTGGGGTCAGGGGTCTCGCTGTGCCCACCCCGTCTCTGTGATGCTACATACACCCCCAGCAACCACAGGTGAGATTTTAAATCCTTTATAACAGAAAACAGGAGTTTCCCCACCCGTTATTAAAAGAAACCTCACAACTGTCCTACAGGGACAGGGTCCCCCTCCATCCCCCAGCTCCTCACCAGCACAGACTGGGAGAAATCCAGTGTAAGGCAGTGGGAGGACCCAGCAGGTGTTCCCCACCCCTCTACACCCCTCAGGGTGATCCCCTGATAGAAAATCAATCCCTGCTCCTGAAATTCCCCCGGGGCTGCCCACAGCAACCCGTTATCGCCGTTTGAACTCAACGCAAGGAATTTTCCCCCCTCAATCTCCTTTTTCCTCCCCCAAATCCTACCGGGGCTGTGCCGAGCCGTTCTCCTGCCCCTTGTCCAGGGGGATTTGGCTCCGGGATGGGAGGATTCGGCCGGGAAGGTGCTGCTGGGGCTGGGGCAGGGGCTGGGCAGCCTCGGCACTTTATCTGTGCGGGGTGGGGATGTTGCTCCGCACACGGGGTGTGACGGGGCAGTTTCTCAACTCTGTTTTGTCTGGCTCCTTTCCTTCTCCCTGCTTTTGCTTTGGGGCTGTTTCCTACTTCTCATAAAGGGTCACTGAGCTCTGGGTTCAGCTGAACCGAAAATGAACCCAGAAGGAGTTAAAGCCCCTGGTTTGGGAGTTTCTGTGCTCCTGAGGGGGATTAAGGTGCTGTCGGTGAGGGGAAAACCTGTAGAGCTGCTCAGGGGTTATTTCATGGGGCAGCTGGGGTGCAGAGCAGACTGAGCTCAGTGATGGGCTCAGCACCCTCTGGGAGGTGTTTCCTTGTGCCTCTCCTTTTTCCCAGGATCACAGCCAATCCCATTCCCTTTTTTTCAGCTTTTCCTCCCAGTCATGCTCCAGAATGCTGTCGAGCACGTGCCACAAAGGGGACCAAGACCAAGGGAATCAAATCCTCCTCGAGGCTCTGAGATGACAACCTGGAGGAGCTGTGAGCACAAACTTTATCTGGGTGTTTATCATGGGAAAAGGGAAGGGTGGCTGGGCTGGAGCAGGGCTGCACCCCCCTCCCGGCCAGGTTTGGGGGTCCCAGCCCTCACCAAGGGTCTCTGGAACTGCTGGCACAGTGTCAAAAGGGGTTTGTCACCCCCAGCCCTGTCCTGTCCCCAGCCCTGTCCTCCAACCGGTCCTGCAGCCCCAGGGCTAGCTCCACGCCCATGGGTGTTGCTGGTTTCTATTTTGGAAGGATTTACTGTGAAAATAGCTCCTGTTGGGGCAATAAAATTACAGAATGCTATGAGGCTGCTGGAGGGACACAGCCCCTGCCCCGGGCTGGCTGGACAGAGGTGGCTGGAGCAGGAGGGCAGGGACACACCAGGGCCACTCTGGGGGTCACCGCGTCCACTGTGTCCCCGTGGAGATCAAAGCTGGCCCTGAAACCCCCTCGGGAGCTGCCACTGGGGGATCCACCCTGAACTTGAACATGTGGAGGAACATCTGCCCCAGGCTTATTCCTGGGGACATTCCCAGGTCAGTTGTGAGCTCTGACTGCACCTCCCTGTGCCAGGAGGGCTGGGAATGCTCCTCTCCCTTAACCAGTGGCCCTCTGCCCATGTCTCGTTCATAATCTTCCAAAAAATTCCCAGTCTTAAAGACTGCAATAATTTCTTGGGTCTTCAAAGGGTTTTCTCTCTGTTCCAACCTGAGGGATGAGTATCCCTCACACAACAACCCAGCCCCTCACACAATCCCACAGCTCACACAATCCTGTCCCTCACACAACAATCCTGCAGCTCACACAACAACCCAGCCCCTCACAAAACAATTCTCTCACACTCAATTCTCCCTCACACAAGCAAAAATCCAGCCCCTCACACAACCATCCCACAACTCACACAACAATCCTCTCTCTCACACAACCCAGCCCCTCACACAATCCAGCCCCTCACAAAACAATCCTCTCACGCTCAATCCTCCCTCACACAACAATCCAGCCCCTCACACAACAATTTTCTCACACAATAATCCCCTCACACAACAATCCTCTCGCACAACAATTTTACACTTAGTCCTCCCTCACACAACAATCCTCTCACACAATAATCCCCTCACACAACAATCCTCTCGCACAACAATCTCACACTCAAGCTTCCCTCACACAACAATCCCCTCACACAACAATCCTCTCACACTTGATCCTCCCTCACACAATCCCCTCACACAACAATCCTCTCGCACAACAATTTTACACTCAGTCCTCCCTCACACGACAGCCCTCTCACACAATAATCCCCTCACACAACAATCCTACAGCTCACACAACAATCCTCTCGCACACGATCCTCCCCGATCCTCCCTCACACAACAGGTCGGCCTGCTCGGAGCCCCGGGGCCGCTCCCGCGGGGCCGGTCCGGCCTCATTCCCCTCATTCCTGGAAGCCCCCGGGAGATGGACGCAGGGAGCCGACAGTGAAGGGCAGAGACACGTTTAATACAGCAAATACAGCAAATCTGGAACTGCGGAGTGCACGGGACATCACAGCCACACCACAACCCCAGGGCACTGCAGGAGCCACAGCCCCGCGGGCAGGAGGGGACAGGTCGGGGACATTGCCCTGGAACGCAGCCGGGAAGGGCGCCTGGAAAACTCCCTCTGCAGGGTAAGGAAAATTCCCTTTTATCTGTGGCGCTGGGGAAGAGCAGCACGCAAAGGCTGGGCTGGGGTGTGGGGAGCTCCTCGACGCAAACACCGCGGGCTCGGGTGCCAGCCATGTCCCCATGTCCCCATCCCGCATCCCGGCCGTGCTCCCATCGGGGACTGCTCCCAGCGCGGACAAGGCTGGGTCCCCGCTGGAAAACTCCCTCTGCAGGGTAAGGAAAATTCCCTTTTATCTGTGGCGCTGCGGAAGAGCAGCACGCTGGGCTGGGGTGTGGGGAGCTCCTCGATGCAAAAACACGGCGGGCTCAGGGTGCCAGCCATGTCCCCATCCCTCATCCCGGCCGTGCTCCCAGCAGGGCCTGCTCCCAGCGTGGACAAGGCTGGGTCCCCATGTGAATCCCTTGTCCCTTTCCAGCACCTCCCGTGCGTGTCACCCCTCAAATATTCGGCAAAGATTCCTTGTGCTCCTTCCCAGCGGCGGGACCTGCCCGGCCCCTCCCGGCCATGAGGTCTGGCAGGAAGGACAAGGGGCTCCTGCTCCTCTGGCACCAGCCCTGTGCCCACCATGCCCAGGGCTGGCACCTCAGGCCATCCCCACCCTGCAGTGGTGGCACCAAGCCACAACAGAAAGGGACACCCAGGACAGATGATCCAATTCTCCCCCCACCCCCCAGGGATTTTGGTGACTTGCAGGGTGTGTTTATCCACAAGGAGAGGGCTGTGAGTTTTTATTCCCCCCTCGGGGTGGGAATATCAGCTGTGTGAAACCCATCAGGTGTTTTCAACGGGATGGGGCTGGTGAGGTGACAAGTCTGGGCAAGTGCTGATGTGGTCCTTGAAAGCCCTGGGATGGGGCTGTGTGGCTCCAGCTGTCCCTCCCCAGCTGTCCTGTTCTCCTCATTTCCAAATGTCCCCCAAGGGCTGCAGAGGATGAGCAGGGAAGGGGAAAGCAAAGCAGGATGACCAGCAAAGCAAGGGCACTTCAAAGGAAATTTCTTGGCATCTGTCAAAGCTGAGCTCCTGCCTGCTCCTCCCATCAGTTCTCAGCCTTTCTTTCACCTTTCTCCTTTTCCTACTTTTCCAGAGCCTTCCCAAACTGCCCAGCTGAAGGACCTGCCTGCAGGACCCTCTGGAAACCTGCCAGGCAGGAGCCACTCCATGAGACCTACAAAGGACACTGATCCCTCCTCAAGTGGGTGAGCAGAAAGGAACTTGTGTCCTCTGACCTGTCTCAGCAGGGATAAAAGCAGGAAAGGCAGTGCTAGTAGAAGGAATAATAAAATCCATTAAAAAAGCTTTGGGCTGCTGGCTCTCTGACCATAGAAGTACTAAAAATACCTCATTCCTGAGACCACCCATATTTTACAAATCCTAAAAGACTAGATTCTCTTTCTAGAAATCTAAAAAAAGTTTAAAATCCATTGGTATGAACTCCTTCACCTTCACCACACCTTTAAAAACCACCCAGGTGGGCTGAGGGAGGGTGTGAGGGGCAGGGACCTTTCCATGCCCATCCCAGTCCAGTTTTACAGGACACCCTGGGGACTACCAGTGTCCCCAGAATGTGCTCCAGTCCCCAGTCTCCCACATCCCACACGACACAGCAGCTGCAGTGAGGGAATGGGGGACAGGGACACTGGAGCTCCACCCGGCATGTTCTCCCCTCCCTGTGCTGGGCTGCAATTCTGCATCCAAGCATGGAGAGGTTGTGGGAATGCCCATGGCAAAGGCAGTGCCCAGCTGTGCCCCAGCTCCCCCAGGACAGGGATGGAAAGCTTTGGGGTCACTCTAAGCTGGAGTATGACACTGACTCTGCTGCTGAGCCCAAGGATTGGGAAAGGGACACCCCGTGACCAGATGGATGATGGGCATCGCAAAATAACCCCACCTCAACCGCTCCTAAAATCCACCTGATGCCAGCCCCAGGAGCGAGGGAAGCCACAGAGGGAGTGCAGGCGTGGAGGCAGCGCTGGGCTCCGTGGGGACCCGCTGGGACAAGGCTGGAGCTGGAAATGCAGGGATGTGCTCGGTGCTCACTCCAGAGCCCACTCAGCCAGCCACTGCTCGCAGCGCGCCCGCTGCTCCTCCGTCTCCTCCCTGCTGCCTTCACCCCCTGCTCCCTCCTCTCTGGCAGCTTCCTGGCTCTCCTCCTCCTCCTCCTTCTGTGTGCCCTTGTCCTTGAGCTCCTGGATGACATCCTCCAGCCGCTGGGTGACGTGCTGGGGCACCCAGTTGCTGTCCATGGCGGTGACGAAGGGGTCGGGCGCGCACACCTCGATCAGCTCCGTGCCGGTGGGAATGCGCAGGTAGTAGGCGTGGAGCATCATCCTGTAGGGACTGCTGTCCTGCCTGTGGCTGTAGGTGAAGTCCCCCACGATGGGGTGGCCGATGGCGCTGCAGTGAACCCGGAGCTGGTGAGTCCTCCCTGGGGAGAGAGCAGGAATAATGACTGGAAATTCCTGAATCCCTCCCTCAGGGCATGGTGACAATACTAATGGCATTTGTCCCTCTGAGCACGGCAGTTCTCAGCTTCCCTCAGGCCTTTCCAGAGCTGCCCCTGTGCCCACCTGTCAGTGGCTGCAGCAGCACTTTGGTGACAGGGTCTCCGCTGTAGGATCCATGTTCCAGCACGATCAGCTCCGACTGGCAGGGCTTGGGATTCTCACAGCCTGCAAGGACATCCAGAGGGGGTTTGAGATGCCCCAGCGCAGCCCTGGGGGTGTGGGCAGAGCAGGGGCTGGGGCTGCTCACCCTCTGTGCCCTCGATGCACATCATGTGGGTCATGCCCTCCGTGGTGTTCTTCCCGATGGCGTAGCGGATCGTCATCCGGCTCTGGCTCACGTGGCCCCTCACCTGGGGACAGGAACGTGCAAACTGAGCCCTGGCACGTGCCCCTCACCCACCCCCCATGGCAAGAATCATGCAATCAAAGAAAGAGTGGGATTGCAAGGACTTTAAAGCCCATCCACTTCCCCAACTCCTTGTTGGCAGCAGGGACACCTTCAACGTTGCTCCCAGCCCCATCCAAGCTGGCCCTGGACACTTCCAGGGATGGGGCAGCCACAGCTTCTCTGGGCACCCTGTGCCAGAATTCCTTCCTGATACCCAGCCTAACCCCACTGTCTGGCAGTGGGAAGGCATTCCCTCTGTCTTATCCCTCCATGCCCTGGTCCAAATCCCTCTCCAGCTCTCTTTGAGCCCCATTAGGCTCCAACTCTGCATCTTTCTCTTCTCCAGCTGAACACCCCCAGCTTCCTCAGGGCAGAGTTGTTTGGGAACAGCAGAAGGCCAGGGCAGGAGGTGGCAGGGAGGGCTCACCAGGGCCAGGTAGGCTTTGGTCACCAGGCGCTCCTTGAAGCACTTGTAGGCACTGCCCGCTGCCGCTTTGTTGAGCGCCACACACAGGGCCCCACTGGTGGAGAAATCCAGCTGGTGGCAGAACCTGGGAAGGACACGGGGGTAAAGGAGCGTCCTGGCCACCTGAGGAGTGTCCCCAGCTGAGGGCAGAGCCTGGCTCAGTGCCCGGGTGCTCACCTGAAGCCGTAGTAGGTGTCGGGGTCGGCCAGCTCGGGGAAGCGGTGCTTGAGCTGGCTCTGCAGGGTCAGCGTCTCGTACCACATCTTGCTGTCGATGCGCAGGTCCCAGTGCTTGTTGACCACGATGAAGTCGGAGCTCTGGTACAGGATGGACAGGTTGTCGATGGTGCCCGGCTCCATGGCCAGCGCCCTGCGGGGCAGAGAGAGCGAGGGGGAACCGGGATGAGGATCCGCCAGCTGCGGGACGGGCACAGCAGCCCTGCACACCCGGGACGGGCAGGGAGCAGGGCCTGGAGGATACCCCAGCAGGGAATGGACATGCACCGCTGCTGCCGAGGTACCAGCGTCACCTGCAACGCTGCTGTCCCCTGCCTGTCCCCCAGCCTCACCGGTGTCACCGCGCGGATGCAGGTCCCACAGCGGCACGGACGCTACAGCAGCGCTCCAGCCGCCGCCGTGCCGGTGCCACAGCGCACGGCCCCGCCGCTGGCCCGGGATGTCCCGGCAGGCCCATGCCCGCCCCGCTGTCACGCGTGGAGGCCCCGCAGCCGCGCGGTGCTGCCTCTGCCCATCCCGGCGGCGGCGATCGGCCTCGCCCCGCTCCCCGCCGCAGCCCGGCCGGAGGGCACGGGACAGGGGTCGCGCAGGGCGGAGAGGACCGGACCGGGCAGCAGGGACCCGGGCCGGGCTGAGTGACCCGGGCCGGGCAGCAGTGACCGGGACCGGGCTGAGTGACCCGGGCCGGGGTGACCCGGAGCCGGCTGCGGGAACCCGCGCAGCGCCCCCGCCGCCGCGGCCCCGCCCGCTCCCGCAGCGCCTCCCGGCAGCGCTCGCATCGCATCCAATCAGCGCCGCCTCCGCCGCGTCTCCCCGCGCGTCGCGTCCAATCAGCGCCGGCCCTGCCTCCGCCCGGGCGCGCCGCGCCCAATCAGCGCTGCGCGGCGGGCGCGGGGCCGGTGGCGCGGCGGGCGCGGCCGATGGCGAGCGCCGAGCCCGAGCCCGAGCCCGAGTATGGGGCCGAGGATGCCTTCTACGAGCGCTTCGCCGACGAGCTGGAGGTGCTGGCCGAGC
Source organism: Passer montanus (assembly GCF_014805655.1). Classification (NCBI taxonomy): domain Eukaryota; kingdom Metazoa; phylum Chordata; class Aves; order Passeriformes; family Passeridae; genus Passer; species Passer montanus. Next base: position 1,532,151 of record NW_024373256.1, read on the forward strand.
TGGGAGGTGGGCGCTGCTGCGGCGCCGGGACGGGCAGGCGGCGGAGGGAGGGAGCGGGCGGGACCGTGCTTTGCGCGCCCGCGTGTGCCCGTCCCGCCGCGGGTCCCCTCCGGTGACCGGCGCCGTGGTCTGACCCCTCTTGCAGACGAGCCATTCCCACCCGCCGGCCCCAAAACATCCCAGTTCCGGGGCAAGAGGCAGCCGCCGGAGGAGCCCGATCCCCCCGGGGACTCTCCCGGCGGCACCGGCGCCAAGAAGAGGGACCGGGACTGTGTCCCCGCCGTGTCCCCGGCAGCAGCCGAACCCCGCAGTAGGTTTGCCCCGGTTCCCGGGTGCTGCTGCCCCTGCCCCGAGCGGTGCCGGGTGCTGGAGCATCCCCGGGTACCACGGTCGGTCAGTGATGCTCTCGATGCCGCAGCCCCCAGGCCGAAGCGGCAGCGCCTGGAAGCTGTTAAGAAGCTCGATTTCGGTGCAGACGAGGAGCTGGCTCCGGATGTCTCCTGGGATGGTGGCCCAGAGGCGCCTCTGGCTCCCCACAATACCAGGTTGGCCACCCTGAACCCCATTTTTAACAGGAGAGAGGGGAAGAGCCCTTCTCCTGCTGAAGGAATTTGGTGTTTTCCAGCTCGAACCACCTGGAGATGAGTGGAATGATCCCCCTGCAGACCACACCAGCCTTGGGAAAGAAGAGGGTCCTGAGGAGACCCCCCATCCTGGAGGATTACATCAACGTGACATCCACCCAGGGCACCAGGGTCTTCCTGGTGCTGAGGGATGATCCCTGCAGGACAGGGCTGGAGGTGAGGAGGGATCTGGAGGTCGGCTTTGCTCCTCTGTGGCCCCCAGGTGGCTCAGGAGGGCTCTGGCTGTGCCGTGTCCCTGCAGCTCCCGGATTCCCTGGGCTGGAACGCTCGCAGGCCGCTCCACTTGCTGGGGGTGCCCTTCTCCCACCTGAAGGAGCAGGTGGATGAGGAGGTACCGCATGTCCCTGACCTTCCCTTCTGTCCCTGCCACCCCTGCTGGCCACGGGGCTGGCTCCCACATTCCTGTCCCCAGCCATGGGCTGGGGGGTGGCCCTGACCCCTCTCTGTGTTGCTCCAGCGTCGCAGGCAGGTTCTGGAGGCCTCCCAGCAGCTGACAGAGATCATAAACAGGTGAGATGTTGGTATAAAGCCCCTCCCCAGTCCCTGCCATGCTGCTGGCTTTGCCTCCCTCACAATCAAGTTTTGGGGGACCTGCAAGCAGAGGAGCCTTTTTGCCTTCATCACCCCCAGCTTGAGGGGGTCTGGGTGGAGTTCCCACCCTGCCCTGGCTCCTGGGGTGCTTTGGGGTAAATGATTTCCATGCTGCAGTTGCCTGGGGAGCGAGCCCAGCGCCGAGAGCCCGGAGCCCAGCATGGACACAGCTCCAGCAGCTGAGGAGGAGCCTGCACCCCACTGCCTCTGGGTGGACAAGTTCACCCCCCGGCGCTACATGGAGCTGCTCAGTGATGATGTGAGGTGCTGGGGGGTTGAGATGGGTGGGGTCAGCACCTCTGCAGCTCTCCCTTAATGCCACGGGATCAGGAATTGCTTTGGAAGCACTGCCTGGGGGGCTGGGTCTATGCTGCTCTGCCTGGGAGCAGTCCTGAGGCCCTGGGAGCCTGGGATGGCAGAGTTGCACTGGAGCCTGGGGATGTTCTGGCAGATGAACCTATGGAACGTCATCAAAATGAGACAAAAAGTATTGGGAGGATTTTAACCAGAAACTGTTGGCTGTTTTGAATTGTTTTGGGGAATGTTAGAAGATTTATAGGGAGCTGGACATGCTGGGAGAGGCTGGGAATTGCTGAGTTGAGCCAAGACAGAGCAGGGCCAGCAGGGATGTTGCTGATGTGACTTACCCAGGGTTTCCCTGAGGGCTGGGGCTGAGCTGGGGAGGGAAACATTCCCACCTTGTCCCAGGGAGATGCCAGGTGGAGCCCTGAGCAGCCTCCTCCATGGAGGACAGCCTTCCTCTGCCTCAGCTGGGTTTTTCCCAGGTTCCATGGGTTTTTCCATGGGATTTCCCTGCTCTCCTGCAGTACACCAACCGCTGCCTGCTCAAGTGGCTCAAGCTGTGGGACACGGTGGTGTTCGGCAAGGACAAGGCTGGCAAGAAGCCCAAGCCCAGCCCTGCAGCTCATCCCCCACTCAGCCATCCCAAGGAACATCCCCACAAGTGGAAAACCAAGGTCCAGCTCACCGAGGAGATGCTGGAGGCCGAGCTGGACCAGCACAAGAGACCCAAATACAAGGTGAGCAGGGGGGACATGGCTGTGGCTCCCTGTGCTGCCACCAGCTGAGGAGCAGCGTTGTCCCCTCCGAGGAGGAAGCCCTCCAGGGGTGACCTCCCCTCTGTGCCACAGGTGGCCCTGCTCTGTGGGCCCCCTGGCCTGGGCAAGACCACGCTGGCCCACGTCATCGCCAGGCACGCGGGGTACAACGCTGTGGAGATGAACGCCAGGTGAGTCCTGGGTGCCAGGTGAGTCCTGGGTGCCAGGTGAGCCCTGGGTGCCAGGTGAGCCCCGGGTGCCAGGTGAGCCTCTGGGTGCCAGGTAAACCCCTGAGTGCCAGGTGAGCCCTGAGTACCAGGTGAGCCCTGGGTGCCAGGTGAGCCTCTGGGTGCCAGGTGAGCTCTGGGTGCCAGGTGAGCCCATGCCCTGCCCACAAAAGGGGGCAGGTGATGCTGTGGCAGAGGTGATGCTGGAGATGATGGTGGCCTGGGGGTGATGCTGGAAGTGATGCTGTTCTGGAGGTGATGGTGTCCTGGGAATGGTGGTGTCCCAGAGGTGGAGATGTTCTGGAGGTGATGGTGCTGTCCCTGAGGTGATGATGATGCTATTGTGGAGGTGAAGGTGATGGTGCTGTGGAGGTGGTGCTGTCCCAGGGGTGATGCTGTCCTGGAAGTGATGCTGTTCTGGAAGTGATGCTGTCCCAGGGGTGATGCCGGGAGGTGAAGGTGATGGTGCTGTGGAGGTGGTGCTGTCCCAGGGGTGATGCTGTCCCAGGGGTGATGCCAATGGTGTCCCCACCCCCAAGATCACCTGTCCCCGTGTCCCCTCGCAGCGATGACCGCAGCCCCGAGGTGTTCCAGACCCGCATTGAAGCAGCCACCCAGATGAGGTCGGTGCTGGGCTCCCACGAGAGGCCCAACTGCCTCATCATCGACGAGATCGACGGCGCGCCCGCGGTGAGCCCTGCACCGACCCCTGGCACCAGCCCCTCAGACCTCACCCCATCAACAGCTCCCCCACCGTTCCACGAGCAGGAAGCCATCCCTCCTGTCCTTGTTTCCTCCCCCAGGCCTCCATCAATGTCCTGCTGTCCATCATCCAGCGGAAGGACGGCGAGGGCGAGGCGGGCGCGGGGCGGCGGCGGCGGCGCGAGGGGGGGCTCCTGCTCCGGCCCATCATCTGCATCTGCAATGACCAGTGAGTGCCACCTGTCCTGGGGGGGGACAGGGACACCAAACCCTGCCCCCAGACAGGAGGAGGCTGCTGGGGGTGTCTCTGTTTGAGTGCAGCTGCTCCAGTCCTGGGGTTGGTTTGCGCCCCTCACGCTGAAGGGCTGGAGTGTGTGCAGGGAAGGGATGGAGCTGGGAGAGGGCTGCAGAATTCCTGAAGGAACTGGGGAGGGGTTGGAGAATTCCTGAGGGAGCTGGAGAGGGGCTGGAGAATTCCTGAGGGAGCTGGGAAGGGGCTCAGCCTGGAGAAAAGGGGGATCGGGGGGGACCTTGTGGCTCTGCACAACTCGTGACAGAAGGGGACAGCCAGGGTTGGGCTCTGCTCCAGGGAACAGGGACAGGAGGAGAGGGAACAGCCTCAGGGAAAGTTTAGATTGGATATTTGGGAAAATTCCTTCATGGAAAGGGCAGCCAGGTATTGGTTGGTCCTGCTCAGGGCAGGGGTGGAGTCCCCATCCCTGGGGGGAATTCAGAGCTGTGTGGATGTGGCACTTGGGGCCATCATTTCACGGTGACTTGGCAGTGCTGGGAGAACAGTTGGACTCAGCACTCTGGGAGGTGTTTCCCAAGCTCAGTAATTCCAGGATGAAGAAGGGAATTCCCTGCTGGCTCTCACCCCGTGTTCCCCCCCAGGTTCGTGCCCGCGCTGCGCCCGCTCCGGCAGCAATCCTTCCTGCTCAGCTTCCCCCGCACCGCGCCCTCCCGGCTGGCCCAGCGCCTCAGCGAGGTCTGCGCTCTCCCAGGGCCCCCTGTGCCCCTGGCTCGCTGTCCCCTGTGCCCCTGGCTCGCTGTCCCCTCCCCTGAGCCCTGTCCTGCCCCGCAGATCGCGCTCCGGCAGGGAATGCGGGCGGACACGGGCGCGCTGCTGGCGCTCTGCGAGAAAACCGACAGCGACATCCGCTCCTGCATCAACACCCTGCAGGTGCTGGGGACACTGCAGGGCCTGGGGACACTGCAGGGCCTGGGGACAGTGCAGGCCTGGGGACACTGCCAGGGCCTGGGGACACTGCCACGGCCTGGGGACACTGCAGGGCCTGGGGACACTGCCAGGGCTCTGGGGATACAGAGATGGCCTTGGGGACATGGGCATGGCCTTGGGGACACAGGGATGGCCCTGGGGAGATGAGGATGGCCATCAGGATATGGGGATGGCCCTGGGGACACGGGGATGGCCCTGGGGACATAGGGATGGCCCTGGGGACACAGCAATGGCCCTGGGGATGGCCATCAGGACATGGGCATGGCCCTGGGGACATGGGGAGGGCCCTGGGGACATGGGCATGGCCCTAGGGACACAGGGATGGCCATCAGGACATGGGCATGGCCCTGGGGACACAGCAATGGCCCTGGGGACATGCTCCTGCTGCAGCTCCAGGCTCACCTGGGGACACAGGGGACAAAAGTCCCTTCCAGTCAGACCCCTGAAGCCCCCGGGGTGTTCTGAGCCCTGCACGTGGAGGAAGAGGGGGGTGGCTGTGCCCAGCTGCTCCCCAGGGCTTTGGGGTCCCTGTCCCCTCCATGCCCTGGCTCTGCTGCAGTTCCTGCACGGCCGAGGGCAGAAGGAGCTCAGTGTGCAGCTGGTGCAGACCATGAGGATCGGCCTGAAGGACCAGAACAAGGGGCTCTTCTCCATCTGGCAAGAGATCTTCCAGCTGCCCAGGCCCCAGAGGTAGGAGGAGGGGGTTTTTACATCTCCTGGGGGCTTGGGGGGTGGTATTCCCATTTCCCAGAGAAGCTGTGGCTGCCTCATCCCTGGAAGTGTTCAAGGGAGGCTGGGTGGGACCTGCAAGGTCCTGGAGAGCAGCTTCTTGAGGGGGTTTGTGTGCATCACAGAATCCTGGAATGGTTTGGGTTGGAAGGGACCTCAGAGCCCATCCAGTGCCACCCCTGCCATGGCAGGGACACCTCCCCCTGTCCCAGGTGCTCCAAGCCCTGTCCAGCCTGGCCTGGGCACTGCCAGGGATCCAGGGGCAGCCCCAGCTGCTCTGGGCACCTGTGCCAGGGCCTGCCACCCTGCCAGGGGATATTCCTTCCCAATATTCTTTCTTCTCACTTTAAAGCCATTCCAGATGCTTTGTTACTACTCCACTTGGCTCCCAATAATTCAATAAACTTTGGATCCAGTTTCCAAGGATCCAAAATATCCCTCCAGCACTGGGAAACCCAAACCTTCAGCTCTTCCTTTGGGCTCCCCCAGGCACAGGATAGGAATGGACCCCTCTTTGCCAGCCCAGCTCCTGCTGGGGGACGAGGACCTGCCCCACCCTGGGGGCTCAGGGGGCTTCAATTCCTCCTCCCAGCGCTTCCACCACATCCTGCACCTCTCCATCTCCTCGGGAGAGCAGGACAAGCTGGCCCAGGTGAGAGCAGCCAGAGGGGGCTGGGGGGCAGCTCAGACCTCCCCAGCTCCATCTGACCCCACACCCTCCTCAGGGCCTCTTTGAGAACTTCCTGAACATGAAGGTGCGGGATTCCAGCCTGGGCTCCGTGTGCCTGGCCCTGGAGTGGCTGGGCTTCTCTGACCTGCTGGGCCGGGCCGTGCTGCAGGCCCAGAGCTTCCAGCTGCTGCGTTACCTGCCCTTCCTGCCCGTGGCTTTCCACCTGCTCTTCGCCGCCACCTCCATCCCCCGGCTGGCCTACCCCAGCAGCCAGCCCGAGGCAAGTGCAGCAGGGCCTGCTGCAGCGCTGTCCCTGCAGGGCCACGCTGCCTGGCCCTGCCTGAGGGTCCCCGTGCTGTCCCCAGGCCGTGGCCAGGCTGGGCCAGATGCAGAACGTGCTGCTGTCCATGGTGGCGGGGATCGCGCCGGGCGCGCGCAGCCGCGCGGGGCAGCAGGCGCTGGTGCTGGACGTGCTGTGCCTGCTGCTGGACATCATCGCCCCCAAGCTGCGGCCCGTGAGTGTCCCCAGCCCCTGGCCTGCTCCCCAGAGCCCTCTGCACACCCACCCCGTGAGCTGGCCTGGGTTGCTGTCCCCAGTCCGGGCTGGGTTTGGTGTCGGAGCCGGTGCAGGAGGTGGGGGAAGGTGTTGGGGTGCCCAGCTGTTTGTGTGATGGTCCTCAGGAAGGAGTTGGGACTTCTGGCTTTGCTCCATCCCCAGATCAGCTGCCCCATCACTCTTTGGCCTGAGCAGGCTGGGTTGATTTAATGGGATTAAAGGGAAGGGAGCAGCTGCCTGTGGCTGTCACCAGGAGGTGGCAGGACAGGGGCACGTCCCTGTGGCACCTGGCAGCTGTGCCCAGCATCTCTGGCAAACCAACCTGATGTCACCAGCAAAACCTGGCTTTTATTTCTTTAAAACTGTCCCCAATCCGGGCTGGGTTTGGTGTTGCAGCCGGTGCAGGAGATGGGGGAAGGTGTTGGGGTGCCCAGCTGTGTCGGGGGGTCCTGGGCCCCACCTGGGCTGGGCAGGGCTTTGGGAAGCTCTCAGAGTCATCCCCACCCAGGAGAGGGTCTGTCCCTGCTCTGGGAAGGACATCTGTCCCTAAGAGAGAGCTAAACTCGACCTGGGCCCTTCCTCACCCAGAATCAAACGCCGTGCTTGGGCTGCTTGGGGTTTCCAGTTTGGGGTTTCCAGTTCTGTGCTGTCCCCTGGCCAGGTGAACACGCAGCTCTACAGCCTGAAGGAGAAGCAGCAGCTGGCTGAGCTCATCAGCACCATGCTCACCTACAACCTCACCTACCTGCAGGAGCGCCTGCCCGAGGGCCAGTACGTCTTCAAGCTGGACCCGTGAGTGCCAGGGCTGGGGAGGGGCACTGGCAGCCAAAATCCTTCCCCGGGAGGCTGGAATAGAATTCCCAGAGAAGCTGGGGCTGCCCCATCCCTGGAAGCGTCCAGGGCTGGGTTGGATGGGAGCTGGAGCAAGAGGAAGGTGTCAGGGTTGGAGCTGGATGATTTTAAGATCTCTCCCAAGCAGCTCCAGGATTCTGTGATGGTCCTCAGGAAGGAATTGGGACTTTTGGCTTTGCTCCATCCCCAGATCAGCTGCCCCATCACTCCTTGGGCTGAGCAGAATCTCTCCCAAGCAGCTCCAGGATTCTGTGATGGTCCTCAGGAAGGAATTGGGACTTTTGGCTTTGCTCCATCCCCAGATCAGCTGCCCCATCACTCCTTGGGCTGACCAGGATGGGTTGATTTGATGGGATTAAAGGGAAGGGAGCTGTGGCTGTCACCAGGAGGTGGCAGGACAGGGGCACGTCCCTGTGGCACCTGGCAGCTGTGCCCAGCATCTCTGGCAAACCAACCTGATGTCACCAGCAAAACCTGGCTTTTATTTCTTTAAAACTTTCTCAAGCATTGGTTTGACAACTGATTTCTGAATGACTGCAGAGCCACCTGACTCCAGGCTTTGCTCCTTTTATTTTAGGGGCAATAATGGTGGATAAATCATGGACAAATAGCAAAAAATTAGTGGATAAATAGTGGATAAAGATGAAATATTCAGAGCTGGCAGAGGGACTGGTGGCTCCTCAGTGCTGGGGAGACTGAAACAGGCCTGTGAAGAATCCAGCTGCTCTGCTGATCCCAAATTCCTGTTCCTGGCTGGATTCCCCTTAAACCTGTCCTGGGGGGCACCTTGGGGTTGTGCTGCTGCCATGCCTGAGCTGTGCTGTGCCCCTGAGCTTTTCAGGGCAATCTGTCCAATCTCCTCTTTTTGCTTTCAAGCCAGGATTAAACCCCTCTAATCCCTCCTGCATTCCCATTCCCATTCCTGCACGGGGGGGAAACTGAGTGAGGAATGACCCAGGGACTGGGCTGGGGTTTGCTGTGGCTCTCAGGCTGCACAGAACTGCCTGATTTTTGGGGTTGCTTCCCCTTGGAGTGACTCAGGGGCAGGGCTGGGAGGTGCTGGGGCTCTCAGGCTGCACAGAACTGCCTGATTTTCGGGGCTGGGATGTGCTGGGGCTCTGAGGCTGCACAGAACAGGCTGATTTTTGGGGCTGGGAGGTGCTGGGGCTCACAGGCTGCACAGAGCTGGCTGATTTTTGGAGTTGGGCTGGGCTGGGATGTGCTGGGGCTCTGAGGCTGCACAGAACTGGATGATTTTGGGGGTTGGGCAGGTCTGGGATGTGCTGGGGCTCTCAGGCTGCACAGAACAGGCTGATTTTTGGGGCTGGGAGGTGCTGGGGCTCTGAGGCTGCACAGAGCTGGTTGATTTTTGGAGTTGGGCTGGGCTGGGAGGTGCTGGGGCTCTCAGGCTGCACAGAACAGGCTGATTTTTGGGGCTGGGAGGTGCTGGGGCTCTGAGGCTGCACAGAGCTGGGTAATTTTAGGGGTTGGGCAGGGCTGGGATTTGCTGGGGCTCTCAGGCTGCACAGAGCTGGTTGATTTTCGGGGCTGGGAGGTGCTGGGGCTCACAGGCTGCAGAACAGCCTGATTTTTGGGGCTGGGACTCTCAGGCTGCACAGAACAGGCTGATTTTTGGGGCTGGGACTCTCAGGCTGCACAGAACAGGCTGATTTTTGGGGCTGGGACTCTCAGGCTGCACAGAACAGGCTGATTTCAGGGTTGGTTCCTCTTGGAGTGACTTGGGCAGGGCTGGGAGGTCCTGGGGCTCTCGGGCTGCACAGAACAGGCTGATTTCAGGGTTGGTTCCTCTTGGAGTGACTCAGGGGCTGGGCTGGGGTTTGCTGTGGCTCTCAGGCTGCAGAGCTGGCTGATTTCAGGGCTGCTTCCCCGTGTCCTGTGCTGCAGGGACGTGGAGGCCGTGTGCCGCTTCCCGGCGCTGCCGGCCCGCAGGCAGCTCAGCTACCAGGCCAAGCAGCTCATCGCCAGGGAGATCGAGCTGGAGAAGATGAGGAGGGCAGAGGCACGGAGCCTGGCCCAGGTGGGCACCCCCAAAGGGCTGCCAGGGCCCTTCGTGTGCAGCAAATCCCCAGGGATTTGGTTTTTCCCCAAAGCAGCCGCTGGCTTTGGCTGCTGGGTGGAAATCCAGGATTAACCCCCCTGGCTGCAGATGTTTCCCTGCACAGCTGGGCTGCAGGGCTCAGCTTTTTGTAGGAATTCTGGAGGGAGTTCAAGCTTTGAACCCTTCCAGTGAGGAGGTGGGAATTTCGGCTGGGAGGTTCAGGTGGGAATTTCAGGTGGGAATTTCAGGAGGGAATTTTTGGCTGCTGTTTGTACCTGGCCGTGTGGGAGGTGAACTCTTCCCTGCCTCCCCTTCCCTGGCTGCTGACACTTCCAAAGGTCCCAAAGCCCCCAGGAGCAGCAGAGTGGCTCTGCCCACTCTCCTGGAGGCAGGAAAAGATGGGAAGGGGTGGAAAAGGTGGAGAAACATCCTGGGTGTAGCTGAGCCTGCCCTGCCCTGGTGCCAGCGGGGTAATTAATCCCTGGGAGCCCCTTGGAGCAGGAGAGAGGCTCCTGGGAGGTGTGTGGGACAAAGAGAAGCTGCAAAAACACCTCTGAAGGCTCCTTGTTTACATGGTATGGATGTGAAATCCTGGAGGAAGGGGCTAGATGTGAAATCCTAGAGGCAGAAAACGATGGGAAAATCCCTGGGATGTTGCAGCCCAGCCTGGGTGGGATGGGGGCCAGGGGCTGACAGGTGCTCAGTGCCCACCCTGGAGCTCAGCCACCCCGAGGGGAGCCTGGCTCAGCTCTGTCCTCCCCACAGGAGCCTGGGAATGGCCTCGGGGAGGAGCGAGGGGACACGGGGACCCCCAACCACCAGCAGCGCCTGGAGCACATCGTGAGGAGAGCAGCTCTGCAGGACAAGGTCAGGCCCCAGTTCTGCCCCAGTTCCTGCCCCAATTCCTGCCCCACTTCCCACCAGCTCTTCCTGGGCTGCCAGGCTCTCCCTGGCTCCACTGGAATTTGGATTTTTGGTCCAATTTCCTATAATAGCCCAGCCCAGCTGTGTCCTGTAAAGGCATCTCTGGGATTGGCAGGAATTGGAGCTGGGTTTTGACATTTTGGATGTGTCCCGGGAAGTTTGCAGGGCTGGGGGAGGGAGGAGCTGTGGGAATTTGGGCTGAAATAGCTGAATTTGGGCTCTGTGGCAAAGCAGCTTGGAAAAGCTGCTCTGGAATGATCCTGGGCATCCCTGGGCTCCAGGAGGAGCTGGGATCCTTCCCTGGCACTGCCCCTCGGCAGGGCCCAGCTGCCAGCCCTGTCCTGGCTGTAAAACCCCACCTGAGCCTCACATTTTGCCTTTTCCCCCAAATTTGGATGCTGTTTGCATTGCCAGGCCCTGGCCCTTCCTGCAGGATTTGCATTTGGCTCCTGCTCTGCCCAGAGGAGCCTCGGGGTGCCTGAGCTGTGCCCAGGGACAGCCCTGCTGTGGCTTTGTCCCTCTCTGAGCAGCAGCTGCAGGTGCCCCAGAGCCACCCCCATCCCTGCTCTTTGCTTCCCACAGCCTGAACTGGATTTTTTTGGGAGGCCACTCCAGAGGAAAGAGGCAGCCAAGGCGCCGGGTAGGTGACACAGGCTGGGGTGGCACAGGGACAAAGAGTCCCTGAGCTCTGGGTGGGTGGCACAGGGACAGGGTGGCCCTGGCTGCCCCTGGGGGCTCTCCCCATTCCCAAAGAGGGGCTCCTGTCCCTCAGCCCCATCCCCAGGGGACAGCAGCAGGGACAAACCAGCCCAGCCCAGCTGGCAGGAGTTCCTGTGGCACCTCCATGGAGTCTGGCCCCATCCAGAGGGAATTTGGGGTGAATTTTTTGGTTGCAGCATCCAGGATTTGGGAGCACCAGCTGTGCCCTGCCCAGCCCTCCCTCAATGCCCCCTTCCAGCCAGGGCACAGCTGACAGCCTGAAGTTCCCTGCACGTTTTTAAAGTGGATTTTCCCGCTCAGCCCCTCAGGTTTCCAAGGAGGAATCCCTGGAGCTGCAGCTGGGCAAGGCCGTGGGGAGGAGCGATGTCTGGTTCCGCTTCAACGAGGGCTTCTCCAACGCTGTCAGGAGGAGCCTCTACATCAGGGACCTGCTCTAGGGCTGCTCAGCTCAGCTGCAGCACCCCCAGCTTCCCAGCCCCTGCCTGGGCTCTGTGGCCTTGATCTTGGGCCGTCATCTTTTTATTACCTGCTTATTTTTGTTTAAAAAAAAGAAATAAAATGTATATAAAAAAATCAGTGGTGAAGTATTGCTCTGTTTATTTCAGTCATAAACCTCGAGGTGTCAGATTCTGCCTGGTTTGCTGTGAAACTATGTCCTACAGTGTACAAAAGTATCTAAAATCACCAAAAATGGGGGGTTTTATAAAAAGCTTCTATACAAGTTGCAAAAATCTGCCTTTTTCGGGATGAAGCTGCAGCGAAGCCCTGGAGCAGCTTTTGCTGCTGCTGGCCCCCAGGCTGCCCATCCTGGGGGGCTCCCCCGTGTCCCCCCACGTCTAAAACCCCTTCTACAGCTACCAGCGAGGGAAGGGGGCAGGGCAGGGTTTGGCTCGGGTTCTGCTGCTGGAACTGGAGCTCAGAGGATGATGCATTTGCCTTTCTCCACCCAGGGGTTGTTCTTCATCAGCTCCGGGTTCAGGAAGGGATCCTCGGGAATCCCGTCCTCGATCCACTTCACGAACCTGCAGGGAGGGCAGGGAGGGTGGGCACGGCCCCGGGGGGTTTGGGGGGCTCAGGGTAAATCCTGCTCGGGTGGGGGGACGTGGGGGTGTCCCCAGCTCTGTGACAAAGCAGGCAGGGAACAGAGCCACCCCTGATTTAAGGTGGTTTGAGCTCTGCAAAGCTCTGGGAAGGGAGGTCAGGAGGTGCCATGGTGCCACCACATCCTGGCACCCCCTGAGCTTGGGCAGCTGGAAAGGGCTTGGGGACACCGGGGGGGTTCTGCCCCTGGGTTTGGAGAATTTGGAGATCCAGGAAGGGAAAATCTCATCCCTGGGGAGCTGAGGGGGGAAAAGGGGGCTGGGGTCTGCTCTTGGGGGCACAGGGATGGGATGGGATGGGATGGGATGGGATGGGAAGGGAAGGGAAGGGAAGGGAAGCCCCCACTCACTCAGGTATGGTCTTGGAGGACATCTCCCTCTTGTAGGCCAGCTGGTACTTGAGGCTTTCCACCTCTTTTTTCCATTGTGGGAGATCCCACTCGTCCATGGCGCTCTCCGAGGGCTCCGTTGGGCTGGGAATGGGGATGTTGGTGCCTTGTCCTGCCCTGGCCCCTCAAGTGCACCCCAAAGGCTCCCCCAGGATGGGGCCAGCGTGTCCCAGGCTCCGGGGAGGTTTCCAAGCCCACAGAGGAGCTTTTGGGGTTGTTTTGGTTGAGGCAAGGGCTGCCCGGAGCCCTTCTCATGCAAAGCGCAGGGACTGAGGCAGATTTGACTGGAATTGGGGCGGGAGCAGCCGAGAGCAGCCCGGGGCTCTTTGGGAAGGGGCTGCTTGTCCCTGCCCTGCCCGGCCACGGCTCCGGAGGGACCGGCAGGGATTCGGGGCTGCCTCAAGAGCCCTGGAAACGGCTCAGGGGGCGGCCAGCACAGATTTGGGGAGCAAAGCAAACCCCTCTGCACCCCCCACCCCAGCGCTGACCCTGGGGGAGGACGGGCGTGCTGGGGAAACTGAGGCACGGCAGCTGAGGGGGCTCAAGCAGTGCCCACAGCCCCCAAAATTTGGTGGCACAAGGAGACATTCCCCTGTCCCCAACCCTGCCACGACCCCCGGGGATGCCCCCGGCTCCGGGAGGGTGAAACCCTGCCGAGGGCACAGCTCCATCCCAGCCTGGCAGCCCCAGAGCTGCACCGGGAGCGGGGGCAGCCCCTTCCCGGCCCCCATCCCGCACATCCCACCTGGTTTGGGAATGCCGGCAGCAGAGAAACGGGGCCGCGGCTGCAGCCTGGCCCGGCCGTGCTCCTCCCGCAGCGCTCCCGGCTCCGGAGATCCCAAAGGCTCGGGGCAATCTGGCAAAGCTCGCCCGCTGCGGCTGGACCAGGCGGAGCCTCCCCCCGCGCCCCCGGGATCCGGCTCCGAGGGAGCGCCCGGGATGGAGGCACCGCCCGCAGGGCTCGGGGATTGGGGTTATCCTGTAGGGCTCTGGGATTGGGGTTATCCCAGATGGGCTCTGGGATTGGGGTTATCCCGCTGGGATTGGGGTTATCCTGCAGGGCTCTGGGATTGGGGTTATCCTGCAGGGCTCTGGGGTTGGGGTTATCCCGCTGGGATCTGGGATTGGGGTTATCCCGCTGGGATCTGGGATTGGGGTTATCCCGCTGGAATTGGGGTTATCCCGCTGGGATTGGGGTTATCCCGCTGGGCTCTGGATTTGGGGTTATCCCGCTGGGCTCTGGGATTGGGGTTATCCTGTAGGGCTCTGGGATTGGGGTTATCCTGCAGGGATTGGGGTTATCCTGCAGGGATTGGGGTTATCCCGCCGGGCTCTGGGATTGGGGTTATCCCGGCTGCCCCCCCTGGAATTGGGGTTATCCAGGTGACCACCTCTGGATTTGGGGTTATCCGGGCTGCCCCCCCTGGAATTGGGGTTATCCGGGCTGCCCCCCCTGGAACTGGGGTTACCCCAGCTGCCCCCCGGCCCTGAGCAGCACAGGGAGGAGGGGAGGGGTGGGGGACATCCCCAGGGAGGCCCTGGATCCCTGCTGGGATCCCTGACCTGATCCCTGCCCCAATCCCTTCCCTCATCCCTGCTGGGATCCCTGTCCCGAGCTTTGCCCGAATCCCTTTCTTCATCCCCTCCTCATCCCCTCCTTCATCCTTCTCTCATCCTTCCTCCATCCCCTCCTCCTTCCTTCCTTCATCCCTTCTTTTCCGCATCCCTTCCTTCATCCCTTCCTTCATCCCTTCCTTCATTCCTGCCCCATCCCTTCCCTCATCCCTTTCCCGCTCTGCTCCCCTCTGGATTTTGTGGCTTTTCCCCTTCCCGGTGCTGGAGGAGTTGGAGAGGCTGAAAAAAAAACTAAAAAAGTGGAAAATTAAAGAAGGAGCAGCTGGGACGGAACATCCAGGCAGCGCCATCAATAATCAGAATTATTAATCAGCATTATTAATCAGAATTATTAATCAGATTAATCAGATTAATCAGAATTATTAATCAGAATTATTAATCAGAATTACTGATGGGGCATTTGCAGGACGGACAGAAGCCCCGGGACAGCTGGAGCTGATCAAAGCCAAAATAATCCATGGAAAAGCAGAGGTGTGACCCCACACCTTCGTTAAGGTGTTCAAAATTAACTTGGGGTAAAAGTTGTGGCTTAAAAAATCCCAAGCAAGGTTTGCACACAGCAAAGGCCACCCCAGTCCTGGCCCGGGCTCCTCCTTCCCCGGGGATAAACTTCTATAAATATCGAATATTTATAGATAATATTTATAATTATAAATTATATATAAATATAAGTATATATAATTTATAAATATAATACAAAATTTATAAAATTTATAAATAAATATAAAAATAAATTATATATAATTTATATACCATATTTATAATATTTATCCCCGGGGATAAATGTATATAAATTTATATTTATAATATAATATATATCTATATTATATTATAAATATAAATTTATAATAGTTATAATTATAAATTATATAGAAATATAATTACATATAATTTATAAATATAATACAAAACTTATAAAATTTATAAAATTTTATAAATACATTTATTTATAAAATTTATTAAAAATAAAAATAAATTATATAGAATTTATATATAGTTATTAATCAGAATTATTAATCAGAATTATTAATCAGAATTATTAATCAGAATTACTGATGGGGGATTTGCAGGAAGGACACAAGCCCCGGGACAGCTGGAGCTGATCAAAGCCAAAATAATCCATGGAAAAGCAGAGGTGTGACCCCACACCTTCGTTAAGGTGTTCAAAATTAACTTGGGGTAAAAGTTGTGGCTTAAAAAATCCCAAGCAAGGTTTGCACACAGCAAAGGCCACCCCAGTCCTGGCCCGGGCTCCTCCTTCCCCGGGGATAAACTTCTATAAATATCGAATATTTATAGATAATATTTATAATTATAAATTATATATAAATATAAGTATATATAATTTATAAATATAATACAAAATTTATAAAATTTATAAATAAATATAAAAATAAATTATATATAATTTATATACCATATATATAATATTTATCCCCGGGGATAAATTTCTATAAATATCGAATATTTATAGAAAATTTTTTTAAAAGTATTTAAAATCAGGTTAATGTTAATATATGGGTTTGGTATTTTATTAATATTAAATATGGATTTAAATTAGAATTTAATATTGGATCTTGTGTCTCTGCATCACACCTGGGCTGGGCCCATTCCCTCATTCCTGAGGGAGGGAATTCCCTGGGGGAGACAGGACATGAAGGTGGGGTAGAAATATAAAATAATAAAAAAAAATTAAATATTGTAATCGACATTTAAGATTATATATAAATATGATAGAATAAATATTATAAATATATGATAGAATCAATAATAGTATAAATAGATATGATGATACAATAGAATATATATATGTATATATAATGTGTATATATATATATTATATATATATAATTGAAAGAAAATATAAAAGAGAATCATGGAATGGTTTGGGTTGGTAAGAACCTTAAAGACTATAATAACCCCCCAAAAACACCCAATAAAAAAAATAATATAAAAAACCCCAAAGAAACCAAAGCAAAAATAAACCCAATAAAACCCCAAGCCCAAAAGAAAATCCAACCCCAAAAATCCCACCCCAAACCAAGTGAACACCAAAAAAACCACCCAAAATGCCAATGTAACAGTGGAACTTGGACAGTTTTAATGAACACGGTGTCAGATTTGCACCCAGGTGCATTTTTGGTGGGACCTTTGGGACACCCAGAGCTGCAGAAGGCCCCAAACCCCAGTGGAAATGTGCAAAGTGCCCTTGGGCACACTCTGAGGTTTGTTCTCCTGCCTGCCCAGGGACCCCACAGGGGCAGAGCCCAGCCCAGGCTCCAGAGCTCTGCCCAGGTCAGTGATCTCCAAATTCCCCCCAAAATTAGGATTTGGGAAATGCACAGAGACACCTGCACCAATCGAAACCTTCTTTTCAGCAGAAAACCAAGGTCCAAAGCTGGATTATTTCCAAATAAAATCAGCTCTCCACTGCTCCACACTGGGGTTGTCTGAAGAAAACAAAGCTCAGTTTTATCTTCCAGCCTCTTGGTTTAGAATGAAACCCAAAATCAGAGCTGTGCAAACAGCACGTGACCCCAGCCTGCTGCAGAGGGAGCTCTCAGCTCCCTGTTTTTCCTGTTTTAGCTTTTCCCTCTCAGCAGCTGACTCTTGCAAGGTTTGTGTCCCAACAGGAGGAAAAATTCTTTGCTGCTCCATGCTTTTGTCAGCTCCAACCTTGCTGCTTCTTCCAACAACTCCTGAATAAGTGGAACTGCAAGAAATGGCCAAAATGTGGCTCTGTTCCCACTCCAGAGCCAGGGAAGTCAGTTTTTAGCTGACTCTTCCTGGAGGTGACAACCAAAGCAAACCCAAGGAACTCTCCAGGAAGAGAATGGTTAGATGAAAAACCAACTGGAAAATATTCCCGAGGATTTGGTCCCAATTAGAGCTTCTGAAAAGCACTGACAAACTTGGAAACTTCCTGGTGAACTGTGGTGCCAAAGGGGAGCTGCCTCAGCCCCTGGGAGGAGAGGAAAACACAGTTAATTCCCTTCAGGAATGGGTTTTTAATACAAAAATAATTTTAATATTTAATTAGTGAGGGGTATCATTGATCTGCTTTGCTGCTAAATCCTACAAATCCTGGGATTTGTACTCACAGACTCGTGGAAAAAGGTGCAGAGCTGCTTGGCCCAGGGACACCTGAAACAGAGAGAAATCCCACTCAGTCACTCCTGGCATGCATGACTCAAAAACCCCCAGAAATCCAAGTTTTCCAAGCCAAGGTGGCTCCAGATTTACAGGAGAATGACTGGAGGGAACCCCAGGATCTGCAGGTGGCTCTGGGGCAGTTCCCAGGGGGACAATCCCAGGATTTCAGGGGCCCTGAGCAGTCCCAGTGGGACAACCCCAGGATTTCAGGGGCCCTGGGCAGTCCCAGTGGGACACTCCCAGGATTTCAGGGGCCCTGGGCAGTCCCTGTGGGACAACCCCAGGATTTCAGGGGCCCTGGGCAGTCCCAGTGGGACAATCCCAGGATTTATTTCAGGGGCCCTGGGCAGTCCCTGTGGGACAACCCCAGGATTTCAGGGGCCCTGGGCAGTCCCCACTCACTCACAGGTGCAGGTTCTCTATCACCACGTTGAGGCTGAAGAGCCCCACAGACTGCATCCTGCTGTGTCTGCAGGTCAGGAACAGGCACAGGAACTCCCCCACGTACTGGGGGCCCAGGTTCTGCCACCTGCACAACAAAACAAGGCCTGAGGCACTGCAAGCTCACTCTGGGGCAGGAGCCAACTCCCACATCCAGGGGAACCCCATCCAAACCAAGCCAGGATTCTCCCAGCCCTGCTGGAAGCCAAGGGGGCTGTCCCAGGGATAAGGGTGCCCCCTCTCCCAGCAAATCCATGCTGAAGGAATTTCACCCCAGCTGTGCACCCCACATGATCCTCTGCTGCATTCCCAAGGCCCCCAGGAGCAGGGCTGCACTCACACTCTCAGCATGGTGGCTTCCTCCCGACTCAGGTCCCTCAAAAGCAGGTTGGCAGTGCCACACAGGATGTGCTCCTCACAGGAGAGCTGGTCCAGCAGCAGCCTCAGAGCCCAGAAGTTTTTCTAAGAAGAGATAAAATATGATTTAACCTCAGTGCCAATCATTCCTTAAAATAATTAAACAATAAAGATCAAACAAAGTCAAATTAAACATGGCTAAAACTTTCAGGATGGTGTTTTCAACATCACAGAGATTTTAAACATGATTTGTTTTCATGATTTGTTCTCATCTCTTAGAGCAGGAATCAGTTTCCAGGACTCACCCCAAAAGCCAGGACTATCTCTAAGAAGGAAGTCAAGTGGGGAAGGTCACAGCAAAGCATCTGCTGCACTGCTTGCACTGCCAGGATGAGAGAAGCCTCGTGGTGCAGCTACACAAGAGACAGAAACAAGAGATGGATGTAACAGCTTCTCTCCTTTTATTTATCCATTTAACCCAGCACTGAGTTATTCCAGTTCAGCCACAGAGCTTGGAGGGCACACAACAAACCCACAAGAACCTTAGCAAGAGTTAAAAACAGGGATTTTGCTTCTGGTGCTCTCAAAAGTGCTCACATAGAAGTGAAATCTCTCACACAGGAGCAGAAATAGGGAATCAAAGGGGAAAAAATCCAGCTCAGGAGTCACACCTTTGGAGAATAAACTGAAATTTCCTCAAAAAAAGTCAAAAAAGAGTAAGGCAGCTCCTTAGATGACTGCATTGAATATGGAAAGTTTTTCCTGCTACCTTCAAACAAGTTCCACATACCTGAAACCCTTAACTTAAAAGAAATTTAGAACTTCTGGGCAATTCTGAGTTTTGAGAAGCCCCAGTGTCCTGTCTGAGCCAAACCCTGGGAGAAGTCAGGACACAATCAGTTATTCCCAGCTCTCCTCCTTTAGAAATCCATCAATTTGGACAGGGATAAAGATTTCTCCTGGCCTGAAGATGTGCAGGGCAGAAGAGACCCTCAGATCTCTACCTCCAAATCTGCTCCAGAGTTTAGACTGTGCTAATCTTAAATTGATTACTCCCCAAAAAATCTTGCAGGGCTCTCCTGAGAGCTTTTCTTAACAACCCAACACTTTTCACTGCTGGGGATAAATTCCTTTGTTGTCATCACTCACCTGCCCAGAGAAAGTAGCAGAAGGTAAAGAGACATTAACTCCAGACTTGAGATCCTCCAGGAAGCTGCCACTGGCTGCCAGCACATTCTGCAAGGGGACAGTGAGGGACAAGGATGGCAGATCCTCCCCAGACAAACCCAAACTGTGCAGAAATGGGGGTTTAATGTGCTTTTCAGTGACTCCTGCAGCATTTCTGCAGAGGATGGTGCCTGGTCCACATCACACTCAAGGGGAATTGAGGCTCTGCAGCACCAACCAAACTCTATAAAAACCTCTTCATTTTTGTAGGGCTGAGATGGAAAAATCACCACAGGGCAAGCCCTGCCATGGCAGGGACACCTCCCACTGTGCCAGGGTGTTCCAAGCCCTGTTCCAGCCTGGCCTTGGGCACTGCCAGGGATCCAGAGGCAGCCCCCGCAGCTCTGGGCACCCTGTGCCAGGCCCTGCCCACCCTCCCAGCCAGCAATTCCTTCCCCATCTCTGATCTGGCTCTGCCCCTGGCAGTGGGAAGCCATTCCTCCTGTCCAGGCCCTTTCTGATCTGATCCATCTCACCATGAACAGACCAGAACTGTGCCAGGCCCTGAGCTGGGAGCAGAATGAACCAATTTCCTGCTGCCTGGCACATTCCTGAACCCCCACGTGTGGCACAGGAGCACCAGATGAGGCACTGCAAGTTCACCCTGGCATCTGGGAGAAGGAAAAATTCCCAATCCACAGGAATCTTGTCCAAAGCCAAGCCAGGAGATTCTCCCAGCACTGTCTGGTACCTCTTGGAAGCCAAGGGGGGGCTCTCCCAGGGGTAAGGGAAGCAGGTGCCCCCTCTTTTCCAAAAGGTTGCTGCTCCCCAAAATCATGATGAAGGAACTCCAACATTTGGCCTAAAAAACAATAAAACATTTGTGTTATAAAGTGAAATCTGGGCAGAGGGGTGAATAATTCAGAGGAAAAAAGGGATCAGAGTAAATCC
The DNA here is from genome assembly GCF_014805655.1 of Passer montanus. Lineage (NCBI taxonomy): Eukaryota > Metazoa > Chordata > Aves > Passeriformes > Passeridae > Passer > Passer montanus. Next base: position 1,552,316 of record NW_024373256.1, read on the forward strand.
TGCCCTCTCAAGGAGTGGGAACAGGAGAGAAGAGGGAATTTTGGCCTCACTCACATTCCTGTAGAGTGCCTGGCTGCTGTAGAGCAGCTTGAGTGCCTGCTTAATTAGCACAGTGTTCCTCAGGGGAGAGCCTGCAGGGATGGAAATGAAAAGAATGAAACCCAGATCCTGCACACCCCAAACTGACTCCACAGCAGGAACAGCACCAGGACATTCACTTGGTTCCACACCTGCTGCTGCAGCCAGAGTGTTTCCAGCTGTTCTGCACAGGTTTGGTGGTGGAACAGAAAAACATCAGCTCCAAACCACAGCTCTGGAAAGCTGCAAAGTCTGGACACACTCCAGGCTGAGGCAGGTGGTCCCAGAGAAGTGTTTGCTGTGGACATCACACCACACTGAGGGATCTCACACTTCCAAGAATTCTGCCAGTAGGGAACAACTCCCAAATAAATCTTTCATGGCAGAAGACACCCTGAGAAGTGACAAAGCCCAGGGGAGATGATGGCAATTATCAGAGGCTGAGCTCGTGATTGTGATGATGAAACATTTCCCATCAGGAGGTTTCTCCTCAAGGTCATGGCTGAGACAAAGCCAAGTCCCCCACTGACAGTGGAGATGCTGGGAGGGAATGAAGGGCTTTGGATTTTCTTTGAATAGTTCCTCTTGCTTTGCTTTCAGCAGAAAATGAGCTGACAAAATGAGTGTTTTAAATGAAATTAATAAATCCATGCTCCAGTGGAGTCATCCTTCCTGCCTGCTGTTTTCATGGTTTGGGTTGGAAAGAACCTCAAAGCCCATCCAGCTCCAACCCAACACCTCCCTCTATCCCAGGGTGCTCCAAGCCCTGTCCAACCTGGCCAGGGATGCATCCAGGGATGCTGGGACCTCCCCACCCTCACCAATTCCCAGCTGGGCTCAGGGTGTCACTCCTCTGACTGCCAGTGAAAAGCTGGAATGGAGCTCCCAGTGAAGGAAGGAAGGAAGGAAGAAGTGACACTTGCCAGCTGTAACCCAGGGCCCTGTGTCCAGCATGTCATTCCCAGAGGGAACACAGCCTGTCCTGAAGATCTTGAGGTAGACCTTGAACTGGCAGGGAGTGATCCTGCAGGCAGAGCAGCAGGCCAGGCTGTTCACAGGGAACAGCAGGGAGTGGGCAGCATCCAGGAAATTCCCAGTTTTGCACAGGTAGAACGGGATCAGATCCCGAAGGTCTCGCAGCCTGGGAAATGAAGGTTTGGGTTTCATTAGGATGAGGTTTTTGTAGGATTTGGGAGAGATCTGATTGTGCTTGACCATTACAGAAAGAGGGAATAGAGGGGGAAATGAAAGAAGGGAGGAAAAAGAAGGGGAAAAGGAAAGGAAGGAAAAAGAAGGGGAAAAGGAAAGGGAGGAAAAAGAAGGGAATAAGGGAAAAGAGGGGGGAAAATGAAGGGGAAAAGGAAAGGGAGGAAAAAGAAGGGGAGGAAAAAGAAGGGAATAAGGGAAAAGAGGGGGAAAAGGAAAGGGGGGAAAATGAAGGGGAAAAGGAAATGGAGGAAAGAGAGGGGAATAGAGGAAAAGAGAGAGCAAAGGAAAAGGGGAAAAGCCATTTACCTTTGGTTTTCATTGCATTTCACAGCTCTCAGGTACCGAACAACTTCCCTGTACCTGGGGAGAAAAGAACAAGGTGAGAAGGAAGGGGAAGGAAGTGCAGAACTGTGCACAGGGCAAACATTTCCTGCAGTGAAAGGAGCAAACCAGGAGAGCTTCCCACACAGGGGGCATTGCACAGCAGGACAGAAATACAGCTGGAAATAAATTCCTAGAGGTTATTCCCAGATTGTCTCAGCTCTGGCAAAATAAAACCAGAGGCTGCCTTGCAGCTGAATTCTTTAAGTGGACTGGATTCTTTGGAATATTGGATTTTCTGGAGGACAGCCCTCTGAAGACCCAGAACAGACTCTTCTGGCTGCCTTCCACTTGCCAGCCTTTGGTGAAGAGGAATTGCTTGGAAAATCAACATGTAACACCTGCAGAGTTTATGGAGACACAGAAATGAGCCACTCCAGCAATCTTTTTTTGGTCCTGAGGCATTCAAAGGGCTTTGAGAAACTTTAAAACGCTTCTGGCCTTGTTGAGAAGAAAAAAAAAATCCTTAAAAAGAAAGTTTGTTTTGTGTTTCCCCATTATACCAAAGTACAGAGGTTTGGAGCAGTCAAAATACAAGAATTGAGTTCACAAAGGGAAAAAGCCAAACCAATCTCACTTCTTTTTCTCCAGCAGTTTCTCCACTCGAGCCTCCACGACAGGCAGTGCTTCCCACAGGTGAGTTTTCCTTCCTTTCTGTCTCCTCTGCCCAGTGATGTTCTGGCCTTTTAGAACTGTGGTCAGTAACACGTGGTCCCAGGGCAAAACATTCAAGCTGGAAGGACAAAAATAAAGTGATTTTTAATTCTCTTTTGGTGAACATCACTAATTAGCTCCTTTAAGGATTGAGAAGTTTGATTAATGAAACATTTTGGGGTTTAGAGCTCAGTTCTGAGGGAAAGGAAATAAATTTAGGGAGAACACCTCAGTCATGGCATCAAACAGGGAAAGCAGCAAATACTGAAATATTCTTCTAAAATGCTCCCACTTTTATTACCAGGGAAAGAACATCCCACAGGCAATGGATCCAGAGTGAATACTGAGGCCCAAGAACTCACCTGTTTGAGAAGGCATAGCAGTGGCAGGGAAGGGAGATGGACTGGAAAAACTCAACAAACTTGTCATACAGAATTTTTGGGAAGTCACACAACACCAGCATCCTCTGAAGTCGGGTCACGATCCTGTGATTTGGAAAGAAAAAGAATTCAAAAAGGGTATTTTAGAATGAGGTGAGTTACTAACAAGTTGTCTTTTTTAACCATATGGGAAACTGCACAAGTTTGGGGGTTTTTTTATTTGATCTGTATGTGAATTTCTGCTTTAAGTTTTGTAGTGAATAATGAAATTATTATTGTGCTGTTATTTTTAAAACCGAGGTTCTGTGGGGTTTAAGCTTTAGAACAAAGATCTCCAAGGAATGTGTACAGCAAACACTTCAAACTGTGCTGGGCCTAAGCTCCTGCACCTCCCTGCTACTGGAACCATTTCTGTATTAATTGATCAGTGGAGATAAAAAAGAAGAGTTTACTCTTTGTCTTTAGCTCCCTGCCAAAATTTAAACTCTTCCCTTTTTTGTTCCAAGTCAGAAATTAGAAAAATCAAGAATAGCAATTTAAAATGAGAACTGCTGAAGGATTTGGGTTGTACCTGTCATTAGCTCCAGAGAAGGTGAGAATATAGAACTGGGTTGGAAAGAATTGAATTCTTCACTCATCAGCCTTCTGTGGCAGGTGAATTTGGGGGGAAAGGTGAAGGATAGAGCTAAAATGGGAAGAGAATTAAGCCAGTGGAGCTGGGTGTCCTCATTCTCCAGCCTCTGGGGGAGCTTCTCATGCTCCATCCCAGGGGAATCCTGCCAGGCTGTGCTGTGACCTCTCCCAGCCACATTTACTCCTTGGTGTAACAACCACAACCTGCCCTGGCCTCCCACGTGCCTCTGAACAGGGCATTTGTCACCTGGAACACATTTTAAAGGCCAGCAGAAGGTCTGCAGCCAGCAAGGAAACCAATCTCACCTTTGGAACAGAAATGGGACAGCAATCCTCAGGGAAGCAGTGTGGCCAAGGTTCTGACAGCTCCTAAGCCTGGAAAAAACCAACACCAATTAATGCCTGCCTCCCCTTCCTGCCTTTCCCCTTCTTTGTGCTCAACTGTTGAGGAAAACACTTTTTAAGGAAAAATCTTGGAAGCTGACATGCTGAAAACCATTCCTGCAAAGAGTTAAACAAGTGCTGAAGTGCAAAACACAGTGCAAAATTCCCAGGTAACAAATGCAGCCTTCTTGCAAACCTGGATCATTCCTCAGCAGGAATTGCAAGGGAGCTGCTCTTTCAAACCAATCCAGAAATCATTTCCTTCTCTTTTACCAAAACCCCTGAATTTAAACCCCAAAATGTTCAGGCTCCACAAAGCTCCTTGTGCTGTTGAGAGGTGTTTTGCTGAGTTGCTGAGTGTAACTTCCAAGTTCTAAATTAGGTTAAATGCTGTTAAATTGTTATTCCCCTTAAATCCTTAAGGTTAAGTTTTAAACTAAGCTTAAGTTAGGTGTAAGTGCTGCTCCTTTGTTGAATTGTTAAGCTTAAGGTATAATTTAAAGTACTATTAAGTGGGAGTGCTGTTAAGCTGTTAAGGCCAGATCCTTTTTATTTTGCTGTTCCTTTTGTCCCACACTGCCCTCGGTGGTTCTCGGTTCGTTTCCTTTTCTGAATGCCTGGATTATGTTTGCTTTTGTTGTTGCTTGTTTTCCTTTCTTGTGCCTAAGCTCTCCTGTAAGCACTGGAGCAAATCTTGCCAACCAACTTTGTTGTTTAATATTAAATCAGGGTTTCCCTTGGCAGGGATTTTTAAGTCATCTCAAACTCTCAGTTCTGCTTAACTTTTCCCTCTCACATCCAACCTCTTCTCTTCCCCCAAATCCCTCCTGTCCCAAATCCCACTTCTCCCTCAGTGTTCATCTTCCTCCTGCTGTGCTTCAGCCCGAGCTGGGATTGTTACACTTTCCACACCGCAATAAACAAACCCCCAGGATTCTCTCCCGAATTCCCCTCCCCGGAGGAAAGAAGGAAGATCTCCCACTCTCTGTGGCCAGGTACTTACAGAGCAGGGTCTTTGTGCAGGGCAATCTGTTTGGCTGCTCCCAGCAGCATGACAGCAGCAGCTTTGGGGCTTTCTTGTTCTGCCCGATTTAAAAATCTTGTTACCAGCTCGAAAACGTCAGAATACCTGAGAAAGTCAAGTGGCCTGTAAGACCAAGGGTCTGCAACAACCACTTCCTAAACGAGAGGTAATTGTGGCCATCCCACAGCTCCAGAGCAATCAAGAGCCTGGCCCTGCCTTCAGAGGACCCCCAGCACGCTGAGGAGGTGCTGGCACAACCAATACTTTGGGTATTTTGGAGGTTTGTTACACCAGTGAAAAGGTGAAACTCATTCAAAGAAAGAAATGAGTAAAAAAATCCCAGAATGGTTTGGGTTGGAAGGAAAAGGAACCTTCTTAAATTCCAATCCCAACACTTCCCACTGTCCCAGGGTGCTCCAAGCCCTGCCCAGCCTGTCCCTGGGCACTGCCGGGGATGCAGGGGCAGCCACAGCTCCTCTGGGAATCTGTGCCAGGGCCTGCCCACCCTCCCAGGGAAGGATTCCTTCCCAATATCCCACCTAAACCCAGCCCAAAGCCCAGGCCTCAGGTTCCCACTTTCCCAGGTTCCAATAATCAGAGATCCTCAGGTGTCCTGCACAGCACAGTTAAATTCACATTTAAGAGGGGTTTTAAACTACAGCCAAATGCAATTTATCTTGCTGCCCATCTAAGTTCTCTCCCCTCTATTTTTGCTGTCCCAGGTGCCACAATTTTGATTATAACTCATTAAATAAACCAAAGCTGCCCTGACAGACCCAAATCTGTTGTCACTTACTTGTACACCACCTCCACATGCCGTGAGCTGCAGACATTGCACTGCCCTGGGGGCAATTTTGGCTGGCAGCAGCATTCATATCCTGGGGGACAGACCCTTTCTCCTGTCAGGTATTTGTTATAGGCCACAGAAAGATCACTGATGAATTTTTCTAGGAGATCTCCTAAGAGACAAGACAAAAAAAAAAAAATTGCACAAAGAGTTTTGCATGGTTTTTTTTCAAAATAAAAAAAAAAGTTCCCCATGTGAAATTATTTAGGAAATTGCTTGCATCCAGTTTTATTGGTCAGGGAAGCTTTGTTGCTGAAAGAAAGGAAATTTAGATGGGATATTGGGAAGGAGTTCTTCCCTGGGAGGGTGGGGAGGCCCTGGCACAGGGTGCCCAGAGAAGCTGTGGCTGCCCTGGATCCGTGGAGGTGTCCAAGGCCAGGCTGGACAGGGCTTGGAGCACCCTGGCACAGTGGGAGGTGTCCCTGCCCAAGGAAAGGGGCTGGAATGAGATCATCTTCCAGCTTCATTCCACCCCAAACCTTTCCATGATCCTCCCAGATGGAGGAAAGCAGGAATCTGTACCTGCAAACCCATCCCTGGTCCAAGCACGGAAGAAGAAAGCAGGCACAGAAATTTATTCCTTAAAAACTCCACAAGGATTGGAGTGGAGCAGCCAAGCTGCTCCCCAGGGCAGGGCCTGAGCAGCCCCAGATTTTGGGGACAGAGGACACAGGACAGGACCTGAGCAGGTCCCTGAAGTGACAGAGGACACAGGGCAGGTCCTGAGCAGGTCCCTGAGGGGACAGAGGACACAGGGCAGGGCCTGAGCAGGTCCCTGAGGGGACAGAGGACACAGGGCAGGGCCTGAGCAGGTCCCTGAGGGGACAGAGGACCCAGGGCAGGGCCTGAGCAGGTCCCTGAGGGGACAGAGGACAGGACCTGAGCAGCCCCAGGTCCCTGGGACAGAGCACCCACCCCCGTGCCGCAGCTCTGTGTCCAGCTCCAGCAGCTCCAGGTTGAAGGTGGCCAGGATTCCAGCCAGGGCAAAGTTCCTCTGTGCCTTCCAGAAGTTGCTCTTGTTGTGGGCATTGCAGTGGCACAGGGAAGGGACTGTCCAGAACTGGCACTGTGTCAGAAAACACAAAACAGGGAGAGGTTGCTGGATTTTTGTGTTTTCCCCTCAGCGCTGAGTGAGGGGCTCCAATTCCTTTTATCCTCCTTGCACCTGAGTAAATATTTTGACAGGCAACAATCTGATATCATGGTAACCATTTCAAAAAAGTCCCTTATTGATTACCTGTCACTGCTGAGCCCTTCACAGAGAGCCCCAGGGCTGGCACCCACCCCAGTGGAAACTGGGAACAGAGCCCTGTCTTTGCATGCTCACCCCAACTCTGCCCACAGCTCCCAGTCTTCTGAAATTCACAAAAGGTCCAAGCACATAAACCACCCCCACACAATTCCCTCCACTCCTAACTCCAGTGGGGACAGTCTAGAAAGCTGGCATTTCTCTAATTCATTAAAAAATGTCTGATTTAGTAATCTGATTTTATGAAATGTACTGTGTGCCCAAAGCAAAGAGGACATATAAATAAATGTATGTTTACTCCAACAATTGCAATAAACCCCAACAGAGCCACACTTTCAGTAGTTCTGAGGAGCTGTTAATCAAATTTCCTGTATTACTCTTTTAAAGCCCTTAACTTTTTCCTGTAAGGGTAGAATCACTGACTCCTAATCTATCCTATTTCTTTGCCAGCTTTGATACAGGCACCTTGTTATTGTGCACTGCTTTATGGAACCTGCTTTGCTCCATCCTGTGTAATAAATAACTGTTAAAAGCCCTTCCTCTGCTCCCTCCTGTCTATTCAACAAATAACTCATCTGATATTAGACCTGACCTAAAGAACTCATGAGCCAGAGTGATTTAGCACAGTCACCTGAGCAGAGCCAAAATTCTGAGCCTAAGGCAGGGCTTGGCTAAGCTCTCATCTGATGCAGATTTGTCTCCTGCAGGCTGTGCCCTGCCCTTACCTCAGCAGCCAGTTTGTCACAGATGTAGCAGTAGCACTGGTCACAAATATCTGCATTTTCCCCAAGGGGGAAGCAAGCGTCACTCTCTCTCCTCCTGCAAGGTTGAAAACCAGAAGGTTAATTAGGAAAATCACATCCTCACCCAGCTCCACTGCTGCCTGCAGCTGTTTTAGAGGCAAATGTGGAAAATGGGGGCCCAGAGGGGATTGCCCAGCCCTGCACATACTCAAAGGGGTGCGTGGTGCAGTCGTGCCTGGCGTGAGGCATCACGTTGGCTTGTCTGCAGTAGGTGACCACCAAATCCCCCTCCTCATCCACCAGTTCTTCTGACTTCTTCTCTTCCAGGGGAGACTTCTCTGCAGGAAAGACAGCATGAGCTGTAAACCCGTGCTAGAAGTTACTGTTATTTACTTTCTGAACAATTTACAGCACAATTTTTTGGGATCTGACAGAATGGCACACAAAACTTCCATAACTATCAAACCAAATCAAAAAGGAGCCAGCTGACATTGCAAAGGCCCAGTCTGAGCTCAGTTTGAAGCATTTGAAAACTACACAGCAGCATCCTTTGAAGCAGAGCCATCAAAGATATCCCAGCAAATTGGGGATTTCCTCCTGGTTTTAGTCACTGGTGCAGCACAAGGACAGATGTCAAGCATAACACAGAATTAATTCAGTTTATTCCCCAAATCTTTCAGGGAACTCCAGCAGCAGCAAGGGAACAGCTCTTACCCTGTGGCTCTACAAACAGGACAGAGCTCCCTTGGGTGTTCTCCCCTTCATCATCATCATCACTGATCAGGATTACGTTCTCCTCCTCCTGCTCCTTTTCTGATGGCCACATGGTCACCAGCTTCCAAACTGGAACCACCTGGCAGCCACCAGGGTAACACTGCCTGTCCATTCGTACTTTTAAGGTGTTTTCCTCAACAAGGGAAAAAAAAATCCTCTGAGGCCCAAATTCTTCTTCTCTGCTGGGTAAATTACACTAGAGACAGAGATGTTTCATCCCCAGTGGACCCAGCACCTCAAAACCCACTGGAGCTTCCATGCAGAGCTCAGAGATCCCTGAAAATGAGAAAAAAAAGAAGAAAAAGACTTTAAAATATGAGATGAGCTGTTCTTCTGGCGGGTTTGGTGGGACTGGCTGTGGAATGAGAAGGGGAATGATAAGTTCCCACTGACAGGGAAGGGTTAGAGGGGACTTTGGGACAAATCCTGGGAGGGTGGGGAGGCCCTGGCAAAGGTTCCCAGAGAAGCTGTGGCTGCTCCTGGATCCCTGGGAGTGTCCAAAGCCAGGCTGGATGTGCCTTGGAGCATCCTGACCGAGTGGAAGGTGTCCCTGCCCACGGCAAGGGGTGGGACTGGACTGGTGGAAATGATGAATGTTAAATTTGGGACCAATGAACGGGAAATGCTTTGGATTTTGAGTGGACAAATCTGCAAGATGTCTAGTAAAAAGCCCTCTGTATATGGAATATTTTCCATAGCACATCCTGGCCAGAACAAAATAAAGCCTGACTCTCTATCACTACGTAGTGCTGGAGGGACTTTTAACCTCCCCAAATTTTGCTGTTAAACATTCTCCCATCCCAAACCATTCCAAAATTCAACTACAACTCCTATTAACAATTCAGCTGTCCCTTAACCCAGCTATACCAGAAACACCCAAAACAACAACAATGCCAAACCCCAATATCCCCCATTTCACCCCATTCCCAAACTCCAACATCCCCCATCTCACCCCATTCCCAAACCCCAACATCCCCCATTTCAGCCAATTCCCAAACCCCAACATCCCCCATCTCACCCCATTCCCAAATTCCGACATCCCCTATCTCACCCCATTCCCAAACCCCAACATCCCCCATTTCACCCTATTCCCAAACTCCAACATCCCCCATTTCACCCCATTCCCAAACCCCGATATCCCCCATCTCACCCCATTCCCAAACCCCAACATCCCCCATTTCACCCCATTCCCAAACCCCAACATCCCCCACCTCATCCCTCCCCACAAGTGATGGCGTTACAGCACCCGGGAGGGAAAAATCTCATCACTGATTCCGAGGGAATTTTTCCCTAACAAGAACCAGTTAAAGAAAATCAGGAAGGGTTTTAACTGCAGCAGAAGCTGCCCACGGCAGGGGGGTGAAACTGAACGGTTTTAAAGCCCCTTCCTTTAACTTCCCCTCCCTCCGACACCCCCAACGCCTCACACGCCCCTCGCCCCCCAGCCCCAACCGCCCCCTCCCAACAACCACAACGCTCCCCCCCGACCAACCTCCCCCTCAGCAGCTCCGCTGCCCGCGGAGCCCTTCCAGCGGCGCCGTTCCGGCCGCGATTCCCGGCGTTTTCCCGGCGTTTTCCCGGGATCGCCGGCGTTGGCTTTCCCGCTCACCGCGGCCCCGCTCCCGCCGCCCGCCACTCTTTCAAGGCGCGAGCGCTTCCGGGCCGGGCCCCGCGGCCGCTTCCGCCCTCACCGCGCCCCTGAGGGCTGCGGGGAGCCGCCATCTCTGCTGAGGGCACGCCATGGGGGCGGCCACACGTTAAATAAAAGCTCTTTCAGTAAAAAAACGTGAAGTAAACGCTTTATTCTACGGGAAATCGGCAGCAGCGCAGCGCCCTGCGGGGGCTGTGTCTCCGTGTCATGGTGGCTCCCGCACACCCCACAAGCTGTGAGGGAAGTGCTGCTGGGACAAGACAAGTGTCCAGCGAGAGACACAGGATCCTGCAAAAATCAGCTTTATTCGGATAACGGAGAGAGGCCACTGCGCCATGCCTCTGTGGGGTTTCTCTGGAGTTTTTGGAAGGCACAGCTTCCTTTTATCCGCATTTCCCGACTACATTTCCCTCTCTTTCCCCCTTGGCTGAGGCAGTAAGGAGGTACAGTCCCAAACACTACCTATTCCCCATTTAATATGGACCCCCCCATCGCAGCTGCATGACCATTAAAATTCGATTTAAACTGACCCTGGATGAAGTTCATACTCACAAATCTGTCAAGCCTGCACGTTTTCCCTGACCTTCAAACGGTTTGAGGTCCTTAAATCCCCACAAGCATTCCTCCAGAACATTATTGGTTCTTTCAAATTTGGTCGTTACCAAAAACATTAACACCCATTTCTCCTGCAATTACTTAGACCCCCACACCCTTTCCACTAGTGACTAATTCATTCTTTTTTAATTTAGTTGCCACATTTAGACCAAGTGATCATCTAATTACTGAGAACCCCCACACCCATTCTGCCAGGACCTGATTGGTTCTTGCAGATAATTAGTTACATTTTTCATTAGTGAAGACCACAACACCACACTCTGCGCTTGGGTTGGCCCCACCTCGAGTATTTTGAGCAGTTTTGGTCACCAAAAGATGAGATTCTGAGCTGTGAGTGAGCATCCAAAGGTGGCACCTTGAGGTGGAGCCGTAGGAGTAGCTGAGGGAACTGGGGCTGTTCAGGGGATTGGGATGAGACCGTCTTCAAGGTCCCAACCCATCCCATTCCAGAATTCCATGATAATCACAATAATTCATAATTGTGATCATTCCATGATAATCACAATAATTCATAATTGTGGTTTTCGTTCCATGATAATCACAATAATTCATGAGACGGTCTTGGAGGTGCCTCCCAACCCATCCCATTCCAGAATTCCATGATAATCACAATAATTCCATGATAATCACAATAATTCATGAGACGGTCTTGGAGGTGCCTCCCAACCCATCCCATTCCAGAATTCCATGATAATCACAATAACTCCATGATAATCGCAATAATTCCGATAACCACAATAATTCAGCTGTCCATTACTCTGGTTACAGCAGGAGCACCCAGCACAGGAGAGAGGAGACCCATTGCAGGATCCTCGCCAGGGAAATGTGACTTTTGGGGATGGCTCTGTGCAGGACTGGATGATCCCTGTGGGGTCCTTTCCAGCTCAGGATATTCCCTGATTCTGTGATTCTGAGCTGTTCCCCTCGCAGCCCTGCTCACCGCGAGCCACAGCTGCTGGAGGAGGAGGAGGAGGAGAAGGAGGAGGAAGGAGGAGGAGGAGGAGATGCTGTCGCTGCTTCTCCTCACCGCAATCGCCACCTTCTGTCGCGACATCAGCCAGGAAAAGCCGCATCCAGCAGCTGAGGCTTCCCCCAGCAACACTAGATGGTACCAGAGCTCCACACAGGCTCAGCCAGGACTCGACCTCAAAAAAAAAGGGAATTCTGAACTAGGGAGAGCTGAAGCTGCGATGTCTTAATGTGCTGCTGGCACAAGGAATAGAGTTTTTTGCAGGGGAAAAAGCCGGCGGGACCTGTGAATAAAATAAAGATATTTTCTGGTGTTCAGGGCTACAAGTGCAATGTGTTTGTGGTTAAAAATGTTCAGCGGAGTGATGGTGTTACAGCACCTGGGAGGGAAGGTTTGAGGACTGATTCTGAGGGAGTTTTTCACTAATAAGAATCAGTTAAAGAAAATCTAGGAAGGATTTTAACTTAAGCAGAACCTGACCAGGGCAGGATGTTGAAACTGGATGGTCTTTAATGTCCGTTCCAATCCAAACCATTCTGGAATTCTATGCCATGGTTACATCTTAAAAATGAAGTGCCCTGATACCTTTAATTCCTGATATCCTTAATATTAGGAACCACTTAAACAGCACTCAGAATATGATCACCTTTTCCTTCAAGCAACTGCACACCCTGCCTGAAATATTCATGTGTTAAAAAAAAAAAAAAAATCCCTCTTCCTGCAAATGAATATTTATTCCATGAATAATCTTTAATGACTTCGTGGCTTTCAACACATTTGGGCAAAATGTTTCAAGTTTCTCTGCTTACAATGACAAAATCTAAACCCAACACCCAAAGAGGTGGCCTGATTTCAGCTGTGTGGGGCATTTTCTAGAGACATCATTTCCTCCCTCCTGCTGTCTCCTTAGCACGACTTGGTTTTAGCAACCTTGAGTAACTCAACACCGCAATTTGGGGGATGAAATGAAGGATGGAGATAGCAGGGAGAAACAACAACAGCAGAACTGGCCCTTGGCCAGAAGACTTTTCTCTAAAGCTCTGCTCTCATGCAGAAATTCCTGATTCTCTGCCCATGGCAGGGGATTGGGAGTGGATGAGTTTTAAGGTCCCTTCCAACCCAAACCATCCTGTGATTCCATGATTTTGTCAAGTCCTGGGAGATGATCTTATGGCTAAATATGGTCAGGACTTGAGTGCTGTGCCTTGTCCAAGACACAGTGACATCGGTGGTTCCTCTTTCCAGATGAAGAGTTGGCGGCAGCAGCTTATTTTTAGTGGTGTGGGTGTAAAATATTGAATTTCACATCGCCTGAGCTCGCTCTGCTCTGCCCTGGTGGGTTTTGTGCCCAAGATCCAGCCAAGCTCGAGGTCTGGGGCTGACATCATGGAATCAGAGAATCCTGGAGTGGTTTGGGGTGCAAGGGACCTTAAAGCTCATGCAGTTCCAATCCCAACACCTTCCACCATCCCGGGCTGTTCCCATCCAACCTGGCCTTGGACACTTGAAGGGATCCAGGGGCAGCCTCAGCTTCTCTGGAATCTGTGCCAGAAACATCTGAAAACACAGCTGGAAACGCAAACATTTATATATTTGACAGGTATTCGCACATCCCTGCTTCCAGGAGACTCTGCAGCTGTTGGGACATCACCTGGAGACTTCAGCTCCTGGGAACGAGCAGCTGAGGGCCAGAGGAGTGGGATTCTACCCTCCAGCTCCTCAAGTCGAAGGGAATTTCTCTCTGACCACAACAGCAAACAGACCATTAAAACATCTGTTCAAGAACCTTTCCACGTCCCATTTTCATTCACTGCTACTTCATTCCGCTGCACAGTTTGTACCTGGTGAAAGGTTTGGGATAGATCAGTGGACTGGAAAAGGCTCTGAGGATTGAAACCTCCAATCCCACCTGGGCAGGTGCTAATCCAGCAGCTGAGCCCACCCCAGCTGACTTCTCTCATGCCTCTTGGGCATGTTTGGCTCTAAAAAATGATGTTCAGAGATGGAAATGGAAAAGAGATTCTTAGAACTGAGCTTTTGGGAAAGAGTTGTGGGGTTTTCAAGCTTTCCCCATGGGGTTGTGAGGGCACGTCCCCCCTTTTCACCTTTGGGGAGCCCCTCAGTGCTTTGCTGTGTGGGACCAGCTCAGGTTTCAGGAGGAAACAGGATTTGGGTGATTCTAATATGTCTGTGAGGGAATGATTGCCTTGTTTGTACCCTGGTGTTGCTGAGATGGGAGGAAAGCAGCCCAGGTGTCCAAAAAAATCCTGGATTCAGGAGGAGGGTTTGGGATAAGAACGTGCCTCACTGTGCGGGAGGGAAATGGGAGCAGAGCGAGGAACACGGGTGAAGCTCAGGGCCTGCAGTAGGGCTCTGTTCCACCTAAATCACAAACAAGCTGTTACCTGAACCCTGATTTTGTGAGGGAATGAAATTCCTGCGGTGATGGCCCAGTGATGTTCCTCCCAGAACCTGATCCCAATGTCATTCCTGAATTCTGGTGCCAACCAACTGGACAGCAGCTCCAAATCCCAAAGGTAACACCTTTAACAGATGTGTAAGAGAGATAAACCCTTCATTCATTCATTCCTTCTCTGAGTTTAATCACAGCCAAAAAACTTCAAATCCAGGAAGAAATGGGACAAACATTCCCAAACCGTGGAAAAGCCTTCACACTTATGAGATAGCAGAGGGTCCACACAGGAGAAAACCCCCAAAAAGAGGACTCTGGGTGCTGACCAGGCAAGAGCTGCTCTGGGTGAGGTATAAATCCTGGTTTTTTCCCCCCACGTGGTTTTCCTGGTGTAAAGGAAGGGGTGAAAGCCTGACAGAGCCCCAGTTCAGTTTGGTTTGAAAGCCCATCAGCCCTGAGGCACAAATCCATTGGATATCAGGCTCCATCCCTTCCAGCCCTGACAGGACTAACACAGACTTTAGTGCTTGAAGGAAAATGTTTCCTTCTCCTCTTTCCCCCTGTAATTTCTTTCCTCTCCCAAGACCACATAAAGCAGAAAGGAGATGCTGTGAGAAGGATGGTTCTCTGGGTAGCTCAGAACACATGAAATGCTTTTTTTTTTTGGCTTTTCAGCAGGACAGGAGCCAGGCCAGGGCAGGAGAATCATGCGGAGCCCGGCAGCGTCCCGGCAGTGAGGACTGGAGATGCTCCTGCCTCGGCACAGCGGCGGCCAAGAGCTCGATTTAAGAACCAGATGAGTCTGAACCTCGTTGGAATTCCTTCAAAAATCTGCCAGCACTCTCCTCCCCGCCGAAAACCGGATAAATCCCCTTCGTATTCCCGGCTCCGAGCGAGGCCCTGAAATATTATCAGTGCTCTTTGACACCCTACCTGCCCCTCATCCCACCTGGCTTTCCACAAAACGCATTTCCTCTGCTTTCAGGGGGAAAAAAAGTCGGATTCATTCAAGCCCTGACACTCCTCCAGCGCTTGGGTGATCAGGTCTCCTCCGGTTTATATTTGATATTTTAATAGGGTTTCCTTTTGGCCCTTTAATGAGTTTTTATTCCCCTCTGTGCATCAGACGCTTCAGTCTGACCGACAGTTTTACTCACCCCATGTGGAGGAATATGAACAGCCAGGACAACCTTTTCTTCCTGTGGCAAGCTTTGCTCTGCCAACATTTTTGTTCAGCTCGCAGTCGGGGGATGTGTCCTGACCCTTTCCTCGCCCATCCTCCAGCCTTGGAGCTGGGATGTTCCTGCCAGTGCCGAGGCAGGAACAAACCCAGCCGTGCTGTCCAGGCTCTCAGCTCTGCAGCAAGGAAGGAGGGAGAAAAAGAGGGAGAAAAAGATTCAAAATTAAAGCAAATGTGGGGTTTGGAGCAGCTGAGTTTTGTTACTTCAGCCTCAGCGCAGGCGTGGGGGACAGTTTATTATAGGGTGCAGTGAGTGGGACAGGCTGGGGCTCTCTTTGTGCCTGTGGAGAGCTCCATTCATAGAAATTCGAAATCACCAAAGAGTTTGGATTGGAAAAGGCCTTAAAAACCATCCCAGTGTACCACCAACAGCTTCCACTGTCCCAGAGTGCTCCAAGCCCCGTCCAGCCTGGCCTTGGGCACCTCCAGGGATCCAGTTTCTCTGGAAATCTGTGCCAGGGCCTGCCCACCCTCCCAGGGAGGAATTCCTTCCCAATTTCCCACCTAAACCACCTCTCTTTCAGTTTCCCCCGTGTCCTGTCCCTACAGAAATGATTTCTGATACCCCAAGCTGAGCATGGCGAGAGAGCAGATCTCATCCTGCAGGGCAGGAGGTGCTCAGTGTCCTGCTGGAAGAGATCCCTGGCTGCTCCTCCTGGGCACGGGGCACTGCCCAGTCCTGGCCCCAGCTGGGGGTGCCAGATCCCATTTATCCCCCATGGCTGCTGCCACAGGAGGGGTTGGTGCAGGACGCCTGGCTGGAGTGCTGAAGGATCCCAAACCCCACGTGCTGCACAAGAAATCAGTGCCAGTGCAGGCCCCCAAATCCTGCTGGACAATGAGGATGGAATGGGATGGGATGGGATGGGATGGGATGGGATGGGATGGGATGGGATGGGATGGGATGGGGAAGAAGAGGAGGAAAGGCAGAGCCACCCAAGGAATTGAGACCCCACATGGACAGCCAGTACCTGCTCCCAGTGATTCTGGGCTACTGGAGTTCTCCAGCACAGAAATTCATATTTAAATTTAAAATAAAGCAAATTTGGGGGTAAAAAAGATTAAAAAGATTGACATCAAAATCTGTAAACCCTTTTTTGGGGTGTTTCATTCTGCCTTTTAGGAATTCTCGAGGTGCCTTCTGCTGTCTGCAGGCACAGGGGTCCCAGCAGCACCTCGTGCTTAATTCCACAGATCCAACAGAATCACAGAGTTTAAAACCATCTCTCATTCATTCAACTTGGGTTGGGTTTTGATGTTGCAGGAGGCTGATGCTCATCTGCTGAGAATTAGGAGGTTATTATTCTATAATCCAAATTGCCTCTTTCCCATAGGCAGAAAATGACAGGAATATTTAAGTCCATTGCCCAGATCACAAACCTGTGGCAGAGCTCTGCAGCCAGTAGTATCTTGCATCTGATAGCTGCCAATAATTTCAGTCAACTGTTTAACATCTGGCATTACTATTTAATGTCTGGCTTAAGCTGTAACCTTTCTTCCCCCCCTGCTTTTAGAAAAGCTTTTTCTGCTCTGAGAGAATTTTGATTACTAAAGCCTTGCCCAAGACACATTTATCCTGTGATTTAACATTTTCTGATGGAGCCTCATTTTGAATCAGTTGAATAATTGGCAGTGACATTGGTATTAAACTGATTCATGATGTACATGCAGGCCCTTCAATAATTGAACGTTATTGTCTTTATAATCGAAGCCCCTTTTTGACTATTAAAAACTATTGGAAACAGCCTGGTGATCTGCTTTAATTAAAAATAAAGTGCAGAGGATTGGAAATGAGTGGCACTTTCTGGCCCTGTGCAGCTCCAAGATGGGCTAAGGAGTCCAAAACCAGGTTGGATGTACCTCGGAGCAACCTTGGGCAGGTTTAGGTGGGATTTTGGGAAGGAATTCCTCCCTGGCAGGGTGGGCAGGCCCTGGCACACATTCCCAGAGAAGCTGGGGCTGCCCCTGGATCCCTGGAGGTGCCCAAGGCCAGGCTGGACGGGGCTTGGAGCACCCTGGGATTGTGGAGGGTGTTGGGATTGGGACTGGATGAGCTTTAAAATTCCCTTCCACCCAAACCACTCCAGGATTAAATAGATTTTCTCTCTGTTTCTTTCAAGAGCTCTTAACTGGCACCAGATAAAAACCGGGGAGCGCACGAGAGGAGTCACCAACTCTTAGCACCATGAGGTGCTTTGGGTGAAAAACAACCCCAAACGGCCCAAATCCCTCTCTTTGGGGATCAGCACAGCTGCTGTGGCTGATCTTGGTGTCTCTGATCCCGGGGGCAGCCCTGGGATGAGCGTCCCCCCGAGGAATCCCACCGGGAGGGGCTGGGGGGCCTCGGCTCCCCCAAATCCGAGGTGTCCTTTTCACACTGCAGCCCTGGCCAGCCTCTGGCAGGGCTCTGATCTAACAGGTTTTGCATAGCTGCTAGACATCTTCCTAATAGCATCCCCTGGGAATTCTAAATTTCACTCACAGCCTCTAAATTTTCATTAAGAGCAGTCACACACGGAGAATGATGGATTAGATTTTATTGTTGGAAAATCTCCAGATAAAATTAAAGTGCTTCTTTCTTTTCTGAAACCTTTACCTTTCCCCTGTGGTGCCCTATAAATAAGGTATCAAATAATGTTTATCCTTTTGAATTCTGCCATCTTACATGTTTCATGCTTAGTCCTGACCACTTTCCTGCCTCTGAAGAGATGTCACTCTTCAGTTAAATCCCGGGAACAGACAGCTACCTCATGGATTTCATTGTGCAGCAGCCTGACTGTGTCCCAGAGCCTTCACTTCAAGCCAGTATTTATAAATACAGCGTTGTCTCCTTCCCTTTCCTGGAAGCCTTTCTTTCATTTCCTTCCTCTTTCCATCAAATTCCCTCTGTCCTTTCTTTTATCCGCACTTCTCCAGCCTCTCTGTGTCCATCTAGTCCTGCAGACAGATGAGGCACGGCTTTGGGATACGCCGGGATCATGGGGCTGAGGCACTTCCAGCCTCCACCAGCCAAACCCTGAGAAGTGGGATCTGCTCCCGCTGCCCCTGGCCAGCAGATTTTTATAGCAGATGTTGTTTTTTTCCTCAGTGAAATTTAAAAAAAAAAAACCACTATTATTTTAGGACTTGAATAGTTTTGAGATGCTTTTAGTCTCTCCTTGAAACAGCAAGAGCTCTGCAGGCAGTTGGTAGGAAGTGTCCAAGAGCTGGGAATGCTGCTGTGATTCATACTGGTGTCAGCTCAGTTAAATTAAATTCCACAGGGATTTATCCAGCCAGGCCTCCAAACAAGTTTTAGACAGCATCACCTACCCCCAAACCTCACACTTCACAGCATCTTAAATTAATCCAGAGAAAGGCCAGGGCTGGGAAGGGTTCCTGCTTCCCACCACGGCTCAGGGAGTCAGCAGCCTTGCCCAGGGGAGGGAGGAAAGCAGGATTGCAGCTGGATTAACACAAGTCATCACTGGCCATGGGGTCCCCATGGCTCAGATTGGGTCAGGGTCCCTGGGCACTTACCCCTAAGGATGTCCCTGGCAGGGCTGTCCCAGCCCAGGGGGCTCTGGTCACCCCTCGGGCACTGTAGGGGGGTCCTGGGCTGGTGCAGACCCCCAGGACAGGGGATTGTCCTCAGAGCACGGCCAGGGCTGCCTTTCCAGCCCTCCTGAACCTCTCCTGCTGCTGTTTCCCCACAGCACAGGCTGCTCTCAAGGCTCATTCCCACCATTTTGGGACATTTTCCTGTGATTTACACACTTCAATAGGAAGATATTCCACACCACCACAGAGCCAAGCCAAATCTTTGTCTCAAAGTTCCTCCAGCCTGCCTGGATCAGCCAGGACTCAACTTCCCTTCTGCACAGAGAAGGTGGAAAGATTTCCAAGAGGAATAACTTCCCCTTCTCCTCATAATGCCTCTCCCCAGGAGCATGGGAGGGAGTTACACAGGTGACCATGGGGTGAAACTCATTAAAATCTTAAGGATTTGGCCAATTTGTACCAGCTGGGCACCAGGCCCTTGGTTTTCCCCCCAGTTTTGATTATCCACCCCTGACCTAGGGGCTGCTTCCCAGAGTGAGGACCCCAGGAAGAGCCCACAGCACCCGTGGCCGTTATCTCTCCTTTTTCCTTTAAAAAAAAAATCCTCAAAACTCTTCTCAGGCCAGAATAAAAAATACCCACAGGCTGGGGAACAAACAGAACAGGATCCCAGCCTCATCCTCTCTGCTGCACCTTTGTGTCATCCCAAAGGAAGCAGCAAAGGGAGGAAAACTCCCTGGATTTATTGGCCACTTTTAGGGCTTTGTGGGTGCCACGTTCTGCAGGCGGCCACGCCAAGAAAACCCTTGGTGCTTCCAAAGGCCTCTGAGGGACAGAGGTGAACCCAGGAGAGGAGGAAAAAGCTGGAAAGGGGAGGAACCTTGTGAATTTGGTAGCAGTGAGGTGCCAGAGGTGACCAAAATGTGCCACAAAAAGCAGCGAGATGTCGGCCGTCCCCTTCCCCGCGCCGCAGTCCTGGCGCCCACGGCTGGGACAGGCGCCAGGGTTATTTTTGGGGAGGGTTTGTGCGAGTTCCAAGCAGAGTCTCAGCAAAAAGGAAACGGGAGGGAGAGATGGAGCTTTCTTTTGAGCAGAGATGTTGGAAGCACGTGGGAGCGAGGAGTTGGAGCACCCGCTCTGAGGGGCTGGCAGTGCAGAGCCACGGGCCAAACCCAGCTGTCAGAGCAGCTCCTGAGCTGCAGTGACAAATCCAGGGATCCCTCAGAGCTGCTCCCAGCCCCGCTGCAGCTCCGGGTGCAGGATCACAAGGCCACAGCTGCAAATCCAGTTTAGTGGAGCAGAGGGGGCTTCCCTAAAGGCCAATCCCCAGCTGAGGACGGAGGGAGAGCAAAGGGCACAGGGAAGCACAGGACCTTTGACTCCCTTTCCATTGGGGAGGGAGGTGTTGATGTTTTAAATGCCAAGATGGATGGAGAATTGGCAGCGTCTTGCATTCATGAGGTCACTGAGAAGCAAAAAACCTCCTTTTTTTCCATGCCTGTGGTAAGAAGGCAGCATTGGGTTAGAAGTGAGCGAGGGAGGACGCCGCGCTGGCCGGGCACGCTCGGGGCTGGGAACGGCTCCCAGCGCTCCAGAGGCTCTTTCGCAAGGATCAGCTGGACACCAGCCTGTCCTCGTCCTGCTGCTGAAGTCATCCTGCCTCTGCACCCCCTCCTTGTCTCCCTCCCCTGAGGATGGAGCTGAGCAGCTGCAGCCCAGCTCAGCGGGCAGAAAATCCTCGTGTTCTTGCCTGGTGCCTCTCTGGGACCCCAATCACAGGGCAGAACATCCTCGTGTTCCTGTCCAGTGCCTCTCTGGGACCCTGATCTCAATCTCAGGGCAGAACATCCTCGTGTTCCTGTCCAGTGCCTCTCTGGGACCCCAATCTCAATGTCAGGGCAGAACATCCTCGTGTTCCTGTCCAGTGCCTCTCTGGGACCCCGATCTCAGGGCAGAACATCCTCGTGTCCCTGTCCAGTGCCTCTCTGGGACCCCAATCTCAGGGCAGAACATCCTCGTGTTCCTGTCCAGTGCCTCTCTGGGACCCCAATCTCAATCACAGGGCAGAACATCCTCGTGTTCCTGTCCAGTGCCTCTCTGGGACCCTGATCTCAATCTCAGGGCAGAACATCCTCGTGTTCCTGTCCAGTGCCTCTCTGGGACCCCAATCTCAGGGCAGAACATCCTCGTGTTCCTGTCCAGTGCCTCTCTGGGACCCCGATCTCAGGGCAGAACATCCTCGTGTCCCTGTCCAGTGCCTCTCTGGGACCCCAATCACAGGGCAGAACATCCTCGTGTTCCTGTCCAGTGCCTCTCTGGGACCCCGATCTCAATCTCAGGGCAGAACATCCTCGTGTTCCTGTCCAGTGCCTCTCTGGGACCCCAGTCTCAATCTCAGGGCAGAACATCCTCGTGTTCTTGCCTGGTGCCTCTCTGGGACCCCAGTCACAGGGCAGAACATCCTCGTGTTCCTGTCCAGTGCCTCTCTGGGACCCCAATCACAGGGCAGAACATCCTTGTGTTCCTGTCCAGTGCCTCTCTGGGACCCCAGTCTCAATCTCAGGGCAGAACATCCTCGTGTTGTTGCCTGGTGCCTCCCCAGGCCCTGATCTCAGGGTTTTGGGATAAGTTTGCTCTGCCTGGGTTGAGCTCTTCCCCTCCTGCCTCGTTCCAAGAGCACCCAGAGCTGAGCAGAGCTGAATCCAAGCATTTTTTCATGGATGAAAATGCTCAACAAGGTCCTTGTGGCTGCCATCACCCTCATGTAGGAACATCTGAGGTTCTACAGCTCCAAAGCTTGTGAGGAGAAGGAAGAATTTAGCCCTTGAGGGCCCTGCATGCACAGCCCTGCAGCTCCAGCTGAGCCTGTCCCTCTGAAACCATCCCAGGGGTGGAGGGAGACCCAAAAGCAACAGTCAGGGGGCTCTGTGCACTGATCCTCACAGCTGGGGGCTGCTGAGCTTCAGTGACATCAGTGAAGTGTCATCAGTGCTGGCCCTGTGTGTCCCATCCAGCACTGGTTTGTGCCCACCCACCCAGCCAGCACTAAAAGACCCCAGGAAAATGCTGTGGGAGCCACAGAAAATTGGTCCTTCCTGAGAGCCACAGTAAAAATCCCAGACTTTGGGGATGATGGAGGGATCTGTGCATTTTTAGCCAAAACACTGGGATTTTCTTTTTCTCTGGTTGACTCTTAGCACACTCAGATAAACCTGGAGACGGGACACTGAAAGGAACAGCACAGAGGACACGTGGGGCCTTATGTTCC
Organism: Passer montanus; assembly: GCF_014805655.1. Taxonomy (NCBI): domain Eukaryota; kingdom Metazoa; phylum Chordata; class Aves; order Passeriformes; family Passeridae; genus Passer; species Passer montanus. The sequence goes on from NW_024373256.1 coordinate 1,574,369, forward strand.
CATGGATCCATTGAATAAATCTGTTCCAAAAGCACTTTCCAGAAAGGACAAATCTGGGAGGAGTTCCTCAAACTCTGAGGGACTTCCTCATCCCTGAATTTACAGAGGTTTTTAAGTGACTCAAGTTGGCCTTAGGGAAAGGCACTGCACATCAGAACCCCAGGATGCTCCTCCACCAACCCATCCCTCCTCCTGGGCTGATTTCCCTGTTCCTAAACCCAGAGTAATTAATACTGAGTAACCTCTGAGGGATTTCACAAATCTCAGAGTTCTGTTATTTTTCCCACTGTGGGATTCTAGAAAGAAACTTCTGAGGAAAATCATATCAAAAATGGACTTTTAATTTTTTTTTTTCCTTCATCAAAAATAAGGTTCTGATTTTTAGCAACAACAATAACCCGAAAAAAGAACGGGATTAACTCGAGAGCTCCTTCACTTTCACTCCATTTCTTTTGCCCCTCCGCAGGGAAATCCTCAATGCACAGTTCCCAAACGTTAATGAACACCAGCCCTCTCTCGGTACCTTTTAGGGCCTGATTCACCAGGATCATCCATAAATATTCCTTTAAAAACCTTCCTGAGGAACTCCCGAGGGCAGCCCGTGTCAGGAAATGTCGGATATTTCTCCCTCTCCTCCTTGAGCCGTTGGTAGCCTGCTCGGAAAAGAACAGATGCGTTAAAAGTTGGGAGATTTACAGCCCCCCACACACGCGGGAGCCATAAAGCCACAATTTGTTCCATTCCCAGAGCAGCCTCTGCCCGCTGCAGGACCTTTCATCGCTGCTGGAAAGCTGCCTTGAAAAAACCCGCGCTCTTTTACGGCCACACGGACGCAAAGTTCAGCTCTCGGTGCCTCAAGGATGGAGATGGGGGAAGGAAGAGATGAATTCGCTGCCCCTGGGCTCGCTCCTGCCTGGGGAGATATCCCAGAATATCATCTGGAATCAGATATTCCCAGACTGGGAATGGTGATGGGAACAGGGCCAGGAGGGTGGGAATCCCCTGGCACACAAGGGCTGCCCCCAGCTGGGACCCTCAGGGGATCACTGCTGGGCTTGGTGCCCGTTCCTGACCTCCAGTGGCACTGGGAGCATGAAAATCCCTGCACACAAAAATCCCAAGGAGCTGCTGGCGCCACAGGACAGCTCAGTCCAGTCTAACAAAGCCCAGCCTTGACAGAGGTGTTGGTGCAAACACCAAAATCACCCTCAGAGTTCTGCATTTATGGCTCAAGCAGCTTGAAGTGACTGATGCAGCCAGATTTATTCCTGATATCCTGGGCTGGAATTAGCAAATGTCCAGAGAAGATCCTTGATCTGCGTCTGAGATTTAATTGCTGCTTCTCCTTCCACCCACAGCCTCTTCTGCTCCTAATGAGATCCCCCAAAGCACAAAGGGTTAAACCTTTGTCCAGTCTGCCCTTCCAGCTTCCCTCAATTTGCAAAGGGTGGGAAGGGAAGGATGCGAGGGGAGAGATTTATGGGGAGCCCATCCCGGAGCCTCCTTTGGTGCTGGGGAACAGCCCTGCTCCAACAAAGGGGCTGTAAAGCACTGCCCACCACAAAGCCCTCTGTTGGGGGCAGCCAAATCCCTCCTGGGATTATCCTGGGCTTGGAGAGGCCCTGGAAAGAAAGGCTGTCCCTTTTTCTGGCTGCATTATTGACAAAGAGTTGGTGAAATACTCACGGCTGCCCTGTAAATCTGCCGAGGCTGCACAGACATTTGGGCTGGGAGGGAAGGAAGGGCTCGGGGCTTGGCCTGCATCCCCCATCCCATCTGGGGTGTCTCTGGAGCTCATCCCTGCCCTGGGACCCCTTGGGCACGGAGAGGAGCCCAGCCTGGGGTGGGTGGATGGTCCCAGTCGCTGGTCCCACCAACCAGGGGGCTCTGAATTGTCCCAGGGGATGCAGGGATGGATCCTGGAGATGGAAATGAGGAGGAACCAACGCTGGAATGAACAGCTCTGACTCTCATCTCACCCTGAGCAATTCTCCCTTAATAACCCCTTCAGAGGTCTCAGCCCCTCAGGGTCACTGGACTCCCTCAATAAAGAAGGACCAAGTGACCTCTTAGAATGGGATTTTTCCTCCTTTCATAGGATTTTTTTTAGCAGATGAGGAGGAATTAATGGAAAAGCAGAAGTGCTCTGTTTCAAGTGAGAAATGGCAGAAAAAGCCTGCTGGCACTCGCCAGCCAAGGAGCAGCTGGTGTTGGATGGGAGCTCAGAGCAAGCTGTGATCCACAGGCTCTGGCTTTCCAGAGGGGAGGAGGGAAAACTCCCACTTTGTCACAGTCACTTTGTCACCCCATGAGGCTGCTCCAGGCCCTCACCTGTGTCCCCTGCAGTGGGATGTTGCTCTCCCACACATCTGTCCTCAGAGAGCCACAGAACCCTTCCTGCTCCAGGGAAGGCATCACCACCCCTTGCTCAGCACCTGCTTGGAGCAGCATCCCAAAAGAGCCCTGCAGAGCTCAGACCTGGCTGTGCTGTAGAAAATGCAGAAATAAACAAACTCTCCTGGCTACCAACAAAATCCAGGCCATGACAACGACAGCAAACAGCAGCAAAAAAAAGTTCCTTCCTAATTTCAGCTTCTGGTCATAAAATTTTACTTTCATGGAACAGCGTGAAATCTGCACAGCCTGAGCAGGGTTTTTTCATAAAAGCAGAGCTGGTGGAATATCCCAGCCAAGGTGTTTTTATAAGCCAGAAGAAGAGAGACAGAAACACAGAAAGAAAATAATTTTCTTGACTTCCTTCCAGAGAGGAATTTTATTTCGATTTCCTCTAGCCAGCCTGAATCTCTCCTGCCTCTCCTTGCCTGGGTTTATCAGAGCCCTCCCTGTGCATGAACCCCAGCAAATCCAAACCAATTTGCATCTGAGCCCCAATACCTTTAAAATCTCGGAATTTCGAGGAGCAGAGCGATTTGCAGTGGGAATTTGGCTCCCTCTTAGCCCAAACCACAAAGCAGAGTGTGGAAGCTCAGCCCTGCACCCAGGGTAAATCTGCTCTTCCAACACCCGTGAGGATGGGGGGAAACACTTCCCAAATCTATGAGGTTTGAGGAGAAAATAATGTCTGCTACAGGGCCAGAAACAGCTCTCAGGCCGGTGAAAAACGACTTCCAAATGCCCCCTGCTCTGGGGATTTCATGAGGGAAGATGGATCTTTCTATCCCTTTTCCTTTCTTCTTCATTTTTCAACTCCTGACCCCTGCTGGAGCAGGGAGCTCGCGGGTGAGAGCCCTCGGCAGAGGAAACGCTTCCTCCAGTTCATTTGTCTCCATGCTCTGTGCAGCTGAAGATGCTCCTGTGGCCACGAGGATTCTGTTCCCAGCCCTGCCCATCCCAAATCCTCCAGCCTGGGTTTGCAGCTCCAGCTTTGCCACTGAGGAAAATCAAATCAGAGCAGTTTTGGGGCAGATTCGCAGCCCAAGGCTGAGAGAGGCTGATGTGTTTAAGGGAATCAGAGGGGATGGGGTTTGCCAGGCCGTGGAGAGCCAGCTGGGAGGGATATTGTTGGGAACTGGCTCCCAGGTGCCTCAGATCCCAGGAAAGCTGCTCGGGATAACTCCAGCTCAAAGCTCTCAGCTCAGAGAGTGGCACCAACCACAAATCTCAGGCAGAGATTTCAAATCCCTTAAAACCCCTGCGACTTCCAGCTCAAGGTCCAAAGGGAAAATAATGCCCAGCGATTCCAGCACAGAATCCTGGCATGGTTTGGGTTGGAAGGGACCCTAAAAATCACCCTGTTCCAAAAAACATAACCCCACCATGGGCAGGACACTTGCACTGTCCCAGGTTCCTCAGCATTCCCAGGGCCATTGGAAAGCACCACGGATCCAACAGGGAAAGGAAGGTGTGGTTTGAAGCTTCCTTTTTAGGAGATAATCCGAGCTGGGAGCATTGGGAACCAGAGCCCAGAGGCTGAAAGATGAAGAAATTCTTTTCTGAAAGAAATTTCTGCTTAGCACCTTGTTTATAATCAGGGTAAATGGGAGGATTTGTGTCATTGCAACCTCAGGAGATTTTCTGAGGCGTCTCAGGGAGCCCCAAACACACATTTCCCTGGATGTTGTCCACAGAAGCCAGGCTGGAACAGGAGAGAAGGGAAAAAGGAGTGAAAAGGGGGATGCTCGAGTGTCTCCCCAACCTTTCTTCCCTCTTGGTCTGAACACGGGGTCCTGATTTTCCTTCTGTTTTCAGGGAGAAGCAGAATCCACTGGATTCCAGCCCTTTTCTCTTAGATTTCCTGTCCAGTTAAAAAGTAGGACATTCAAATCCCAAATTTCCAAGCTGGGCCTCAATCCTTAGCAAAATAAACCTCAAGAGGAGAATTTTTATAGGACAATTTGCTGCTCACCATGAAGGCTTGAGGAGGCCAAAGAGCCTGGCCTGCAGCTCTGCTGGGGAAAAGGATCCTCCTGCCCTCCTCCTCCTCCTCCTCCTCCTCCTCCTCCTCCAAAGCTTCCCTCTGGCTTCCAGCAGCCCACGATCCAGGGAAAACACAGCGAGGGCCACTGTTATTCTTTATGGAGGCAGGAGAGGAAAAGAGGCAGATCCAAAGCTCAATGTGAGATGGAAGAGGCGTCCAAGCTCCGCGGCACGGGATGAAACAGAGCACACACAAACCCAGGGAAATGCTGGGGGCTGGATTTCTTGGGAAGGGGAATGGAACTGACTCTGTTTGCCTTGGAGAAGGGGGGAGAGCCACAGGGCTTCATCTCAGCAGGTGCTGTTTTTCAGCACAGAGATGTGAGTGAGGCAAAGCCCTCCTGCCAGGCTGCTCCTGTGTCCCAGCTCCTCAGATCCCATCCCATGGCCAGGTGATGCTCACACACCTTAAATGGATTTTTGCAGGAAGAGAAGGAAAAAACAAACAAACAAACAAACAAAAACAAAACACAAAAAACCAAACAAAAAACCCCCAAACAAACAAACAAAACAAAAACAAAACAAACCCAAAAAAACCCCAAAAAACCCAAGGCATCAGCATTCCATGAGCTTTATCCAGACTTTGCTCCATTTTCCCCAGGCTGGCTCCTGTCCAGACCTTCCCTCACTGCTCTGGGCTGGGGGCTTTGATCTGGAGGGGATTGTCCTGGTGGGATGGAAAGCCCTGGAGCTGGACAGGAAAGAGCCACTGGAGCACCCTGATATCTGCAGGAGTCCCATCATGGAGCAGACCTCAAAGCCCACATCAAAACCTTCCACATCCCAGCTTGCTCCAAGCTCTGTCCAGCCTGGCCTTGGACACTTCCAGGGATGGAGCAGCCGCAGCTCCTCTGGGAATCTGTGCCAGGACCTGTCACCTCCGCAGGGAGGAATTCCTGGATCCCAATATCCATCTGCTCCTGCCCTGGGACAGGTTAATCCATCCCCCCTGGTCAGCCACTCTTTCCCCTTGGAACAGCATCTCCCTTTTTTTTAATTTTTTTTATTTTTTAGTTTCCCTTCACGAGGACATCAGAACAAATCCAGGGAGCAGATATTCCCGGGCTGAAGGCTCTGCTCTTCCCGGGGCGTTCCTTTGTCTCTGCAAAAGCAGCTGCGGGGTCTTGGCTGGGGGATTTCCCCCGATGTGGAGGCAACAGGAGGAGTTTTCACCTGCCCTGAAACAATGCCATGCACAGAGGGCCACATTGTTCCCCTGCCATTTGGAAGCAATTACCTGCATGTTACGTAAAACTTTTATTAAACGCCGGCAGAAATTCGGTAACGTGTTAATCAGGGGCTGAGTGACATCTGCTCGGTGCCCGAGGTTTGGGGTCGGCACTTCGCGGTGATTACCAAAACACATTGCTCCTTTTTGCGGCCTCCCACGTGTTAATTTTTCAGATTTCTCCTGGCAGGCTCCCGGTGTTCTCCCTGCACTCAGCATCTGCTCCATCCCTGCCTTTCGCAGCTCCAGCCCAGGCAGCTCAGGCACTTTGCTGAACTAATCCACAGGACAATTCCCAGGGAAATCCGGCTCTTTCTGCCATCAAAAGGGATTTGCAGATGGATTCAAAGCTAAAAAAAAACCCCCAGGTTTAGGGAAAAACGCTCAGGGCAAGGCTTGGTCAGGCTGGGGGTGAGAAATGGGAAGGGTGAGGGATGGGAGGGAGCCTGGAGCTCATCTCATCCCTGCCCCTTCCACCCCCCAGCCCCGCAGTTTTGGGAGCACTGGAAGCCCCATGGAGCCGAGACAGAATGAGAATTTCACCCCAAAGAGACTCCCAGAAAACCTTCCTGCAGGTAATTCCCGTGCGTTTTCTCCAGGAGAAACTCCCCCCATCCACGGGCCAAAAGCTTTGTGTGCTCCTGTCAAACCCCATTTCTAATTTATGCTTTTTTGATTATTCTGTTCCCCTTTCCCAATAAAAATTACAGCTTCCATTTATCATTTTTCCACAGGTTGCCATAAATTCCGTTTGTTCCATCCCTCCCTCACCTCACGCCAGCTCTGTCCTCCTCCCTCTGGGGCTGTGTCATTGCTGTCACCTCACACAACTCCTTCCCTCCTTTTTGGAGAGGGAGATGGAAATAAAAAATAAGAAATAAGAAACAAAAAAAACCACCCCAAACAAAACAACCCAAACAAACAAAAAAATCCAAACCAAACACAAAAAAACCCCAAAAACAAAACCCCAAAACAAAAACACCCCCCAAACAGAACAATCCCCCAATCCTGAAATCTTTCCAGGCCATCTCCAAACCTGCAGGATGGCTGGAGTCCCACACAAATAAAACTCGTGGTGTTTTACAACAGAATTCCCTGATTTTTTCCCTTTTTTCCCCCAGGAATTAGCACCAGCAGGAGTGACACTCGCTGCCCTCAGACCTGTGGGATCAGCCATCACTTCAGGAGCCTCCTGCCTGTTTTCTCCCAGGTCTTTTCCAGATTAATTTACCCAAGATTTTTTATTTTCACCCTTTTTTAGTGGGGGGGAGCACACAGAAAACAGCTCTGCATCCCATCACTGCAGCCCCGTGTGCCTGAAAACATTATTCCTCCTGAAGTCCTGCCCAGGATAATGAACAGAAATGAGAAAAACGTGGGGATGGCTGCAATTCCCAGGTCTGCAGTCCCGGATCCATCCTCCGTGCCCGGGGCCGCTCTGGGATCGGCTCTCCCTCCCTTCCAGCCGAGCCTGGCTCCGGCTGCGCCCCACAGCTGCTGAGGGGAACAAAACTTCCCTGCTTGATGGTATTTGTAGCGTTTTGTACAAAAATCCTCCTTTTTCTCCGTTTTTTAACACGGACAGAATAAAAAAAAAATAAAAAATCAAGTATAATGGGGTCAGTACCTGGCGGGGGATGCAGGAGGAAGAGAAGGAATTCTTGCAGGGTCCTGGAATGGTTTTGGGTGGGAAGGGAGCTTGAGGATCATCTCATTCCACCCCTTCCACAGGCAGGGCACCTTCCACTGTCCCCCTGGGGAACTTCTTCCAAGCCTGAACACAAAGAGAGACGATAATTAATGCTGGGAATTAATGAACAGGATTTTTTTTTGTAAATTTTTCTACTTTAATCTTTCTTTTTTAAACCCAGCCCCTTAAAGAAGCTGCTCTGACTCGAACATGATTTGAAAGCACCGAGCTCTGGCTGCACTTCCAGCGCCCAAATGTGTGACCTTGGATGACACCAATCTGCCAGAAAAGCAGGAAAAAGAAAAGGTGTTGCTGATATTTATTTATTTTCTGCTCTGATTCCTCATCCATCATCAGGGAAATTCGCTCTTGGCAGCGCCGGCCACTTCCTCAAGCGCAGCCAAGGTGACCACGAAAATTAGCATCAAACCCCACAAGGTTTTCCATCATGGACACGTTGTTTTTCACTGGACACAAATCCTGAGGTGTTTCCCTTTTATTCGGCATCCACAGGGATCAGGCTGTTACTCCAGGCATTGCTCCATGCGCTGACGGATTCTCCAAATGGGAAAGTGAAATTTTTGTGTTTCACCGGAGAAATTTCCCCCGTCCTCCCCAAGTGAACGGCTCAAAACGGCTGCACTGCCCCGGACCTCAGACACAAAACTCCACTTTCGGTTTTCCCCATAAATTTTTTGTTTAATGAGAGGTCCTGGAGGAGCAGATTTCCCTGGCAGAGCCAAGGAACACAAACGTGTGCGTGGTTAAAGAGCACCAGGAGCACCGACGGCCCCGTGGTGTCAAAGAGCTGCACCCAGGCCCTGCTGGAGCTCCCACCTCGGCCATGCCCAGGTGGAGAGCGCAGGGATGCTCTGGGAAAAGGAGTTTTTCATCCCAAAATCTCTGGGTTGGAAAAGAACTCCAAGCTGTGCCTGATCCCCGCCTTGTCCCCAGCTCAGAGCTCTGAGTGCCACCTCCAGGAATTCCTGGGGCACCTCCAGGGTGGGGACCCCAACCCTCCCTGGGCAGTTCCAGTGCCTGAGCACCCTTTCCATGGGGAAATTCTTCCAAAATCCACCCTGAGCGGCCCTGGCCCAGCCTGAGGCTGTTCCCTCTCCTCCTGTCCCTGTTCCCTGGGATAAGATCCCAAATCCCCCTGGGATAAGATCCCAAATCCCCCCGGCTGTCCCCTCCTCTCTCAGGAGCTGTGCAGAGCCAGAAATTCCTCCTGCTCCCCCTTTTCTCCAGGCTGAGCCCCTCCCCAGCTCCCTCCTGTTTGTTTCCTTCATGCCAGGAATGTCCGGCCCCCAGTTCCAGAGGGTTTTCATGGGGAGCCTCTCCCAGAGCAGAGGACGGAGGAGTTTGGCCGAGGCTCTTGTGAGGGGTGGGGTGCTCAGCTCCACATCCCTTCAGCAGGAATTCCCCCATGGAAAGGGGCTCAGGCCTTGGCAGGGGCTGCCCAGGGAGGTTTGGGGTGCCCACCCCTGGAGGTGCCCAGGAGTTCCTGGAGGTGGCACTGAGGGCTCTGGGCTGGGGACCAGGTGGGCATCGGGCACTCGGTGACCTTGGAGCTCTCTTCCACCCTAAAAGATCCTGGGATTCTCATCTCAAGACTTTGAGGGGTGAGGGCAGGCAGTGCCAGTGGGAGCTGTAAGTAATTAGGGTTAATTCATTAAGTGCTATTAAAGGTGGGATGTCATCCAGGGATGGTCACCAGGGCAGTCCAAGGAATTCTGAGCTTGGAGGGACTGAGGAGCAGCTGAGGAGCACCTGGTGGTCCCTGGGCTGGAGAAGGAGCTCAGGATTTGCTCCATGGCTCTGCAGGATCTTCATCCTCAAGGAACAATAATATATAAAATATATTATAATATATAATAGATGTGTTAATATAGAAAATTTATATTATAGATTATATAATACATAATATACAATAAATATTATATATAATTATATTATATATATAGTAAATTATAATTATACAAAGAATTATAACGAATTATATTTATAAATAAGTATATAATCTATAAATATATATTATATATAATATATAAATGTATATAATATATTATAAAGTATATATATTATAATACATAACATATAATATATAATATGTAACATATAACACATAACATATAACATGTAATATATAACACGTAATATAAAATATATAATACGTAATATGTAATATATAATACGTAATATGTATAATACATAATATGATAATACATAATATGTATAATATATAATATATAATACATAATATATAATACATAATTTCAAGGAATAAAACAGAATAAAAGTGGGACAAATCCCCATCAGCAGCAGGAAGATGGCAATCCCCTGCAGGGATAACCTGGCCTGCCCCAGCAGCCCCAGGCACCGCCTGAGTGATGAGCTGGGATGGAATCCCAGCACTCAGAGGGCTGGAAAACATCAGCGAGTCCGGGCAGAAACTCAGAACTGGGGGCTGGGCAGGGCCGGGGGCACTAGAGGGCACTGTCGCCTGCACATCGGGACACGCAGGACACGGAGGAGACTGGAAAATATCCCGAGATCCCAGCTCTGCATCCCGACCTCTGCAGTGAGAGACCGGGCTGGAAAAAACGGTATTTGTAAAAATAAAAATGCAAATGAAAATTAAAAATAATGATAATAATAGTAACAATAGCAATAATAATTATTTCAACACGTACCTCCTAATATCAGGTATTTAACAGCACAGTGTCACATATTTAAAAATAAAACTTCTCAGGCTGCTGGAGATGCTGAGGGGAATCTGTGGGTGCAATACCCAAACCTTTTCTCCCTGGATATTGCAATAAATGGGATCTTTAACATTTTCCAGCCCGCTCAGCCTCAGGTCAGCTCCAAAAGCAGCCAAGGAATTTCCCGGGCTGGAGAGGGTCAGACCTCTGGCAGGGTGTTTGCCTCTGGGTTCCTCCTTCCAGCTGGGATTTTCTTTGGGATTTTGCTCTGGAGCAGCGGGAGGGGAGGAAGGCACAGGAGGCTGCCTATGGAAAAGTCATGGAGCCAGTGCTCACAGGTGAAAATTCACTTGTTAAAGAAAACAAATGAGGGAAAAAGGGATCCTTCCCAGGGCAGGGAGCTGGGCTGGGCTGGGAGCAGCTCTGATTTCCAGGGATAAAGTTGTGGGGATGTGGAGACACAACAGAAATTCCTCACCTGGAGTTCGGCCCAGAGCCCAGGACTGGGCAGGATTTGGGGATCCATCACCCCTGCTCGGAGAGGAAAGGGTTAAAGCATCCCAGGTACAGCAGCTCCGGTGGCTGGAGTTAATTCCAGACCCAAACCAACCACGAGTGGGGACATCTAGGGGGAAAAAAGGGGGGAAATATTTCCTTTGCCTCCCTGAAACAGCAACTCCCAAATTCCCAGGGCCACTGGTGGGGCTGGAGAGGGATCTGGGCTCATGTTCCTGGTGACCTGAAACTCCTGGTGACCCCACACTCCTGATGACCCCACACTCCTGGTGACCCCACACTCCTGGTGACCTCCACACTCCTGGTGACCCCACACTGCCCAGGACCAGCCAGGAGGGCTGAGGAGGCAGGAGGATTCCTGCTGTGGATCCCAAGGATCCCATCTCCCTCTGGGGGGTTCTCCAGCTCCGGCTGCTCTGGATCCAGAGCCCGGGGAGAGCTCGAGGTGTGGGGGAGGCCCTGCATCCCTCAGCAGCCCTCAGCCTGCTGGAGCCATCCCAAACTTCCCAGGTTTTGTTCTGGTGAAATCAGCTGGCAGGAAATGAGCTCCCCCCACCCGGGGCTGCCTTGGGAAGGGCTTTTCCCAGGTGAGCAGGACGGGCTCAGGAGCACAGGAACAAGCTGGGAGGTTCCTCAGGCTCCTGCTGCTGGTTTGAGACCCAGGAAAACTGGGAAAAAAACCAACTTTTTGGGGACCCCCCCACCATGGCTGGGTCATCCTGGTGCACCTCCACTCGCCCAGGCAGATCTTATCTCAGGCAGAGATTTATTTCCAGTCTTCTTTTCAAGACATGATGTCAGGATTTCTAATAACCTGACTGAGGCAAAGCCTGGCTGGAGTTACGGCTGTGTTTATCAATTTCCTCCTCTTTTCTTTTCTTGTCTCGATTAATCATGGAACAGCCCCATGGAAAAGTGCTGTTAGCCCGACCTCCCAGCCAAGGCAGGCCCGCTCCCTGCTTCTTCCAGGTTATTTTGAACAATTCCCCAGGGATCAGGATTGTTGAATCACGGGAGTGGAAAGGACCTGTGAGCTCACGGGCTGTGTGTGCTGGCCAGGGCAGCCCTGCAGCTCCTCCTGGGGGGCTTTTCCTGCTGGGGAGCAGAGCTCACCCCCAGCTCTTGGTGGGTGGAAAGGAAAAGGTCCAGAGCTGGCCTCAGCTGGCTGAGGGGTTTGAGGCTGATCTGTGGGGTGGGATAAAGGATTGGGAGCTGCCCTGCCTGGACCGTGGGGGAGAGGGGACCTGGAATGCTGCTCCAGCAGCCCGGGAATTGCTGGGGAGGGATTTGTCCTGCTCAAACCTCTCATCTTCCCTGACCCGAACCTCTCGGCCTTCCCCGATGCAGTGCCAGCCCTGGGGCTTGTGAACAAGATGGGCAGCCCAAATGTGGACAGGCTAATTAGCTGCAGCACGGCTGTTAATTGGTTTTGAGGCAGCAATGTCCCAGATCTCCTGCCTGGAGCCCACGAGCTCCTCCTGCACATCCACGGTGCCCAAACCTGCTGTGCTTGCCCCTGGCCCCGGGCAGGGGGCTGGGGGCTCCCCTGGCTGCTGGACCTGCCCAGCCAAGGTGCCCAAAGCCCGAGGTGCCCTGGATGCCTGGCAGAGCTCAGCTCTGCCCCAGCCTTATCTGCCTGCAGTAATCACAAATAATTGGTGGCTCCCCAGTGGCCTGATCTAATAGCAGCACGAATAAAGTTATTTTGAACAGTTGTTCATGAGTTCATCTCCTGGAAAGCCTCAACCCCAGCTGTTGCTGCGCTTTTGATTAAAAAAAAAAAAAAAATTAAACTCAAACTGGGGATTAGCGGGGCTAAGCACGTCTCAGCCCTCCCTCCTCCCCGTGTCAGGTGCCCGGCCGGGCTATAAACCCCTCTTTGTGTGCGGCTGCCTCCCTTTCTCCCGGAGCTGGCACCGGCCCCGCGGCGCCCTGGCAGCTCCGGGATGCCGGGCGAGGGATGCTGGCAGCGCCGGCGGCTCGCGGTGCCCGGCCCGGCTGGCAGCAGCACCCAAATGGTCGCCCAGGCCTCCGGCCAAGTCCGTTTGTTAATTGGGGAGAGGAGAATCGAATTAGGCACGAGCAGCGGGGATGGAGCTGGGGAGGGGGGGGACTGGGGGGTCTGCAGCCCGCAGGAGGGCGGGTGGCACTGCGGGGGCTTGGGGACAGCGTGGTGGCGAGGGTCCTGCAGCACAAAGGTGTCCCCAGAGCCCCCAGGGGCCGTGTCCCCAAAGCCCCCGGTGGCCGTGTCCCCAGAGCCCCCAGGGGCCGTGTCCCCGCGGGGAGAGCCGAGCCCTGGAATCCCGGACCCCAGCCCGGCCCAGCGATGTCACCGCGCGGGTCACCCCGCACAGGTGGCCCTGGACACCCCCAGGACATTCCTGGGTCCGGTTCCTGCTCCCGGAGCGCAGGGGGCTCAGCCCCGGGGCTGCCGCTCCCGGCCCCGCGTTCCCGGCGCTGCCACCCCTGCCCGGGCCGGCCCAGCCGGGCACAGGACGGGGCTGTCCCCTCTGCCCTGCGAGCTGCCTGCGCACCCGAAAATCCGCGCTGAGGCTGCCAAAAATCCGCGCCGGAGCAGCTGGACCGAGCCGGAGCAGGAACGATCCCACTCCCAATTCCCAAATCCCGGGTTTGGCCGGGCTGAGACGATCCCACTCCCAATTCCCAAATCCCGGGTTTGGCCGGGCTGAGACGATCCCGCTCCATCCTCAAATCCCGGGTTTGGCCGGGCTGAACCGGAGCAGGAACGATCTCGCTCCCATCCCCAAATCCCGGGTTCGCCCGGGTTGAGCTGGAGTAGGAAGGATTCCTCTCCCACTCCCAAATCCCCGGTTTGGCAGGGCTGAGACGATCCCGCCCCATCCCCAAATCCCAGGGTTCGATCGGGCCCCCCGAGCCGGAGCAGGAACGATTCCTCTCCCACCCCCAAATCCCGGGGTTTAGTCGAGTTGAGCCGGAGCAGGAGCGATCCCGCTCCCATCCCCAAATCCCGGGTTTGGCCGGGCTGAGCCGGAGCTGGAACGATCCTGCTCAAATCCCGGGTTTGGCCGGGCTGAGCCGGAGCAGGGGCAATCCCTCTCCATCCCCAAATCCCGGGGCTCTGCTTGGCTGAGACGATCCCGCTCCATCCCCAAATCCCGGGTTTGGCTGAGCCGGAGCAGGGACAATCCCGCTCCATCCCCAAATCCCGGGTTGGCCCAGCAGCGGGGCTGGCCCGGGGGCAGCGGTGCCGTGCCCCCCCCGTGCCCCCCCGTGCCCGGCGCAGCTGCCGGGCCCGGCTCCAGCGGTGCCTCCAACATCTGGCGGCTCTGAGCGGAGCGCGCAGCCGGAGCGGGAGCGGCGGGGCCGCCCCTTCCCGCACCTGCGGGGCTCTGCCTGCTGGCAGGAGCAGCCCCTGAGGAGGTTTTTGGGGAACTCTGGCTGAGGAGGGACCCGGCCGGCGCATTCGGGGTGTTCTTGCTGAGCCAGGGCAATTAGGGAGAGGACACGGACAATAAGGAAGAGTTTCACACTTAACGTCCCTTGTCCAATCGATTCGGTAGGACAGAGTCACTCCATCCATCCGTCCGTCCTCCCAAGGAGGTCCCCCCTCCTCCTGAGTACAGACAATTTTAAAAGCAGAGTGATGAACTTGCAACAATAATTGCCCAAACGTTGGGAAAACTTGGCAGCAACGCAGTGAAAAAAGGGAAAATGAGTCAAAAAGTGGGAAAAATGGATAGCACCAAATCCTCAATACATCCCAGGCTGAACATGCAGAATATTGCCTTAAAGCTCAAGCTGATAAGGAAATGATAATAACTAAATGGACTGAATTAAGATATCTATTCCCAATCTCTGAATCTCCTTCTCCAACCCCTTCCCTGTTCAAAACCAAAGACACAAACCAGTGCAGGTTTCCCTGGGCCAGTTCCACCCAGCACTTCTTGCCCTGCCTCTTATTTTCCTCCTCGGCATCAGCCTCCAAACATCTGGGAGGTGGTGGAGCTGGGAGCTGGAAGCGCCACAATCCAGGGAGAAAGGATGTTTTTGTGCTATTTCCAACCCTCCCAGAACAGAGAGCTTCAGAGAGCCCCTCACAAAGGCTGCTTTCTTCATTCCCAGCACTTTGCAGAGCTGGGTGAGATCCTGGCTTATCTGCCCTCAGCAGCCTTGTAGAGACAGGGACGATCAAAAAGGAGGGGGAAGGGGTGGCACAAACCCTGGCCAACTCTGGTCTTTTTGGTGGTTTTGTTTGTTTCTCTTTTTTTTTGCTTCTTTTGGTTCAAACTGGAGTTCTGGAGCCCCTCCAGCCTCCTCCGTGCTGGGGGAGGATGTGGGAGCACAAAGATTTACTGGAGACCCCCACTGATTAGAATTCTGCTTTCCCCCACATTAAAATTTCTTTTTTTTTTTTGGTAGAATATTGAATCAGAGTAAATCTGGGGGGAAGTTTAAAGGGGCTGAGCACACCTCACCCATCCCCAGTGCATCCAGCTCCCTCCCCCAGTGCCTGCACTGAGCTCCCCCCAGCTGTGTCCCCTCTGCTCCTCTCCCACCCCACTTCTCTTTTGGGGTGCAATCCCCTGGCAGGAATGCCTGGCAGCGCCAGGAGTTGTTGTCCTGCAGAGCTGCATCCCTCAGCTGCCTGAGGAGAGCCAGACTCCCTGGGCAGTGCCCAGGAGGAAGGGACAAAGCTGCTCGGGGGGGGCTTCCTGCCCTTCAGAGCATCCTCATGGAAAATCCCACCCCGTGGGACAATCCCTGAGGGGTCAGGACCCTGACACATCCCTGGAGAAGGGCACAGGGATTTGGGGAACCCAAACAGGGCATTTTTGACCCCGTTTGGCAGCACCACGGAGAGGGCAGGGACAGGGAATAACCCCAGCCCCACACTGAGCTGCCATTCCCAAATCCTGGAAAAGCAGGATGTCCCTTCCTGCAGCACATCCCTGCTCGCAGGCAGCCTGAGAACATACTTTATCTTCTACATAATCACAAGGAGAGGGAAAAAAAAAAAAGAATTATTAAAAAAAAAAAATCCCCTCGCCTTCGAGATTCCCAGACAGTTCACTCAGCATCCTCATGCTACTGATGTAATCCTGGAGGAAAATCCCCTGGGCCTGGGCAGCTGGAGCTGCTCCCAGCCCGTTCCTGCAGGGGGTGGGCAGCCCCCAGAGCCCCCCAGAGCTGCACCTCACAGTTTTTGTGGCTGTTTCTGCACTTGTTGAGTGCCTGAATTTCCCCGTGCCCCCACGGGGGACATTAATAGCTCAGCAGAGCTCTTTGCTAATTCCATTTTCTGTCCTTTGCCTTCAGCTGCAAGAAAAATTAGCCAGGAATAAAAAATGACCTCATAACAAAGAGCACCAAGCCCAGCACTGCTGGTTGCTGAGCAGGTACCACCTCCAGCCCCCCAAAAAATTCACCCTGCACTGAAAACAACCTCAGGGCGAGCCCCGAGCTGGGGGGAGCATGAAACAGGAGAGAAGGCCGTGGTGGCTCGAGGCCAGGGGCAGATTTGACCCAAATTGCTCCATCTCCAGCTGGTTGAGTGATTCACTCATCCGAGGGCCTGGCTGCCAGGCTGGGGCTGCTCTGGCAGGGATGGAGGGGAGGGAGGGAGGGGGCTGTGTTTTGTTTGTCCAGCGCCTTGGTTATCCAGGGAAGCGTGACACACGTGGGGGGAACGCTGGGAGCTGCCTGCCCGGCTCCCCTGGCACCTCTCCTGCTCTGCTTTGAGCTTTGAGCAGCTCAGCACCCCAGCTGTGGTGGGACCCACAACTCTGGCTTGATGCAATAACCCTGTCCTGATCCCATAACCCTGTCCTGATCCCATAACCCTGTCCTGATCCCCACAACTTTGTCATGGACCCCTAACCCTGTCCAGGTGCCATAGCTCTTTTCTGGTCCCCATATCCCTGTCCTGGTCCCTTATCTCTGTCCTGACCCCATATCCCTGTCCTAACCCCATAACTCTGCCCAGATCCCATATCCCTGTCCTGGTGCCATATCCCTGTCCTGACCCCATATCCCTGCCCAGGTCCCATAACACTGGCCCGTGTCCCCAAGTGCCACATCCCCAAGGATTCAAATCCCTGCCCCGAGCCAGGATTTGTGCCTTTCCACCGAGAATTTCCCCAATATCCAAGCTGACCTTCCCCTGGAAGGCTGATGGGACCCTCAGCACCCAGCCCAGCCCCATCCCAGTGATTTTTTGGGATGCACACACAAACCCTGCAGGGCTCAGGGCTTGGCCAGACAGCTGCTGCCACAGTGACCTGAAAAACCAGAAAATGCAACAAATCCTCCACTTTCCTGTCCCTCCCCACTCGGGTTTTGGGGGCTGGATCGTGCCTGGGTCAGCCCAGCTGGGTCAGAAATGTTTTTTAGTGAAGTGCAGCAGGGCTCTGCCTTGATTTCCCAAGGTTTGAGCCCTGCCTCTCCGAGCCACACGTGCTTTTAGGGGGATATTTTTGACTCTGGCATTTCATGTGGGTTGTGTTTTAAAGGCTGTTGTCAGTTTAGTTTAGACCCCCAAAACGTTGGTGGAACTGCAGGGGCTTAAAAATTACCTCAGAGCAGGCTTGAGTCTCCTGTGCTCTCCTAGAAAAGCTGGAAATGTCCCAAAAAATTTGGGAAGGGTCTGGAAACATCCTGGGGGTGATGAGCAGCCTCAGCTTCCATCCCCAGCCCTGCTCCAGCCACCAGGGTGACCCAGGGCACTGCACAGGCACCAGGAAAGGACTTTGCTAATTAATCCTGGCTTAACTCGGGCGAGATTTGCGCTCTGTTTGGTTAAGCCCGGCCTGGAGTGAGCCAATCTGCAGCAGGGAGGAAAAACCCTCGTGTTCTCTCTGCTCTTCCCTGGGAGAGCCCCACTCCGAGGGATGTTAAAGGCTTTTGTTTCCAGGAGCTGTCAAAGCCCTCACCTTTCACGAGCACTAAAACAGCCCAGGGAAAAAAGGAAAAAAAAAAAAAAAAAAAAAAAAAAAAAAAAAAAAAAAAAAAAAAAAAAAGAAAAAATAAGAAGGAGGAAAAATAAAAAAATCTGTGAGTGCAACAATAATTCTGGAGCCATAAATCTGAGCCTGTAAATCAGGGATTGACGGGTGGTTGCTGTAATGTCTCGGGAGTTCACCTTCGAGGGTTTCTTTCACCTGAGGAAAAGAGGGGAAAAAAAAAATCCCTGAGTCTGTGCCCTTCCCCTCCAGGGATGCTGTAAATCACCTTAATGTCACACCCTGGCTCTGAACCGGCCCGAAAAGAGCAGGGAGGGAAAGAGCTGAGTGAAAAAGGACGGGAGAGAGCTTTGATTTCATCAGGATAACCCGGAGCCAGAGCACTCCCTGTCAGAGGCGGGGGCAAATCCTTCCCTCCCTGAGGCCGAGCCCTGCTGCTGCTCCTGGTGGGCTCAGGGCCTGGGGACAGCCTGGGGACAGCCTGGGGACAGCCTGGGGACAGCCTGGGGACAGCTGGAAAAACTCGGGATCAGCCTGTGGGGTTTGGGATTGAGGGAACACAGGATGGGAGCAGGAATGGGGAAGGGGAATGTGGAGGATGTCACCACCCGAGCAGGGAATCGTTAAAAAACCATTGGAAAAGAGTTGGGAAAGGGCATGAAGTCCAAGCTTTGGGCAAATCCAGCAGAGAATGTCCCCATCCATGTGGGAATGGGGGACAGCACCCCAACAGGAGCTGGGATGGCAACGGGGCCACCCCTGTGTGTCACAGGCACCCAGCACGAGCCTCCAGGGCAGCTTGTCCCCAAACTGGGGCCACCCTGCCCAAACTGGTGCCCAGCACACCCCAAACTGGGCCCAGCAGAGGAGCCCACCGCCTGCTCCTCTCCTGGGAGGGTTCCACTGAAGTGGGGAACAGGATGGGAGAAGATGGAGTGGGGAAAAAACCCCACAGCTGGGCACCAGGCTGTGTCCACGAGCAGAAATGAAAGACTGTTGGGGTTTTTAGTTTATCCCTGTGATTTTTACTTTTATTTATTTTTTTATTATTTTTTTTCCCGTGGCTTTACCTGTTCATTTCCTACGGTTTTACCTGACTGGGATAAAAGCTGAGGCTCAGCAGGGCTGGAGCTGCTTTGGGGCATCCTCCCACCTCAGCCCCGCTGTGCCGAGGGCAGCGGGGGAGGGAGGAGGAGGAGGAAGAGGGAAGGCGCTGGCAGGTGGAGCACGGTGCCTGCAGGGATCTCCCTCTCCCTAATCCTCCCTCAGAGCCGCCGGGCGCACCTGAGCTCCAGCAGGTGACAGCTGAGCTGTCCCCTCCCCACGGGGTCCGGGGGGACACGGGGTCCCCGAGGCTCCGTCCTGCCCTGGGGACACCGCCCGGGGGTGTCCCCGCTCCCGGCGGGATGGGCACGGCAGGAACGCGGTGTGAGAAATGAGCCTGAACGCGCTCCGGCTGCGGGGACAGGCGGGGCTCACCTGGGGAAAGGAGGGATTCACCTTGGGGAAAGGTGGGATTCACCTTGGGGAAAGGAGGGATTCACCTGGGACAGGAGGGATTCACCTGGGACAGGTGGGAGTCACCTGGGGAAAGGAGGGATTCACCTGGGACAGGCGGGATTCACCTGGGAAGGGTGGGAACTCACCTGGGACAGGTGAGAGTCACTTGGGAAAGGAGGGACTCACCTGGGACAGGCGGGGCTCACCTGGGGAAAGGTGGGATTCACCTGGGAAGGGTGGGGCTCACCTTAGGAAAGGCAGGATTCACCTGGGAAAAGGACGGAGTTCACCTGGGAAAGGCGGGATTCGCCTGGGGAAAGGAGGGATTCAGCTGGGGAAAGGAGGGATTCAGCTGGGGAAAGGAGGGATTCAGCTGGGGAAGAAAGAAGCTCACCTGGGAAAAGGTGGGATTCACCTGGGAACGGTGGGGTTCACCTGCGGAAAGGCGGGATTCACCTGGGGAAAGGTGGGAGATCATCTGGGAAAGGAGGGATTCACCTGGGAAGGGTGGGATTCACCTGGCGAAGGTGAATCCGTGTTCTGCTTCCAGTCCCGGCCCTGGGCAGATTCCTGCGGGGCAGGAGGTGACAGCAGCCCCTCAGCAGGAAATGTTTTACCCCATCACCTTGGAAAACCCGCCCGGGAATCGCAGAATCCCAGAATAATGAGGTTGGAAGAGACCTCCGGCTGGAATAATATAAATTATATAAATAAATAAATAAATAAATAAAAATATGTATAAAGAAAAATAATAAATTCCAGAATAATGAGGCTGGAGGAGACCTCGAGTTGGAATAATATAAATGATATAAATAATAAATAAATAAATAAATATATATTAAAAAAAAAAATCCAGAATAATGAGGTTGGAAGAGGCCTCGAGTTGGAATAATATAAATGATATAAATAATAAATAAATAAATAAATATATATTAAAAAAAAAAATCCAGAATAATGAGGTTGGAAGAGGCCTCGAGTTGGAATAAGATAAATTATATAAATATATATATATATATAAAATAATAAATTCCAGAATAATGAGGTTGGAAGATCATCGAGTGCAACCCATGCCCCAACACCTCAACTCAACCACAGCACCAAGTGCCAGGTCCAGCCTTTTTTAAAACACACCCAGAGACGGGGATTCCACCACCTCTGGTAGGTCTGCACTGGAATTCTCTGGTAGAATGCCCTGGAAGACCATTCCAGTACTTTATTATTCTTTCGGTGAAATTTTTTTTCCTAATATCCAACCTGACGTAGCTGAGGCTGTGTCCTCTTGTTCGGAACAGCATCCTGTGGTGCCTGTGCCCTCCAAACACCCAGCAGCAGCCCCAGGAGGGGCTTTTTGGGGCAAACCCAGTCCCAGAAAGGGATTTTTTGGGCAAACCCAGTCCCAGGAGGGTTTTTTTGGGGCAAACCCAGTCCCAGGAAGGTTTTTTTGCGGCAAACCCAGTCCCAGGAGGGGCTTTTTGGGGCAAACCCAGTCCCAGGAGGGTTTTTTTGGGGCAAACCCAGTCCCAGGAGGGGCTTTTGGGGGCAAACCCACCCCATGGAGGGTTTTTTTGGGCAATCCCAGCCAAATCCGGCCAATCCATCGCCCAGGGAAACGGGAGGGTTTTGTTTCAGCTGGCGGCTCGCTGCCAGCTGCCGGGCCAAGGGGCGGGCAGGGCACGTTGAGCATCCCAAAATCCACCCCGCTGTCACACCGGGCAGGGACAGGGACAGTGGCACAGCCTGGGATGCCCCAGGTCCATCCCTGCTCTCCCGAGAGCCTCAGCATTCCCAGCGATCCCCATCCCACATTTGTGCATAAAAACAACCGAGCGTGACCTGAAACAACCGGCCCCAGCCCCAGCTCGGATAAACAACCCCCTCACCTCACACCGCCCTAAAATCCCCCTCAGACCCCAAAAAGCGCAGGTGTGGGGGCGGCCCCGTGCCCCCCAGCCCCCTTCCCCACCGCTGATTTCTCCTTATCTGCATCTTTTATTGAAAATTAAAATCCTTGCGCGTTTTTTCCCAGGGCTCGCGCGGGAAAGGATCTTTTCTCGCAGCCCCACTTGACTCCAATTAGTTGGGATAACAAAGCTGCCGCTGTCGGGGGATTATTGACAAATGCTCCAGGGGGAGAGAAAAATAAAAGGGCAGGAGAAGGGTCTGTTAAAATGACAGCTTTTAAGGCTGGAAACAAAACCACGAACAGCGCTGGGGAGGCAAGGAAAAGACCAATTCCTGAAAATACGAAAATTCAAAATTCCTGCTCCATGGATCAGCCCCCTTGCCCCGGGTCACCAGCAGCATCGCTCCCTGCATGTGCCGGGAGCTGCCTTTCGGGGAATCCATCCCCTCCCATCCCCTCCCATCCCATCCCAGTCTCCCCGTGCTCCCAAACCCCGTTCCCATGGGCTCCTGCCCCTCCAAACCTGCTCCTGCAGCTGCGCCCTGCACAAAAGGACTGAGGAGCATTGAGAGCAGCACAACTCCTTCACTGATAACTCCTTCATATTTTTTTCCCTGACTTTTTTCCCCCCCATCCCTCTTCTCCTTAATTTCAACTAAAAGAATAGAGGGGGTAAAAAATGAAGCGCGCTCCATAAAGGGCAGTGAGTGTTATCCCCGAAAAAAAGAGAAATCAATAAAAACCGCACAGAGCTTTTTTTCTTCCCTAGGTGGCTCGGACAGCTGGCTCTTTAAATATTAATCAGGGGCTCATTGATATGCAAATAGGCGAGGGGAATAATGCAATAATGCTGCCGCAGCTGCGCAGCCCGGCCCGCTCTCCAGGATGAATGGGAATAGCTGAGGACACAGGTGCAGGGAGCGGGGCTGCTGCCCTCGGGAATCTCCCAGCCGTGCCCACGGAGCCCGAGCGGGCACTCCTGGAGGCCTGGATCATCCCCTGCTCCCGTCCCCTGGATCATCCCTGGATCATCCCTGCTCCCATCCCTGGATCATCCCCTGCTCCCATCCCTGGATCATCCCTGCTCCCATCCCTTGGATCATTCCCTGCTCCCATCCCCTGGATCATTCCCTGCTCCCACCCCTGGATCATTCCCTGCTCCCATCCCCAGGATCATTCTCTGCTCACATCTCTTGCATCTGAGGAAAAATGGGGCAAAATTCGTGGAAAAAATGGCCAAAATCTGTGGAAGAATGGGGAAAAATCCGTGGAAAAATGGGGGAAAATCCATGAAAAAATGGGGGGAAATCTGTGGAAAAACTGGGCAAAATCTGTGGAAAAATGGGGCAAAATCTGTGGAAAAATGGGGTAAAATCTGTGTAAGAATGAGCTGTGGAACAGCTGAGGGTGCAGGCGCAGGGAGCAGAGCTGCTGCCCTCGGGATCTCAGCTGTGCCCATGGACCCCAGTGGGGCAATCTTGGAGCCTGGATCATTCTCTGCTCCCATCCCCTGGATCTGTGGAAAAATGGGGCAAAATCCATGGAAAAGTGGGGAAAAATCTGTGTGAGAATGGGGCAAAATCAGTGGAAAAATGGGGCAAGCTGTCACCTGTGCCGGTGCCGCCGTGTCCCCTCGCTGGCAGCTGCTGCTGCTCCTGCCCGATCCCCACCCTGCTGAGGGGGCTGGAGGGTCCCAACCCATTCATTATTAATAACTGATGATCAGTGATGACAATTCTAGTCACTTTATTTCCAAGGGGTTTGCCTCTTCCCACACTTTACTGGGAGCAAACCCGGGGTGTTGGTCCCACCTTCCTGCTCACACCCCACTCCAGGGGAGCAGCTGCCTCTGGAATTCGGCCCAGGAGATGAGGATGAAGGAGTCAGGGACCTGCTCCAGCCCCTGGGGTCACACAGGACGGCAAATCCTGCTCCTGCCTTGCTCCGGGAGCTCATCCCGCGGATCCAACTCCAATCCTCATGTGATGCCGCTTCCTTAAAAGATTTTTTTCCCCAAAAAATCCTTTCTCCACTGAGGAGAAAGCAGAGCTGCCCCGTGGCTGGAATGATCCCCAGAAACCGAGCCTGGAGCTGCTGTGGGAGGATGGAGCTGTGCAGGAGGAGTTGGGATGAGGCTGACACCGACATTCCTGCGATGTGCCTCGGGGGATCTTCTGTCCCTGGATCTGCTCCACGAACAAAAGCTTTGGGAGCGTGGGTGGCTGGGCCAGACAGGGAATAAACAGGGAATAATCAGTGGCACGGAGCCCCCTGAGCCAGGATTGGGCTGTGTTCCCCTGAAATCCAAGTCCTCACCACGCTGGGAGAGCTCCATCCCCTCCCTGCCATCATCAAATCAGCTTTTCCAGCAGTTTTTCCAGCTAAACCCAGCCTTGAATTCCTTGCTGTGTTTTCCTGTGCCCGTGGAAGAGCAGAGGCAGTGCTGGAGCTGTGGCACATCCCTGCCCATCCTGCTGCACCCCAACCATGGAATATCCCAGAATGGTTTGGGTTGGGAGGGACCCTAAAACTCATCTCATTCCACTCCCTGCACAGGGACACCCTCCACCATCCCAGGCTGCTCCAAGCCCCGTCCAACCTGCCCTTGAAAAGCCTCCAAGATAATATTTCCAGCCAGGGAATGATGTTTCTCAAATCCAGGACCCCCTTCAGCCCTAAACCGTGGCGTGTCCCCACCTTTGGCAGTGATAATATTTCCAGCCAGGGAATGATGTTTCTCAAATCCAGGACCCCCTAAACCATGGCGTGTCCCCACCTTTGGCAGCGAATTTCACCAGAATTTCCTCCTCTATAAAGCTGGAAAAATACCCAGTCCGGGTTGTTCCGTGCTCTGTAAGGAGCAATTATTCCTTTGCAAAGCCCAAGGAAATCAAAGCCGTTCCCATAATCACCTACTGGATTTTATCAGCGTGTTTGGGTTACGCTTTGCCCCTTTGGCTAATTCCTAATTGATTCTTTAATCCTGACAAGTTTTTTATTGCCTGATACAAGAGGGATTTAGCCCAGGAACCCTGGGAGACGCAGGACACGGGGCAGGGATGACCTCATCCAAGCCAAGGCTTTATTTGATAATCTATCACTTATTTATTATTCTAAGTAACCACTTGCAGGTGCTGTGATTTCAGAGGAGCTGTCCCAGCACCCGGCACACGCCGGGGAAAGCTCAGCCCTCTGCAATCCCACCCGGAGCTGCTGCTGCTGCAGAGGGAGCGGGATCCAGCCCGTGCTGGGAAAGGGGGAAACGTGGGGATGGGCACGGCAAAATTCATGGAAAGATGGGGAAAAATCCGTGGAAAAATCTGTGGAAAGATGGGGAAAAAATCTGTGGAAAAATGGGGTAAAATTGATGGAAGAATGGGGGAAAAAAATCTGTGGAAAGATGGGGAAAAATCCGTGGGAAAATGGGGAAAAATCCGTGGAAAAATGGGGCAAAATCAGTGGAAAAATGGGGTAAAATTGGTGGGAAAATGGGGCAAAATCTGTGGAAGAATGGGGTAAAATCCGTGGAAAAATCTGTGGAAAAATGGGGCAAAATCTGTGGAAAAATGGGGGAAAATCCATGGAAAAAACTAGGCAAAATCTGTGGAAGAATGAGCTCACACAGGGACAGCTCCAGAGCTCACCTGGGGACAGCTCTAGAGCTCAGATGGGGACAATTCCAGATCCCACTTGGGGACAATTCCAGAGCTCACCTGGGGACAATTCCAGATCCCACTTGGGGACAATTCCAGATCCCACTTGGGGACAATTCCAGAGCTCACCTGGGGACAATTCCAGATCCCACTTGGGGACAATTCCAGAACTCATTTGGGGACAATTCCAGAGCTCACACAGGGACAATTCCAGAGCTCACTTGGGGACAATTCCAGAGCTCAGCTTTGTCCTCCTCACCTGCCTGGCAAATGTGGACAAGCTGAGGGTTTGGGGCAGGACAAGGAACCAAGACAGGGATGTTCCCACAGACCAGGCTGGCACTGCCCGTGTCCCTCCTCAGCACTGGGGTCACGGGTGGCACCGGGAGAGCTCAGCCAGGCACATCCCTGTAAAAATCCTGTGCAAACCCAGGATGTGCTTTGGGGTTAGTTCTGTTGGGTTTTTTTCCTGGGGGGAGGTGGGATGGACACCCCAGGGACACCCCAGGGAGGTGCCAGCCCAAAGCCACCCCACCACACCCAGGGGTGTCCCCCCACCCAGCACAAACTGGGATTCCCAGCTTCCCAATCCTGGGAAGAATCCCACTGGAGTCCCCGGGGCTGCAGCTGAGAGGAGGTGACAGAAATGAGCCCCTGCAGGGGCTTTCAGCAGGAATGAATCCTGCATTTGAATTTCCTGCATCTGCAGCTGGAAACCCCCCTGGGGTTGGAGGCATTGGAGGGTTCCCCCATGAGGAAGGGGCTGGGCCCCAGGCAGAGCACACAAGGTGCCTTCCCAAATTATCTGCCCCTTATTGTCTGCCCAAGCGCCTTCAACCAAGCAGTACCCTCAGGAAAGCTGGAAAATGGGATTTTGAGTGGCAAGACCCCATTGTGGCTTCAATTTTAACCCCAAGTAGGGGGCAAAAAAAAGCAGGGAGTTGGGAGAATCATTTTTTCATTAAAATCAAAATGGATCCATAATGAAAATAGACTTGGAATGGGAAAAGTTGAGTGCAAATGGAAGCTTTTAAAGATTCTTTTGACTGACAATAACCTGAAGACCCTCCAGGAACTCCAGCCTGGAATAATCAGATTAAATGGAAACTAATATACGATCCTGAAATTCATCCCATGCTGCTCTAAACTTGGAGCAGCTGGATAATTTTGCCTACAGGTTCGTGCCTCCTGCCCAGCAGTTCACACGGAATTGTTTGGCCAAACTCAATCTACCAGGAAGGAAAAAAAAAAACAAACCCAAAAAGCTTTTTCCTTTCATATGTGTTAAAGCAAAGCCAGCTTTTCCAAGCAGCTGGGAGCAGGGAATGGATATGGCTGCAGGTATTTCCTAAGGGAATTCCCAGCCTGGACTTTGGCTGCTTTCAAATCAATGACTCTGATTGAGAAAAGGTGCAGGAATAAGGAATTCTCTGGGTTGCTGCGGTGTAGGTGTTGGTGGGGCATTCCTGAATGGACACAAACTCATCTCCAGCAGCTCCTCACCACCGACCCCTCCACAGGGGCCACATTCCCAAAACACAAACCAAATCCATGTTTTTAGGGGAATGTTTGAAAACGGAACCTGGGTGGATCCTGGCACAGATTCCCAGAGCAGCTGTGGCTGCCCCTGGCTCCCTGGCAGTGCCCAAAGCCAGGTTGATTTCCTCCCACCTCGGAATAATTGTTCCTTTTCTTTTCTAAATTCTTGTCTCAGAGAAATGTTTCCAATGGAATCCCCTCCTGCCCCTTTGGATGGGTTTTGTCTTCCAGGCACTGCTCTGGAGCAGAGTGGGGAGCTTGCATTGAAAAAAACTAAAAAAAAAGGGAAAAAAGGGGAAAAAAAAAGCTTAACAAGCAGCAAACAGGAATGGGAATGCTGGTCTGGGATCCATTATCCCTGACCCAGAGGTTGGAAAGCAAAAGAAATTCATTAAATTGGGGAGGGGGAGGCAGTGCTGCTGGGTGCCCGGGGGTGTCACCTGTCACCCATCTCCTGTCACCCCTCTCCTGTCACCCATCACCCATCCAGGGCTGGAGAAGGAGCAGCTTGGAAGGAAAATCCACGGAAACCACGAGGGAGCCCTGAGCAAAGGCACCCTGGAAGCCAGGGCAGAAGGGGAGGGAGAATTCTCCTCTCACAGCCCTGGATCCTCGGGATGGGGACAGACACTCGGACACGACACCAAATTTTGGATTCTCCCCAAAACACAAATCAACCCCAGGACTCACCTCATCCCTCACCCGCCACCCCATTCCCACGGGAGCTGCCTTGTCCCTGGTAGAGACTGGGGCTCCTTCTTTTTTCCCTTTTTAGCAATTCCAGGAAAAACAAAAACCCAGTGAAGCTCCTGCTGGTTGTTCAAGAATAATTTGCTTTAATTCCTTTCCAGGAACACGTTCCCAGCGGTGCCCATTTGGTACATGTGGTCAAAAAGGTGCAAGGAAACATGGAAAAGGGCATTCCTGTGCCTGCCTCCACAGCCCACACAACCCCAGAGATTTGGTTTTTTGGTTTTTTTTTTGTTTTCCCGTTTTTGTTTCAAACCCACATCCAGCTGCTTTTGGCAACACCAACACCTCGCCCAAAACCAGTCATGGTTATTTGCTTGCCTTTTTCCCAGTTCCAGAGGAATTCCTGAATGGAGCAGCCTGGCAAAAGAAATCAGCCACTGAGGTGAGAAAAGGCAGCTCACAGAGCAAGTGGGCAAACTGGCTGGGAATCTTCTGGAAAACAGGCGTGACCAAGGATGTGGATGTAAAACAGAGGCAGGAGGTGTTTGGGAGGGAGCTGCCCCTTCTCC
Source organism: Passer montanus (assembly GCF_014805655.1). Classification (NCBI taxonomy): domain Eukaryota; kingdom Metazoa; phylum Chordata; class Aves; order Passeriformes; family Passeridae; genus Passer; species Passer montanus. Next base: position 1,601,743 of record NW_024373256.1, read on the forward strand.
ACCTTCCCAGCTGGTCCCTCTCGTCCTGGCCGTCCTTTTCCCTCAGTCCTGAACGGGATAAGGCCAGTTCCTGTCCTCAAAGAACTTCCTGAGGCCCTGCAGGTTGACGGGGGGGAAATAGGGGCCGATCCTCCTCCGGATCCACCACTTCCCGTCGCGGGCGTGCTGCCCCCCGGGCTGGCTGAACTTGTACCTGAAGTGTTCCCCCCGGATCCACCTGTGGAGACAACAGCAGCAGCTCAGCGCTGGGCATGGCTTGGGAAGAGGCTCGGGCCATGGTTTTATCCATGGGATTGGTGTTTTGGAGCCTTTCTGGATGGGAAATCAGCTTGAGGGTGCTCAGGGTGGCTCCATATCCCAGTACTCCATCCATCCATCCATCCATCCATCCATCCATCCATCCATCCATCCATCCACCATCCATCCATCCATCCATCCATCCATCCATCCATCCATCCATCATCCATCCATCCATCCATCCATCCATCCATCCATCCATCATCCATCCATCCATCATCCATCCATCCATCCATCCATCCATCCATCCATCCATCCATCCATCCATCCATCCATCCATCCCTGCCCACAGCACACAGCAGTGACACTGGAAAGCTTTGGGAAGGCTTTGGGAAGGCTTTGGGAAGCTCCAGCTCCTCCTGATGCCATTTAGGAATGCTGCCATCCAGCTGTGCCTCGGGAATGATGCACGAGCACAGGAGCTTTAACCTGCCCTGAGCACTCCCCACACCTTTCCACAGCTACGTATAAAAGAATAACAACAATAATGAAAGCAGGAATGAGAAGGTTTTTTCCTTCCTCAGAGCCCCTGGAGTGTTTCTGCCCGGGAGATTCTGGAGCAGGGATCTGAGTCCCCAGCACCCCCTGCCCAGCCGGCGGCAGCTCCGAGCGCATCTGTTTTCCGGCTGCTCCGGGAGCTGACAGCAGAGGAGGTTTGAAAGCAGTGCAGAAAGAAACATTCATCAGTGTCAGGAAACACTCTGGGAGCTGCCCATGCCGCTGGATCCGGGGGGTTTGTCCCCCTTGATGTAGGACATGCTGACAAGGGCCGCAGCGGCGCCCGCGCCGGGAGCATCGCCGGGCGAGCCCATAAAATACCCACGAAATAAAACTGTCAAAGTCGTGTCAGTGCTCATTTAAACCTGCTCTGCTCCACTAGGAAAATACAGACCCTGCTACTGAGCAGGGCACGGCAGCTGGGGGATCCCTGGGGCGGCGGGAAGGTCCTTCCTGCTGCTGGAACAATTAGGGACGGCTCCGATGGATTCACCATCAGCGCTCGGCTGCGGGGAGCGGGGCAGGGTGAGGGGCTTGGAGAGAGCTGCACCCCGCCCAAGGCTGGCTCCAGCACAGCCCAACAGCTCTGCCCAGTCCTGCTGGCACCCAGGAGAGCAGCACAGGAAGGATTCTCCTACAAAACCATGGGAATATGGGGTACCCAGGGAGGTTTGGAGTCCCCATCCCTGGAGGTGTCCAAGGAACTCCTGGAGGTGGCACTCAGAGCTCTGGGGACAAGGTGGGCGCTGGGCACAGGTGGGACGTGCTGCACTTAAAGGCCTTTTCCAGCCTCAGAGATCCTGGGATTCTGTGTCCATCACACCCATCATTTTCCAGAGCAGCTGGGGCTGCTCCTGGATCCCTGGCAGTGTCCCAGGCCAGGCTTGGAGCCCCCTGGAAGGTGTCCCTGCCATGGCAGGGGTGGCACTGGGTGATCTTTAAGGCGCCTTCCATCCCAAACCACTCCGTGATTCAATGACCTCCCTTTCCCCCCCTCCTCTGAGGATGAAGGAAGATAAATGGGAAAAGGGGCCCTGAGTGGAATTTGGGGAGCACAAACCTGCATCCCACCCCCACAAACTCTGCCCTGCAGCTGCTGCTTTCATTCCAGCCTGGCCCATTCCTGCCCTCCCTCTTTTCCCTCTTTCTGAGGCTGGGAAAAACCAAACGGGGCTGGAGTGTTATTCCCACAGGGTTTCCTTTGCAGGAACACAAAATTCCTGTTAATAACTGCAGTGTTCCTGAACAGCCTCGTCCCTCAGGGTCCAGGTAGCCACTCCAGGATGATTGGAGATCTCCAATTGCTGCCTGACTGCTTCCTGGAATTCCCAAAACATCTCCAATCCCAGATCCACCTCCCAAAAATGCTTCAGAGGCTGATTTTATGGCAGTCTCCTGCTCCCAGCACCCTCCACCTGCCACTCTGATGCTTTTTCCTTCACTGAGTGGCTGCAGAGCACTTCCCAAGCTGGACCCATCTCCATATATTCCCAAAATAAATGTGAGAAAGGTGGAAAACCTGGAACCCAGGAGGGAATATTTCCTTGCCAGGCTCAGGATGTAAAAGCTGCAGTGTTTAATACCCACTGGAGCCCCTCATTTCAGGGCTCACAGAGTTTACAAGCTCTGCCAGTGTTTATAAGCTGCCTGGGTGCCTCAATCCTGGAATTATGGGATTTTCCAGCTCCTCCAGTGCTGGTGCTGCTCCCTTTTCCCAGGATTCAGGGAGGGAAGGTGCTACAAACTCCCATCCTTCCAGGGCTCTCAGGGTTTGTGCAGTTTTGGGGCTTCCACAAAGATCTCCTGGCAGCTGGAAGGGATCCACAGATCTTAGAGACTGAGCCTGCAGGAGATTCCCTGATTCCTGCTCTGGAAAAACAGCAACAACTTCTGGAAGGTCAGGAAGGAGCTGCCTGACCTCACCAGGATGTCCCAGGCACTCAGAGAAGGATGAGAAGGACGAGAAGGACTTGTGGGGATTTACTGAGCAAACACAAACTGGCAGCTCCTCCTGGATCCCTGGCACCAGCTCCCATTAAAAATGCGTTTAAACCGAAGGATTTGATGGGATTTTGGGATCCAGGAATTCCTCCCTGGGAGGGTGGCAGGCCCTGGCACAGATTCCCAGGGAAGCTGTGGCTGCTCCACCCTGGAAGTGTCCAAGGCCAGCTTGGATGGGGTCTGGTGGAGGATATCCCTGCCCATGGCACGGGTGGGACTGGATGGCATTCCAAGGACTTTCCAGGAGATGGAAAACCCTCTCTGCTGTGAGGAAAAGGGGACAAAAGGGTCCTTTGGGCAACTTCTGCTCCAACAGCAGTGCCAGGAGAGCGACAACACCGATGGAGGAGGCACAACTGAGCCACCCCAAGAACCCCTCTGCCACCACCCTTCAGGGCATCCCCAGCGGGCTGGGCAAGGCCCTGGCCTCGGGGAGAGGCCAGAAAAGCTCAAAAAAATCAGCATTATTTTTGAAAAGCACCGTTTTGCCCCAGCAGCTGCCCCGCAGCGCCCTCGGGAGCCGCTCGTGGCTCAGCCCCTGCTGCCATCTCCCAACTGGATGTGTTAAAAATTAGCAGCAATATTGGACTGGTTGGGATGGGGGCCTAAATCTCCCAGACAGCTGTAATTAGTTCCAGAGGGTGCAGCTGTCTCCCTGCAACAGCTGAGGGGTTCCAGGGAAAAAAAAAAAACAAACCAAAAAAACCAAACCCAGTGGTGGTTTCTGTTAGAATTAATGGCCTGCCAAGGCAAGGAGGGGTGGGAGAGGGAAAGGAAGAAAGGAAGCAAAATGTGGGGTGTTCTTTTGAGGTTTTTTGGGGTGTTTTATCTCGAGGTTCCCTGTTCTGTTGTAAATCAGGGGGTGGGAAGGCCAAATTCGTCAAGGTGACGTTGCTCCAGCATCGCTGTTCTTGCCCTGTTGGTGGGAGGGAGCATAAATGAATCATCTTGGCCTAAACTGAGGGAATCAGGGCGGTTTTGGGGTGGTTTTTTAGTGCTGCTGATGCTGAGGCTCCTGCAGGGTCTGGTCCCACAGAGCTGGAGCATCCCACGGGCAGCTGATCCTCAAAATCCCTGTGGGAATTTTGGGAAGTGGCACTGTGGGGTTAGGAAGGGTGGGACAACACCAAGGGCAGAGAAAACTGTGGGGGAAAAAAAAATAAACCTGGTTCCAGATGGATCCAAGGCTGGAATTCACCCTGCCAAGGAAGAGAGATCCCATGGCCACCAGACTTCCCAGCCTGGGGGAAATCCTGCCAGCTCGGGATGAGCTCTGCCTTCCCTGAAATACTGAGGGTTTTTTTCCCCAAAGAAAACCCCTTAAACTTCCCTTCAGGACTGTGGAATTTAGTTCTGGTAATAGCTGAGAGATTCTTTTCCACCTAACCCCAGTGAGGCCTGGATTTTCCAGGAGTTCCCTGCTCTCAGCACTGCTCCAGAGTCACTTTTGTCCCACTGGGGAGGGTCCAAACCCCAAATTGGCTTCTACAAAATGCAAATATGACCAAGCTCTTCCCATGGTTTGCACAGATCCCAGCCCAGGTACCAAGTCCAGTCACTTTAAATGGGAAATAAAATAAAATCCCATAAAAAAGGATCCCAAATGCCCCATTCCCCTGTGTTCCAAAGCATCCAAAGGGAGGCACCAGCTCCCTCACCAACACCACCACTCCAAATCCAGCTCTTCACACCATGGTGGGGCTTTTCCAACAAATTGCTACTTTAATTGGAATAAAAATCCTGAAGTGACCATGATTTAATATCAGAGACACCAAACAGACCTAAAAAATCTGGGTTTTTTTGTTTTTTTCCCCCCTCCTGTGGGCTAAATCTGATTTTTGTTTCCTCTGATTGTTGCAGCCTTTTCCACGGTGTGTTCAACACTTCTGAATTTCTCAGCCCGAGCCCCTCTGTTCAGATTTATGAGGGCTGGGCTTTTATGAACTATCCACTGCCCCGGAATATTTGGGAAATCCACATTCCCCAAACATCACCAGCCTCGAGGTCCAGGCTTCCCACTCAGCCAGGCCCTCAACAATGCCCTCATTTTTAATCAGTCACCTGTTTCTCATTTGAAGTTTATCACACTTGAAAAAATACTATAATTTCTTGAGTTGTAAAGAACCCTCCAAACTTTGGTCTCCGAAATTTCATTTCGAAGGCATTAACTCATTCTGAAAGTCCCTTGGCTATTTAAGGTGTAGAGTTTCCATTAACAGAACAAACTCTGTGGAGGATGGAGTGCAAGGTTCTTATGGAAAACAGCCCCTTCCCCTAATTATTTAGTCTAGCAGGGAATGAAAATAATTAAGTCTCAGAATTCCCTTTGGAGTGGAGGGAGGGGGGAATAATGGAAGGAAAATTAGGAGTTTTTTCCACCCAGCTACTGTGGTGGGAATGAAGGGATCCCTAAGGTTGGCAGCAAACTTTCCCCTCAGTCTGGATTGAAGTCCGGGATCAGGGAATTACAGGGTCAGGGATGGGAGGAAGGTTAAAAATCATCCAGTTCCATCCCCTGCCAAGGGCACCAGGCACAGAGGGCAGAGTTATGGGGTTTTGGGAAGGAATTCCTCCCTGTGAGGGTGGGCAGGGCTGGCACAGGTGCCCAGAGCAGCTGTGGCTGCCCCTGGATCCCTGGAGGTGTCCCAGGCCAGGCTGGGCAGGGCTTGGAGCAGCCTGGCACAGTGGGAGGTGCTGGGGTTGGAACTGGATGAGCTTCAAGCTCCTTCCCTACCAAACCATTCCAGGATTTTGGGATTTTACCACCTTGGGTTTTACAAAGCACCTCAGAGGAACCATTTTGGTAAAAGTGGGAAGTTTTCTGTGCCTCAGCTGGAGAAGAAGTCTCTCTCCTCAGAAGGTTTAGGGGATGCAGTGCCCTAAAGCTGGAAAACATCAGTGGGATCCAAGAGAAATTTCATTCCTGGACCTGCATCCCTGTTTGCAGTGCATCCTCAGAGCCTCAAATGGAAAACATTAGCAGCAGCATAACATGACTTGACTTGATCCAAAATGCCCCAAAAAATGTTTTCTCAGCTAAAAATAACTCCATCAACAAAACAGACGCTTTGGGGACAAAATTCCTTTTGTGTAAAACCTCGGAGTTTTCCTCTGTGCCTTTCCCTGGCTGATGTTGGCTTTGTCTCTTCCTTGAAAACACAAACAATTCCAAGATGAGTGTCCACAAACTCAGTAATTCCTGCAGGGCTGTTTTGTCTTTGAAACACCTGGGGGACAGAGGCCACCGTGGGACTGAGGCCGTGGTGGTCCTGGCACAGCAGGAGACACGGTGAGCCCTGGAAGCAGGAGCCTGGCATGGTGTGGGGTGTGCCACACCAACCTCACCCACGTCCCAGGGAGAGCTGGCACCGTCCCCACCCCTGCCAAGGCCTGGCTGTGTCCCCAGTGTCGCCCACTCCCAGTCTCCGTGTCCCTCAGCAGCTCTGGGATGGGATTTGGGAAGGTGGTGCCACCCTGGGAATCCCTGGCTGGCACAGAGGAGCTCCCAAAAAGGTGCCACAGCAGGGCACAAGTGACACCTTCAGCATGCCGGGTCTCCCTGGGCATCCCAGTGCTCTGGATGATGTTAAAGATCATTTCCAGGAGAGCCTGGGAGGTTTGGGAGCTCCTGGGTGCCAGCTGGGAAGCAGCAGGAGGATGGAGATGGGAACACCAGGGACCCCGAGCTGGAGCTCCAGGAGGCCCCCAGACCTTGCAAGCCTGACTGAGAACCAGGAGGCTCCAGGAAGGTGGGATCGGCTCCCGTGGTCTCCAAATTGTTAATTAGCAGCTCTGCGCTCACCAGAGTTGGACTTCTGGTCTGTAAAGTGTTTTTCTTGTAAAATTTACAACATGTCTGGCCCCAGTGAAGTCTGCGGTGAGAAGTTTCCAGGCGGTGCAGCCCCCGACCCCCTCCCCGGGCTGTGCTAACGACCCTGCTTAACTCATTTCTCTGGAAAGTGATACCCTGGAAAAGGAGGGGAAAAGAGTCCGGGAGATCCGGGCTGCACCCGGGGAAGAGTCACTGCAAGGGGCTCCTCTGTCCGTGGATCCAGCGGGATCTGCACGGCCAGCACGGAGGGATCTGAGTGTGCAGCAGAGCCTGAACCATCCAGGGCATTAATTACAGGAGAAAAAATAATCCAGGATAGATTGGTGGGAGCTGGGCTGGCCTGTTTTGGGGTCAGTTTTGGGGTTTGGATCTTCAATGAGCACGAGAAGCAGCTGGGAGTGATCCTGCACAGTGATGGATCCCTGAGTGCTCCATCTCCATCATCTCCATCCAGACATGGATCACAGCTCCCTCAGCTGGGAGTGATCCTGCACAGTGATGGATCCCTGGGCTGCTCCATCTCCATCATCTCCATCCAGACATGGATCACAGCTCCCTCAGCTGGGAGTGATCCTGCACAGTGATGGATCCCTGAGTGCTCCATCTCCATCATCTCCATCCAGACATGGATCACAGCTCCCTCAGCTGGGAGTGATCCTGCACAGTGATGGATCCCTGGCCTGCTCCACCTCCATAATCTCCATCTCCATCATCTCCATCTCCATCCAGACATGGACCACAGCTCCCTCAACTGGGAGTGATCCTGCACAGTGATGGATCCCTGGCCTGCTCCACCTCCATAATCTCCATCTCCATCATCTCCATCTCCATCCAGACATGGAGCACAGCTCCCTCAGCTGCTCCTGCCCTCCCTGGGGGCACACAGAGCCTGGGCTGCATCCACACTGGGATGACTGGGAAGCAGTGACTGCACGGGCACTGCAGGGAGCCCATCCCTGTGTGACCCTGCCCAGTGCAGCCCCAGGGGAGGAGCACACTTCCCTCCTCATCTCTGGAGAGTTCCCATGCTGTTCTAGCACAGAAAGCAATCCAGGGAGCTGAACACACACAAACCCCACTGACAGCCCAGTGCAAAGGCAGCACAGCAGAGCTGGGGGTCCCAAAGTTACCCAGCCTTGAAGCCAAAGCCTGTCTGTGTTCATGCATGGCCAACACAAGGCACCCTCCTGGTGCTCATCAAAGCATTACTGCTCCAAAATAACAAAATATTGCTGTCCTCAGACTGCATTTAAAGCCTAGTGTTTGGTGGATCGTTCTTGAAGCTGCTCCAAAAGTCTGTGGATGTAAAACCTGCTGTGGAGCAGAGCTGGGGATGCGCTGGGATCAATGTGTGTTTTCCAGAGATGAGGATATTTATAAAAAAAACCCTTCAGCTGCTTTCCTGAGAGCAGAGAGAGCCTCCAGCAGCAGGGATCTGCTCTGGGTGGTAACAGAGTGATGGAAACTTCAGGTTGCCTCCAGCAGCAGGGATCTGCTCTGGGTGGCAACAGAGTGATTGAAACTTCAGGTTATGCACGAGCTGGAAGAGCTGAGGGAAAGAAACCCCATTCCTGGAGAAGGCAGGTTCACCCCAAGGACACCCCATGGAAATGTGAGGGGCAGCTCTCCAGCCACATCACCCTCAGCTGTCCCTACAGCTGGGCCCAGCACCCAGAACCTCCCAAACTCCTGTTTCAGGTACAGCAGAGGGACCAACAAAGAACTTGGGGCACTTTTTTTGCTCAGCTTTGAATTCCTGATGGGTTTCAGCCTCGTGCAGAGCTCAGGCAGACACTTCCCCCCCTCTTTCCACGCCAGCCTCACCCCAAATGCCTCTTTGGGAAGGGGTTTGCTCCTTCCCCCAGCCACACGTGAGGAGCTGAGCAGCACTGCCCCCCTCCCCTGCAGCTGCTGGCACTCCCTGACCTCCCCACTCCGACCTTCCCAGGGAATAAACACGGAGTTCTCACCTTGAACACATTCACTGGTGTCCAGGAGAATTTAACAACTGTGCAGGACTGAAACCCACAGCTCTGCTGAGGCAGGCACCAGCGAGGAGCCAGAGCAAAGCAGCCACAGTAGCAACCAAACCCTGCTGATAACAAAGCCAAGGGAACGTTATCATCCCAAAAAAAAACCCAAAAAGCCCCCCGGCGCTACAGGGAACATGTTCCCAACTGAAATAATAATAATAAGGAGGCTTTTCCTTGAGCTTTAATTGGTCATTTAATGAAAAAGGGCTGGGGATTAGCGTGGTGTTTTATGGAATCTCGGGGCTGGCACGGGCACAGGAGGAGGTCAGGATGGGATGCACATGTGGGAACAGCTGGAAACTTGGCACGGGAGCCCAGGGTTATTATTTCACGTGCTTGGGAGCCCTGAGTGGTTTCAGGTTGGAGTCAGTGGCTGCCAGAGGGGCAGGGCAGGTTCCATTTCCCCTGTTAAGGTGTGAGAGGCTGGTTTTGTGTCACAGCTGAGCCAGTGTGGATGTAACACGGGAATTCCACCATGGAATTCTGGGCATTCTCACCCCACAGCCACCCTGCTGTCGTTCAATTTTGCTGCTCAGGGAGTGTGAGCTGTCAGGAGGAACAATCCCTGCCAGAAAGGAGGCCACAGTTAGTGGCACCCTTTGTTGTTTTATGGGATTCCAGCTCACCATCACTTGCTACCATCCTGCTGTCCTAGGAAGGGCCATTCTATCATCTCCAAAACCCCCATGGAATTCTGGAATGGTTTGGCTTGGAGGGACCCTAAAAGCCATCCAGTGCCACCCCTGCCATGGCAGGGACACCTTCCACTGCCCCAGGCTGCTCCCAGCCCTGTCCAGCCTGGCCTGGGCACTGCCAGGGACCCAGGGGCAGCCCCAGCTGCTCTGGGAATTCCATCCCAGCCCCTCCCCACCCTCACAGGGAAGAATTTTTTCCTAATTTCATCCCTTTTTTCTGGGAGTTTCCCAAAGCCACGTCTCCAGCCCAGTGTGCATTACTCACTAAAAGCCACCCCTCAATCCATCCCACCAGAAAATCCGTGGGAAAGCAGGATTCCTGAAGGGGCCAGGAATACAAGGCTGCATGAGAGAGCAGAGCAAGACGTTGGGAATCAGCTCCTGGATGCCAGCTCTGCAGGGAAAGGCCACACCTGGCACAGCTCCTGTGTCACCTCTGCTCGGGGAAGAAAAGTCCCTTTGTTCCAGGGTGGGGCCTGGCAGGGCCACTGGGCAGGAACCTCTCCCCAAGCCAAGGTCTCCCTCTGGATTTATCTGCTTTGGCATTCTGGCCACTTCCCTGGCACTGCTGCTGCTTCACGAGGTGAGGCTGCCTGGAATTCTGCATGGGAGACAATGATCCCAGGGAAAAGGAGGAAATAAAAACTCCCCTGTGCACAGGGAGCAGAATGCTGCAGGGAACTGAGCTGAGCTGAGCCCGCGTGGGAGAGGGGGAAGGAAGGAATGGAGAAGGCTGAGCTGGGTGCAGGGAGCACTGAGGGATGATGATGACACCCACGCCTCCTCCCCCGGGCAGATTTTCCCTCTGAGCACCTTCTGGCTGCAAGGCTGAGATAACAGGAGGCTCAAATGAAATATCTGACAGGAATATGAACCTGCCTTCTCCAGAAATGGGGTTTCTTTTCCTCAGCTCTTCCAGCTCATGCATTACCTGAAGTTTCCATCACTCTCTGGTAGGGTTGTGTTTGAGGGAAGAGAGGAGAACCTTGACTCCATGTTTCAGGAGGCTGATTTACTACATTATGATATATATGATATTAAAACGCTACACTAAAACTATACTAAAATAAATAGAAATAAAAGGATCAATCAGAAGGCTGGAAAGGACAGGAGAGGAATGACAACAAAAGGTGCAAAGAGGAGCCTGTCAGGAGCAGCACAAGGGATGGGAAATATCCTTCCCTCCAGCCCAGGGCTTTTCCTGACACAGCCTGTCAGAGCTGGGAATGTCAGCCCTGTCCCTGGCCACTGCCAGGGGGTGCAGACAGCCCTGGGGGAGTGGGAGAGTGGTGCCAGAGAAACACCCCAGAACTTCTGGAAACAAATTCAGTCTAATCCAGAGGCTGAGCTCACTCGTTTATGGACTCTGTAAACTCCCACACGGGTTTTGCACAACTCCTCTGCCTTCACAAGCTCCTCCTGGGCTTTCAGCTCCTGCTTCTCCTCCTTTCTGCTGCTCTGGGGGACTCAAGGTCCAAACAACACCAGGGATTTCTGTGGCTGTGCAGGACAAGCAGCCCAGGGAGGCAGCTGGCAGCAGATCTGCAGCTCTCAGTGCTCCAGCCGAGCAGTGGCCATTCCAAACGGGATTTACTTCCATGCTTAAGCAGGTATTTACATGCCTGAGCATCCCAGCTCCCTGCCCTGCCCGGGCAGCTCTCCTTCCCACTGTTCTCCACCACAGTTATCCCCATTCCCACTTTCCAGCCAGAGCAAAGAGACCTTCCACACTAATTGCTGCTAATTAGCTGCTGTGGACACACCTTGAGAGACCAACACTCCAAGGGTTCCAATGGGAACACTCGGGGGAAGCTTTCAGTGAATTAAACACTAAAAAAATGGATTAAACACTAATAATAATGAAATAAGCACAGTGAATTACACAGTAATAATAATTAATTAAACACGAATAATAAGGAATTAAACACTAACAATATTGAATTTAACAGTAAGGATGCAAAGAGGCTGGGTTATTTCCTCTGCCTCCTCCCAGGTACACCAGACCCCTCGGCACAGCCACACTCTGCCCTGCACAGCAGCACTTGTGTCTCATCCTTCAGCTTTAAACCTCAGATCCCTTTTATCTGAAACCTCCAGGACATTTCTGCCCTGGGCAGAGCCTTTTCCACACCTCAGACACAACCTGGGGGAGCTGATTTCTCCCCCCAAAACACAGCCTGACTTCCACCCCCAGCTCCATCCACCCCCTGCACCTTTCCCTAATTCCAGGCCCTGCTGCTGGCTGCAGTTTGGACCTTGGCTGTGGTTTTCCTGAGGGATCAGCAGCCCTAATGCAGATTAAATGAAATTCCAGCACACACAAACCAGCAGGGTAAATATCAAACCACGGCTGATGTCAGGGCCCAGGAATCCCAAAGGCTCCGAAATGAAAATGCCACAGGGACAGCAAACCCAGGAGCTCGTGGCAGAGGGAAGAAGAAATTCCAGGAGAGGATGCAGGGACAAGGAGAAAAGCCTGGGGTACTCTGAGATGGGTTTTCCTCGTGCCACTGCTGTCAGTCAGTTCTGGAAAACCCAGCTCATATCACATGGGTAAGATTTGCAAAATAAGCTAAACAAGAATTAACGTTCAACTTCCCCCCCTTATTTAATTTCTAGCTGTCACCTGTTTGCTGATATCACGTGGGGAAAATATTTGGAGGGCCCAGTGTCCATGTGTGGGCAGATGGGGAATGGGAGCTGCTGTCCCCAGGGCTGTCCCCAACAGGGATTCTTGGTATTGCTAAGAAACCTTTAAAAAAAAAACCTCACATAAAATTGCCAAGAGTTTCATTACAGTAGCACAGTCCTTTAGGAACACAACCTTTGTTCTTGTTTTTTTTTTTAAAACATAATTAACTCAGCCACTGCTTCCAACACTCCCCTGTGATCCCAACACGTAGTAAATCCATGTAATTGGTTTTTCCTGCTCAAGGAAGGCCCAGGCTTTCAGAGGCACCCACCTGGAAGGCAGCAAACCACATGAGCCAGTCGAGGCGATAGTGGTAGGGGGAGATGAGGCACGGCCTCCTCCTCAGGTCCCCGGGCTTGCACTTGAACTCAAACTCCTCCCAGACTGCTGTGGGGTCATTGGGATCCGGGCTGGATGTCCCCTGAAGGATGACTTCTGTCCTCTCCTTGGTGATGCTGTGGGGTACAGCAGGCTGTTGTTATTTGGCTCAAATCGTGGAAAATCATAAAATCACAGAAAGGTTTGGGTGGGAAAAGCCCATCCAGTTCCAACCCCAACACCTTCCACTGTGCCAGGTTGCTCCAAGCCCTGTCCATGGACACTGCCAGGGATCCAGGGGCAGCCACAGCTGCTCTGGGAATCTGTGCCAGGAAGGAGGGAGAAGGATTTCTCCCCATATCTCAGCTAAAAGCTCTGGTTCTTGAGAGCCCACGAGTCACTGGCCTGGAGGCACAGTTGGATCCAGAGAACCTCTGGATCCTGGGACCTCTCTCTCTCCAGCAGCAAAGTGAAATTCCAAGCTCTTCCTTTCACCACGTGCAGCTGCTGCCCCAAGGGCCAGCTGGGATCCATAAAGATGATTCCTGCAGGACAGGTGGGGCTGTGGATCAGAGCTGCTGGTGAGTACTCCCACGTGGCTCAGCATGGAGCAGTGGGAATGGCAAACTGCATGGAAACACCACCCTGGAGTCCTCCTGAGCTGCCAGAGACACCCCCCTGCCCCAGGAGCTGCTCTCCACACTGAGCACAGAGCTACAGAAACCTGCCTGGCAGAGCTCTGCAGCTCCAACACCCTTTGGATTTTTTTCTACTTCGATTTTGCCTCCTCCAGCCCAAGAAACTGAAAATTTGGGAACACACAAGCTCCACCTCCTGCCCTGACGGCTCCCAGGGAGAGATGCTCCCAACCTAAGGAATGCTGAGCATCTCCTCTTTTAATTGTTGCCTCCATTGAGGAGCTCTGTGCATTCTCCAGCCAAGTTCCATTTTATCCCCTGGGCTGAGCTCTGAGCCGTGGCCAGCTGCCTAAGGCTCAGGAACACCCTGTAAATCAGGGACACCAAATTACCAATAAAAGGCTGCTCCTACTGTGTGATCCCAAACCTGTCAGCTTTCACATCATCCCAGCTTCATTAGAAGCTGCAATCCTCTTTTTATTGGTTTACACAGGCTGGAATTACCAACATATTTCAGCACATGCTCTGTAGGGTCTGGTAACTGCTGAAATGGAAACCAAAGGCTGGAGGAGAAAAAGGACAACAACCCAAAGAAAACAATCTCCTGGAGCTTCACCACTCCAGCCTTCAAAGAATTTCAGGGCTTATTTCTCTCTCTGTCTCTCAAAAAACAGAGGAAATTTTGGCATTTTCCCACAAGTGTTGATGTTTTTAATATTTTTTCTAGTTTTTTTTTTCTGTCCACATAAATTTCTGCTATTTGAAAAACTGAGGAAAAATTATATTAATTTGATGTGTCCTCAGCATCTCCAGTGCTTGTGGTGGGACTCGTTCTTCCCCTTCACTGGGGAGGCCAGACCTTTAACAGCCAAACTGCTTCACCTTCTGCAAAATATATTATATTTATGATTATATTTATATTATAGTGATATTTATATGGATATACAATCAATTTCCCAAGCCACTCGCTGGAAAAATCTGCTACCAAGAGGTGCTGTGGATGCTTCCAGGAGGGAGAGCAAAGAGTGCAGGGGAAGAGAAGCTCACCAGAAATAAAGAGGGCTGGGGATGGTGAAGATATCCTGGATGAACTCTCCTATGGATATTTTCATCCTGCTCCTATGGATATTTTCATCCTGCTCTTACATTTGCTATGTCGATGGAATGAGCTGACTCATAGAGAGCTCAGAGAAAATAAATTCAGTGGGAAAGAAACCTGTTCCTTTTCTCCTTATTTCTCATAAACAGGTAATCCATAAATTGGAATTTAGTGGGAAAGAAACCTGTTCCTCTTCTCTCTATTTCTCATAAACAGATAATCCATAAATTGTATTTTAGTGGGAAAGAAACCTGTTCCTTTTCTCCTTATTTCTCATAAACAGATAATCCATAAATTGCAATTTAGTGGGGAAGGAACGTGCCCCTTTTCTCCACCTCCCTCATAAACAGATATATCATACACTGTATTTCACAGGGAAAGAAACCTGCTCCTTTTCTCCATCTCTTCCATGTTCCAGGTCCACTGGAAGGATTTCTCTTTGGGTTTAAGGCACACAGCAGGTCTGGCTCTGGAATACCCTGGAGGGAGCTCTGGGATGTGCCACTAAAGGCCCAAAGGTACCTCCCAAAGGCTCCGTAGGTGTTGACGATCCTGAGGGGGTTGAAGGAGGTGTTCATGACCTGTCTGGAGTTGAGCAGGTTCAGCACCACCGGGATGCTCAGGTAGGCGATGAGGAGCCCCAAGGAGATGTTCAGCACTCTGCGGACACAGGAGCCTGTGGGGACACCAAACCAGAGCACAGGGGGTGATTTCACTGCCCTGCTCCCATCCCCATTCCCATTCCCATTCCCATTCCCATTCCCATCCCCATCCCCATCCCCATCCCCATCCCCATCCCTATCCCCATTTCCCCACTCCCATTCCCATCCCCATTTCCCCACTCCCATTCCCATCCCCATTTCCCCACTCCCATTCCCATCCCCATTTCCCCACTCCCATTCCCATCCCCATTTCCCCACTCCCATTCCCATCCCCATTTCCCCACTCCCATCCCAGGCCCCTGTGCCGGCCCCGCCGTGCCCACCCCGGCCTTGCCCCAGGCCACTATCGCTGCTGGGATCTGCCTTTCTCTAAATAGTCTGAGCAAGGGCTGAAAGGAAAAATGTCTGAAATGTGACATCAATCATGCCTTTAATACAGGGGAAAAACCACAGCTGGCACCTGCACCTTGCTCGGGATCAGCCTCCTGCTTTGGGGCCGCTCCTGCCTCCTCCTGCTGCCCCAAGCTCTCCCATCCTCAGGGCTTTTCCTACAAAATCCCAATTCCCCAGCGCTCCTGGAGGAGCCGTGTGTTGCTGTGCCAGGGATGGGGTTTGCAGGAGCAGCACGGGGCTGGGCTGGATCCCAGGCCACGATCAGACAAATAAGCAGAGGTGACCCCCCAGGGGCTCCTTCCCTCATGGCCCTTTTCAATTTATTTAACATTAACAGCCAAAGGATCAGATTCAAAGCAATTGCGTGGAGCTTTCCCCTTATCTCTGCAGGAGAGGGATGTTTATTTGAACCTCTCTCAGAAGCTATTAATAATTGTTTAGTCTGAGAACATTTCTGGAGAGCCATTTGAATCAGGCCTTCCCTCACCCCCTGGGTACGAGGCTTTGGGGCATTTTTGGGGTTTTTTTCAGATGGGCTGAACTTCTTCTCCTGTAAGTCAAGAGCAGGTACAGGCACAGAGCCTCCCCTGGCTCCATGGCCATGCAGGCACTGCTCATCCTTCAGCAGGAGCAATTCTCCTCCTGTCTCCCTGCCCTTGGGGGTCACAGCCACTCATCAGAGAAAAAGGGGTTAATTCAAGGAAAAAAATAACCTAGATGGAGCAAAATATGGGGACAGGAGCCAGTGGGATCTGGATGGGAGGTGGAGGCCTCAGAAGGAATCAAACAGTCCAAGGATTTGGCCTCAGAAAATCAGGATATGGCTGGGGGCCCTCGTGTCTTCTGCTCTGGTGGCCCAGGACTCTCTTGGCACCCATCAGCACCAGCTCAGCAGCCCCAGCTTCCTGAGCAGAGAAAACACGCAGGAATTCCAATTTCTGGGATGTTACAGACACCCCACGCCTCCCGAGGGTGGGACACAGCTCCACCCCGAGTGGGATGGGCATTCTCCTTGCCTGGACACCCTGGCTCGGTCAGCCTTTCTGGAGAACATCACAGAAAAGGTGCAAGTTCCTCAAAACAGGATCTGCCTCCCCCTCACAGTGACTCCCTTTGGCTTCTCCTCCCAAAAACAAGGTGCAGCCTCAGTGTTGTTTGGGATTGGAGGCATAAATGGAGCTGGGAGGAAAGTTTGAGACTTTCACAGCCTCTACAGCAAAGCTCCAGGAGGGGAAAAGCTGATAAAGATTTATTCCAGCAAAATATGTGAAATAAAAGACAAAACTTAACAAAGTTGCATGGCTGGACCTCCCATTTTTGGTTAATGAGCTGCTTCTTGGTAGAAAAGACTGGAGACAGATGCTGCCTCTTGTTGACATTTTTCCTTCCTCTGACAGATGTTTGGGATATTTAACCCCAGCAGCTGTGATTGTTGTTGATATTACAGGCAATTTGTTGCTTATATGCGGTTTATAAAAATGCTGCACACACCACTCTCCATCTGTTCCGCAGCCTCATGAGAAACATCCCAGCGCTGCTTCTCCTGGATCAGGGCAGCTTGGAAAGCGCCTCTGCAAGGGGGAATCAGCCACCTCAAGCTTTTTTTCCAGTTACAACCCCTCTGTGTTTGTTTTTTCACATCCACGGGATGAGCAGGAGTTCTCCTCCTCCCTGGTTTGGGGAATTCTCTCCCCACCACGATGGTGGCCATGCTACCAGAGGTGGCCACCAGCAGCTGCTCCTTCCACCAGCCCAGGCTGCTCCAAACCCTGTCCAAGCTGGCCTTGGGCACCTCCAGGGATCCAGGGGCAGCCACAGCTGCTCTGGGAATCCATGCCAGGGCCTGCCCACCCTCCCAGCAGGAATTCCTTCCCAATATCCCATCCAGCCCTGTCAGTTTGCAGCCATTCCCTGTGTCCGGTCTCTCCATCCCTTGTCCCAAGTCCCTCTCCCGTTCCCCCTCTCCATTTCCCTTTAGGAACTGGAAAGGGCTCCAAGTTCTCTCTGGAACCTTCTCTTCACCATGTCTTGAAGGAGAGCAAGTGAGGAGAGCAAATGTAAGAACCCAGCTTCCAACCCCACCTCAAGTCCCACTGGGCGTTTTATCCTTGACTTTAAACAGTCAAAATTAATTAAAAAAAAATTAAAAAAAGTGAAATCATGCAACTCCCCATTCTTATTTTGAGTTCGAGTCACTGGGGTCTAAGCAAGGATTGACTTACGTGTTGGAGCTGCCTGGACTTGCTGTGACATTGATCCTGCAGAGGACATGTCCCACAAACAACGTCCCCATGGCAATGTCCCCACAGACCCTCAACCATCACGAGGTCTCTGCCCACAGAGCAGCAGAGCTTTGCTTTGGAGGTGAGAGCTTTGGGGCCAAGCACACCCAAATCCCACCTTTCTCCTCTAGGGGATAACTCACCCAGGGAAAGCCTCTGTCCCCCCGAGAGCTGCAGCCGCGCCGCCCGCTCCCGCAGCCGCGAACCGAAGAGCAGCCCCAGGCTGGCGTCGTCAAAGCACGCCAGGCTGGGCACCATGGTCAGCCAGTTCAGGAAACTCAGGTTCCCACTTATGATCAGGAGCACCTGGATGGGGAACAAGGAGGCAGAGAGCGTTGGATGTCGCGAAATGCCGACAAAACGCGCGGTGAGGGGGTGGAGCATCCCAGCGTGGACATTCCGGGATGGAAAAGCCTTCCTGGAGCCCAGGCCCCAGCCCAAGGATTCCAAATGTGGACCAGCTCTGGTTCACACGGGAACTCTGCCTGTGCTTCCAGCAGGAGGGACCAGCCAGGGCATAGAGTGACTCCATTTCCATAGCAATTAATTTCCACAGTGACTTGATTTCCAAAGTGACTCAATTTCCACAGTGACTTGATTTCCAGTGACTTGATTTCCACAGTGCCTCGATTTCCACAGTGCCTCAATTTCCAGTGCCTTGATTTCCAAAGTGCCCTGATTTCCAAAGTGACTTAATGTCCCACAGGAATCACCCAATTCCTGTTTATTCCAAGGGATCTGTGACAGCAACGCTCCTGCAACCCTTCAGGAGGAAACCTTGGAGCTTCTAATTAAAGAGCAGCATTAAATATAGAAGCGTGCATTTTAAGAGGCGTTATTTTGTTTTAATTTTAGCTTTTATTGGCTGTTTAGGGGAATATCTTGCATGCGGTCTCCCAAAATACCACTCCACAGTAAGAACATCAAGAACACAGGGACAGTTTCAGCCTGAGGACTTTCAGCCACTGTTCTGTTGAAAAAAAATCCATGTTTTCTCATTAAAAATGACAACAAATAAATGCTAAGAACGTGTTATTTCATATTTTATATGATTGGCACCATGGTTTCTGACATGGTGATTTGCAAGTTACAAGTTTTAAAACCCCAGCAGGACCCTTCAGAAAGTCAGAGATTGTTAAAAAAAGGAGAGCTCTGACCAATCACAGCAAGGAACAAAAATCCTAACTATTATTTAGTTAAAATAATAATACTTTATGCTGAGTTGGATAATTATGAGGGGGGAAAAAAGCGATTTCTATCTGAATTCCAGACACGTGTTGGGTCCTGGAGGGGAACATGTTACAGTCGAGGTTTGGGCCTTGCTCTGTGACCTGAATGTGATTTAGCTCGATGCATATTAATCAGCCTGGCTTCATTATCACACCTCTCACTCTGCTCCCGTTCCGAGGTGATTTTGCCTCGTGCAGTTGCAGTTGTGTTAGGAAAATCCTTCTGTGCTTTGCCACTTCTGGTTCCCAGCTCTGCAGGAGCCCCTGGGTGGTCCACGGGAGGGCTTTTTTCAGGAGTGATTCACCTCGCTTTATTGCTTGGAAGTCAGGAGCAGGAGCTCTTGTTTCCAGCAGCCCTGAAAAATCAGGGGATTCAAAAATAACACGAGTTTGGCGTTCTCTGGGCTGGGGTGGAACTGCGGAGCCGACACATTTTTAATTTCAGTGCTTCTGGCTGAGGCTCGGAGCTCACACCAGCTCCTGCTCACCCGGGGGTGGATGGAACCGTGGACCCCTCGGATCTGCAAGGACAGACCTCAAAGGAATTCCTGCTGCAAAGCCAAAAAACGGGACTTTCAAACATGCTGAGGGTGGTGACAGCGTTTTCAAACATGCTGGTCTCAGCAAGCGGCTTTGTGGCCATCGAGAGTGAGTTTTGTGTTATTTCATCACCATCGTCATCATCCTGGAATGGTATGGGTGGGAAGGGACCTTAAACACCCCAAACACCTCCCACTGTCCCAGGGTGCTCCAAGCCCTGTCCAGCCTGGCCCTGGACACTGCCAGGGATCCAGGGGCAGCTCCAGCTGCTCTGGGAATCTGTGCCACCCTCCCAGGGAACAATTCCTGCCCAATGTCCCACTAACCCTGATCTCTGGTAATGTGAAGCCGTTCCCTGTGTCCTGTCCCTCCACGCCTTGTCCCCCATCCCTGTCCAGCTATCCTGGAGTCCCTTTATGTCCTGGAAGAGGTCTGAGGTGTCCCTGGAGCTTCTCCTCTCCAGGTGAGCACCCCCAGCTCTCCCAGCCTGGCTCCAGAGGGGCTCCAGCCCTCAGAGCATCCCTGTGGCCTCCTCTGGATTGGCTCCAGCAGCTCCACATCCTCACGCTGGTGGCAGTGCTCCAGGTGGGAGTCCCCAGAGCAGAGGGATGGACGTGTCCACAGCACCGAGGGTGAAGCTGAACCTGGAGTCTCCCAGGACCCCACAGGAGCAGCACCTGCCAGGATTTAGGGATCCACTGCCATCCAACCTCAGCAGGCAGCACATATTTCTCCCCAAATCTTGCTTTTCCTCCGGAGCTTCCACGTGCTGCTCCCTCAGAGCAGAACTGTGCTGCCTCCAGTTGGGATGTTATTTCCCAGGGCAGATCCCTGCTGGAACAGCACCGATAGTTGGGATGTTCAGTTTGGGATGGATTTCCCAGGGCAGATCCCTGCTGGAAGAGCACGGGGAGCTTCCCTAATCCTTCATCAGAGGAGGGAGAATTCATCCCCACTCCCCCAGCAATCCCAGCCTTTGGCTCACATCCCCTGGACTCTTCCATGCTCCAACCACCACCAAAAGCCAGCTGGGTCTCCAGACCTCCATCCCCATCCATCCTCAGCCTTGATTTGTGCTCCCAGAGTGTCCTTCCCTTGCTGGACAATATTGAAACTCCCAATTACACCAACCAGATGGGATCAACCCCTGTGGTGATCGGGAGAAATTTTTTATTAAAGCCCAGTATTAATCATGGTAATTGGGGAGGAACTTTGAGGTTATAAAACTACAGCATGTCTAATGAGCGAGCTCCTTCTAGGAGGAACTGAGGGTTTTAATCTAATAATGTCACTTTTATGGATTATGACTGGAGTTTTATGAAGTGTGATATGAAATACAGTGGATTCATGGCTCTCGCTGGATTAATTTGGAAAAGTAGTTTTCCTGGTTCTAGGCCCAAAACCAATTATTCCTCACATTTCTGTCCCCTGCCCCGTTACCAAACCCCTCTGTCAGAAAATGGGCACCTCCAGCCTTTATTTTTTTACAGGTTGGGCTTCTTTGTTTGGCTGGGCTTTGTTTTCTTTGGTTTTTTTTTTGAAATCCCAGATTGCTACAAACATCCAGTAGGCAGAGGAAGCTCAAATCCCCTGGCACACGCTGGATATTTGTCCAGAAGGCACAAAAACAAGCTGGAAACTCTTAAGCACAGGTGAGGGTTACCTGGAGCTTGTCCACAGCATGAGGACAGGGTCACCTCACTGGGGCTGCCTGATATCGAGCCATTGGCACAGAAAAGTCAAAATTGGGATATCTGGAAGGATTATAAATCATTTAAAGGGAAAAAGGAAACCTCAAGAACCATCCAGTTCTTCCTGCTGCCCCAAAGCAGAGTCCAAAAGTCACAATAGAGTCTTTGCCTGCACTGGAATGTATTTGTTAAACAATTCCTAGAAAAATACTCATTTATGTAGTTTTCCACAAAAATTTATCATAGGCACAGACAAACAAAAATCCCATTAAATGGCAGCAACAATAATTTTTAATTTCCCCCCATTATGAATTTAATTTCTTGTTAACTCCTTAACTGAATATTTGCATGAGGATTTAATCTCTGCTGTTCAGTGCAGGGAAAAACAGGTAAATAAATAATCACCTGTCTAGACAGGAGATGGTTTTGTGCATCCCAGAGAAATTCAGTGAACTACTGGAAGCAGCAGGAGAAAAGGAGCAGGTCAGCTTCTGCTGAGGAATAAAGCAACCATGGGCACAGAAATGCACAGTCCTCACTAAAACCTGTCCTTGATCTGGGCCAGGCTTTGATGAGTTACAGATTGCACTGTCAGGTTTTGGCAATCCCAGGTCTAAAGAGGGACCCAAATCCTTTCCATTGCTGTCCCACATTTAGGTTTGATCTGAACGTGCAGCAATGGAAGTGTCTCACTCCAAACTGGTTTTTAATTTGTTCCTACAGGAGCCACCTACTGGAGTTCCCACAGATTATGGGCTGGAGGAACTCAAAATCTCCCCCCTGTGCCAGGGACACCTTCCACCATCCCAGGGTGCTCCAAGCTCCATCCAGCCTGGCCCTGGGCACTGCCAGGGATCCAGGGGCAGCCACAGCTGCTCTGGGCACCCTGTGCCACCCTCACAGGGAGGGATTTTTTTTTCCCAAACCGTTTTGCTCCTGGTTTTTATTTTCCCTCTCTGCTGAGCTCTGCTCCATGCTTGGCTATTAAGACATCATAAGAAAAATTCCAGCACGGCAATGAATCATTAACTGTCACCGTTCTCCAGAAGGTGCAAATTTAGGGTTATAAAACTGTCAAAACCCCAAACAGTTACACGGGGGGGCTGTGCTGTTGGCTGATGTGCCTCTGGAAGGGGATGCAGACAAATCCTCAATTTTTTGGCTGTGTATGCAAGGCCATTATCTGGTTTTATCTCTTGAGGCACCCCGAATGAAGCAAATGCTTGCAGAAAATGCTGACAGACGTGATTGTCGTCTCCCCTGTAGGTAGGGAGGCACAGACTGCACCTGGAAAAGTGTCCAAAGGTGTTTTTTAAGTTTTTTAGGAGCTGTGGGATGCAGCGCCTCGGGAACAGCCAGGGCACGTCCATGGCAAAGACCAACCCTGTGGGAAACCACGTGGATGGCAAGAGGGGCTGGGGGATTGTCCCTGTGACCCCCCTGGGGTGGGTGTTCTTTGGAATCATGGAATTATTGAGGCTGGAATCATGGAATCATTGAGGTTGGAGTCATAGAATTACTGAGGTTGGAATCACAAAATTATGGAGACTGGAATAATGGAATCACTGAGGTTGGAATAATGGAATTATTGAGATTGGAATCATGGAATCATTCAGGTTGGAATCACGGAATCACTGCAGTTGGAATGACAGAATTATTGAGATTGGAATCATGGAATCACTGAGGTTGGAATCATGGAACCATTGAGGTTGGAATCATGGAATCATTGAGGTTGGAGTCATAGAATTACTGAGGTTGGAATCACAAAATTATGGAGACTGGAATAATGGAATCACTGAGGTTGGAATAATGGAATTATTGAGGTTGGAATAATGGAATCCCTGAGATTGGAATAATGAAATCATTCAGGTTGGAATCATGGAACCATTGAGATTGGAATAATGGAATCACTGAGGTAGGAATCATGGAATCACTGAGGTTGGAATCATGGAATTCTTGGACCATCGAGTCCAACCATTCCCCCACCACAGCCAGGGCCACCATTGAACCCAAATGTCCCCAAGTGCCACATCCACATGGCTTTGAAATCCCTCCAGGCATGGGGCCTGGACAGCCCTTTCCATAAAGGAATTCCTCCCTGATTTCCAGCCACGTGCAAACCAAAACACAAAGCAGAGGGTCACTCACTCCCGTGGCAAACAAGGGCTCTTTAGTTCTAGCCAGTAGCCAGGATGAGGAATTCCACCCCAGGCCTTCCCAGCACCTGGGTCCTTCCCAAAAGCTTCCAGGCAGGCAGGTTTTGGAGGTTCTGGAACCATCCCTCAGCTCCGTGGGGCCTTTCCCACCAGCTGCAGCAGGACCCAGGACCACAAGGACCAGCTCTGGACTTGGTGGAACCACAAACACCATTTTCATTTGCCATTTGGGCCTCAGAGCCAGGATTATCCCCTAATACCAACACACAGGAAAGGAAGGATTCAGGAAAAGCGTTTTCCAGCCCTGTAGAAATAATGCTGGTTTGAGGTTTAATTACAGCCTGGAACGAGCTGTCAATAGGCACCAATCAATAACTCAGTTCACAGAACTCCCCTGTAATTAATGCTGCATGATTACTGAGTGATCAGTAATAAAGTGGAACACCACCAAGAGAAGAAAGTGAAAGCCTTTCCCAGAATATCCTCCTCCCTACTAATTAGGACATTTTTAGGAGATATGTGGGTTCAAAATTCCCTCTGTGAGAAACGATGTGAATTAAACCCTGCTCTCAAATCCTGGATCAGCCCAAAGTCACATGGAACTGTTTATATTCCTTGATTGAAGGAATGCTAAAACACTTCTGGCAAAAATGCTTCCATTCCCTTTCACCATCCAGGCACTGCAGGCTCCTTTGAAAATCACTTTTTCTGCAATATTTAGAGGTATTCAACAATTGCCAAAGTCAGAGCAAACATAATTTTTTGGGAAGGAGAGAATGAGAACACATCAGAAAAAATCTGTTCTGAGAGTGAACATCTTCTCCAGTCCAGGTCTTGGTAAAATGTGGATGAAATTGGTATTAGAGTATGGGGAAAACAATGTTCTTGGGAATAAATATTGATGGGAATGCTGAGCGTGGCCAATCTCAGACAGCCCTGGCACAGGCAAACGGGATCTGTGTCCCAATCCCCTTCCAAAAGAACTCAAATCCAAGGTTTTGGTTTCACCAATTCACAAATGGAGACATCTGCAACAGCTGGGTTGGGACTCTGCTCCCCGAATTCAAGCCCAACACGGATTCAAACCCATCTCTGCCTTTTCAAGCTAAAAGGAAAGGACGTGACCACATCCGCAGGCCCAGGGAAAACGCAAGGAAAAAGTCAAGGATGTCACATCTGATCAGCCTGACACCGGCCTGGAAAGCACTGGTGGCTCCCCTGATTTGGATCTCTCTGCAGCTCCTTTCCTTGCCTCGTTAAATCCATAATTTTGGGTAACTTTAAGCTCTCAGCAACATCTGCAGTGAAATATTTAACTTGGGTTGGCTACTCGGTGTCACTGGAAGCCAAGGCTGGGTGAGTTTCCAGCTCTGGGATGACCTGGATTTTTCCAGCAAAGCAAGAGCACGTTTTGGAGGGGAACACACGGAGCTGATCCCTGATCCCTGAGCCCGTGGGCTCCTGAGAGCTGGGCAGAAATGGGAAACAGTTGTGGCTGAAAACACACCAGGAAAACCCAGCCCGGTGCTGAGTTGGGGCTGGGCAGCATTTGATTTTAATAAAGCCAGGCTGCATTTAAAAGCCTGGAGGATAAAAAAAGTGAAGGGCTGGATGTAAAAATTTAATGGAAATGCTAAAAAAAAAAAAAAAGGAGAAATGTGAAGGAAGGGCAGAACAGTCACGTCCGAGGTGCCTCTGCAGCAAGGCTCTGTCCCAAACCCTTCCCTCAGCTCTGCTGGAAAATGCCTTCAAACTGTGATAAATATGGAATCAAGGAATATCCTGAGCTGGGAGACACCCACAAGGATCACTGAGGTCCTTGGTGAGGATCTCAGTGTTTCCCAGAGCAGCTGTGGCTGCTCCATCCCTGGGATTGCCCAAGGGCAGGCTTGGAGCAGCCTGGGACAGGGGAGATGTCCCTGCCATGGCAGGGTTGGGAATGGTCACTGAGGTCCCTTCCAGCCCAAACCATTCCAGGATTCTGGGATTCTAAACCCAGCTCCTGGTTGTAACCACACAGCTCGCTGACACATTTAAATTTTATTCAATTTTGTTAAATTTTCTGAGGTCAAAAGAAGAAAAAGCAGGAAAAATAGGCGTTTTCCCATTCTCCTTCCATCCCAGATGGCAGCTTAGCAATCCCTGAGCTGTCAGAGGTGGGGACTAAATAAATAGCAAATGAAATGTACCCTGGGCAAAACCAGAGATGCTTAAGAAAACACAAAATGTGTTAAAATCACATTTTCATGCTGCCATCTGCAGCAGTTTCTTTTCAGCCTTACTCATAATTCCAATTACAATGGGAGCGAGGTGTAAATTATGAAATAATTTTTTAAAAAACAGGCTTTTCAGCTTTTTCCTTCCCTGAGCAGCTGGTTCCATGTGGGACAAAACGATGCTGGGATGGAGGCAGGGAAGATCATGAGAGACTGGGATGCTCGTTGCTCTAGCCCTGTGGGGGGTGGCTTTTATTTTATTTATATGGATTTATTTACTTGTAGGAATCTGAAAGAAACCTCCAATAAAGGGATTGATGGAGTCTGTTCAGCCCTAGACAGGAACAGAAGCCAAAAGAAGCCCAAATCCTGCTTTTAGCTTTGCAGAGGAAGACAAGTTGTTCCAAAGGGATGGGATTTAATAAACCTGGAGCCATTTCCCTCTGCTGCCTGCACTGATGGCAAAGGAGGATTTCAGGGCTGCCTGAGGAGCCCGGCTCCTCGTGGGAGCCTTGAAGATCCCAGCCACGAGGAGGTGAGGGCAGTGGGTATTTGCTGGGAGCCTCATCCTGCTTTTCCCAGCCCGGATTTGGCCCGTGGCAGACGGGATCACATGAGCTGTGCATCCCTGAGGATGCTGAGGAGGAAGCAGAGAATGCCACCCACTTGCAAGGTCACAGCTGCAAGATCCCTGCTCAGGCTGCTGCACTGATGGCTTACATATGAGAGGAACCCTTGGAAGGGGAATGAAAATATTCCAGGCTGGATATTCCAGGCAGGGCTTCACCAGAGGGGGAACGCTGCCCCGACACACAGCCGGGGGCAGTGGGGCTGCTCTCGGGGGGAGATGCTCCCCTGGAATCATGCTGCCCAGGGCTTGGGGCTTTCCAGCTCCAGGGAATCTGCAGCAGAGCATGGAGTGCAGCTGCCTGTCCGTGAGGAAGTTCCTGCTCTCCACAGTGACTCATCCCACAAAACCCAAGGGCACCCACACCAGCCACGGGTTACTCATTCTTCACCCACAAACTGGGTTTGTCAACAGAGGGGAAGAGCAAAAATCCATCATTGCCTCATGCTGGGATTCCAACAGCCTCGTCCAGCAGCGTGGATAAGGAGCCAGGTGCCAGAGGGACACTGGGACAGAGACTGGGCATGAGACACCAGTGCCAGGCACTGCCTGGTGCTGCTGGGGGAGCTCTGGGAAGGGACTGAGAAGAAGGAGCAGAGATCTGAATGCTCCCAGGCTGCTGAGCTGGGAAAAGATGCAGGGAGCTGGGAAAAGATGTAAAGAACTGGGGAGAAAAAAATGAGGAGTTGGGAAAAATGCAGAGAGCCAGGAAAGATGTAGGGAGCTGGGAAAAGATGCAGAAAACTGGGGGGGAAAAATGCAGAGAGGTGGAAAAATGCAAAGAACCAGGAAAGATGCAGGGAGCTGGGAAAAGATGTAAAGAACTGGGAGGGAAAAAAATGCAGGGAGGTGGGGAAAATGCAGGGAGCCAGGAAAAGATGCAGAGAGCTGGGAAAATATGTGGGGATCTGGGAAAAGATGCAGGGAGCTGGGTAAAGATGCAGAGAGCTGAGAAAAGATGCAAAGAACTGGGAGGAAAAAAATGCAGGGAGTTGAGAAAAGATGTAAAGAACTGTGGGGAAAAAAATCCAGGGAGACAGGAAAAGATGCAGGGAGCTGGGAAAATATGTGGGGATCTGGGAAAAGATGCAGGGAGCTGGGTAAAGATGCAGAGAGCTGAGAAAAGATGCAAAGAACTGGGAGGAAAAAAATGCAGGGAGTTGAGAAAAGATGCAGAGAGCTGGGGAAATATGTGGGGATTTGGGAAAAGATGCAGGGAGCCGGGTAAAGATGCAGAAATCTTGCTGTTCCAGTTTTCCTGCCCCATCCCCTCAGTGCTCAGAGCTTTGGCAGTGTGTGCACGGGCAGTGCCAGGTCAGGACGTGGATCAGGAGCAGGCAGAGGCACCTGGGGAGGTGAGAGTGGCTCTGCCCAGGTGTCCTGGATGGATTCTGCAGGGGGAATGTGCTCAGCAGCCCTGGCAGGCCCTGTTGGGTGGGCATCTCCACCCTGGACCCTCAGGCCAGGACTTGCTACGGAGAGTTCCTGTCTGTCTTTGGAGCTTAATTCCTCCTGACAGCGAGAAGGAGCCCTGCAAACCAAACTGTTCAGAGGCAGTGCCCAAGGCAGGGCTGGGAGCAGCGATCCCAGAGCCCAGAACTGCCTGCTGGAGCACACAAGGCATCCATGTCCCCCTCGGGCCTGGGAAGGAGGTGAGCCAGCACGAGGGGAGGGAAACTGCAGCAAATTCCAGCTCTGGCCAGGGTTGAGCAGCGGGAGCCCACGGAGGTATCTCCCAGCCCTCTGCTGTGGTCACAGCTGCTCCTTTCTGGCGTCTCGTGGTGGCAGTGCTGCTGTCACTGTGCTGGGCCACATCGGGCACTGGCACAGGAATGCCAGTGGTGGCAGCCCAAGGGGCACAGGGGACTGGCAGGGGTCCAGTGAGAGCCTTTGGAGCCCGCCCAGAGGCGTCTCCTGGTCCTGAAGACCCTCCTGTCCTAGACAAGGAATGGTCTGGGAGTGCTGACGAGGGAATTGTGACACCTGGCACTTCTCCATGGGCTTTGCCAGCTCAGGATGGCAGGAGAGGGACAAGCAGAGCAGCAGAGTGACACAGAGACAGGAGCAGAGCCACCTGAGCCCACCCAGCCATCATCTGCACCCCGCTCAGCTCTGGGGCACGGTGAACCCCTGGTGTGGGACACATCTCACCCCTCCTGACCCACCCCAGTCCCAGAAACCCCTCCACGTCCCCAAGCACAATATTTTGCAATAAAAGCACTGCCTGTATTTGCAATAAAAGTGCAGGTTATTGGCTGTCACCCGCTGGGGGATTGCACTCAGAAACTGCTGTGAGGGGGGAGAAGCACCAGGAGAAGCAGCAGAAGCACAAGAACATCCCTGGAACAACTTCCAGCCAGGACATCTCCACCACAGTGTGGCCAAGGGCAGCGCTGGGAAGCCACACAAGGACTCTTATCACAGCAGTGGCTGCGTGTGGAGTATTTCATTTGGCACCCTTTGGAGCTCTCATAATCTTTTCCTTTATGATTAATATTAAACAAGTCATATTCCTTATGGAATTTCCTAACCCTGTCTGTTTATATTTTTCTCTACATCAGAGTTAATATTTTAAGATTGCCTCTCTCTTTTTTTTTTCTCTTTTATTTCATGTTCATCTGTTTTTCCTCATTTTATAAATCAGGTTTCTTGTTTAGTAGTCATGACAACATCTGCCTGCGGTGGTTACACCACAGCCTGGGGCTTTTTATTTTCTTTTTTCCCCCCAAGCTGCCTAAGAATTAAAAAAAAAAATAAATCCTTTAAATAAATAAAAGCATAAAATGAAAGGGGCAAGTTGGGAAGCGCCTCCTCCTCCTCCTTTCCCTCCAATGACCCACTTCAACAAGACTTCCCAGCATGGTGGGTGAGGACTCATTTGGCTTTAATCCTGCAAAGTCTTATCCACTTAGTTCACTTCAATGGGAATACTCGGAGCACATCAAGTCAGGCACATATGAAAGTCTTTAAAACCTTGAGGTCTGGGCCTGAGAGGCACAAAAGCGAAAAGCTGGAGTTGCATTTTCCTTCTGGGCGTTGAGCTCTGCACAACAGCACAAGGGTTGGGGTGGGATGGGCTGGGATGGGGATGTGCTGCTCCCCAGGGGAGGATGGGGTCACTTCCAGGAGATGCTGGAGTTCAACATCATCTTCTCAACCTGGACCACCACGAATCAGGCCACCAGAGCCACCCCGTGGCTTTGGCACCTCCCTTGCTCTGGGTTCCCAAAACACCCCAGTGGCTCCTGGAGGCAGCAGGACCCACCTTCACCCCCTGCTTTCAATGAAACCCTGTCAGGACAACCTGGAGATCAGGCACAGGAATCCCAAAGCAAAGTAGCATCACATCACCAAATGCCTTCCTAGGATTTAGGGAATATTAAAGAATGGGGATTTTTTTTTCCCTTAAATTCAGTGTTTCAGGATGCTGGGAACCAGTAGCTTAGAGGGAATTCAGGAGTGATTTCTTCCAGAAGCACAGCAAATGGCCACGGGGTTATGGATCTGTGCTTGCCCATGGAGAGACCCCACTAAAATTCCAAGGGGTGTTTCACCAGGGAACCAGGAAATGGCCAGGAACACTGAGAGCAGCCCTGAATCCAGAGGAGGAAGGGAAAAGGGCCGGAACTGAACAAAGGCAGATGAACCTTGCATGCAGCAGAACCTCTGGGAGCCCTGGGACACGGTGTCCAGATGTTCCGAGGTCGCTGTAACCCGATCCGAGAAGGAAGAGGATGTGTTCCCTGCAAGTCCTGCAGCTCCCCCCGGTGCTTTCACTCACTGCAGCCTCGCCGGGGCTGCCTGTGCTGACCACAGGTGGGGCTTCACACTGACCAGGAACGGGGAGCTGGGGGCAAAAGACTCCAATCCTTTCAGCTTTGGCTGCCAAGGAACAGATTTCCATGGAAAATCTCCTTTCCCTGCTTTCAGGGGCCAGAGGAAATCCCTCCAGCAGGGATTCTGCAGCACCAAGGACCCCCTGACTGATGGCCACCAGCACCTGAGACTGCCCAGCCAGGACCTTCCAGCTGATCCCTTCCTGCCTGGCTGGTGGAGAACGGGAATTGGGAAAGAACACAACATTTTGAAGCTCCTATTTTCATCTGTGGTCACATTTTTTTCCAAATAACCCAGGAAAATGATCTCTCTCCATCTTCAGGACCCCAGTGTCCCTGCAATGCTGGCCCTGCAGCACCATCCCTCCCTCTGCCCCTGGAATCTGGGGTGGAGCTGCTTTGGGTGCTCTGGGTTTCAGGGTGCCCCCTGACCCTGTTCCCTTGGCTCTGAGGTTTCTGGCTGCAGGGATGATCCATGTTGGATGAGGAGAACTGGCAGATTTGCTCCAGAGGGATTTGTGTGGGGATTACAACTGCTTTTGAAGGGCTGGCTATGGAATAAATGACATTAATGATGCCATAAACACAATCCCTGTCTCTCCCACTCGCCACTCCTGCCACTCCCAACCCCATCCAAACAATCAATGCAATCTCATTTGTTTTTCCAGAAGAAATTTTGAAATTTCTGTTGACTGAGGCATCCTGAGTTTTTTACTGCTCCTGGATTTTGGCATCTCAGAGGAGCTGGCAGCTTCTCTGAGGGTGACACTGATGTCACCACTGGTCCAGTGGGAGGGTTCCCTGCCCAAAATGAGCTTTAAGGTCCTTTCCAACCCAAACCATTCCAGGATTCTACTGAACACCTGTCCCTTTCTGCTTGTTTGCTCACAAAGTGCGGGGAATCCATCCATGAGCCATCCCAACCACACCACACTGGCCAAAATTTGGGACAAAACATTCCCAAACTGCTCTTCTGGTGCATTTTCCTCCCAGACTTCCTCAGCCTTTCCAAAACTGGCCTGATCTGGAATTTCTCCCTGCTTCCAAGTTTTCCTGACTGCAGCAGGGTGTAGATTTAACGTGCCACTTCTGTCCCTGAACAGCTCCAGGCGTGGACACCAAGCCCAGACCAAACCTCGTGGTTCCTGCAGAGCTTAACCCGGCCCCAGAGGGAGTTTCACGTGTGGAAAAAGCTCCTCAGGAACGTGGACAAAGCAGCAGCGTGCTCCTGGCAGAGATGGAATTCAAATCCAAGAGGAAGGCAGGAGAGGTGAGACCTCGTGCTGCAAACGCCTGCCTGGATCGAGGTTTTTTTGGGGCTCAGCTCAGGGTTTAGAGCAGCAGCAGAAATCCAGGATGCTCTGCACATAAATCACGGAATCTTTTCCATGGATCAGTCAAAACCATGGAATGGTTTGGGTTGGAAGGAGCTTCAAAAATCACTTCCAGCTCCTTTCCATGGGCAGGGACACCTTCCACCAGCCCAGGCTGCTCCCAGCCCTGTCCAACCTGGCCTTGGACACTCCCAGGGATGGGAGGCCACAACCCTTGGGAAACGTTCCCAACAAAAGGGAAAGTGAGATTGGGGTTTGCAAACAATTCTCCAGGGAAGGATCACCCCTGCCCACAGCCCAGCACCTCCATCCCACACCCAGGGCAGCACCAAACAAACCCCAGCTGCTCCTGGAGGATCCTGCACTCATCTCTGAGTCACAGCTCCAAAATCCCAGTTTTTACAGGAAGATGAAAGCCGTGAGTGACACAGGTTTCCTGCCATTCCTGGCTGCTGCATCAGCGTGGAGATAACAGCCCTGCTGGAGCTGGGGAAGGGGATGGTGCAGCTGTGTAAACTGCGTGTGGGCTGAAGCATCCCCGGCCTGCAGCCTCATCCCAACGCTTCCAAAGCAAAATAAAACCTCTCTGGGGGCAGCGGCGTTTCACAGGAACATCAAACCCACAACAAGCCAAGGAGTTCTCCTCATCAAAGCAGGAAAGGGAGAATCCATGTTCACCTCCATCCCCGAGCAGCCCAGGCACCCAGAGCCATCCCTCTGAAATGATGTGGGGTTTGTTTAATTGGCTTTAATTAAAGCTGTCCAGCCACTGTGTGAGGGGGCCTGGGGAGAGTGACACCTCTGCCTGTGCATGGTTTCACATAAGAGCACACACTCATTTCACTTGGCAGGACAGAACTGATTGGAATATGCATATTATTTTTAAAAAACCCTAAGCTGACCCTGTGGGAGGACAGGGCACAGGGAAGCTGAGGCTGCTCCATCCCTAGAAGTGTCCAAGAGCAGGTTTGGAGACCCTGGGATAGAGGAAGGTGTTGGGGTTGGAATTGGATGGGCCTTAAAGTCCCTTCCAACCCAAATCACTGCAGGAAAACCATGCCAGGAACCCACAGAAAGAGCATAATCAAAACTCTGACAAATCAAAGCTCTGACAGCCAGTGATCCCAGAGGGAAGCTGGAGGAGCAGGGATGGGGAGAAGCCTCCTTTCAGCCAGGAAAGTCACTTTACCAGCAGCAAAATCCTCCCCTCGCTCCAAGAGCACCACAGCAAAGGCATCATCCCACTCCAGCCCCTTCCACGCCTGGAATGGGCACATTCTGACTTCACACGTCCATCGCTGACACCAATAAATGATTTTCTTCATAATAAATGTATTAAAAATCCTCTTTAAAAGAAGTTTCT
This sequence comes from Passer montanus, assembly GCF_014805655.1. Classification (NCBI taxonomy): domain Eukaryota; kingdom Metazoa; phylum Chordata; class Aves; order Passeriformes; family Passeridae; genus Passer; species Passer montanus. The sequence continues at coordinate 1,634,176 of NW_024373256.1, forward strand.
CATCTGCCATCTGTTTCCAGTTAGGCTATTCTGATTTCATCTTCTTTTTATTTTTTTTTTAATGGAATAGAAAACATTATTTAAAGGCCCTGTCATCTTGCTGGTGGGAGGAGAGATCCCAAATCCCAAATCCCAAATCCCACCACTGTCCCCCTGGCGAACAGCAAAGGCTTGGTGGGAGCCAAGAGCTGGGAAAGTGCAAGGGGACCAGTTCAGATAAGGACTAAGGGACAGAAAATGGGATTAAACTCAGAAGACCTTCACCACCTCTTCAAACCACTGCACTGAAACTGGAGAAATTCACAGATATTTAAAGATATTTGACACATTTGAGTGGGAGAGTGCTTTGGCTTAGGCTGTGATGGTTTCACTCAGCTTTAGCAGCTACACCTAAACATAAATAAATAATTATCCCAGGAAATACGGTGCCAGAACATGGTGCAGATCATGTCATGGACACCAGGAACAACTCTGGTTTGCAGCTGCTCTGGCTCTCATCAGACAGAAATGTTTTATGCCCTCACTCACATGTGCAACACATCCTTTATCTCCCAGCCCGGAGCTGAATCCCGAATCCCGTCTGGGAGATGCAGATGTTGGAAGCTCCAGCTCGGCTCCTTGCACTGACAGCATCCCCAGCATCCATTCCCCATCCTGCCCGAGCACCCGGCAACTCTGCTGCACGACAGAAGCTTCTGGAGCACGGAGGAACTCTGAAAAGCAGGTGCAGAATCCAAACAGGGAGAAAACCCAAGCACCCCGAGCTGCCCCAGAGGCCAGGAGGTGAAGCCCCACATCATTCCACGAGCTCTGGAAGCTGCTCCTGGAGGGGGAAGAGCCAACAGGGAGCAGCACAGAGAGAGGCACCTGAGAGCCCCTGTTCAGGTGGTCAAAACGCCAGGACTGGGTGAGTTTCTACCCCATTTCAGCAAATCCAGCTGGTGATTTTGGAGTCAGTGCTCAGCAATATTCCCAAGGACACCGTGGCCCACCCGGGTTCTCTGGCACAGAGGTGGCACCAAACTGTGCCACTGGCACCGGGCACAGCTCACACACGTGGCAGCTTCCAGAACTCTGCTGGAACTCATCCCTGCCGTGCTCCTGCATGGCCAAAGCCACTGCAGCTCCTGCTGGCCCCAGCGAGGAGTGAAAACCAGCCCCGACCTTCCTGCTGCATTTTTGCAGCCGTGGAGGGCTCCTGTGCAAGTCTGATTCCATGGCTGGGCACCCAATCTCCCTCTCAGGCTCAACAGCAGAGCCAGGAGCAGGGACAGCACGAGCAGAGCCACTGCAAGCCCTGCTCCAAGGCAAACCAGCCCCTCGTGAGCCCACCAGCAGCACGGACACGGGAACCCAGGGCTGCAGAGCCACCTCTGATTCCCAACTCCCAGAGCCCACACCCAGGGCTGGGGGATGCCCCCCGAGCCCCCGTGGTGCCAGCAGGATGAGGGATGGCGAAGCAGCCCAGCTCCAGGCTGCTGGAGTCACTGCTGCTCCCCTCTCCAATTAATCAAGTTCCCATACTGATTAACAGCGTGATTCATGGCTCTCGTTAGGAGCATTCTGGAACAAACAAGGCTGTATTTCAAGGCCGCTGGCTTAATGGTTAAAATAAATACCTTCCAAATTTCTATTTTCAAGTAGCTGAACCTTTTCCACCTTTACAACTAATTCAGACTTCCTTCAAATTATTTTTCTAAGTAATATAACAATTTGTTTTTCATTAGAGCTTGTCAAAGCCGGACTTGGGTTTATTTTGAGAGAAACCAGCGCTCTCCAGAAACTGTTTAGTACAATCTGAATGACGCCCAAAGGGGTTATTGCAGCCACAATCAAAATAGAGTTTACAGCACTGGCTTGGGGTGACACTTTATTTAATGATTTCAAAAAAAAAAAAAAAAGGAGAAAAAACCCCCAGCGCCCTGAATCAGGAGCTAATTAAATGCACTCCTAAGGCTCCCAGTGAGTGTTTCTCAGTCCCTCTGACTACTGCAGAATGCAAGGACTTAACTTGTTGCTAACTAATCCCAGAGCCCATTATGGGAGCAGTGTTATTTACTGGTTTGGGGTGGTATGTGCTGCTATTCCCCTGTCTGGCACAGCAGATCCTATCGAGCTGGATGTGAAATCAAATATCAGAGTGATTAAATCGTTTGGGTTCTGCCTGCTTAACTCACAACGTTTCTTGTTGGGGGGTGTAGAGCTCAAGATTTAATTTAAGGGGGCTTAAATGTAACAGAAAATCTGCCCTGTAAGTGCTTTGATTTCACATTCCTTCTGTTTTGCTGCGGGTAAAGCTGAGCTGGAGCAGTGCCAGGGGCAGGGAGGGGGTCTGGGGGTCCAGGAGGGCTCCAGGGGCAGGGACACCCCAGCCACCCTCACCTGGACCAGGATGGGTGCACGGGGCTGGCATCAGCCCCCAGAATCCCAGCCCGAGCTCCAACATTCCCAAAGAACCTGGGAATCTCTGCCTGCACCTTCCATCTCACACCCCACGAGATTTAACAATCAAAAGCGGATTTTTGAACAACTGAACTGCAAAACTCTTTTCCACAGGCCCCTTCCTCCAGCCCTGTTCTGTTCATTTTCCTCGGATCTTCTGTTTGCTGTTTCTTTCTAACCCACAACAAAACCAACAAGATTTGGACTTTGGGGAAAGCTGAATTTCCTCTGTTCTGGCAGGGGAGCCAGCCCAGGCCAGGCAGTGACACCCACCCAGAGCTGCTGGGGGCCCACACTCCCCAGCATCCTTAGGGATTTATAAAAAAACAGGAAAGGGATTTTTTACAGGGACACGAAGCTACAGAACAAGGGGGAATGGATTTAAACTGAAAGAAAAGAGATTTACATCGGCTATCAGGAAGGAATTAATCCCTGGCAGGGTGGGCAGCCCTGGCACAGGTGCCCAGAGCAGCTGGGGCTGCCCCTGGATCCCTGGCAGTGCCCAGGCCAGGCTGGACAGGGCTTGGAGCAGCCTGGGACAGTGGAAGGTGTCCCTGCCATGGCAGGGGTGGCACTGGATGGGTTTTAAGGTATTTTCCAGCCCAAACCATTCTGGATTGTGTGAACTGCAGAATAATTCCTGAATTTTCTGGCTGCTCCATCCTCCAGCTTTATTCTCACACACATTGCCACCACCACTCTGCATCACACAGAAAACCAGGACAACACCTCCTCGAGCAGTGCCCGTGCCCGGGGGTGCCCAATTAAAGCCCTAACGAGGGCCTGATCCTCCTGCCACGAGCCTGGCACTGGTGTAACCCCGCTAATCCTGCTGGAGACACCCCTGATTTACACCAGCCTCGCCACGAGAACAAACCCAGCTCGGTCTGACAAGTGAAAACAAACACTGGATTCAGACACTTTCTGCAGGGAGGGGGGGCTGCTTAATTTTTGTTCCCTCTCTCCAGGCTGCTGCTGTGACCTCTGCTACCTCCTAAGTCAGCAACACAATCTCTTGCAGCTGTGGCACTGCAGCAGCCTGATTTAATTTGTGTGTGTGTGGCTGCAGGGGCAGCTCATCCCTCCAGCATCTCGTGGTGTGGCAGAGGCAGCGCTGGGACAACGGGGGGCTCGGTCCTCCCCTCCCAAAAAAAAGAGGGGGGAAACCTCCACTTGGCCTCCCCTGCCTTCCTGGAGAGATGGGAACAAAATCAACCAGAGGGAAACGTCCTTTTCCATCAAAATTTTTAAGAGGTTGGGGTTTGGCCAAGCCAAGGAAGAAGAAGGAAAAAAAAAGCCAGAAAATATCTGTTCAACAACTGTTTTCTGCCTGAAAAGAAAAAAAAAAGAGGAGTGAAAGGACTTTGCTCCTGCTATCCTGCACATGCCCAGCTCCCAGGGGCTGCCTGTCCCTGGTGCAGTGCCCAGCTGGGCAAGGGTGCTGCTGGCAGCTTGTTTTCCTGTTTTCCAGAACAGAGCTGGAGGTTCCTGCCACATCCCCCCTCTCCCAGCAGGTCCCTCTGTCCCTCTCCAGCTCCCGGAGTCCCCAGTGCTCCTTGGCTGGATCCTGGGAGGTTCCTCTGGGGTTCCTCTGCAGGGCTCTGAACCTCGCGGGGGCTTCGGCTCTGGGGGCTTCACCTCTGCCTTCTGCAGGGCTGGAGCTGGGCCTGGCTGCTGGCACTGCCACCCTCTGCTGCTGGCACTGCCACGCCTGTGCTCCTGGCATTGTCACCCCTGTGCTCCTGGCATTGTCACCCTCTGCTGCTGGCACTGCCACGCCTGTGCTCCTGGCATTGTCACCCCTGTGCTCCTGGCATTGTCACTCCTTTGCTTCTGGAATTGCCATCTTTGTGCTCATGGCATTGTCACCCCTGTGCCCCTGGCACTGTCACCCCTCTGCCCCTAGCACTGCCACCCCTGTGCTCTGGAATTGTCACCTCTGTGCTCCAGGCATTATCACCCCTCTGATCCTGGCATTGTCACCCCTGTGCCCCTGGCACTGCCATCCCTGTGCTCCTGGCACTGTCACCCCTCTGATCCTGGCATTGTCACCCCTGTGCCCCTGGCACTGCCATCCCTGTGCTCCTGGCACTGTCACCCCTCTGATCCTGGCATTGTCACCCCTGTGCCCCTGGCACTGCCATCCCTGTGCTCCTGGCACTGTCACCCCTCTGATCCTGGCATTGTCACCCCTGTGCCCCTGGCACTGCCATCCCTGTGCTCCTGGCACTGTCACCCCTCTGATCCTGGCATTGTCACCCCTGTGCCCCTGGCACTGCCATCCCTGTGCTCCTGGCACTGTCACCCCTCTGATCCTGGCATTGTCACCACTGTGCCCCTGGCACTGCCATCCCTGTGCTCCTGGCACTGTCACCCCTCTGATCCTGGCATTGTCACCACTGTGCCCCTGGCACTGTCACCCCTCTGCCCCTGGCACTGCCACCCCTGTGCCCCTGGCCCTGAAGGCCATCCCGGCCCTGGCACTGTCAGCCCTCTGCCCCTGGCACTGCCACCCCTGTGCTCTGGAATTGTCACCTCTGTGCTCCTGGCATTATCACCCCTCTGATCCTGGCATTGTCACCCCTCTGCCCCTGGCAGTGCCACCCCTGTGTCCCTGGCCCTGAAGGCCATCCCGGGGGTGCTCAGAGGGAGCAGGGAGAGCCTTCAACCACCACTGAGGATCTGGAGATGTTGCCCAGCCCAGCGCAGCTCCTGCAGGCGTTCTGTCCTGTGTGGGACACGGACTGAGCTCATCCAGGGCCTTCTGCTGCCACCAGGATGCCCCGTGCTGGAGGACACGCCAGGAGCTTCCAGGGGCCAGGGCAAGGAGCCACAATTCACAGATCCATCCACATCCGAAGGGACTGAAAAGCTTGAAGCTCTCCCCACGTCCTCAACTCCCCACGTTGTGCCTTTATGGCTCTGACTGGGAATCAAAGCAGTGCCCCTGCCTGTCCAGCAGCACCGACTGTGGACTTTCCATGCCATTTATTCATTTATGGATTTCACCTTTCTGATCCTGAAGCTCCTTCCCACCCGGCACTGCCAAATCCACGCTGGCCCCTTCCCTGCCTCGCTCCAACCCAGCCCTACTGCCAGCTCTGAGGGGCAAGGTGGCTTTTTCCTGCCTCTTTTTTTGGCTTCCCTCTCGCTTCCCCTCATCAACTCGTTTGCCAAGCAGTGTGATTTTACTGCCTGGCTTCCAGGGAGCCAAGAAATACGTTTGGTGTGAGCTGGGAGTTGGACAGCGTGAAAAACACACAGATCCAGGGGTTGAGGAGGCAGATCCAGGGGTTGAAGAGGCAGATCCAGGTTTTGAAGCAGCAGATCTAGAATTTCAAGAGGCAGATCCAGAGTTTTGAAGAGGTAGATCCAGAGTTTTGAAGGGGAAGATCCAAGGTTTTGAGGAGGCAGATCCAGGGTTTGAGGAGGCAGATCCAAGGTTTTGAAGCAGCAGATCTAGAATTTCAAGAGGCAGATCCAGAGTTTTGAAGGGGAAGATCCAAGGTTTTGAGGAGGCAGATCCAGGGTTTGAGGAGGGAGATCCAGGGTTTGAGGAGGCAGCTCCAGGGAGCAATGAAATCCCCACCAAGCTGAAGGATTTGCCTTCCCCAGCAGCACTTCCAACCTCCCACACCCCACAAACTCCTTGGGGAATGGGCAGACTCTGCCCTGGTGCTTCTACAAACCAAGAATAAGAGTCCTGACCTCACCTGGGGTCTCCAAGACCCTCCAAAATGTCTTTTGCTCCCCTCCAGGTACTGACAGCCGTGTTTTTAATTTGATTTCTCCTGAATGTTGGGGTGTTTCAGATCCAGGTGTGCATTTCTCAGGCCCACACTCCACCTCTGCTACAAACCCATCCAATCACAGAATTGATAAGGTTGGAAAAGCTCTTCAGCATCATCAAATCCAACCATCAACCACCACATTCACCACTAAACCACGTCCTGAAGTGTCACATCCACCGTTTTCTGAACACTTCCAGATAATTTATTCCTGGCATGCGCAACTGGCAGCAGTGCCCAGGAGGTCCGTGGAGATGGTGGGGTTTGACCTGAGCTCACAAGGAGAACGTGGCAAAGCCCCCAGAGCTGAGGGGCAGGAAAGCACAGCAGGAGGGACCATTCCTGGCCAGGAGCAGCAGCACCGAGCCCTCCATGGATCTGCTGGGAATGGGCTCATCCCAAGGGTCCCTGTGGCCCTCCAGGGGGAACTGAGGAGCTGGCAGCACTGTGGTGTCCACCAAAGCCACCCTAAATCCCTAAATCCCACCCCAAATCCCATCCAACACCAACCCCAACAGGAACCTCCTGCGCACGGCCAGGATGGGAACAAGGTGGAGCCTCCAGCTCCCCTGGGATAACTCCAGGCTGGAATCCCAACACCACAGGAATCCCCTGGTGGACACACATCCATGCTCAGGCTGCTGAGCATCTCCTCTCTGATGTTTCCACCCTCTCTAAGCTTTTTTCCTTACAAACGTGAAGCAGGCAAGAAGAATAAGTTCACACTTGGAAAAAAACCCCACTTTCCTCTTTTAAAGCCCAACTTTTTTTGGGTTCCTGACAAAGCAATATTCTCCAGGCCAGTTGGAATCTGGAAAAATACACTCACTCAAGCTCGCCACCATGACTCCAATAACAATTATAAAATGTCCAATAAAACTTGTCTGTAATGTCAATTCAAATCTTGAAAAGCAGAATTAAGTGGTATATCAACATTAAACTTTATTGCTTCCTTTGCAGAGCACAAGGATTGTCAATAAAAGTCATTCTGAATGAAGAAAAGGGCAGTAAATATTAAATAAACAGGTTTTTGTTGAAATGCTATAAATGCACCAGAGCTGCCTCTTACACTGGGACCTTTCTGCCTGCTCAGACTCCCCTCGTGATCGAAATAAGTCAGTAATTGCCAGCTATCAATAAAGGGCCAATTAAAGGGGCTTGATGCCTGCACTGACTGGCTGTCATTAGGACATTTATGGGGTGGGCTCAGCCCTGGCTGAGGTGCCCCAGCCCCCCCGGGGCCCTGCTCCTCGTTAGGGAGCTCCTGGGGGAGCCGGGAAGGAGCCGGAGGTTCCTGGCTGGGACTGACAGGGATGGAGCAGCCCCGAGGGGAGAAGGGGATGAGAGGGGAGAATTGGGCATGGAATGGATTGGGCTGGGAGGGACCATAAATCATCTCATTCCAGCCCTCCTGGGGTCACCTTCCACTGTCCCAGCCAGGCCTTGGGCACTGCCAGGGGTCCAGGGGCAGCCACAGCTGCTCTGGGCACCTGTGCCAGGGCCTGCCCACCCTGCCAGGGAGGAATTTATCCCTGATCTCTAATCTAACCCTGCCCTCCTTCATCTTAACCGTAAGAGAAGGTAGGTTTTGCTTTGTCCGTGGAGTTTTCTTAGGGATGGGCTGAATAAAATCCTCCAAGAACCTCAGGGGTGTCACAAACACAGCTGGCACCTCTGGAGTGACACCCCGGGAGCTCCCTGGGTCACACCTCTCCCTCCACCTGCCCAAATGCATCCCAACCCAACCAAAGCTGCCCCAAAAAGTAAAAGCTGATGTTCAGTGGCAGCCAGACACAACAGGAAGCGTTTGGGAAGCAGAAGGAACCGGGAGGGCACAAACCCGCCGGGGTTTCTGTCAGACCTTTAAAACCTGATCAGCATTTTTGTGGTTTACCAGGGGCCTTTATGAGCTGTTCTCCAGCTTAATCATCACATGAACTCACAGGAAGCAGTAACAGCTCCCGAGTATGAATTTCATGATGCTGAACAAAGACAGGGCAGCAAGGGCTGGGGATGGAGCTTCGAGAGCTCTCTGAGCTCTGCCAGGACAGCCAGGAGAGGAATCAGATGGGCTCTAGGGAAGTGTTTGTGCAGCAGCTTCTGTCCTCTGAGTTTTGCAGAAATACAAAAAAACCCACCCAAAAAGTCAACTGGAACGTGAGTCCATTAAAATTTCAAGGAATTAGTTTGATTTTAAACCTCAGCACAGGCAATCCGGTATTTGTGAAGAACAGCTCAACCCTTTCCAGAGATAAAGAACAATCCTCAAATGATAAATACAGAAAGAAGAATCCCTTCAGAGATGGACAGATGTCTGTAAAAATTAACTTTTGGGGGAATCACAAGGATTCCCCACAGAGCCTTTGCACTGATCCTGGGCTGCCATTCCTCTGCCACACAGAACCCAAACCTCCAGCAGTGGGAAACACCCAGGAATTCCTGGCTGGGAATCACCCTCACTCCCTGGAGCCTGAAATTCCACCCTGCCCCCTGAAGCAGCTCCTGCTGGGAGGAGCGGGGAGCCCGGGAGAGTAGGGGACCCTCAGGATGCCTTGAGAAGGCTGAGCTAGAGCAGAGGCTGGGCTGAGCTAAAGAACAAAGTGGGGATTTATTAAAAGGATCTCCTCAATGGATCCACCTTGGGCAGCACAAGAGCCCAGCCAGGGCTGCACCCCAGGTGATCCCAAAATAGTCACAAAAATGCACAACTGGTCATGGGGCCTCTTACTTTTATAAGTTCTGCTCCATTTGCAGATTGGAGCTAATTGTCCAACTCCAGCTTTAGCCCATGCAGTCCCATCCTGCATGTTTTTCTCTTCAGCCCATGTTGTTCGTGCTCTTGGGCTGAGATTTGGATCATTTGTCCTTGGTCCCCAGCTGGAGCAGGAATTGTTTTGTCTCCCTGCTCTGTGCAGAGAGCTCACCATCCCATAATATGAAGCTCAGAACTACACACAGCAGCACAGAACCTGAAAAATGTAAAATCCAAAACCTGAGGCACCATAACATGAACCTCAGAATTAAACATGAAAGCAGCACAGAACCTGAAAAATATAAAAGCCAAAACCTGAGGCACCATAACATGAACCTCAGAACTGCAGCCTACAGCAGATGGGAATTTGAAAATATAAAAGCCAAAACCTGAGGCACCATAAGACAAATCTCAGAACTACACACAAAAGCAGCACGGAATTTGAAAAATATAAAAGCCAAAACCTGAGGCCTGGAGGATGCGAAGCAGGAGCAGCTCACCTGGAAGAGGATCTGCAGGAGGCCGTGCAGGATGCCCATCCTCCTGCCCAGCAGCAGGAAGAAGGGCACCACCAGCTCGATGAAGTGGTTGACCAAGGTCTCGAGGCGGTGGAACCACCAGGGCGAGCGGTGCATGAAGTACGAGATGGGGTTGGGCACGGGCTGTGTCTGCAGGGGCAGAGGAAAAAAGGAATTAATCCCCTCCAAAGCTTGCTGTGAAGGGCTGCTACAAAGTTCTGGCCTTATTCCTTGTTTCTATCCCCAGGTTTGCCATCCTGCACCTCTGGGGACTTGTTTCTTTGCAGACAAAATGACTTCATTCCACACGTCTTTAAACAAATTCATCTCTTAAAAACCAAGAGTTTTGATTTTCCCTTTTGTCGTCATAACCAAGCCCCATCTTAAATTAACCCCACTATTATTGAACACTGAAATCTTAGATCGGCACTGAGGGATGTTAAACTGAGTGAGGATCCTCAGAGCAACGGAGCAGATCCAGAAACTGAGCCTAAGATTTGCTCGGGGTCAGGCCTTGGGTCAAACAGAGCCAGGAATGGAAACCAGATTTCAAAACCTTGGAGATCTGCTTTCAAAATGTTTAAAATTCAAATAAATGTGCTGGTAGAGCTGCTTTCCAAGATGGTAATTTGGGAGAGGAAAGTGTAATTCCTCTAAACATGCTCTGCTGGTTAAGGTATTTACATACTGGCCTTGGGACAATATTATTCTTTTGTCAGCCTGAAATTTTTTGACACTGGGAGATTTTTCCGTGCAGGACAAGAAAATGGCAAATTTTTCAGAGGGAACAACCCCAAATTCTGATATGATAATAAGTGCCACCCTAAGAAATCCCACAACTGGAGCAAAAAATAAATGTGAATTTATCTTAACATATCTGACAAGCTCAAATTCCCTGGTATTGTTTTAAAACTTCAACGACAACAACAACAAAAAAGAGAGATGTCGAAAACACAAATGCTAATTAAAGGAGACACAACACATCTTTAAATTATTTGTAGTTAAACCCAAAATACAAACAAAACAGGGCAAATCCTGCAGGATGCACGGCAGCCAAGCACGCTCCCGCTGCCAAATCCCACAACTATTGTAATTCCTTATTAGCAAAGCTGGGATTAATAAAGCTTGGCCTGGGCGGGAGGCTGCGGTGGCCCCTCAGGACAGGAGACCGCATCCTTCCTGGCCGGATGGAGCCGGGCCGGGGTCAGGGAGCTCTGCCAAGGCCACTCGGCCAGGCTGGGGGGTCAGGGCAGCCCCAGGTGTCCCCGGGCTCCTTCCCCTCCTCCAGGACCTGCTTCCAGTTAATCCCGTGTTGGGCTGCTCCCAGCGAGGCTCACTGAGGGATTGTTCTGATCCCAGATTGCTGAGAAATGCTTTTATCCTTCCAAACAGACAGGTTGTTCCATGGCTACTTTAAATAATAATAATAATAATAATAATAATATAAATGTTATTATTGTTATTCTTATTGTTATTATAATTATGAATAATAATAATAATAATAATAATAATAATAATAATAATAATGTTATTATCATTCTTATTGTTATTATAATTATTGTCATTATAATTATTGTTATTATTGTTATTCTTATTGTTATCATTCTTTTTATTACTATAATCACAATTATAAACTTGTTATTATCATCATTACCACAATTAGTATAACATTACCACAATTTATTACCTACCTATATTATTACCACAATAATATTGATTATTAATAATTATTTATTATAATGATAAATATTAACTTATTATTAGAAATATTAAACTATTATTATAAATATTAAGCTATTATAATAAATATTAAATTATTGTTATTGTTGTTATTATGATCATTATTATTATTATTATTTTTAAGAGCTTTAACCAATCCTGACCCAGCTGAGGCATCGATCCAACAGCTTGGAAAGTTTGGCACTCCTGGATGAGGACCACGGAGAGCAGGCAGGGTTACTAATGTCACACCTACTTAAAATTGTAATTAATACATTAATGTGGATTGCTCCCGCTTGTTGTTTGAGCTGGGACTGGAGCCACTGCCATCCCAAATTGTTTAGGGCAGGAAGAGAAAACTCCAGCCCCAAATCCCACTGCAGTGGAAGCTCCTGGCCAGGTGAGGGTGGGCAGGACCCAGATTCCCAGGGCTGCCCCTGGAGCCCTGGAATTGTCCCAGGCCAGGCTGGAATGGCTTCGGAGCACCCTGGCACAGTGGAAGTGTCCCTGCCATGGCAGGGGTGGGATGGGATGAGCTTTCAGGTCCTTTCCAGCCCAAACCAGTCTGGATTTGAGGACACAGCAAAGCCCAGTGACAGGAGTGATTCACATGTCCCAGAAATGCTTTAAAAGCTGCTGGGGGAGGAGAGGTGTGTGTGTGTGTGTGTTCCTGCAATGCCTTCCAGATGCTGCACAGCACAGCTTCCCCGGGAAGGGAGCTGTGTTTCCTTGGGATGTGTTTCCTTGGGATGTGTTTCCTTGGGATGGAGCAGCCTGGGAAGCACCAGGAGCTCGGCATGCTGGAAAACTTCCTGGATTCTTTTTGTGCCCATGCCCACCAGAGGCACCCACCGCTGGGGAAAGCACTCTTCTTTTGCAGCCCGACATTTTCTGACACGGGGAGATTTCTCCATCCAGGACAAGAAAATGGTTATTTTTTCAAAGGGAACAGCCCCAAATTCTGATATGTTAATAAATGCCACCCTAAGAAATCTCACAACTGGAGAAATGGGATTTTGGAGAAGGCATTTGCCCCACACCTGCTATTCCAGAGAAATCCTAACCCATGGGAACTGGGTGGTGTTGGAGGTGCTGGTGTCAGAGAGGAGGGAAAAGCTTTCCAGACTCTTGTTCCTGGGATTTGGAGCTTTGCACTTTGCTTTGTGGCTGTGCTGTGAGGGGAATTATGGAACCCCAGAATGGTTTGGGTTGGAAAGGACCTGGAGGATTATTTAATTCCCAATCCCTTCCACTGCATCCAGCTTGGCCTGGGACACTTCCAGGGATCCAGGGGCAGCCACAGCTTCTCTGGGCACCTGTGCCAGGGCCTCCCACCCTGTCAGGAAAGGATTTTATCCCAATATTCCATCTTATTCCATTTTCCATCATAAACCTGCTCCTTTTCAGTTTGAAGCCATTCTCCCATGTTCCATCACCCCAGTGCCTGATGAAAATTCCCTCTCCACCTCTTCATCCTAGGAAACATCCTAGGAGCAGCTGAGGGTTCTCCTACACCCAGAACTGTGATCTCCTGACACACAAACATGGGAATTGCAGCTCCAGGGCAGAGGGAACTCAACAATCCCAAGGTGGATGCACACGGAGAGGGAGCAGAGCCCTGGGCTCGGAGCAGCCCCGTTTCTGGGCACCTCTGTGGGACTGAAAATGTTTTTAAATTAAAAAAAAAAATTAGCAAACCGTGGCTTTGTGTGTCAGCACAACATCATAACCCTGGTGCCTCCCTCTCCCCTCCAGCAGCCGGGGAGGAACCGCTGCTGCAAACGCCTTTGGAAATGGGAGCAGGAAAATGAATTCTGTAATTCACGGGGCAGATTTGTAAGGTGTGAGTGCTGCTGCAGGAATTCTGGGTCGCCAGCTCGGGCCTGTTCCCTGGCTTGGATCGAGCAGGTTTTATGAGGGCTGGTAACAGAGTCTAAAAATACACACAATAAACTGGTTTTTTTCTCCCTACGGGGTCTATGGTTTAATTATGTTCTTAGTGAGAACCATTAAAGTGCTAAGTACCTGAAGACTCCTAATTTACTAAACTGCACCCCACTAAAAGCCAACAGAAGGCCATTATACAGAGGAGTGAAGGCTCTTCTTGGGGGCTGTGAGTGGCCACGGTCCCTCCTCCCAGCCCCTTACTGCCACAGCTTCCCAGAAACTCCAAGGGAGATTTAATCCCGGCCTTGGAGAGCCCAGCCCAGCCTGGGGAAAGCTCCAGGCTCTTCTACAGGGAAACAAATCCCACATTGTCCTGAAACAACCCAGGGCTCAGACAGGGCTGGGATTGGGGTGGACTGGGATAGGGGAAGGTGTCCCTGCCCATGGAATGGGATGGGCTTGAGGGTCCTTCCAACCCAAACCACCCTGGGATTCCTTACTGGGCTCACAGCACTGCTGCCACGCAAGGAGCTGAGCAGCAGGGGAGTGTGGAGCTGGAGGGAAAGGAATCAGGGGATCATGGAATGGTTTAGGTTGGAAAAGACCTCTAAGATCAACAAATCCAACCAAGTGCACTTCATGGCAGAGACATCCTGAAAAACAGAAGGAAAGGGAACAACAGCAAATAGGAATAAATAATGAGAAAAAAACCAGCTATTTGGTTAAAAGAAAGAGAATTCCAGAATGAGCTGGGTTGGAAGGGATCTGAAATCTCATCCAGTGCCATCCCCTGCCAGGGGCAGCAACACTTTCCACTATCCCAGGCTGACCCAAGCCTGGCCTTGGAAACTTCCAGGGATCCAGGGGCAGCCACAGCTTCTCTGGGCACCCTGTGCCAGTGTCCCACCATCCTTCCCAGTATCCCAACCCTTCCCTCGGGCAGTCTGAAGCCATTCCTCGTCCTGTGGAATCATGGACTATCCTCCCCCTGACCCCAGCCGGGGTGCAGTGAACACGTCAGGAGCAGCTCTGCAGGCTCCCACAGCCAGGAGAGAGGGAAAGCCTTTGGCACAGCCAGCTGAGCGTGAGGAGCAGCAGTCCCTGGAAAAGCGGGCTGAGAGCTTTATTAAATGTTTTCTGGAGAGCTGTGGAAGATCCAGATGAACTGCAAAGCTCGGCTCTCCAGCTTCCCAAGCACTGAGGCATGAACTCATCTCCTCGGCTTCAAAGCACAGCCCTCGCTTCTCTTGTGCTTTGGACCAAAAAATAAAAAGGATTCTCCATCGTGGAGCCTAATTGGATCAGCGTGGTCCAACAGGCTGCTCCCTGCCAGTCCATTCTGCTTCAGAGGCTGACCTGGCTCCTCAGGCATCTGCAGATCAAAGCTCCACGCTCCCAAGGCCGACGGGAACGTCTCCCCAGCCCCGTGCCAGCAGAGCAGGGAGGTCACTCCCAGCTGCTGGGAAGTGTGGGCAGATGAGGGTCCTGCCTCAAGCCAGCCTGTCTCGGGTTCTGCAGCAACCAAGGATTCCTAAAAACCACCCTGCTTGGAACAGGGGGAGATCCCAGAGCTTCCTCACCATGGAAAGGCTCCACGCGGGCAGCGACCTTGACTGATGAGCAGCAGAGGGATTTTGCACAAGGATTCTCATGTTGGGAAGGGTTTGAGAAGAAAATGGAGTAGGGAACTGTTCAGGCTAGGTTTAAACCCAGCACCTCGTGCTGGGAGTATTTATCTGTACACTCAAAGCTCCACGTCCACGCTACTGAAATACTCCCGACAGCTAAGCGGTTAAAAATAGCCCCTTCAAAACTTTCCAGTTATTAATAAGATTCCAATCCAAATAAAATCAGAAGGGAAAGAAAAAAAAAAGAGAGAAAAAGCTGGATCAGGCTTGAAATGCACACTGCTCTGACATCCAGTGGGTCACAAGGGGTCGGCTCTTCAGCAGCGCAATATCAAAATAATCAAGCCTCGATAAAGTAATAAAAGAGAAGTTGCCTGTAGGTTCTTGCTGGGCAGAGCTCTCCTCGCCCAGTCAATAGGAATATTCAGTCCATAGAAAAACAGACTGGAATCTGCCTGTTTAAGACAGCAGAGCAAGCCAAGGAGATGTGTGTTTGACTCGGTGCCAGCACGGCCATAAAATGTTGGCAATTTAGTAGAGACGTGGTGCCGCGCCACTCTCCCAAAGGACCTAAATAAACTTCAGATGGAGAACATATATTTTTACTTTTTATATATATAAAAATCTGCTGGTTCATTTTTAACTCCTTTCCCCAGCCAGCCCGTGCTCGGGGGTTTTCAGAGCTCCAGCAGGTCCCCGTTCCTCCCGGCTGAGCCACGGAAAAGTTAAAAGCCTGAAAAATCCCAGCAGTGCTTCATGTCTGGAGGTTGGGTTTCCTAGGGAATGGTGGCTGCAGCTGCCAGAGGGGAAAGGGGGCTTGGGGAGAAGATTCTGCTCTGCAATTTCATGCCTCAGCACTGTAAAATATCCCGGGGAATTTGTTGTTTTCCTGTTGACAACGTTGTAAAGTCCTGGGTGGAGGTGAAACCTCCCTGCCACGTTCAGCGTTGGTCAGGGTGAATCACCCCAGGAGGATCCGGGGGACACTGAATGATGGGGGCTGGAATCCCAACCACCTGGGTGGGGGCAGAAGGCTCCTTTTGTTTGCTTTTCCAGCCTGCACCCAGCTCCTGGTCTGAGCCTCCCCTCTCCAGGAACAGAGCCCACATTTCCAGGGCCCACAGCATCCCTGTTTATTGACACTGCTCCTCCGTAACGTGCTCCGAGCTGCTCCCGGAATATCCAGTTAATTGGGGATGGATTACAGATTCACCTATTTATTCTGGACATTCTTGGAGAGGTCCTGAGCTAAAATTACACAAGGAACCACTGAGCTGTTGAGGCTATTTATTTGTTCAAAAACCCGTTCAAATAGCTGGCGGGGCCTGGGGCAGACATTTTGGCTCTGGTGGGGCCAGGAGGAGCTGGTGGAACCAGCTGTGGGTCCTCTGGGGTTCGTCAAGAGCAGCAGAGATGGGGCAAGTTGGGTTTAGGGAGTGGGACAGGCTGGAAGGTCCATCCATAAGATTCAGAGAGTGGGAAGAACCTCCAGGATGGTCAAGTCCAACATTGGACCCAACACCACCATATAGTGAAGAAAAACCAAGATTTAAGGGAAACACAAGAAGGTTTTGTCCCAAAGGCAAGGGGGGAGCTGAAATCCCTCTCCAGGTTTGCTGCTTCCATCAGATGGTGCTGTTCTGTCTCACACTCCAGGATTTTCCAACTCAGGTCCCTGGCCTGGAGCTCCCTTTCCCCACGGATCACTCACCAATATTTTAAATTGCCATTTAAGAGCATATTGCAAATGTGATCCTTTAATTGGTCACTGTTATGACTCTCTATTAGAGAAGACAAGTTTTTCCACACAAGGTAAGCCCTGAAAATGTTTAAAAACAACCCAGAGCTGATGTATTTATTATGCATTTCTCCATATATAAATAATTCCATGAAAAGGGGACGTAGTGAGTGGAAACTCCATTTAAAATGTGATCCCAGATGGTGGCAAAGCTCTAAAATTGCAAGGCAACATGTAAAGAAAGATTAACGACCTCAAACAGGCCCAAATTTATGAGGTGAAAGCCCCTGTAATCCTGGAGAAAAATGATACCAAACCTTCGACCAGACAGCCAGAAAATACCTCTGCTTACTCCATGTGCCCTCTGCCATTTTACATTTTCCTTTAATACTCATTATTTGGGGTTCAGTTGGTGTTTTCTCCTGCAGGCCAGAGGTTTTGCTTTGGTTCATGAGCACGGTGAGGGATTTGCCAGCTCCCACCAGGCCTCACTGATAAATCAGGGAGCAGGAAAGTGATGGGAATGAGCAGTGGAAAGGAGGAAAAACGGAGCCAGGACACCACAACAAGCCTTGAGCATCCCTGCAAGACCCAAAGCTCCCGCATGGAGCGGGCTGAGGGGACAGAGCTTAACAATTCCAACATTAACCCCTTGTTGTGCCCAAGGGAAGGATGTCAACATTTCTTCCCAAGGAACGTGGGTCAGACCAGGCCAGCATCATCTTCTGTGCTCTTAACTCCAGCCAGGAGCAGACTGGCTGGCACAGCCCATTGCCCTGGGCACCTCCAGCATCCCCTGACAATGCTCCTGCTCATCCCCCTGGCCATTCCCACCTCACAAGGTCACCTGCAACATTTTTCAAGGATTTTCTAACTCTTTCCACAGAGTTCCTTGCACATTCTGGTGCCTTGAAGTGCAAACCTATGGCTTTGGAGAGTGGAAGAACATCTTCCTGAACATCTTCCTGAACATCTTTCTGAACATCTTCCTGAACATCTTTCCAAACATCTTTCTGAACATCTTTCCAGTGGCTACACTCAGAGGACCCAGAGCTTTACCCTTCCACTCACAACCCCAAAACCACCCCACGGCTGCTCTCCCACCGCCTCTCATTCCCTCATTTTTCTCCCCTTTAAAATGTCCAGTGCTAAACCCAGGCCCAGACTCCTTCAGAGGGCTTTTTTCTGGTGTGTGCTCATAAACACGAGCTCAGCACCAGGCCAAGGAACACACGGAGCCCCGGCTCGTGCCTGTGTTTGGATTAGGCAGCTCCGTGGCCTGGACGTTTACAGTCGGGTTGGGTTTTTTTTTTTTTCTCCCCCTCCACAACTCGAGACAAACAGTGAGAGCTTTCATAAAATGTGTTCACAAAGGGTAAATTGTGCCATTAGGAGCCGACTACCTGGTTGGTCACTGGAATTCTCCGAACTGGAACGCCACCGCGCTCCGAGCCAGCGCCAGCGCCGGCGGCGGGAGGGGGAACTCGTTTAACTCTGCAACTGCCCAGGAGACAGAGCACACCCAGCACAGACCTGCACTATCAGCCGGGTTGGAAAAGAGCTCCGAGACCATCGAGTCCAAGGCCACCACCAAGCCATGTCCCCCTGTGTCACATCCACATGGTTTTAAATCCAGAGCTGGCTCCACGGGAACCATCGTGACTGATCCAGCTCTGAACCTCCTGTCCATCCAAGAGCATTTCTAGAGCAGGACGGGATAAGAATAAGACAACAGGAAAATCCAGGTTGCTGTCCCAAAGATGGAGCCAAAAGCTTGGAAGAGTTTGTTTCTGTTTTAGGCTTTCTCCCAAGTAACAAAGGATGCGGCCGGGAAGAATTTAGGACAAGCAAAACAAGGCACAAGAAGACTCTTGGCCTTGAGGAGCTGATCTCCATCCTGTTGGGTGAATCCAGCAGACAATTCTGCTCCCCCTCGGCAAAGAACGAGGGCCTGGAGTGGCAGGACAAGAGAGACCAGCTTCAAACTGAAATAAGGGAGAATTAAATTAGGGATTAGGGAGAAATCCGTCCCTGTGAGGGTGGGGAGGCCTGGGCACAGGGTGCCCAGAGAAGCTGTGGCTGTCCCTGGATCCCTGGAAGTGTCCAAGGCCAGGCTGGACGGGGCTTGGAGCAGCCTGGGATAGTGGAAGGTGTTGGTGCTGGAACTGGATGGGTTTTAGGATCCTTCCCAACCCAAACCCAAGCGATTCTGTGATTCCATGAGCTGCACCTCTCCAGCAGTGACACAGATACTGCAACCCCTGCTGAGGCCATCATTCAACAACTCACTTTTAAACAATTCAGGGGCTAAACTAGTGATTTCTTACAAAACACAACAACACTCCAGGACATAATACACACAGTGACATAGAACTTTAAATCCTGCTAACGTTAGGAAACAGGCTGGGGCATCTTTGGACTCCTGAACACAAAACCGCGCTTGTTAGAAATATCCTTGTCCTGCTCAAGGCCTTCCTTGGGTAAAACCAATAATTAACTACATTTTAAAGGACACAATTTCAGGGAAGTTCTCCAGCACACCCTTAATAACTCCAGTGTTTCCCTTCTGACACAAAAACGTGATGGATTTCGAGCAGCACGTGCCGCAGCAGGGAGTTGTGCTGCTGTCCAGGAGGGAAGAAGCCTCTCCCAGCAGCACCAATGTCCAAATCCTCTTGCCTCGAGCTCTGGCAAGTTTTGCCCTTGTGTAATCGCTTGTTTTGTAAGTGTTGCTTGTTTCTATGCTTTTCTTATAAAAAGAAATCAAGAAATTCGCCAGGCAGATAAATTTCACCCAATAAAAGTGTCGCTCCTCTATCCCTGTGGACATAATAATGCCCTCACTCTTGTCCCAACTTGGAGCGCTCACAAATCACCCTTATAAATAAATCTGCCAACCTAAGGCAAGCAGCTCGTTTTTAATAAAGCCTTTTACCTCCTTTCCTAACGCCAGACAAGCTCCTGGAGCAGCTCAGTGCCCGAGGGATGGCAGCTCCCACCCTCTGTGCCAGCCCATCCCGGGGCTGCCATGGGGCTCATGCCCTGTGTTTTCCTGGGATAGGTTTGGGGCTGGATTTCTCCATCCTGGTACCACACTGGGGCTTGTGCCTTGTGTTCTCCTGGGATATTTTGGGGCTGGATTTCTCCCTCCTGCTGTCACCCTGGGGCTCCTGTCCTGTGTTTTCCTGGGATATTTTGGGGCTGGATTTCTCCATCCTGCTGCTGTAATGGGGCTCATGCCTTTTCTTTACCTGGCATCAGTTTTGGGCTGAATTTCTTCATTCCAGTGCTGCTGTGGGGCTCAAGTCCTCTGTTTACCTGGGTGTGTTTCAGGCTGGATTTCTTAGTCCTGGTGCCCCCCTAGGGCTGTGCCTTGTATTCTTCTGGGATATATTTGGGGCTGGAGTTCTCAGTCCCAATGTCACTGTGGGGTTTGCGCCTTTTCTTTACCCAGGATCAGTTTTGGGCTGGATTTCTTCATCCCGGTGCTGCCACGGGACTCACGTCCTCAGTTTACCTGGGATATATTTGGGGCTGTGTTTCTCCATCCCAGTGCTGCCATGGGGTTGGTTTGTTGGTTTGTTTGGAGAAATCCAGCCCCAAACTTATCCCTTGTTTTCCTGGGATAAGTTTGGGGCTGGATTTCTTGGTGCCGGTGTTGCTGTGAGGCTCACACCCTGCGTTTCCTGGCACAGCTTTTGGGCTGGATTTCTCGGTCCTGGTGCCCCCCTGGGGCTGTGCCTTGTATTTTTCTGGGATATATTTGGGGCTGGATTTCTCAGTCCCAATGTCACTGTGGGGTTTGCGCCTTTTCTTTACCCAGGATCAGTTTTGGGCAGGATTTCTTCATCCCGGTGCTGCCACGGGACTCATGTCCTCAGTTTACCTGGGATATATTTGGGGCTGTGTTTCTCCATCCCAGTGCTGCCACGGGGTTGGTTTGTGCCTTGTTTTCCTGGGATAAGTTTGGGGCTGGATTTCTTGGTGCCGGTGTTGCTGTGAGGCTCACACCCTGCGTTTCCTGGCACAGCTTTTGGGCTGGATTTCTCGGTCCTGGTGCCACCCTGGGGCTCATGCCCTGTGTTTACCCAGGCTGTGTTTTGTGCTGGACTTCTCCCACCTCCCACACCCCACCACCCCCGGGAGCAGGTCCCAAACACTGCTCCCATTGATGCCGCAGGGCCGGGGCGATGCCGGGCGGGTTTGGGGGGGGTTTGCCTGCCGAAATTCGGTTCTGGCTGGGTGTTTAATATTCCCCATCATGCTGGGCTGTTTCTGCTCGCTGCTGCCTGTCAGTTAAGCCCGGGGATGTTTATTTTAACGGCCACTTGTGGTCAAGGCTGGTGCCAGTTGTACGGCATCGGTTACGCAGATTTAGCGCTGGGGACTCGGCCCCCGGCTCCCCGAGCACGGAAGGCAGCCAGGGCTGCCCGGCCTAATGTGAAACAACTGAACTCTTCCAGCAGTCCCTGCTCCACATTTAACCCTTGCTGAGCAGGAGCTGGCTGATTCCACAGCTCAGCCTTCCCACATCATCCCATATACCAGCCCTTGTCCCATCTGCTGCTTCCCAAACTCCCCCGGCAGCAAAACGTCTCGGGGTGATGATGTGAAGGCACCAGAAGGAACAGGGAATGTCCTCACTTGCTTAAGGAAGCAGTTTTTAGGGGAAGGAGAGGAGTTTTATGGATTTATCATTACTCCAAGTGCACAGTACACTACTGGGGATGATCACAAATTAACTGAATTAATTGAAAACGCCCTCCAAGATCATCGAGTCCAAGCCGTGATCGATCAGCACCTGATCAACCAGACCAGAGCACTGAGCGCCACAGGATGCTCCACATCCCTGCCTGGTGGGCTGACACGTGCTTGGGACACAAAGCCAGGCCAGCCCAGCTCCCTGGCAGGAGCCTGGCCTTGGCACTGCCCCCTCCCCATCCCCAACCCTCGTGGAGAGCGATCGGGCAGCGCAAGGCGAGCCCAGAGCCAGCCCAGGCTCAAATGTGCAATAACCCAGGCCCTGCAGCAGAACTGTGCATCATTTCTGATCATTGGACGGGCTCCAAGATGCTAATCAGCCCCAGATTAAGTCATCAAGCAAACTGATGAGCAATCACATTCTGTCAGTGCAGCTGCACGGCATTACCCGGTGCAGGGAAGGGAGCAGGAGGGCTTGGAGGAGCTGGGCTGGGCTGGGCTGGGCTGCCACGGGCTCTGCACAGCAGCAGCCCCAGCTCCTGGCACTCCTTCTGCTCCCAAAATTTGCCAAAATCATGCCAAGGTGATCGATGTGGCCATGCACAGCCCAATGCTGCTCCCAGAGCATCCCAGGGTTTTCCTGGATCACCACACACGGCAAGGGGCAGCTTTGTTTTCCACGGAGAAACCCTGAGGAAGTGCTTTAACTGTACCATCAAAGATGCTGCTAATGACTATGAGAGACAGTAATTAACAGGAACCCGTTAATGGTGAAGCAGTGGAAAATTGATGCTCAAATCCCAGCTCCATTTGGTGGGAATCTGTGAAGAGATTCCAGGCTTGTTCTGAACATAACCCCACTGGTTTGCAGAGTTCTCACCCAGAGAGAGCTTTTTCCTAAAACTGGACCAGGAAATAAATCAAAACAGGAGGAGCAGCAGCCTAAATGACCAATAAAGAGATGCAAAAGACCTCAGGAAGTATCAGCATAAAATACTAACTCTGAATTTTTCTGCTCAAAAAGCAAACGTGATAATAATAGATAAACGCTGGCAATATTAATTAAAAGAAGGATTTCTACTCATATTTTAACACTGCTTGAGAGGAAATGAATTAACTCAAGTTGCTGTCAGGGAATTGACTCTTTTTACAGATCCTGGACATGGATACACAGCACCACATCTCCAGCCATCCCTTCCCTGTGGTTTTCTCATCACTTTTTTTGGCTCCATTGGGAAGTCCCCTCCCAAGATGATTACCTGGATGTGAACACCTGGAAAGTCACAAATCCCTGGAGGGGTCAGGCTGGAAGGGCTCACAGTGGGAATCTTCTCCCACCTCCCTGCTCAAGCAGGGTCATCCCAGAGCACGGGATTGAGCCCTGACAGCTCTGGAATATCTCCAGTGAGGGAGATTCCACAACCCCTCTGCAGGCACTCAGGGAAGTCATCCCAGAGCACGGGATTGAGCCCTGACAGCTCTGGAATATCTCCAGGGAGGGAGATTCCACAACCTCTCTGCAGGCACTCAGGGAACGGGGATGATGACATTTAAACCAGGACAATGACCCACAGCCTCTTTTCAATTCCTTCCTCTAAAAATAAGAATTAAAAATAAAAAATAAAAGAAAGAGAAGAAACTCTGCACTTCAGGGCAGGTGATGGAGATGAAACCAGGACACCACGTCAGACGCCTCATAATAAAACCCTGGGAATAGCAAGGCCAAGCTGCACCGTGTTAAAATTCAAGGCTAATTTAAAATCTTGTTCCTTAGTGCAAAAGCTGGAAAGACGCCCAAGCAGAGGGAGGAGGGAAAAAATAATAACCAAGCCAATTGTATATTTCTCCTAGAAATTCCATGGCAGGAGGTACCTCAGGACTGCACCCGCGGGCTCCAATTTCAATAAATCAACACAGCGTGCGGGGCAACGGTAGCACAAAGTCCTGCTCTCCCTGCAGAACCCAGCCAGGTAAAATCACCAGGAACAAAATGCCCATTCTTCCTGCTCCTTGGCAAGGGGACAAATTACTTTCTGCACCTCTCTGTGCTGAAGGAGTGGTTATTAAATGCAGTCGGGGCTGCCTTTCCAGCTGAAACCGAGGGCGGAACCGAGCGAGTGCCGCCGGCCGCGAGGGATCCAGGGAGCAGCGCCGGGATGAGGCCACCCCCACGCGCCTCCCTGCCCATCCAAGGGTCTGAATGAGTCGGGTCTGGGGTCAGGATGGAGCTGGATGGACGCAGATGTGCAGCGGGTTACGGGTTTTGGCAATAATTTATGGATTATTGCGACAGTCACGGCCCGGCCCTGAGCGCGGCAGGGAAGCAAACAGGGAGGTGAGAGGTGCCCGGAGCTGTCTGCTCATCCCAAACGTGTCTGTCCCAAAGAATCCTGGTGGGTTTGGATGAAGAGCAGCTTGCCCATGTCTGGGACACAGTTATGTGAGAACCGTGAAAACAGCAAGCAAGGGAGGGATCAGAAAGACTTATGAGAGGGAAGGAGAAAAAAAATAAAGGGCTGGCCCTAAACCACAGCATTAAATCAGTAATTTGAAGAGGGGTGTCCCCATCTCTTGATTCACCACCCCCACAAGGACATTTCACACCACTTCTACTACAAATCATTTCACATTTCCTTTACAACCAACCTCCCCCTCTTTGTTACTGGATGGGACCAGAAGCTCCAACTCCAGACATTATCCCAAAGGATAATGGGAAAAGCCGGGGTTTGGAGCACTTCTAACTCAGTGCTCAGAAGGAGACAGTTGATGGGAATAAAAAATAAATGTATATAGAGATTTCTATAACAGATTTATCTTTTTTTACCCCTGAAATTTGAATTTTCACCGAGTCTCCCAGCATGTGGGTTTTGGAAAGTTCTGACTGAGAAAAATGGGATTTATTCCAGTCACAACCAGCACATCCAAGCAGTCACAGGGTCCAAGCCCTCCAGGAAGCCACATGCCAGTGGGAGATGTCCTGCAAGCCAGTGACCCTGAGTGCTCCAGAAACGCAGCAGGGAAAAGTAAAGACTTCAGGATCCAACTATTCCATAAAAAAAGCACTCAGCCCAAATATAGCCACGGGCTCATCCTTCAGGAAACAACTGCACGTGGCACTCGGTGCCCTGCTCGGTGACAAGGTGATGCTCAAGGCTGCAAAGGTTGGATTGATCTTGGATTCTGGGATTCAGTGATTTTGGGCTGAACACAGCTCGTAGGAAATTTGGGTTTTCTGTGCAGCATTTCTGCACAGACACAAACTCTCCCTGGATAAACCCTCAGCTGTTTGTTGGGATTTAAATTCCATCTTTAGCTCGCCACATGAAACACCTGGGAGATTTTGTGCCCTCCATAAAATATTCCAAAAGGCAGCTTCTCACCCACACAGGCAGCTCCGTGCCTTCAAAGTGCGCCCCAACCCCAAAAGAGAGCTGCTAGAACCTCTCTGTCAGTGATTAACTTGTTTCCAAGTCCATGCATTAATTAAAATAAAATTAACACGCTGGGAAATAAAACTCATAAACAAACAGGCCATTAAAACATCTTTAGTTCAGCACAGCCAGCAATTTCCTCCTATATTTAGGGAAAAAATAGTTATGGGGCTGACCATTGCTTGGTGTTAATAACAACATTCCCAAATTTGGCTTTTCCTCCCAAATTTACCCTAAACCAAGACAAATACAGAACAAAGTGGCAAATTTGGGAAGCCCCTTGGGGCTGGATGGGCAGGAGAGTCAGTGGCTTCTCCCTGGATGGAGGAGCCAGTGCAGAAAATCGTGGAGAGGGAGAATTTTAATTAAATTTAAGAACTGGGAGCACCTCAGCTGCCTGGAGTGCAGATGTCAGGAATGCCATCCAGGCCCTGCAGAGCTCATGGAGCAGTAATTTTTTCCAAAACCAAGGAACATTGGGAATGCTGGCGTGAGGGGCTGCTGGAGAGCAAGGCCAAAGGCACAGAGCTCCTCTTTGCTTTGTCCAACAGCAATTCTGAACTTCATCCCTCATGGCTTCACCCTAAAACCACAGCTCACGTGGAAAACAGCAACTGCTGAAGAGGAGGAGGAATTTCTGCAAGGAATTCAGGAGAAGTTGCCATGGTCAGTGAGGAGAAACGTGCCCAGAGCATGGAATCTACTGGTTTGTGATCAATAAAAAACACCCCACAGTGATTCTGTGTCACATTGCACCAAAATGCCTTTTTCGAATATCAAAAGGTGGAAATCATAATGCTTTTTGCTAATATCAAAAAAGGTGGAAAACTTTTAACTATAAATTTTAGACTGAAATCCCCAAAAATCTGAATTCTAAAAAGTGACAACTTGGATGATTTTTTAATTCTTTAAACAAAACCTTCCTGCTATGTTTAACCCGGGAACTCTCAAAAAGAGAGAGAATTCCCCACGGATCACTGCCATGAATAAAACAGAGGTGTACAAATATTGGTAACTCCCTTCCAGGCAGCTCCCAGGCAGCAGGGGAAGGGTTAATCCTGGGAACACTGGAGCTTTATGGTGTGCACAGCCCAGAATCAGCTCCCACCCCAAAATGAAACACTGCCAAAGCTGTCCTGCGTTAAGGGCACTGGAACTCCATAATAATTTATGAACTGGACTCTGGTTTTTTACACCCTGGGCTAACAATGGCGAGGCAGGAGGTCTGAGGAAGCCGAGGTTAAAGGTGATTTTGTAGTACCTGAATTCCCTTCAATAACTCAGCACATGACCATTAGCCTGCTTTATCTGCCTCTATTAGGAAGAGCTGATGAAAACTTTTAATCTGCTTCCCAATGGCTCCAAGCACTGGGGGGACAGGAGATTGTTTGCTTGGGAGCGTGGGGATATAAAAATAAAATTAAAATAGAAGTGGGGAGTGGGGTTGGCCTGGCCTCAGCAGGGATTGAGGAGCTGTGTCCTCGCTGTGGGCACCTGGCCATGGGTGGCACTGCCCACACCTCTGCCCAGGATGGGACATCAAGGAGGAATTCTCCCTGGGAGGGCGGGCAGGACAGACTCCCAGAGCAGCTGTGGCTGCCCCTGGATCCCTGGAGGTGTCCAAGGCTTGGAGCAGCCTGGGACAGTGGAAGGTGTCCCTGCCCAGCACTGGATGATCCCTAAATCCCCTTCCAACCCAACCCATTCCATGATTTCTGGCAGAAAACACCAATCACAAATTAGCACTGCCTCACTACAGGTGATAAATCACATTTTTCTCTACATCAGGATGATTTCCTGCACATTCCCTCATGCCAGCTCTGCCCCAAGGGGTTCTTGCTCTCACAAATCCCACCCTGCACCCTCCAGCTCCCAGAGCATCCCAGGCAGAGCCCAGGGCTCTCCCTTCTCCTCTCCAAAATTAATCCCACCTTGCCCCAAAACATCAAGAATTTGGCTGACAGTGAAGCTGCCAGAAAGATTTCACGGGCTGGATGTGGGGATTGCAAAGAGGAGGTTTCCCTGCTCCTCCCCAGCTTGGTACTACTCTCACTGTACACAAGGTTTAATTCCTGGAGTAGAAGCTGTGTGTGGCGAGCATTTATATATTTACTTATTCATTTGGATATTATTTATTTATTTATCTAATTATTTGAAAGGGATTATTAATTAATAAATTAATTAATTAATTACAAATTTATTATTTATTCATTCATTCATTCATTTGGAAGTGGATTATTCATTTATTTATTAATCTGGAAATCGATTATTTATTTATTTATTCATTTTGAATGGGATTATTTATTTATCTATCCATTCATTTGGAAGTGGAGTATTTATTTACCTGTTTATTCATTTGGATGTAGAATATTTATTTATTTGAAGTGGATAACTTATTTATTTATCCATTTATTTGGAAGTGGATTATTAATTTATTTGCAGAGCCAAGCCAGAGGCATCTACTGCCTTAAAGCCTCTCCAGACTTGAGCCACTGCTTAAGGAGAACAAATTGGGGATGTTTCCAACAGAAATAAACAGCACAGGCCCGAAGCAGAGGGAAAGCCCTGAGCAACCCCCAGAGTCTGTCCAGCCCAAGGTGACAAATGGAAGGACACCCAGAGCACGTTCCCAGGGTGCCCTGGCAGGTGATTTCCCTCTGCTGGCACATCCATCACCCACTGGCACATCCATCCTGGCACCCCAGGGCAGCGGGGTGGGTTTGGGGAGAGCAGCAGCAAGGCTGGCTCGTCCAGGGGGAGATGCATCTCTGGGATTTGCCCTCAAGCTCCAATCCCACCCAGAGCCACCCCTGCCGTGGCAGGGACACCAGGGCATTTTCAACAGCAAGGGAAGTGTCCTCCCCGTGTCCCCGGCTGCTCCAGCCCTGCCCAGCCTGCCTGGGACATTGCCATGGATAGAGCCACCCCTGCCGTGGCAGGGACACCAGGGAATTTTCAACAGCAAGGGAAGTGTCCTCCCCGTGTCCCCGGCTGCTCCAGCCCTGCCCAGCCTGCCTGGGACGTTCCCATGGATGGGGCAGCCGCAGCTGCTCTGGGCACCCTGTGCTGTTTGTATTCTTATTGCAGCTGAAATCAGACAGTCCTGGAATGCTTTGGCCTGGGAGGGACTTTTAAAGGCCAGATTTTAATTTTATTTTTTTTTTGTTTGAATGACAGGCAGCAGCTGAAATCAGACAGTCCTGGAATGCTTTGGCCTGGGAGGGACTTTTAAAGACCAGATTTTAATTTTTTTTTTTTTTGTTTGAATGACAGGCGGGAATTCCTGCCCAATATCCCATCCATCCCTGCCCTCTGGCAGTGGGAGCCATTCCCTGGGTCCTGTCCCTCCATCCTTGTCCCCAGTCCCTCTCCAGCTCTCCTGGAGCCCCTTTATGCCCTGGCAGGGCTCTGAGCTCTCCCTGGAGCTTTCCCTTCTCCAGGTGAGCCCCCCCAGCTCTGCCAGGGCAGAGGGCAGGAGCAGCCCCCACACCCAGAATGGCAATGCCAGGCTGGGAGAAGCAGAATCCACTAAAAACAAAATAATCCGGAATAAACCAAACCTTTCTCCTGTCCCTGCAACCTTCACAGACAGAAAGAGGAACTGGAATTTGACCAGTTTGGGGTTTTAAACCCCCGGGAGTCAAACCCAGCCCTTCCTCTCCCTCCTTCCCTAAAGCCCTGTGGAATCTCCAAGCAGGTAAGAAAATAAAAGCCCAATTAGAGCTACTGTAACTCCCCAATTGTTTAGACATAATTGTCTAAATAAAATAAAGGGCTTAATTAGCAAGATCATCAACATAAAGGCAGATTTGAATAAACATTCACTTCGTCAGTCAGAGGCAATTAAGGTTTCTCTTGATAAGAGCAATCTCAGTTGGATGCAGATGTTTTTAATAATGCAAATATTTTTCCTGCTTGGAATAATTAAGCCCAGTATATTTTAAAAGAAACTCTGCAAAGGCTGGTGCTAGGAATAATCAATATTTCCCTTTCTCCCTCAAGAACCACATCATGAATGCCTGATAAGGGAATTTTCAACAGTGAGGGAAGTGTCCTCACACTGAGGATTTACAAGAAATTCTTTTGTGTCCCACTTCAGTCAAACAAACAAAAAAAAAAAATCTGGCCTTTAAAAGTCCCTGCCAGCCCAAACCATTCCAGGATTCTCTGATTTCAGCTGAAATAAGAATATAAATGGAAGCAGTTTATGCCCAGTGAGAGCGGGTTTCTGTGCATTAATACAAAGGGAAAATGCCAGTGGGATGTTTTTAGGGGCAGATGAAGGAAGGACTCACAGAAATGACCTCCTGTGCCAGTTGTGATGGAGCTCCAGCCCAGCTGAGTGCTCTGGCCCTGCAGGGATCCCAGGCTGGGATTGTTCCCACCCCTGAGCCCTGTCCCAAGGCTGGGCTCCGTCACCTTGGGGTCCTTCCCACCTGGATGATCCCATCCCTCCTCTGGCCCTACAAGGCTCAGCTAGGATGGTGGCTTGGAAGATTTCACCCACTCAGGAATATGAAAAGCCACTTATTTAATATCCTCTGAACGGGCTTTGCTCCTTGCTGGAGATCAAGGGGAAGAACATGATGGTAAAAATAAATAAATCACCCCACAAGTTAATTCTGGGGGTGCCCAGGGCAGCTCCTGTCAGTGCTGAATTCCTCCTCCCGTGCCTGATCCGTCTGCACACGCTGCTAATCAGCTCAGCCCTCCCTCCCCTCTGCCCCAAACTGCATTTAAAACACAAATAATAATAATAAAACATCATAAAAACGTCACCAGACAAAGCAAATACACCAGAACCCCGAACCTGCTCTCGCTCATATTTTGTCCCAGCCCCTATAAAATTAACTTTTACAACTTTTACTGGCAACTCCAACCTGGGTCGAAATTATTCTCTGATTACTGTGCCCATATATCTCAGGGCAGCCAGTGACCCTCATCCAATTACCTTCAGGAACACTTTGCACACACCCAGGCTCCACAATTAAATCTGGGATAACACACACCCTGCTCCCGGGGTGGAAAAGTCTCCCTGGATGATTTGAAATGTGGCAAAAAAGGAAAAAAAAAAAAATTTAAAAAAAAATTTGCTCTTTTAATCCCCAAATCAATCATGCACAAACTTTAACGGCCTGGGAGGGTTGTGAGGAGTTTTTTTGTTGTTTTTCAAACACAAAAAGCAAATAAAAGCCCCCTCAGCATGCACGGTGCTGGCTTTAATTTCCTTTAGTGAACAGCGTGGTTGCAGGGAAGAGGAATACCTGGAATTTGGGCTCGTTACTGCCCCATGAAATATGTCTCAATGCCAGGCCTGGCTGGGGGATGGATTTGAGCCTGACTTAGTGCAGTTGGTCCAGCCCAAGTGTCAGGAGGTGCAGTTTAATTAGTGCTGGGCACTGAAATCAGGTTCTGCTCACGCTGAGCAGCTCTGGCTTCCAGGGCCCCAAAAGCACTAAAAGGGAGAGGAATGGGGTGGGAATTCCAGCTGGAGCAGATCAGAGGCAGCTCCAGGTTTGGGGGAATGGCTCCTATTGGATTTATCCCACTGGATTTATCCCACTAGATTTATCCCACTGGATTTATCCCACTAGATTTATCCCACTGGATCTATCCCACTGGATTTATCCCACTGGATTCATCCCACTGGATCTATCCCACTAGATTTATCCCACTGGATCTATCCCACTAGATTTATCCCACTAGATTTATCCCACTAGATTTATCCCACTGGATATAAATTCTATATACAGCTGTGTGTAACAGCCACTGTCTGTAAGCTTGAGTTTGCCATGAAGAGAAATACAAGAGAACTCAATAATAAAAAGGCAGAAAATGCTAATTCTAGAGACATCCAGAGCTGCTCCAGCAGCACCAGAGCTCAATCAGCAGATAAAGAGCAGAACAGTGCAAATCCTTAGAGAAAAAAGACTGAATTGACTACAAAAAGCAAATCTAAAGAAAAACCAATAAACCCCAAGTTAAGCAGCACAGGAGAGAGGCACACACAGAATCCTAAAATCTCCTGAAAGCTGGAAGGGACCCACGAGGACCACCAAATCCAACTGCTGGTGGTGCCAACAATCCCAGCCTGTGCTGAGAGCCACCAGCTCCACCTGAGCCTGCCAACACCTGGGCACCACCCTGGAGGTAAAAACCCTCAGGAGTGCTGAGCCTGCCCAAACCACAGACTTGATAAAAAAAATCCCAGTGTTATCACTCCGGGATATATCTGGACCTCCAAGAGGGGTGACTGCACCGCTGGGGAGGCTTTAGGAGGGAGCAGGAGAGGAAACCACGCTGAAAAGAGCTGTCAGGAAATCCTGCCAAACCCAAAGAATGTGAAAGGACAGGCAGGGAGCGGGGAGGAGGAGTGTGAAAAGAGGAGAGGGAGGAGAAGGCCCCGTGATGCCCTCAGGTATTCCATGTGCAGCTCCTGCCTTTGGCTGGGATGCACAAAGGGCTCCTTCTTCCGAGGGAGAGGGAGCCATGCAGAACATTCACCATGCCTAATTAATTTCGGCCCCTCAATTACCAGGGGGATCTCGTGACACAGCTTTATTTGTAGCCTCCTTCTTTTCACCCCCACTTTTTTTTTTTTAATAAACAAAAAGCAGATAAGAAGCGTGACACCTTTAATGGCTTTACAATGGCCTTACAATGGCTTGACAACGGCTTTACAATGGCTTTCCTGCCAGCTCATCCCACGTGGAAAGGCTTGTCCTGCCTTTGGGAGTCCCAGCACTCATCCCTAATCGGATCATCCCCGTGCCAGCCCCAGGACATCACACAAATCACGGGATGCTTTGGTTGGAATGGGTAAAGCTCATCCCATTCCAGCCCCTTTCCACAGGCACAGACACTTTCCACTGGAATATCCATCCAAATCCTCCAGGCAACGGAAATGCAAGTGGAAAATGGAAAAGCGCTAAAAATGGAATTAATTCAGATAACAAAGCAGAGAAAATCCTGTTTTATTACAAAATATTTGCTGCCTCAGCCACTGCGTTTGGGCAGGAGATGCCCAGAGTTCCTGGACAAAAACCACAGGAATAAACAACACTGTGGGTTGTTTCTTTTTTTAACCGAAAAGGGAAAAGCTGTTGTTTCTACACCCCAACACAGATTTCCACATGAAAATAATTCACCAAACCCAACAGGGTCAGAGCTGCTGCCAGCCTGCCCATGGGGAGCTGGGGACGGTCACAGCAGAGCCAAAATCCCCAAAAATGTGACAGCACCTCGGTAACTTTGGGGTGAAGCCCTTGTTCCCTCCTCCTCCTGCCCCTGCAAAGGACACGGAGCAGCCACAGGGCTCAGGGAATAATGGGGACATTCTTCCACCCACCCCAGGCCTCCCACGGCCACAGAAACGGCCCCGTCTCAATTTAAAGGAACAAAGGACATTCCCTGAGCACCCTGGGGCTGGAAAGAAACCCTAAAGGCAAAAGTTTGTGTCCACAGCTTGAACATCCGGGGGGAATTCCATGGGGTGGTGTCTAAAGGACCAGGATCAAGCATGTTGGGTAAAATCAAATAAATTCATGGTTTGACTGTTGCCGGAGCAGGGTTTGCCTCTCACAGACCAACCTCTGCAATCCAGAAGCTCCTTCCATGGAGAAGACCAACACGAAACCTCCCAAGAAACTGAGAAGCAGCCAGTTTTCCACAAATCCCTGGTTTAGCTCAATAAAAGCCAGCAGAGGCCTTTCCCTGTCCCGGAGGGAGGGTTTGGGATGCTCCAGTGCTGGGAGAGCTCTCCCAGAGCCAGCCTGAGCCAGGGGCTCTGCAGGAGCAGCTCTGATGTTTTAAGTTTGAGCTTTCACATTTTCAGATTCTGGATTACATTGGTACTCTGCTCCAGGCAGCCTCTCAAGGCATCAAGGGATCCTCTGGGATCTGATCCCACCCAGCAGGAGCTCCTGAAGGCTCTGACAGCCCCAACACCTTCCCAGCTCTCTCTCCCTTGTGGACACACCGTGCCAAAGCCATGAGAGATGAAATTCCTGGTTCCTCCAGCTCTTCATCCTCCTCTTCCTCATCCCACATCAACATCCTTGCCCCACCACGCTTCCAGTGGCATCAGCTCCGTGGCACCTCAGTATTTTTGGGATTTCAGCCTCCCACACCCCCTCCAAGCCCTGTCCCCTCCCACCTGTGCCGGGATTTCCCTCTCCAGCAGCACAGATTTGGTTTCAACCCCACAATCCTGAGATTCTGTGCACCAACATCCATAAAAACCCTGTCCTGGGCTGCCACAGCTCTCCCACACGGGAGGGTTTGTGACTCCAGAGCTGCAGATGGAATTGCTGTCACTGGAAAAGGGGGAATACCCCAATGTGGAGCAGAGGGAATGCTCAGCTGGGAACCACAAAGAGCCTCGGAATTCCTTTTCTCCCATAAAGATAAGCCTTGGATCCCTATGGAATGAGCAGATCCCGCTGCAGGCCCGGCCTGGAATTTGGGAAGAGGCAAGTCCTGATGTTTTTGGGCTCTCCAAAGGCTGCTTTAAATGAAAGATGGAAAAGGAGAGGCCTCTCCTGCCAGACAACTCAACATAAAGCACATTTTTGGGCAAACTTCAAAAGTTTAAACCATCCCCAAAATTCGGGCACGGAGCAACTTCAATTTGGCAAAACATCAGCCGTGCTTGGAAGCCCAAATCCAGCCAGAGGAATGCTGGGCCTGGGAGGGATGGTTCACAAGGAGATAAAGTATTACATTTCTGCTAAATCTCAAGCAATAAAATCAAATTCCAGCTTGGAGGGGAAGGAAGGGAAGGAAAAGGCCGATGTGGAATTGCTTGGTGAAATTTGTGTTCAGTTTACTCGAGAGGGACATTTTGGAGTTTATCAAAACCAGCTGCTGTCACAGCCACACATCCGTGGTCCTGGAACATGGATGTGATTTATCCCATGAAATCTCTAAACAAAACAGGATAAAGCTCTCAATATCTTCTATAATAAATTCTTTCAACAGGTAAAGCAAATCCTGCAGCAAGTTTTCCTAATGGGTTACAATGACAAAAATCAGGAATCCTGGAGCTCTGGGTGGTTTTAAATTTTTAATGGGTTTGGAGCTTTCCAAAGCCACAAAACCATTAAAAATGTGGAATATTAAATGATGAATTTATTACTGCCCACTGGCACCTGTAACTCTGACACACCCATGGCACGCTCAGAACTGGGATGAAGAAAATTTCTCAGCAAGGAATTCTTTCCAAGATGCTTTTAGGAGAGCAAATTTAGGATAAAAGTCAAATATTTGGATAAAAATCCAATATTCCCATGGGCTGGCACCTTCATGACCACATCAGGCATTGTGGAAATTCCTGGTTCCACACCCAAACCCAGCTCCTGGGATTTGATTTTCCTTTTCCCAAGCCATAGCACAAAGTGCAGGATAGAAACCCAAGGTCTGGCATCACCTTGGGCTCAAATCTGCCAGCTGGAAAAGTGGGGATCATCTCCAGGAAACCAGGACTTGGGAAATGGCAACGAGATCCATGGATGGAGGAAGGACCAGAGTAAGAGAAGGAGGAGATCTAAAAAAGTAAATTATGTTTTTTGGGATCAAAGGCAGCTCTTGTGTAACAGCAGGAGAAACAAATTTAAATCATTTCATCCACTATTCCAGGATAAAAATTCCTGCCTGGAATCTCCAGCAGGCCCTGCAAAAGGAAGTGGACTCAAAATCTCCAGGGAAATCCATCAGAGTATGGACATTTAGGGGTTTAGTCCAGGAATGTCAGAGCACACCCTACAAAGGGCTCTCCTGCCACAAAACCCACAAGGACTGGCTCCATCACTGCAGGGAATGGGGCCAAAAATGCAATAAAAGGCTCCTGGATGTGCCAAGGAGCTCCTGGGACAACTCAGGGAAAGGCAAACCTGAGATTCTCCATGAGGATCTGCCTAAATTTGAATTAAAAACCGAAGGGGTTTCACCCTGTTCTGGTCACCACCTTTAACCAGGAGCACAAAATAATCCTGAATCTGGCACGGAGGTGTGAATTGAGATCAGCAGTGAGAGATTCCATGGAAGAGGAGAATCCCTGCAGGCTCTGGAGCAGGGGCAGAGCTGCTCCCAGGCCCTGGCACAGCCCCAGGGCAGCAGTGACCCCCGGAGCCCCCTGCAAACCCCACTGCAGCCAGATTCCTGGGATTTATCACCCCATTTATCCCTGTATTTCCAGTGCTTCAGGAGAGTTTGTGTCCTGTTTTATTGCAGTGTTCTCATTGCTGTTCACATACTCCTAAAATGTGAAATGGATCCTGAAATGCATCCCAAAATCACCTCCCAGCCTTTATCCATGGAACAGCCCTTTGTTTTTGGGTATCCCATCCTGTCCTATCCTAAAGGGAATTTTCCTTCACTCCAGGGTGCAAATGGAACCAAAGTGCCAGAGGAACAGCCAGGAATTCCAGAGGGCTCCCCAGAAACCCCCAGCCCTGTGCAGGTGACAGATAAACCCTGGAGGAGAGCAAACATCAGACACCCAGGAGAAGTTAGGAACATCCTGACTGGCAGTGAAAGCCACTCCATGGGGGATGCTGAGGCAATCCCACTAAAATCCTGGATTCTTGCCCAAAAAAGGGCTCTGGGAGGGAGATGCTGCAGCCTGGCAGGAGCCCCTGGCAAAGCACAGGACAGGAAATCTGGATTCATCCCTGGAGGATAAACAGGAGATGGTGCTGAGCCAGGAGTGAAGGAAATCCCTGCTCCCCTGGGTCACTCTTCAGTTCTTCCAGCTTGGAAGGAGAGTGAGACCCAAAAATTCCTACAGGATACAAATACAGACACAAAACAGGGCAAAGCCAGGGCTAAATGGATTTAAACTTCCAGAGGGAAGGGCTGGATGGGATATTGAGCAGGAATTGCTGGCTGGGAGGGTGGGCAGGCCTGGCACAGGTACCCAGAGCAGCTGGGGCTGCCCCTGCATCCCTGGCAGTGCCCAGGCCAGGCTGGGCAGGGCTTGGAGCAGCCTGGCACAGTGGAAGTGTCCCTGCATGTGGGGTGCAGGAATCTGGAGGGGCACCAGCACCTGAACTTTAACCTCTGCAAGTCCCAAATCCAGCTCCTGTGTGCAGCACAAACCCAAAGTTTCATGAGGAAAGGCAGGTTGGACTGGCTCTGAGAGCTGCCTTCGATGGCTGTGCCTGAACTACCCTTCCCCTTCTCCTGGCACAGCAAAGAGCTCCTGGAGCTCCCTTGGCTGCCAGGCCCTCCTGTCAATCCCTGTGCACTCAGGGAGTTCAGGTTCACTGCTCAAAGGGAGGCAAGTGGCCATCAGCTCTGTTTACCAACACAGCTGCTGAGGGAGAGGGAAGGAAGGCACCTGGAGACCTCAGGATCGCCCCTGCCCACGGGGAACTCCAGCTGGAGCTGCTGGAAAAACCCTTTGTGATGATTTTTAGTAACTTAAAAGTGTGGCACCTACACTAAAAATCATTAAAGAGCAACACAAAGAGCCCAGAAACATTCCCAGCCTGCTCCTGCTGCTCTTCCCAACCCTTCAGCTGAGATCAGAGCAGGATGGGGTCTCACATCACCTGCCAAGCTCCCACAGGCTGCTCAAATTGTAATTAACTCCTGGAATTAAAACATCCCCTCTGCCTCGGGGCCAAGGATAACACATCCCATGATTTCCATTGTGGGCTGCTCACAAACTGCTCATGGCAACTCCTGCCCCAAGGATTTACCAGCCCTGAGGGATGCCACCTCCCTGGGGACACCCTCAGCAGGTGACAGGGATCAGGGAGGGGTTCTGCACAGAGCCACCTCCCTGGGGACACCCTCAGCAGGTGACAGGGATCAGGGAGAGGGTTTGGACAGAGCCACCTCCCTGGGGACACCCTCAGCAGGGGACAGGGATCAGGGAGAGGGGTTGGACAGAGCCACCTCCCTGGGGACACCCTCAGCAGGTGACAGGGATCAGGGAGGGGTTCTGCACAGAGCCACCTCCCTGGGGACACCCTCAGCAGGTGACAGGGATCAGGGAGGGGGTTTTACCCCCCAGGGGTTCTGCACAGAGCCACCTCCCTGGGGACACCCTCAGCAGGTGACAGGGATCAGGGAGGGGTTTGAGATCCCACCTTCACAGGGAAGGAGGAACAGAAATGCCATTTTTAATACAGATATTTCCACGATCTTGGCAAGGGCAGCAAGTCACAATCCCTGTTTTCCGTGTAAATTGGTCAAGAGGGAAAAGCCTCTGGAGAGAGCTTGGAGGAGTCAAAGCTTTTTCCTCTGGAATGGGGAATGACAGCAGGGTTAGGAAAAAGTTTTATTTGTCTTGAGCTATCTGGAGGCAGACTAGAAAAGCTTGGAGGAGTCAAAGCTTTTTCCTCTGGAATGGGGAATGACAGCAGGGTTAGGAAAAAGTTTTGTCTTGAGCTATCTGGAGGCAGACTAAAATACTTGCTTATAAAATTCCATAACTAGAAATCCCAGGAAATGGAAGAAATGGGTCTGAAAATGGGAATACTCCTAAGGCTGGGAATAGAAATCAATGTCACTCCACACAGGGATTTCATCGATTCAAAATCATTAAAAATTCAAAATTAAAAAAAAAAACAAAAAAAAAACCAAAAAACCAAAACAAACAGGAAAGGGTGTCCTGTTTTAAACTGGTGGGAAAAGGCTCCTGCTTTTATGTGGATTTTATCCCCAGAGTGGCTGGTTTTTGTTGCAGCACAGATGACATCACACAGGAGATGACTGGATGGTTCCACACACAATTTTACTGATCAGGGGAGTTTTTAGGCTTGAAAGAGCTAATCCACCCTGAGTTCCCCCCCCAGCTTTTCTGGAGAATGCATTCCAAAAACGATAAGCAAATTATCTGACATTATATCTAATTAGAGAAGCTCCTAATTACACATCCCCGTTTGGAGCAAGCACTGCGCTTCCCAGAACAGCAATTCCTGCAGTGCACAGTAAATCAGCTGGTGCTTGCCACTGATTTGAAACTTTAACCTATAAATTAAATTAATAAGAGACAAAGGCTCCTTTTGTGCATTCGCAAGCCTGTAGGATTTTAGAAATAATAGGACTGGAAAGTGATTTATATTCCAAGATGAAAGGTCAGTTTGGCGCACACGACTTTGGAGCAAAACACCACGGCAGAGACTTCAAATTAACTCATTCCTGCACCCCCCAACCCTGGATTGTTCTTTTTCCAGAGCTACAAGAGCTTGCTGTGAGAGCTGGAGTACTCAGAAGATGGAAAAAACCTGGAGAAATATGTGGAATTCTTCCTGATCTCTGGGAAGGAAGGAAAAGTGCCTGGGAATTGGCTCAGGCCATCGGAGTCGATCACTGAAGTGACAGAACCTCTGAGCTGCACTTCAGTCAATGCATGTCCCACATGGAGAGGATGAAACCACAGGAATTGTATGGAGAAATATGGGAATTGTACAGCAGAAATTACCTGGAAATTGGAGCCATGCAGATAAAGGGAAGGGCTTGGCTATTTTTAAAGTTCTGTCCATGGTGGGATTTTCTCCGGGCCTGCCCCTGTTTTATTCTGGGGGAATAAAAATTCCAGCTGAGCTTAAAACCTTTGGTGCACGACAAAAAAATATTATCATGGAATGATTTGGGCTGGAAGGGGCCTTAAACTCCTCCAGTTCCAACCCCAACACCTTCCACTATCCCAGGCTGTTCCAAGCTCCAGCCTGGCCTTGGACACTGCCAGGGATGGGGCAGCCCCAGCTGCTCTGGAATCTGTGCCAGGAATGTTACCCAGAGAGCTGGGATTCCTCATTACATTTATTCCCAAAAGAAAATCCCAAACAGAGACTGGAGGAGGAAAAGGAGGGATGTGCACCCCTGTGCACCACTGGGAATGCAGCTCCTCCAGCAGACCTGAGGCAAGGGACCTGGAGTGAGGGAAAATTCCCTTCAAACACCGAGAAAGGTGGGAATGGATGGGGAAAATGACTCCCTGGAATGAGGGAAAATTCCCTTCAAACACTGAGAAAGGTGGGAATGGATGGGAAAATGACTCTCCTTAAACTGCACCTGCTGAGGAGGAGACCAGGAAAGAGATTATTTCACGTCCCTGAAGAGATTATTTAATGTCCCTAAGTGCCAGGAAGGATGAGAGGAAATGACTCCACTCATGGCCATGGGGATCAGTTCTGACCACTGGGAGAATCCAGAGGTGGATCCATCAGGATGAGGGATCTGGGCAAGGTCTGGAGGCTCCAAGGCCCCAGACTGGAGGATGAGGACCAAGACACCTTTGCAGACACCAAGGATTTGCCAACACCACCCCAGGAGACCCCTGGGTCCTTCTGTTCCCTAAAGCACGAGGGAAACCAGACCTGTAAAAAGTCCTTCCCTGAGAGGGTGGGGAGATCCCAGATTCCCAGAGAAGCTGTGGCTGCCCCTGGATCCCTGGAAGTGTCCAAGGCCAGGCTGCAGCACCCTGGGACAGTGGAAGAGGTTTGGAACTGAATGGGCTTCAAGGTCCCTTCCAACCCAAACCATTCCATGTTAATTCTAAAGACTGGAAAATGCTCTTGTGCCACTTCCCCCTCTCATTTCTGTCTTCCAGAAAGCATCAAAATTTGTCACCTTCCTCCTCTCTGCACATTTCTTAGAACACCCCATTAACAGGCTCAGAAATCCATAATTTAAATAATTACCAGAGCCTTGCCTGTGTTATCTTGAGCTGCCAAACCTCCTGGGCCCTGCAGTTGCAGGAGCAGTGCACTATTCCCCAGAGCCCTGGGAGCTCAGGGATGTGATGGGATCCAACATTCCTGCCCCTGGAGGAGCCCGGGGAGGGCAGGAGCCACGTGCAGGGGCAGAGCAGGGAGGGCTGCTGGAGTGGCTGTTGTGAGGATTAATCTGATTAGGATTGAATCAGAGCAAATGCGTGGAGGGGGGAGGAAAAGGGAATATGTAAGGGAAGTGAGGAGGGTCCTGGGTGGTCTGTAAACGAGTTGGGAACAGTGGGAGAGTGTGAGGAAGAGATGAAATCCAATAGGTGTACAGGAAGCTTTCACCAGGCTTAAAACAAATCCGTAAGAAAAACAGCAAAGAATCCAGGAAGAGGAATTGTGTTACTGCTGGAAAGGGATTGGCATATTCCCAACGCAGTGTGACTGACAGCTCTGCTGCTGATCCCACACCCCAAACCCTCCCCACACAAAGCTCCTTGGGGGAAAATGTCCATGCAACCTTCCCTGGTTTATCCCGGTATTGCTGGGAATCGTGGAGAGCTGAGGGAACCAGCAGGGGACAGCAGGGGCAGGTGGCACCCACCTGCTCGGGTGGCAAAGGGAGCCCACAAGGTGGTTTTGAGTAAAAACAGATGCTTTTGGTGGAGAATCGCAGAGAGAAAAGCAGATCTGAAGTGCAGCAAAGAGAGAAATGAAATCCTGCCCCAGTCCTGCTGCTCCACTGCCTGTGGAAGCCGTGTCTGGGTGGGATCATCACTGGAACTTAGAATTTACTTGGAATTCTGGAATGGTTTGGGTTGGAAGGGACCTTAAAGCTCTCCAATGCCACCCCTGCCATGGGCAGGGACACCTTCCACTGTGTCAGGCTGCTCCAACCTGGCCTTGGACACTTCCAAGGATCCGGGAGCTTCTCAGGGAATCCCATCCCAGCCCCACCCCACACTCACAGCCAGGAATTCCTTCCCAATCTCCACCTAACCCTGCTCTCTGGCAGTGGGCAGCCATTCCCTGTGCCCTGGCACTCCATGTAGAAGTTCCTGCATGATTCTCCTTTGGGAAGTTTCTCCCTCAGCACCTTCCTCCATCCCATTTCTCCTAATTCCTCAGTCCAAAGCAGCTGGGGCTGTTTTCTGATGCTGATTTGCAGCTCCACCTTTTATTCTGATAATTCTCTGCCCAGACACTGCTCCCCCTTTCTCCTGAATTCCCTGCCAGGATCCTGGTCCCCCTGGACACAAAACTGATGCTGCTTTGGGGGTGTTGGGACTCCACTTCCCACGCGTGTGCGAGGCAGATCCTGCCTGCCAGCCAAGCCCTGCTCCCACCAGAACGTGCCTCTGGAAAGCTGCTTCCCTGCCTGCTCTGCTTGGAATAAAACATCCCCCACCTCATCCCTGCATAAATCTGCTTTTGGGGTTGTGAATCACCCTCATCCTTCCAGCACAAGGGACTCAAGCCCTGGAATTCCTCCCCACTTTTTAAACCCGGCCTAATGGGCATCACTGTCAGTATTTATCATTCTGTCTCCTCAAACTGCAACCCCTCCAGCACGGTTTCACTTCTGGGATTCAGGGCTCCAAGAGCTCAGCCCTCACTTTCCACAGCACTTCCAAACCCTGGGAATCCAGGGCTCCTTCCCAGAAGGGCTCAGCTGGAGGTGATATCCCTGAGCCTCTGCCAGCAAACCCGACCTGTGCAAACCCAGCACGGCAGATCCTCCAAGCCAGGCCCAAACCCCACTTTTAAAGCGTTTTTTCCCTCTTTTTTCAAGTGATTGGCAGCTTCAGAAGAGCAGAGCCAACCCAGCCTTGGGAATAACAGACCTTTCCAGAAAACTGCACTCAAAGATCCCCTGGATCCATGTCAGAGAGCTGGGATCCATCTGGAAAGCTCTCTGAGATCAAGCTCTCCTTGCAGAGCCCCATACAAAGTCCAGATACAGCCTAATGAGCTTTTGATGTCCTGCTGACATTTATCTGCCAATATTACTGCTCCAAGCACTTATCCCATGATGGATCTCATTATTTCCTTGATCCCAGGCCAGCTCAGCCCTTGGCCCTTCCTCCAGCCTCATGGACCTCCCCAAAACCCAGCAGAGAGCCCCAAATCCTCAGCTTCCAATCCTCCCAAAACAGCCCTTTGAGAGATGGGAATAAAGACAAAGTGGTTTTGCAATTCTGCCCCTGGAAAGGTCAGTTCTCAAAACTTCTGACCAAATGGGAAGGAAAAAAATAAAGCAGCTGAGCAGCAGAGTGTTCTTCCTTTGGTATCAGCCACCTTGACTCAAAGAGCAGTTTGCTTTTGCCCCAGGAGATGGAAATAAAATGCATTTACAGCCCCCCACGGGCAGAACTTTGTTCCCTCCTTGTTCTCCTTACCCAGAACTCAGCATCAGCAGCTTTGGTTCCTGCACAGAGCTGTCCCACGAGGGCAGAGCTGGAGCACAGCTCGCCTGCCTCCTGTTTTCATGGAAACAGGAATTTTAGAGGATGAATTTTCCCACTCCAGGTTCCAAATCCCATGGTCAGTTCTCAGAAGTGGCCCTGAGCTCACAGCCCAGCAGGCAGAGCCTGCTGGACTTCCACAAACCCTTCCAATCACTTTTGGGGAAATCTGGGACATCTCCCCACGTGCCAGGCTCAGACACAGCCCTGAGCTGGAAGCAGCAAAATCCACCAGCAAAACCTCCAAGTTCACACCCTGCACGAAGGAAGGAGCAGAGACACAAATTAGTCTGCATTTAATTACATTTAGGAAGGAATCCTTCCCTGTGAGGGTGCAGAGGTCCTGGCACGGGTCCAAGCACTGTGAACTTAGGATGCTCCATAAATATTTTATAATATAATTATTAATGTTACCAACAAAAAAAAACCCCAAAATTATTTACATGGTGACTTCCTTTAATAATTATTGTTTTCTGTTTAATTCAGCACCGCTTCCCTCGTCTGAATTTGCAACTTTAGAATTTTCAGCACGAAATCCGAGCACCTGCTTTCCCTGCTAGGAACATTTTCCCTTCCAGCCATGCAAACTGTTGGAACGAAGCCCACCCTGAGCCATCCGGGCTCATAAAAGCAGCTCATTTTCTGATTCATCCCAACAGATTGCTAAATATTATTTACTTTTCGTTTCATAATGGCTCGGAAAAAGCTGGATGAAAAGCTTAACGAGGTCTAATCCAGGCGAGAGGAGGCAGAAAAGGAATGAAGAGGCAGTTAAGGAGCAGTTTGAGCTTCCTTATCGCCCTTATCAGCACAGCTATCAGTCAGCAAGGCCTAATTAGGCACAAAAGCCATTGTGCTCCATCCAGAGCTTCTCCAGGAGCTGGAGCTCTGACTGACAGCCTCTGCTTGGGAACAGCACTGCCACAGCCATTAGGGACAATTTGTCCCCTCCAGGAGTGGCCTCTGTGGCTGTGCAGGGTCTTGGGGACAGAGCGAAGCTTTTCTCAGCGGCAGCGACACTTTTGGAGCTCGAACAGGGACATTTTGGGGCTGGGATTCAGCAGAGTTCAGTGAAATCCTCCAGACTTTGCTGCTTTGTGGTGACCAACCCATCCTGAGCTCCTGCAGGAGCAAAGCAAATCCTTGATCTCACTTCCAGCTCTGACCAAGGCTTGGTGCTCCAGGAGCTGGCTTTATTTTGCTTTCCTTTTATTCATTTGCCTTC
This sequence comes from Passer montanus, assembly GCF_014805655.1. Taxonomy (NCBI): domain Eukaryota; kingdom Metazoa; phylum Chordata; class Aves; order Passeriformes; family Passeridae; genus Passer; species Passer montanus. Next base: position 1,677,142 of record NW_024373256.1, read on the forward strand.
AAATCAATTCAGGTTGGAAAAGACCTTTAAGGAAATCGAGTCCAACCCTTCCCAGCAGCACCACGGTCACCACTGGCCCATGTCCCCAAGTGCCACATCCACGTGGGTTTTGGTCACCTCCAGGGATGGGGACTCCACCACTGCCCTGAGCAGCCCCTCCAATGCCTGACCACCCTTTTAGGGAAGGATTTTCCCAAAAATCCAACCTAAACCTGCCCTGGCCCAGCCTGAGGCCGTTCCCTCTGCTCCTGTCCCTGTTCCCTGGAGCACAGCCCGACCACCCCGGCTGTCCCCTCCTGGCAGGAGCTGTGCAGAGCCAAAAATTCCTCCTGCTCCCCCTTTTCTGCAGGCTGAGCCCCTTCCCCAGCTCCCTCAGCCCCTCCTGGTGCTCCATTCCCCTCCCTGGCCACGCTCCAGCCCCTCCATGTCCCCCTGTCCTCGGACAGGTCAGTGAGGTCCCTCAGGAGGGACCCGTGGCTGTGTCCTCGGCGTGGCTTCGGTGCCCAGCAGGGCTCCTGCCCCAGCAGCTGCTCCCACAGCTGTTCCCACCAGTTGGTGGCTGAATTTTCCAAGATATCTGTCTGGAATTAAAAAGCAGCAGCAGCAGTTTGGCAGCCAGCAGGAAAAATGCATCAGTGGATTGCATCCCACCCCGAGTGGGACAGGAGAGACGAGACCAGGCAGGACCTGCCCATCCCAAAACCCCTTTGATTATCTGAATTGCTCTGTCAAAACCTCCACCTGCATCCAAAGGCTGCTTGTGGAGTATTTGGGGTCACAAATGTCCATGTTTGGTGGCCTGTGCCACCAAAGCTGCTCCGTGCCAGGAGCCCTGGGCACAGGGAGCTCTGCAGGGCTGGGAGCTGCAGGGCTCTGGGGTTTTCCTGGCTCACACCCCAGGGGATTTGCTCTGCTGTGCCTGTGCCAGGCTGCACTCCCAGATAAAGCCAGCAACAAGGCAATGGTGAGGGAGTGGGTGCTTCCCCATCCCAATCCCAATCCTGGTGCCTCCTAAGGGGGTTGGAAAGCAGCTCCAGCCCAGCCCTGTGAGCTCCAGAAAGGGCCTGGAGTGGCTCAGAACCTCCCAAGGCAGATTTTCCCAGAGTGGCTGTGGGATGGAGCTGCTGGGCTCTGGGAATGATCCCTGTGGGGCAGGCAGGGGCAGGGGACACGCTCAGCCACGTCCCCCCTTGCACAGGCAGGGACCTGAGGCTGCCTCTGCTCCCCTGAGATCCCATCAGGGTGGGATGGATGTCCCAGGCACTGTGGGATCCATGCCAGAGGCTCCATGGAAGCAGAATTCCAGCTCCAGACTGTAGTCTGGACAAATCCTCGTGGATTTGTCAAGCCTGGTGTGCACAGCAGATAAATCTGAATAATCCTGATGCCAGGCACACCTGAGACCCGGAGCAGCTTCCACCTGCAGCAGCTGCACCAGAACAGCTTCCACTGAGGGAAAACTCCCTTTTCCTGGCATTTCTTGCAGGGCAAAGAGCCCTCTAACCACAGTGAAACAACAGCAACCGCAAAAAGGGAGGCATAAACCCATGGATGGCAGATCCCAGCACTTCTCCTGCCAGGAGCCACCCAGGTGTGTCCATTTGGATGTGGTGATGTGGACATGTGAAGCTCCAGGACACCACAGGGACTGGGATCCCATCCCACAGCCACTCCAGGTGCAACCCACATGCTCACCTTGGAGCCCCTGGCCTGGACAGCACAGAAATCCAGGGAGAAGGAGGTGAAATTCCCTGTTTGTGGTGTCTTGCCAGGCTGGGATTAGAGTCTGGGGCTCCTGGCACCCACAGGCACCATTAATCCCCTGAGCTTTAGCCCAGGCAGTTTCCAGGTGCTGCAGCAAAGTCTTCTCCAGCTCCAGCAGAGCCTGAGTTCTCTCCCACACTTCCTGGAGCCCATCTCCTCCTGAGGGACCCAGGGGGCTCAGGCATGTAGGAAAATCCCTCTCCTGTGCCAAGCATGCCATTCCCCGCTCCAAATGGCACAGAGAGCCCCCAGTGAGGAGCAGAGCCCCAGCAAGGCTGGCATGAAGGCCCTGCACACCAGAAGGGAAGGAGGAAAGGAAAATGACCCATTTAACCACAACACACTGGACTGTCCCATCCACAACTCCTGACAAAAGTGGAAATGTTCTTTTCCACGGGCAGAGCTGCAGGTCCTACTACAAATAAATAGTCCAGGCAGGGATGGAGGCCATGTGTTTCCATTAATTCTCTTGGCACAGGAGCCCATGTAGATCTTGGATGCAGCTCATGCTGGAGCAGGAGAGCTGGGGTGGCCAACATACATCTCAGCACAACCCATCTGGCCCAAATCCATCCCCAGCCTGCTCCAATCCTCACTTTTATCATCCTAATTATGAGCAGATTCCCAGCTCACTCCCTCCCTCCCAGAGGTACCTTCAGCTGCCCCCTTTTCTCCCTCCCTCTGGCTGGAATCAGCAGGTGAATCCCAGCCTTTAGGTATTTCTGTTCCATTACTGCTGGTGGACAAAGCTTGGCCCCTTTCATTTTCCTTTTCTTGCAGCCTCTTTAGTGGGGATTAAAATAATTGATATTGATAACGAGATCTGCCCCCTGCCCCTGGTCCCAATTACTTGCACAGGCTGGGGATCCTGCTTTATGGATCTGACAGGAATGGTCTCAATTATCCCTCTGGGCTCCAGGACTGATGCTGGGATTGATTTGGGAGCGCTGGGATTATTGGGGCTGATTGTTGTGGGCTGGGGTCAGCGCTGGCTGCATTTTCCCCGAGTGCTGCCAGGTGCCTGGAAAAGGGGATAATTTACTGCAGCCACCCCCATGCTCAGCATTACAGGACAGCACTGAAGGGGGTTTTTCATCCCAGGTTTTGGTGGGGATGAAGTTGGATCCTTGGTGCTGTGTGAGAGCCAAGGAGCAGCAGCTTTTGGACAGGCCCAGCCTCCCTCTGAGGGGAAAACCCCAGTGAAAGTAAATCAGAGCGACACAGAAAAGGAGATTTAAAGCTGAGAAGGCAAACAACAGCTTTTTTGGACCTGCAAAATCTTAGTTCATAAAGTTATGGAATTGTTAAAGTTGGAAAAGCCCTTTGAGATCATCAACAACAGCAACACCAGCCATGTTCATCACCATGTCCTCAAGTGCCACATCCACGTGGGTTTTGGTCACCTCCAGGGATGGAGACTCCTGAGCAGCCCTTTCAATGCCTGACCATCCTTTTAGGGAAGGAATTTTCCCAAATATCCAACCTAAACCTGCCCTGGCCCAGCCTGAGGCCGTTCCCTCTGCTCCTGTCCCTGTTCCCTGGAGCACAGCCCGACCCCCCTGGCTGTCCCCTCCTGGCAGGAGCTGTGCAGAGCCAGGAATTCCCCCTGATCCCCCTTTTCTGCAGGCTGAGCCACTTCCCCAGCTCCTCTTCATCAGACTTGTATTCCCAAATATTTGATGGCCACAGATTCCAGAGCAGAGACATTATAACTTGCAGGGGCTGTGAGGTGAATCCAGGGAAGGGAATATTCCTTCAGGACCATTCCCTTCACCAACCCAGAGCTTCTCCCCCTGGGATCATCACTGGATGCAGCATTTTCCTTTTTACCACCATTTATATAAAACTCAAATGCAAAAATAGAGGTGAGGAGAGAAGGGGAGCCAATTCTGCCTCTGTAACCAGAGAGAAGATGAACCCAGAGCCAGCAAAAACCCCCAATTTATAATCAAAATGCAACATAATCACTGCAACAGATGTCAAAAAGATAAACCCAGGGAGTTCTGAACTGCCAGGAATCTTCTCTGCATGTTGGAGAGCACAGGGATGCTCTGATTCTGTCAGATGGCCACTTTTGGGGGGTGTAAGCAGGAACAGTGCCACAAAAAACTCCTTTCTGTGTTCTCCTTTCCCTGCCCTGCAGCAGATTTACAGTGGAAGTTCTCAGTAAATCTCAGGTTTGCTCCTGGATCCACGATGGGGAGGGGAGGGAAGGAGAGAAATTGGTCTTTTAGGACTGTGGTTGGGAAAAACAGCATCACCCAGCTGGCACAGGGACATGGCCTGAGTGCCAGAGGCTGGGATAAAGAGGGAAAACATGGAGAGCTGCCTGGCAGGAGAGGAAAGGCTGGGGGAAATTGTTTTACAAAAGAAAAGCAGACAAGAGAAATGAGGTTTTGTGTGCACATCACTCACCTCGTAGTGATAATCCATGCAAGTTAACTCTCTCCAGCAGCGATCTCCTCGGATTTTAATCAGCCCCTGGGGGAAAAAAAAGGGCAAAAATACTGTCACAATTATTTTATTTTGCTTTGTTTTGCGTCTCAAGGTGCCAACTTCTGTGGTTAAACTGCAGGGGTTGAGACCCACGGCACATCCACAGCCCGGGTCCAGGCGTGGTTCCCAAGGGAACACAATGGATCTGACTCATTCCACTGCCTGCTTACTGAAAATCTGACATAAATCCTTGTGGAATATGCCAAATTCCCCTTCCAGGAAGAAGCCTCAGGCACAGCTGAGCCTTTGCTCAGGTCTGAGCAGCCCAGGGCTCCTGGCATCGCTTCCAGCATCCCTGGGAAGCAGCAATAGGAAAAGCCAGGCTCTGTCCCTGGGATAACAGACAAAACCCAGCAAGATTCACAATTTTAACACCCAAACCCAACTGCTTCCCTCGGGCAAAGCCACCTCTGCTGCCTGTGGAAAAGGGAGCAGAGCCACACAGCTGGGGATGGGGACACGGAGCAGGGATGGGGACACGGAGATGCAATTAAAATAATTAAAGAAACAAAAGAGGGGCAGGGGAAGGAAGCTGCCAGCCCCAAACACAGCTGGCTGCACTGCTGACAGCTCTGCCCCACCTCAGGTTAGAGGCTGGGCCAGCAGGTATCCCCTGCCCTGGGACTTCAGAACAACGAGAGGGGACATTTCCAAATCACTGCGTCCATTCCAGGGCTGGCAGCAATATTGGGATTGAATTTCTTTGCCTCGGAGATGAAGAGCAGAAAGGAATCAGTCGGCCAGAGCAGGAAAGACACCTGGGCAGGGATGGGCTGGAGCAGGAAGCCGAGCAATCAAGGCTGGCTTTGATGTCCGGGAGAGGTCCCTGATTAGGATCACAATATCCCAAATTGAGGAAAGCTTCACTAGTCAAAAGGCCGAAGCAGCTCTGTCATCTGCATACAATTAGGGGGTATTTGCCTACCTCTGCCATTGCCCTGATTGTGATGGTCCTGCCTTCCCCAGGAGAAAAACCCTGCCAGTGTCTGGGAGCATCCTGAGGCTTCCTGACATTTGCAGCAGGGAAGGGATCAGTGACCTTCCAGGGCTAAAATCTGAGCTCAGAGGAGGAGATTCCAGCATTTATGAATCCCATCTAAATTCCCAGAATTGGAACAGTGAGAGCACAGTGGCTCCACTGCTCCAACCTCGCTGCTCACACTAAAACAAATCTTCCTTTGCAGCATTAAATAAAGTTTAACACGTTTGCAGCTCAAAAGAAATTCAAAATTCCAGTTAAAGACCCTCCAAAACTGTCCAGACCTTGGAAATATCCAGGAATATCCAGTTCCCAGGCTGTATATCTGTCTGTCTGTCTGACAGCTGAGAGCACAGGGTAGAGCAGAACTCCTGCCTGGCAGAAAAGGGATGCAAAGCGATATCACCCAGGATTTCTGGGATGGCAGAGCAGTTTTATCTCCAGGGATTTATTCAGCACATCCCCTCCATCCCTCTGGAGCAGGGACAAGACACCATCACTGTCAGCAGCCACTCCGTCCTCCCCTCCCCAGGCTGTCCTGCCCTCCAAGCTTTTCTAAAATTACAGGATCTGGTGATAGCATCTCGCAGGATGTGCTGCAGCTCCAGCCCTGCCAGGCCAGCACACACTGAGGAAGCTCTGTGCAGGAATGCTGGAATATTAAAACAGGACAGTTATCTTGATGACCTTCCCTCCTCCTTCCCCGGGCTGTTATCAAGCTCTGTTATCCAGCAGGAATAATTAAAACTCCAATTAAAACAAGGATAGGGAAAAGCAGCGCTCTGAAAACCCCGATTTTGCCTGCAATGACTCACTCAGGCAGTTCACCCCTTTTTGTTTACTAGGAAGCTTTCAAACAGGAAAGTCTTCATATCAAAGATGTTTTGCAGCACAAAAAACTCCCACTCTCATCATTAAGGGGTTTCAAGTCAGCTTTACCCTGAGCTGTCTTCGAGGCCACCTCACTCCCACACTGGCACCTGAGTTTTCCAGTTTTCCCAAGGATTTGGATCAGAAACGTGCACAGAAAAATCTCTGCGTGCTGAGGCTTCAGCTCTGCTGAGAAGAGACAGGAAAGGAGAAGGAGAATCACAGAATCCTGGAGCTGCTGAGGCTGGAAAAGATCTCCGAGCACCAGGCACCCCACGGCAGCTCGGCACATCCCGGGGGCTGCTGGAAATCGGGAAGTTCTCAGGAATACAAATTAAATCTGAGCTCAAGGCAAGCAGCCAGGTGGCCAAATGAACCAGCAGAGGCCCTTTCACCTCCGTGGCCTCGCTCCGAATCCGGGATTATTAAATTCCCACTGCTGGCTGGTGGCTGCAGGGACACGGGGTCGGGCACCGGTGGCACTCCGGCTCCTCGGGATAATGAGAGCTCCTGGCCTGGGAAAGGGGAACTTGAGGTCCTTGTCACAGGAATTTACAGCAGGAGCAGTAGAAAATGTTGGCCCTGGATTGAATTAAGCTCCAGAATGAAATATGGGCTCAATTCCTGCTCCCCTGCCCGGTTTGCTCCCTGTAGGGCACGGCCGAGGAGCTGGGGGCAGGATGGAGATGCAGCACCTGCTTGGACCTGGAAAACCCCAAACTCCAAATTCCTCTAATTAATGAAGGGGAATTAAATCCAGCAGCATTTCTGACAGGACAAGGAAAATTACATTTAGGATTTTCCTTTTTTTTGGATTTACTTTAATGGAGGATAATAAAATTCCTGGGTTTAATCGCTTTGCCCCCACACCAGCCCTGCTCTGGAATATGGAATAAAACATTCCCAAAGCATGGTAAGCGTTCCCAAATTTATAGGATAACGGAAAACAGAATCCAGGGGGATCCACCAGAGATCCAGCCCCCACCTGAGGGGAGGGAAGAGCTCAGCTCCAACACCAAATCCTGTCCTTTCATCTTCCTGTGATGGCTGTGCCCAACTGTGCCTCTTCCAGCCTGCTGTACTTGGGTGATTCAAAGCGAAAAAAAGCCAGAATAATTAAAATGTCATTCAAGCCCTAAGCCCATATGAGTCACTGTTCCAAAAAATATCTGAAAAATTCCTTCAGGAGTGGGGGATAATTATATTCCTCCCTATCTATTGATTTTTCTCTACAATGCAGATGTCAGATTTTCCACGGCTTTTTTTTTTTTCCTTTTTCTCTTTTTTTTTTTTTCTTTTTTTCTTTTTTCCCTGGAGTGAGTGTCAAGGAGGAACAAAGCACTTCTTTGAGACTTTTTCAGCCCAAAATTAATTCTGAAAAAAATGGTACAGACAGGCCAATAGCACGGGAAGCTGAGCAAAAGCTTGGTGACTCAAGCTATGTCTGCAAAATTCCCTATTGATCCCGGCTCCAGAGGGAAGGGTGGGGAATGGGGCACCCACGTTATAAATTTAGAGTCAATTTAAAGACCTTTCTGTGTTTTTGCTGTACAAAAGATGGGCAAAAACCCACCCAAAGTTCCCAACTAAATTCTAGATTTTCATTTTGCTCCTGCTATAAATAAGGAAAGCTTCCAGGGAAAATCCCAGCTCCGTGCACTTCCCACCTCTGCTACCCACAGGAAAAGTGGTTTCACCATCTCTGTGAAAGCCAAACCCTCACCAGGGTATTCTGAGACAAATTTACACCCCAGCTCGTGGGAGAGGAAGGAGCTTCCCAAGGTGAAATCTAAAAATAAAACCATTTCTGGATTATAGGGCAGGGCTGGAAGAAGCTCCTGGAGAACCTAAATCCAAGGAATCCAACAAGACCAACTTCAGCTGGGGTTCTAAAACCCCTCAGAGCCCCAGGACTCCAGACCTTCCCCACCTCCCTCCCTGCTGATGGATCAAGGTCCGTGGTGCAGGAAGGATGAGCTGGATCCCAGATTTTCTGTTCTGCAGGGAAAGTCCCACAGGGAGCAGGTGACACAGCTACACCTGTGACAGCAGCAAGCCAAAGGTGACAACCAGAGCTGCACCTGATGTTCCCACCAACCCCACTGAATTCACATTCCTGCTGCTCTTTCCATGAGAAGAGAGGATGCTCCATCCCTGGAGGGGTTTGAGGATGCTCCATCCCTGGAGGGGTTTGAGGATGCTCCATCCCTGGAGGGGTTTGAGGATGCTCCATCCCTGGAAAGGTTTGAGGACAGGCTGGATGGATGCTCCATGCCTGGAAGGATTGAGGACAGGCTGGATGGATGCTCCATCCCTGGAAAGGTTTGAGGACAGGCTGGATAGATGCTCCATCACTGGAAAGGTTTGAGGACAGGCTGGATGGATGCTCCATCACTGGAAAGGTTTGAGGACAGGCTGGATGGAGCTTGGAGTAACCTGGGATAGCAGCAGGTGTCCCTGCCCACGAGGGACCTTTCCACCCCATGATTCTGCCATGATCCAGGTGCCCCACCTGCCTGCTGCCTCCTGCACAGAGGGGCTCCGAGGTGGCCCCAGGAGCTCAGGTGGACCTGCAGGAGCTCAGGGGGACCTGAAGGAGCTCAGGTGGACCTGCAGGAGCTCAGGGGGACCTGAAGGAGCTCAGGGGAACCTGCCCAGAGCCAAACCAGAGCCACCACATCCACAAAACCCCGCAGTGGGGCAGAAACCCCGCTGGAGAGCTCCTTGGGGCTGACTTTGCTTCCTTTGATTTGCTGCTGTTTCCCTCCATCAAATCCCCCAAAAAGCCCCTCAGAGAAGCCACCAGCAGCATCTGGGGGGCTCTGAGGGCAGCGCTGCGAGCAGTGGGTGAAAGGGATTCTGCAGAACCCTTGGCACCGGCGGCTCCTGCCTTTTCCAGCCACCAAGGAACAACAAGTCCCGCTGCCAAGGGCTATTACCAGAGAAATGGAGAGAGATCAGAGGCACAAAGGAGGTTGCTAAGGAGTCAAGTGTGGGATCCCTGCAGAGAGGAGGAGGCTGCAGCTGGGACGGCAAAGGTCAGAACATTGCAGACATCATTTTCCAAAAATTCCCATGAAGGGCCGGCGCGGGAGCCGGGAGCTGGCCCCGCCGTGCTCGCCGAGGAATAATGAGAAAGGCAGCGAAGAAAGCTCCCTTTCTTCCCTCCTACCCACGCTAATGTAATAAAACAAATTAGAATAATTATTCTCCATTTCAGGGCCATAATGCCCAGGATCAGGGCACGCCTGTCACCGGGCTGACATCTACATCCGCTGGATTCTGCTGCTGCTCCCCCCTCCTGCATCTCGGGATCGCCCCAATCCCAACTCTTATTTGATTCCATTTTACTGCAGGCATCCAGATTCTGTTTGCTTCAAAGTCTTCCTTATTTTTGCCAGAAAGTTCGTCTCCCTTCTTAGCTAATCACAGCCCCACCCTTTCCAGTAACCTTTCAAATGCCACCCACGTCCTGACACTTTTAACAGGCTCCAAGCAAAAACAAAACAAGGAACACCAAGAGTTTCACACGAACCGCAAGGTTCTGAAAGGATTTGCTGCAGCGGGTTAAAAGAAATATTTTTTAACAGCAAAGAAAATTCAGAACTATTTAAAAACATATTAAATATCAAGTGATGTATAAATTATGTGGAAGGAATTGATCTTTTTTTTGGTGAAAAGACATCTCGGAGAAAGATGGACAAATTCACAGGAAAAAACTGATAATTTAAGGGGAAAAGAATTTATTATTATAATTCTTTCTGTACTATTTTTTCCCCAAAACTGTCACTTTAAATGATCTTTTATCCTCCTGCAAAAGGGGAAAATATCTCTTGTGTAGATTAGAAACAGCAAAGGACTGAAATTATTTTCTAAGTCTCTGCCTGCCAAGAACTGCTCCCAACTCCTCTGTTCTGCAGCCACTTCCGAGGATGTTCCTGAACAGCTCAGGGGGCTGAGCCTGGATTTGGGAAGGGGGGGGCATTCTGACAGAAAGGGAAATCTGGGAAGTGGGAAAAAAAATAGAGAGAAATTTTGTTTACAGGAAGCAAAGCAAGGGGAGGCACGGCCAAGTCAAAAATCCCAAGTGGAAAAGATGCTCTTGGGTTTCCCAAAAATTCTCTAAATTCCCCTAAACTCCCCCTAAATTCCTCCTCAGGACCTCGTGAATGATGTGGGGAGGAGCAGAGGGAGCAGCTCCTGGGAAGGGCTCTCCAAACTGGGAGATTAAAGGGGAAGAAAACCCTTCCTGAGGGACCATCCCAGACCCTGCAGCACTCCAAAGGGCATCACACACAGAAGGTGTCCAGGGCACTGCACTCAGGGCAGATTATCAAAGAAAAACCCATTTCTGTCATAAAGAACAAAATTATCACAGAACACACCTACTGAAGGATCTCATTCCTGGGACAAACCCAAAGTTTGGGATTGGCCTCATGGCCCCAGGACCCATCTGGACACAGACCCCGGAGTCCTCCCAGCCCAACACCTGCAGCAGCCAGGCAGAGATTGGCAGCTTTAAACCTGAATTTCCTTGCTTTGGGCACTTTTAAATTAAAGTGGTAATGTGCTTTAAATCCCGTTTCCCTGGTTTTTCACTCCACTCTTCAATCCTTTCCTGCAGAAAGTAATCAAGATGTCTCAGAGTCACACTCACTGCTCCAGCCACCTTCCCTGGTAACTCGTTCCATATGGCTGGGATCCTCTGCGAGCACAGCTCCACCTCCATTCCCTGTTTATTCCCAGTTTTCCAGCCTGCTGTTGCACCCCTGATGCTCAAAGCTCCCCCAAATCCTCCGTGCATCCCCAGCAGTGATAATTATCCCTTGTTTTCCCTGTTTCCTGTGGCTGCCCCATCCCTGGGAGGGTCCAAGGCCAGGCTGTGACAGTGGAAGGTGCTGGGGTTAGAACTGGGTGAGTTTTAAGATCCTTTCCAAGCCAAACCATTCCAGGGTGATATTCCTTGTACACAACATCATCACAAGTGACCCAGGAGTGCTTTGGAAAATGGGCACATCCCAGCAGGGTTGAGAGCTCCAGGGAAGTGCTGCTGGACACCAAGCAAGCACCAACCAAGGCAGGATGCAGCCTGACCTCCCACCCCAGGGAATGCTGCTCCTGCAGCCAGGATCAGCCCAGGGCAGAGACTCCAGGAGAAGCCCCCCAGCACTGCCCCCTCACCCACTGCAGGGCTGGAGGATGAACCTGCTGCTCCAGGGCTCTTCCCAAACCCCCCTGAGACCCCATTCCCGTGCTCCTGCAGCTTCCACGTGTGCTCAGTGCTGCTGCAGTGGCAGGCAGGTGTTGATGGCAACCAAATTCTCACATTTCTGAGCTCCCACAACGCCCCTCAGCCCCTGCCCTGCTGAAGAAACAGAAACTCTCTTTTATGGCTTACTTTAACAATCCCTGATGACTTTCAGGGCACAAGGAGCTTTCCCCAGGATGCTGTTGGCAATTCATCAGCTCCAGCGCAGCCCTGGGCAGGAATTTGGGCTCCCCCAGCACGTGGGTCTCACCTGCAGCAGGGAATTCCCCACAATGTATGGACTCCATGAAGTTGTCATCTACTCTCAGGCCTTGCAGGACAAACCCAGGACTAATGTTTGCTGAATGGGGTTTTAGCCACAAGGTGTATTTGATGGAGAGCTCCTGAGCAAGGCTGCTGCCCTAAAAACCTCCAAAACAACCTAAAAATGAAGCAGAAACTCTTCTACCTGGGAGGGAAAGGCTCATCTTGGAAGCACAGGATGGGGATTCAATCAGAAGCTCCCCAAAAAGCTCCAGGCAGAGCTGGCACCAGAGGGACTGGGCTTTGGGAATCCATGAGATCTAGGGAGATGCTGGTCCAGGGAAGCACAAATCCCAGCCAATCAATTTTTTTGGGAATCAAGGGTTATTAAACTCTGCTCTTTGGGAAAAGGGCTGCCAGGAGCTCCCTCAGGACCCCAAACCCAGCCACCACCGAGGGAATGGAGCAGCTGGAAACCAACCCTGCCTGCTGGATCAAGTATTTGTGATACTGGAGAGAGGAACAAGGCTTGGAGAGCACTGCAGAGTCCCCTGGCAGCTGCAGGTGACAAAACACCTCAGTGCCACCACGCCAAGGGCCCTGCTGGCAGTGGGGCTGCTCCTCTTGGGAAGTCCCTGTGGCTTGGTTAGCACAGCATGTGTTGTGTGGTTGGAATCACAGAATTATCCATGTTGGAAGAGACCTCCAGGACCACCCAGGGCCACCACATCTCCAAGTGTCTCAAACACTTCCATGGTGGCTTCACCACCTCCCTGGGCAACTCATTCCAGTGCTGACCATTCCTTCAGAGAAAAAAGAAATAATTCTAATATTTAATCTGACCCTGCTGGTGCAAGTTGAGGCTGTGTCCTCTCAGCCCTTTGCCTGAGGAGTGGCAGAAATCCCAGCACACACCTCTGCCTCCCACCTCGTGACTCTGATGGCATCACAAACCCATACTCTGCATCTTCCAAGCCTCAGGAAATCCGAGTGACAGAGAGTCACAAACAAAATGATGGAGCCATCAAGCCACCGAGCTCTTCTGAGGGAAAGCAGCCCCGCAAATGTGTGTTTGCATCACTCAGTGCCTAACGAGCTGCTGGCTCACACAAAGAGCCCCTATTCTGTGGCATGTTCCTGGGAAGCATCCCTCTTTACATCCTGCTCTAATGGATGATTAGGAACATCAAACATATAGATTGAATCACGTAATTATGCCTTTTAAAAAGGCAGCAATATTTGAGCTCAGCCCAGCACTTGCTGCCAATCAAACCCCGGCAGCAGCGCCTGCCTGAGCTCCTCGCCTCCCACCACTGCTGGGATTATCCCACTTCTCCCTAAACAAACCCAGCCAGCTCCTGTGCACACTACAGCAAGGTCTGGACATGATTTTTTGGGAGGAGGTTTAGCCAGGAAACAGCAAAACTCCCTAATCATGAAATGGTTTGTGTTGGAAGAGACCTTGAAGATCGCCTCGTTCCAACCTTTCCTGCAACATCCTCCTCCAAAGCAGAGCAGCTCTGCTCACTGCAAAGCCCCAGCTTGTCAGAGCTCCACGTGGAGGAAGATCCTAAATACGAGACACTGAGTGGAGGGAAAAGGGGCTGCCAAGTGAAATCAGCCCCGTGGTCCAGGAAGGGACCATGGAAAACAGGAGAGAGCTGGGATGGGAACCTGGGGAGGAGACACCAGCTCGCCCACCCAAGGAACATTCCCCAAATGCTCTCCTAACACCCAGCACAAGGGGAGGAAAGCCCAGCTGCCCCCAGGGAATGCTGCTTGCTTGGAGGACTTCCCAAGGAAAGCCTCACCCCAACCAGCCCAAAGAATCCCGGGAGAACCACGCGGGAAAGCCGAACTTCCTGCAGAAAACAGCACCACTGCCAATCCCAGCCCTGGGAAACTCCTGCTGCACGGGCTGAGCTCCTGGCCAGCCCAGCAGGAAACCAGACATGCACTGGGAGCACGTGCATGGCTCCAGGAGGATCCTTCTCCTCCCCACTGCCCGCTGAGCTGCTCCCCCAGCCCAGGAGAAATCCTACACGACTTCGGGCCCCAAAACATTAAAGATCCCATCAATCACTCGCTTGTGGGGGTCCCCATTTAACGACCTGTCCATGTTTTCCTCTCCCGTGGCTGTTGGTGGTATATCAGTGTCCCAGGCACACAGGGATGTGTCTCTTCCCAAAAATACCAGGAGTTGTTGCTCTCCTGGCAAAGCTGAGAGCAGCGCAGGGATAACGGGAACAGAGATGTTTGGGAAGCAGAGCTCTCCTTCATATCCAGCCTGCCCCATAATTCAGAATTTATGAGACACATCTGCAAGAAAAAAATCTCAGGCAGATCCCAGTTTAGAAGGAAAGCAGGAAGCAAACTGGTGATCAGATCAATTTTTAAGGAAGTTGGGGATGTTTGGCTACACTTGGTGTCGATTCACTCAACAATCCACGTCACTGAGAACCACAGAACCCTGGGGTCACTGAGGCTGGAAAAGACCTCCAAGATCATCATCCCATGACCAATCCCCACACTGCCAACCACAGCAGAGCCCTGAGAGCCACATCCAGGCATTCCCTGAATCCAAGGAAGCATCAAGATCCTGGGATCCAGCCTGCATCCCTCAGGATGTGCTGACATTTGGTTCAGATCCTGTTGGTGAAAAAATGCCTCAAATAAAACCTTCACCCTGAGATCCCTGAAAAAATTCCAGGGCAAAATTCCAAAGAACCCAACAGCTCCTCCCACAGTGATGATCCTTTAAAGTTTTGGGATGTTCTGGAAGGTCCAAGCAGATGGAGCTGATGGGAGAACGCCCCTGCCACGCCTTGGATTTAACAGGGATGTGTCAGGTCCTGATGGATTCCCTTACAAGCTGCTTGGGAATTCCCTCTGGCACCGGGACAGTTCTGCAACAATTTTTCAGTTTGGAAGCACGGAGCAGAGAGTGACAGCTCAGGAAAGCAAAAAAACAAAGGAGAAGAAATCCAGGGAAAGCTGGGAATTACCCACAGGATTCAACAGCCTTGTGGAAAAGCCACAACGCCCAAGTTCCCTTTAATTCCTTTGGAGGAGCCCCTAAAGTGCAGCACCAACACATCCACACAGATCATTCCCTGCTCTTCCTCCTCAAAACCAAACCAGGAACGAACTGATGGATTCTGAGAGCAGGGAGCTTTTCCTTGTTAGTGGGAAAACTCCCAAACCAACAGACCCCGAGGCGCCGGATTGGGAAATTCCCAGCTGGGATGGGACATTTGGGATGGGACATTTGGGATGGGACATTCGGGATGGGACATTCCTGCTGCTGGCACCTCCGAGAAGCCGAAGGGGAATTCCCACTCACCGCTCCCAGCATGATCCTGAAAATCAGCCAGCGGAAGCTCCAGATGACAATCCTGGAAGGAGGAGAGCCCTGGGGCAGGCGGGACAGGGTCCAGAGGGGGCACAGGAATATTCCCAGGAATCCTGTCTCCAGGAGCTGTGATTCCCATCCTGCAGGGCCAACGAGAAGTGAAGAAGGAAATAAGCATGGTGCAAGTGATGGAAGTTATCCTGGAATTAAAGTTAAATGGAAGGATTAAAAAAACCCCAATACTTTGAATGCTTTTTAAGGTTAATTTGGGGGAAATCAGGCACCAGTTGCCCTAAAACAGACATCCCACACAGCAGGGCTTCAGGGGTTTGAAGCTTTGGGGTTTTTTTCTTCTCTAAACATAAACTGCATAAAAGGGAGGATTTTGTAAAAATTAATAACTTCTATGAAGCAGGAAAAATGAGATTTAGGTGCTCTGGGAAGTGGCACGGGACAAGCAAGCAGTGCCACTGATTCCTCCAGTCATGGCTGGATCCAGCAGTGCCATGGACTGGGCTGGATTTTTGCCAAAATGGGGCAGTTTTAACTTCAAAAAATAGCAATTAAGATCCCATTGGGTCTTGTAATCATCAACATTCAGTGCAACGAGAAGCTCGGAATTTTTATCACAAAAAAAATTCTAAAAGGTACCAAAATTGTCCATTAGGCCACTTTCACCAGCTGCTGGATTTTACACATCCTTGGATTTAACCAAACTACCCTGGACTGAGCTCAAAGCAGAGCTGTGGGATCCCACCATGAATCCATTCCCCGGATCCTCGGGAGCAGACAGACTCCACCTAATCCATGCAAATCTGTATTTTGCATTTTCTCCTCCATCCCAGCCTACAAACACTGGAATGATTATTCCAAGAGAGGCAGAACACACAGCTCTGTTTTGACAGGTGAAGTCCAACCCTCACCATGTCTGGAAGCACCAATTTATCCCTGCCAGAACTAAATTACTGCAGCTTTGTCCCACCTCCAATTATTCTGATTCTCAAATATTTCTGTGTGATAGAATTGTATTCTGAAACCATGAAAAAAAAGACATTAAATGGCACATTGCTGAGGAGAATTCCTGAAAATTCCTTGGTGGAGCCATCAAGGCACTGACATTCTCAGCTATGTCAATTAAACCAGGCAGTGTCCACAGTTCCAGTTCATTCCCAAGGTTTCTCCAGGCACTTCACCAGTTTGATCCATAACAATTCCCTTCGCCCACCCCAAAGAGGCAGAGAAACCCATTCCAAACCCATTCCAAACCCCATCCATCCCTTCCAGCTGCAGCCGGAGCTCCCTGATCCCCCACCCCAAGATTTTTCCAACCCCTGATTTGATGTTGTCACACAGGAAAAACCACTTTGAATTTGCTTGAAAATACTTCCAATAACAGTCGTGAAACCTCGTTTTTTTTAAACCTTAATGTGCAAAAACCCCTTAAATCAAAATGGAATTTTTAAAACTCGGATTATTACACATCAAAGCCATTTAAAACTCCCCCTCCTCCCTCCACACAGCCTGTGGTTCCCAGCACAGCCCCCCCAGATGCCCACATTAATGTTTCTGGAAGGAGAAGTAAGGAATATTGTCCCAAAAGCAGCTGCAGCAGGAAAGCACCGGCTCATCCCAAAAGTGAAAGGTTAATTGTGCCTGAACCCAGCTCCGGGGCTGACTGGCACCAAAAGGGTCGTAGATCTCCCTCATTCCTGCCGGCACAAGAATCCCACTGTTATCCCTGTTTTCATATGGTAATCACCACGCTGCCCTGCTGGGGATGGGTGTTGGGGTGGCATCCAAACTCCTGCATCCCTGGGCATCCATTCCCGGAGAGCAGCACTGCCCTCACCAGCAGGGCACACCAGCAGCTTCCCCTGCTTGCTTTTTAACCCCAATTACCAGCAAGGGGCACAGAGGGATGCTGGCATCCCGCAGGACAATTCCCGCACATCCCGCGGCTCCAGGAGGATGCTCCCAGCACCCACATGGGCAAAGCCAAGCCAAGCCTCGCTGGCACGGCCTAGAGCACGAGTTCAGCCTTGCACCTGTGCTTTTATCCCAAAGGGATGGGCTGGAATCCTGGCACCAGCTGGCACAGCAGGATGGAGCTGTGCCGGGAGCAGCGCGGAGTAAACAGCGCTGCCAGCTGCTGGGCACAGCCCCGGCACCCCCGGCTGCTCTGCAGCTAAGCCAGCCCTAAGCTGGGTTTAACTGCAAGTGCAGCCAAGGACACACTCTGCTCACAGGCTGGGACAGGAGTCTGGGCCCCAAAATTCACCCAGTTTGGGGTTAAATCCTGCCTGGCTCTGGCTGCTCCTTGGTGAGGGCATGTGGGGCTCTGCTCCTGCCTCAAGGTCCTGCTAAAACCAGGTTTAGGGCAGATAAACTGGGAGAGGCTGATTTATTCACAACCCCTTTCCTGAGGGATGGAGTCTCCACAGCTGCCCACGTGGGATCAGTTTTCTGGGATCCATCACCCACTTGCATCATCCATCCATCCATCCATCCATCCATCCATCCATCCATCCATCCATCCATCCATCCATCCATCCATCCTCACCCTGGACCTGTCCTGGCCTCTTCCTTCCAGCACTGACTCATCCTGACCATAATCTGTCATTCCCAGAAAAATGTTAAGCTTGGAGAAGACCTCCAAGACGCCCAAGCCCACTCCTCTTTCAGGCTTCATCTCGTGCAAACAAACTGCTGCTGGATGCTGTTCCATGGCCACTGAAGTGCTGGATTATCCCAGACCCTCCTGTGCTGTGGTTTCTATAAAAATTCCAGCGCAGTCAGGAAGATTTGAGGAGATGAACATGTTGAACAGCACAAGTGAATCCACAGCTCAGCAGATGAGGGGGGAGCTGGGCTCCAGCTCACCCTCGCTGGGCTGTAAGATGATACCAGGCCCAAGAATTCCAAATCCATCAGCAGAACCTCCCGTTCCTCCCCGCTGACTCACACACAGTTGTTCACATCTGCCCTGAAAGCCTCAGACTCCAAATCCTTCAGATTCTTACACAGCTCCGAGGCTGGAGCCACGTCCCTGCTGAGCTTGGAGTGTTGTCACCTCTGAACAGCACTCAGGGGTTCACAGAGCCCAAACACACTGGGACACCTGAAGGATCATGAACTCCAGGATTTCTCCAGGGTTCCCCACCGACCCTCCCACCCCATGAACTCCAGGATTTCTCCAGGGTTCCCCACCGACCCTCCCAGCTCACTAACTCCAGGATTTCTCCAGGGTTCCCCACTGACCCTCCCAGCTCATGAACTCCAGGATTTCTCCAGGGTTCCTCACTGACCCTCCAGGATTTCTCCAGGCTTCCCCACCGACCCTCCCAGCCCATGAACTCCAGGATTTCTCTCCTGGTTTTCGCCCTCCTCTTGCTGCTATCACATGGGAGCAGTGATGAAGGTGAGGAAGGTGAGGATTTAAGATCCCTCCCAACCTGATCCATTGCAGGATTCTACAGTGAGATGTGTTTGCTGATGTGGCAGTGCCAGGAGGTGAACACAGCCACATCCTCTCTGTGCACCAAACACCCTGGGAAGCACATCCCAAACCCTCCTCCAAGTGCAGCAATTCCCACCCCTGACATTTTGTAGGGCAGCAAAAAACCACAGACAGGAAGGAGACATCTCCATGACCTGGGGGGACTCAGAGAAGAAACTGGGATGGAATCATGGGATGCTTTGGATTGGAAGGGATCTTAAATCCCATCCAGTGCCACCCCTGCCATGGCAGGGACACCTTCCACTGTCCCAGGCTGCTCCAAGCCCTGTCCAACCTGGCCTTGGACACTGCCAGGGATAGAGCAGTCGCATCTGGGACAGCCCCACTTTGGGGCTGTGGGATGAGAAGGCAAATATTGGAGCTTCAGGACATTGGGAGCTTCAGGAGCATCCACAGAGAAGCCATGGAGCATCCCAAAACTAACGAACAATGAAGGGAGCAACGACCTCCAGTAACATTCCCCAATCCTGGAGTTTTGGGGGTGAAACCCATCCCATAAACAGCAGCAAACCCCATCAGGGCTCTCTCCAAGAGACACTTCCCATCCTCCAAGCCCCAACCAACACATCCTTACTCCCGGGCTCACTGATACTGCTGGGAACGAAAGGGTCACGTTGTTGACCCACCTGCTCCTGTTTTCCTCACTTGGATCTCGTCAAATTTCAGCAGCTGCAGGGCAGCACAAAGCCCCCCATTGTTATCTCTGGCGCAGCCGGAGAGGGAGCCACGGGCTGGGTTTTTTTGGGGGAAAAAAAAAGGGAATAAAATCAACCTCCGATGGCGGCTGCGCCCGCCCCACACGCGCTCCGAGGGCTCGGGACACGCTCGGAACTTGGCGTGGCAAAATCCATGGTTTGGGATTTTCCAGAGGTCTCTGCTGGGGCAGGGGAGGAGCAGAAGCACGAGGATGTGCCGGAGGGGAGGAGGGAAGGGAAGTAAATACACTTTCCCCTATTCCTTTTAGGGTTTTCAAGTGTTTTGCCTCTTCCAAACACTCAAACCCCTCACGCAAGGGAGGGTTTGTATTTGTAGCTGGACATCAAGTGATGTCCAAATTTCATCTTTATTATTTGCCATAAATAAATTCAGCATCCCAAGTTAGCACAGCCTGGCCATGGCTGCAGAGGAGTCAGCATGGTCTTTTCCCCCAGTCTCCCCATCCCAAACCATTTTGTTGGACAATCACAAAGAAAGCAGGGAGGGAGGGAAGGGTTGAAAGCCTTCAGAAGATAAAAACTCGGTCCAAGCATAATAAATTTTCTGTTTTTCTGGTTTTTTAACTCAAAAATATCACCTGGTCAAAATCAACCCTCCTACCTGGCTATGCTAGGAAGAGCTCACATAATTAGTTCTTATTAATTCCCCCTCCTAAAACACAGGACAAGGTGAAAACAGCCAATTGTTTCTCTTTGTACAGAAACACCCACACATCAAATTTACCCAGAGCACGTCTGCACGGCACAGACAAATGCTGCTCCAACAGCTCCAGATTTTCCAGCTCCCAGTGCAGCTGTCTCCCTATGGATATTGTGTGTCAGGCAGCCCAGCAGCCAAGGGGAGGGAGACATCCAATCCAGACCGACTTTCCCTGGAATCAGACCTGCTCCCGAGCCCACCTCCCTGCAAGCCAGCGTGGTTTGGTTTCAGCTCCAGCCTCCAAGCACCTGTTGGGAATATCTGTGCTGCAGAACAAGGATTTATCCCTGCTCCAGGGTCTGGGGGGTGACTTTAAATCCCAAATGACACTTTGGGATTGAACCTCTCCCGGACTGCAGCACCCAAAACCCTCCACCCCAGCCCCAGGACACCACAAACCTAAGATCTGACCCAGCTTCCCACAGCCAAACCCATCTTCAACCACCATTATTAAAAATTTCCCATTTCTTGTTCCAAGTCACCTCAGCCTGGGGATACTTCACATTTCTGCAGCCACCAGAAAAAGTTCTGGCTGTTGTTGGAAGATTTGGGAGAACGTTAGCAGGAACTTTTGTACTTAAAGTATAAACTACCCAGAAAAAAAAAAAAAATTTAGCATAAAAACTTTTAAAAGCTTCCAAGTGCTCTCCAGGGTAGTCATTAGGAACTACTTAGGTAACAGGAGGGTGATAACTGGGAGTTAATGCAGCGTTAAATTAGCCCTCCTTCCATGCAGAACTTTAAGTGACAGAGGAATCAGTTGGGAGGATTTTTATTTTATTTTTTAAATAATGAAGTTAATGGATTTCCTGTTTTTAGCTCTGTGGGCGGCTGTCAATTTGAGGGATCTGTACATACTGGATTTAATTACTCTCTCTTCAAGGACGGAAAATAAGTTCAGCCCTGTTCCTATGAACAACCAGGAGCTCTTCAGCTTGGCCTCAAGGTGAGGACAAGGTGCCCACACTGGCCAGGGAGGGAGAGATGTCCCTGCAGATGGGAAACAGCATTCCCTGAAATCCTCCTGTCCAGAATTTGTGGCTGCCCCATCCCTGGCAGTGTCCAAGGCCAGGTTGGATGGGGTTTGGAGCAACCTGGGACAGTGGAAGGTTCTGCGCCCACAGGGAAATGGGAAGGGCTGGAAGGGCCTGGCTGAGAAATGGGAACAGCCAGGCAGGACAGGCTCAGGACAAGGGACACCACCAGGAGCAGGCAATCACGGCTACAAATTTACTACAAATACATGAAAAATAGAAAAGCTAAAATCCTCAGGCATCTCTTCAGCACCACACGAGGACACAGCAGCTCATCCCAGAGCCATTCCCAGCTTTTTGCACAACCTGCCACACTCATCCCATCTGTTCCTCCCAGCCAGGCCCCGTGCCCGAGGAGCTGAGCTGCTCCAAACAGGTGTCTGCTGGGTGTTAAATCTTCTTTTCTGGCAGCTTCAGAACCCCTGAGCAGCTGTTCCCCCGATGCCTTCAGTTTGAGCTTTCATATTTCCAGATTCTGGACTGCATTGGTACAGAACTCTGAACTTCACACCAAGTGCCAGCAGCTCTCCTCACAGCTCAGCCACACAGAACAATCCTTTGCCAGCCCCAGAGCCAAGGACACCACTGCAGCTTCAGCCCCAAAAGTGCAAACAGGGAATGGAGGAGAGCAGTCTGGGAGGATGGGACTGCATCACCTGAGCTGGACTTGGACAATGAACCCCAGTATGGAAATGGATCTAAACTTGTAAAAGTGTGAAAACTCCTGCCCCATTGCCCATCTTGGGTGCAGCCACAGCCAGGCTCTTCTACTGCCCAAGGTGGATGCTTTGAGGACTTTATTCCTCCCTACTTTATTCCTTTAACCTTTTTATTCTTTTAGTTTTAATTCATTCCTGTCCAGCCTCTGTTCCAGGCATCCTCTCAAGGCATCACCCCAACTCCATTTGCTCTCCTCCTCATCCCAGACTGCCATTCCCCACTCACACACTTCAGGCAGCAACAAATTAAACCCAACACCACAAAGGCACCCAGCAAGAGCTTTTTGCCAGCAGCCAGTGAGCCAGCCTCGAAATAAAAAGGCATCCTCTCAAGGCATCACCCCAACTCCATTTGCTCTCCTCCTCATCCCAGACTGCCATTCCCCACTCACACACTTCAGGCAGCAACAAATTAAACCCAACACCTCAAAGGCACCTGGCAAGAGCTTTTGCCAGCAGACAATGAGCCAGCCTCGAAATAAAAAGCAAATTAAACAAATTTCTCCTCCTGCATCACATGAGAACCCCACTGCCCTGCACAGATTCAGTTTTATCCTCATGTGAGCACAATTTTCACCCAGAGTGCTTGCAGGGAAAAATCCAGGCCAAGAGATGCTTTTCCCCATGGATTTGAAGTGAATCTTTCATGGAATATCATCTCTGCCTCCTTGATTTTTCTTCCTGAATGGAGCAGGTATAGCTCAGGGTAATGATTGTTGGGTAATTGATTAACCTCAAGGCAGATACCCCTGTCCAACACCCAACAGACACAGGAGGGACACCAAGGGCGGGATCTGAAAGGTCTGTGTGATAATTGTGGAATTTTTAAGGTTGGAAAGGCTCTCTTAAATCATCCAGTGCAATGATGAGTCCAGAGCCACCACGCTCACCGTGTCCCCAGGTGCCTCACGTGGTTTTTGAGCAATTCCAGGGATGGCAATTCCACCACTGCCCTGGGCTTGACAACTCTTTCCATGGAGATATTTTTTTCCTCAATTCGAAGAGAAGACCATGAGTGGTTTCTGATGGAATTTACCAGGGCAGAAGGAATTTTTTAATGGAAAGGGTTTCAGGCATTGGAAATGCCCAGGGAGGTTTGGAGTGCCCATCCCTGGAGGTGTCCAGGGAATTCCTGGAGGTGGCGCTCAGAGCTCTGGGCTGGGGACAAGGTGAGGACTCAAAATAGTCTTGGAGGTTTTTTCCAATGTGAATGACTCCAGAATTCCTGAACATCTTTTACACCCAAAAACTTAAAAATAAAACCCCCAACCAACCAACCAACAACAAAAAAGATCCTATTTAAACAAGCGACCATGACAAAACCACTCCAGTACATATAAATACGATTTTTCTGATTCTAAAAGGGGATTTGTTCTGTCCACACTCAAGGCTGTTTTTCAGGATTACAGTTAATAAGAAAATGGGTATTGCCAGGTCCTTTTGGACATCCCTCCATCCCAATAAAAAGCAAACAAGAGTCTCCATTCAGCCCCATCCCTGATGGAACCCAACCAGCTCCAAGGAAGCTTCGGGGCTGGAAATCTGCTGCAATTCAGGGCTGCTTTCATCCAGGCCTTTTGCAACACCATGAGCTCAGAAGTGACCAAAGTGACCCCAACACCCACAGGCTGAACCTCCAGGAACCTCCAGGAACAAAGGAAGGGGGAGCAAGAGGGAGAAGACCAAATGTGGATCGCAGGAAATCAAAAAGCTGCTTTCAAAAAGCTGGTTTTAAAGAGATCTGAGGAGATGGAGGAGGGAGCAGCAGCTTTTTGGTGATTGTGGGACAAATGGCAAAAAGTCAGCTGGGTTAGGAGGTTGTTCTCTCCCTGCAGAGTGCAAAGAGGAGCAGACACACACAGAGGCAGAAATGCTGATGGTCAGACACCTCAATTAGGGAACAAGGCTGAAAACCTCCCTGGTGATCCAAAACAAAAAAAAAAAATCAAAATCAAAACCAACCCAAAAAACAACAAAACAAAAGCCAACCCCCAGCCAGTTTAGCATCATTTCATAAAGTAACACAGAGTGCAGTGAGAATTCCTAGTCAGAGAATCCTGGGATGGTTTGGGTGGGAAGGGATTTGCAAGATCAGCTCATTCCACCCCCTTTCCATGGGCAGGGACACCTTCCCCTGCCCCAGGCTGCTCCAAACCCTGCCCAGCCTGGCCTTGGGCAGCTCCAGGGATCCAGGGCAGCCACAGCTCCTCTGGGAATCTGTGCCAGGGCCTGCCCACCCTCATTTTCATGGCTCCTGGAGAAAGTCACAAGGCTGGATAATCCAAAAATCCAATCCAGCAAAAATCCACCTAGGGCAGCTCCAAAGATCCCTCCCTCCAGCCCTGCTGCAAACACCACGGAGCTGGTAAAGAGAGCAGGGGAGCAGAAAAGCAGCAGTTTTCCCCCCAAAATTCCCATTCCCTGGGTCCTGCTGCCAGCTGGAAGGATCCAGCAGCTCCAAGATAACACAAGCTAAGATTTTCCTGCGCTGCTGGCAGCCTGGGTGGTGGCTTTGCCACGTGAGTGACATCACGGCCACTTGTGAGCACATTCCCCGCCATATAATTAAGGATTTTTGCTTCTCATTTGAAGCAGCAGCTTTTTACATTTCGCTGGAAACCGCTGGAATCGACCACATGAAAACAACAATCAGCCAGGCTAGTGACAAGTGATATTAAACAGCTCCTCACAGATGTCCCAGCACCACAAAACTTGTTCCCCCTGTAAGGAATCCAAATGACTTCAGTGCCTAAAATGAACCAGATGAATGATTTCAGTCCTCACTCTGCACTTATTAAATCAGGCTGAAAAGTCCTACAATGCTTTGGGGTGGGAGGGACCGTCGAGATCATCGTGTACATGCCCCAGAACAGAAGGATCCAGCAAAAAAAAGAGCAGTTTTTAAGTGTTCAGCAACATGAAACCAACCTGGAATTGTAAAACTGTAAAAAGCAGGTATAGCTCAGGGATTTTCCACACAAATAATCATCCACACCCTAAAAGCTGGGAAAATATCCTGCCACTGCTTTAATCCTGCAATTTCAAGTGGATGGCAGCACCTCTTGCTCCAGGAATGAATTCAATTTCTGGGCAGAAATCGCTGCCCAGGCTTTGATGCAAACGTTCAGTCATTGATGGGGAACTTGTCAGGGAGGCTGGGGGCTGGGATTCCCTAACTGGAGCCATGTGGGAAGGCAGCTGGAACACCAGCACTGCTTATCCTGGTGATTTATCAACCACCTGAGGCCACGTGTGGCACCCAGTGACACCCTGGCTGCAAGAGGAGGGAGAAATGTTCTGGTTAAAAATCATCTGAAACTAGAAAAGGGAGCCAAATCCAAACTGAATATATCTGTTATTTGTTAAAATAATTATTAACCAGCCTGTTTTTAAATGACTTTGGGCTTTATACACAAAAAAAAATCTGTTTTTCTTTTATACAATCACAATTTGGGCTGGAAGGGAACTTAAAAATCATCTAATTGCAAATTCTCAGTTGGGCTAGAAAAGGATTTAAGAGATCAACCATTTATAAAGTGAGTGTGTCATTCTAGGTGACCACATAAGCATGGATATTAAGGATAAATTATTTTTGAAGTATCTAAAAATGTGGAGATAAAGAGAAGACAGCACAGCAAAGCTTCCCAAAGGAAGGAAACTGCAATTCCAAAGGAGAGCCCAGATCCTCTCCTGATGCATCTGCAGAGAGGGAGTTTTAGCATCCATGGCATCCCAGGACTCAAAAATGAAATCAAACCCTTCAAGATATTCCTGTACAGGATCATTTTCCAAAGAGAAAGTGCTGACCCTTAAAGAGCAGCACGTGTTGGGAGCTGCTTTAATTTCATTTTACTTTAAAACCTCACCAAGGAGAAGTTCAAAATGCTGTTTGTAACTGAGTCAGAGTTAAAAGGTACTCAATAAAAACCTTCACTGATTTCTCCTGGCCATAAATCCAAAAGGTAAGATTGTGCAACACCACTCCTTCATATTTAATAATAACAAACAGATGGGAAAATATTCTAATAAATTATTTGAACTGTCCAAGCTGTGTGCCAGAAAGTCCTGGCCAAATTCCCCTGCTCAACCATCTCTGGAGCATTTTCCCTGCAGATCTCTGAGCTCTCCCTGTTCCTGGAGGGGGAAATATCAGCATCCAGTGACTTTCTCTTAAACTAAATTTAAAAAGAGATGAAATCACCACTGGAGCTACATCCCAGGGCTGCCACAGCACAGCCAAACACGAGGAAGGGTTTTGCAGGACAGAGAAGGAGCTGCAGCATGGCTCAAACCCCCAGGGATGGGGATTTATCCCTGCTCCAGGGTCTGGGTCACTCCTGCTTTGGGGGGTGACTTTAAACCCCAAATGACATTTTGGGATTGAACCTCTCCAGGCTCCAGCTCCCATCCCAAGGAGCCAAAACACCTGGGAATGCTGGAGCCTTGGGGACAGAGCTGCCTGTGCTGAGCCCAGGGATGGGCAGGAGAGTGGGGATGGCCCCAGAGCCTCGGGCACAGCCAGCTCACACCGGGGCCATCCTGGTGCCTCAGGTTTGGCTTCTGTATTTTCAGGTTCTTGCTGCTTTAGTGCGTGGGTCTGAGCTTCATATTTGGGATGGTGAGCTCTGTGCACAGAGCAGGGAGACAAAACAATTCCTGCTCTAGCTGGGGACAAATGATCCAAATCTCAGCCCAAGAGCACAAACACCGTGGGCTGGAGAGAGAAAAACAAGCAGGATGGGAGCTGAAAACCTAAAGCTGTAATTGGACAATGAACTCCAATATGAGAATGGACCAAAACTTCTAAAAATGTGAGACCTCATCCATTTTGTGACCATGTTGGTTCATCTTGGGTGCAGCCCTGGCTGGGGTCTTGCACTGCTCAAGGTGGATCCATGGAAGCCTTTTAATAAATCCCTGCTTTATCCTTTAACTTTGCCCAGCCTCTGTTCTAGGCCAGCCTTCCCAAGGCATCAATTCCATGCAAACACCAATCCCAGAGCTCACATTTAAAGGGTTGATTCTAAAGCACCAAATCTTGACTCTGAAGTGTTCTCCTCCTCTCCCTGGCCACTGCCTGTCTGAAAAGCTGAATGAGCCAGGAGAATGTTATTAGGAATGTTATTAGGAATATTAAGAAGCCATGTAAATGAGAATGGAAAATATTTACATGACATGTTGTGATAAAGGGGACGAAAAGTGGGATTTGAAAGCTTAGCAAAGGACAGATGGGAAGAGGCAGAGCTCTGCATTATCCCCCCAGACACCTCCCTGGCACTCCCCTGCCCATCCCTCTGGGAATTTCTGTCTCTGCAGGCTGTGCCTTCCCTGGCTGAGACATCCAGCACAGCTGGGCAAATCCCAGTGCACTGACACTGCCCCACATTTCCACTGGGATTTCCCTGCTGGTTCCCAACCTGTATTTAATGAATAAAAAGCTCCTGGCAGTGTCTGCCCTGGGGACAATCTGTGACAAAGGGCTGTGCTGTCACTCTGGCAGACACATCTCACGGATTGTCCCTTCCAAAACAACAGCATTCCCTCAGGAACCCAAACCAAGGGACAAGAACCATCTCCCTGGAGGTTTCTGCCTCTCATCCTTCACCTGTTCCATGTCTCTTTTCCCCCGAGGATCCTTTCACATCTCCTCCCTCTCTAAGCCACCACATCAGCACAGATATTGAAGAGAAATGATTTTTGAAGTATCTAAAAACGTGGAAATAAAGAGAAGAAAGCACAGCAAAGCTCCATATTCCTTGTGGCTCCTTCAGGTGCCAAAATCCCCAATGGTCACCCAGGAGCCTTCTCTCCTCCAGGTAATTTTGGGATGCATCCAGGCCCACCCCTTCAAAAAGAACAGGACAACACCAGAGAGTTGCCATAAAACTTGGAGTTCCTCTGAGTCCAGGCACGGGAGCTGAGGTGCAGCAGAGATTTCAGCTGCAATTTGCTTTGAAATCCTGACACTTATCTGCTTGGAGCAACAGCAAATATGTACCTTGGCTCCTTCCAGCTTCCCAGGGATGGCTGGGAGGAGGATGGCTTAACACTGCGGTTTCACCCGGCCTGGGATGGAAAAAAAGCCCATGAGAAAAATCATTTCCCTGGGCTTAAAGTAAATAAATGAATCCCATTTCTCGAGGAGTTGCAGGGATGCAGTGAGGGGGTGGCCAGAAATATTTGGCTAGGTAGCATTGCCCTGAAATCAGGAATGGGAACATGAGTCTGGGACGCCCCAGGGCTGAGGGAATATCTCAGGAAATCGAGGCAGCCCACACAGGGCTCGGCAGGAAGCAGCCTTGTGTGCAAAGATGCCACGAATGACAGAAAAAACACAAAATATTTCAGCTCCCAGGAAATTCCTGTCAGCAAACAAACCTTGGGGACAGCAGGAGAAGCGGCAGCTCCATTCCTGAGCTCCCTGGTGGTTTTGGGACACGGCTCAAGCACTTTGTGCTCCTTCCCTTCAGGTTTTGTACATTTGATCTTGGACTGATTTAACCCCAAATCAGGAGTTCAGATGATGCAGTGAAACCCCACAAAGACCTTCCAAACCTGGTTTTTAATGATGCTCAGTCATTAATGAGCTCCTGCTCCCATTTAAAGGGAGGTGAAGCAGGGGAATACAGAAAATCTGTATCAATATAGAAGATCTGGATTGTGTATGAATACAGAAAATCTGGTTACCAAGAGCTCTTCACATGCACAACCTCACTAAACCACACAATTTCTGTTACCACTGAAGTCTAAATTTGTATTTATCTCTCAACTACAACACGTTTTCTTCCTCATTTAAAGACGGCAAGGCAAAAAGACCTGCAGCAATTCCAGAAATCCCAACTTTTCCTTCTGTTGATCCAGAAATCTGCTCAACCCCAGTGCATTCCCACAAATAATACCAAGAAAACAACATTTTTGGCCAGAGGGACTTCAAGAAGAAATGCACAGACAGCTCCATTCATGGAGTTTGTTCCCTGCTCCGGGCACATCAAGGAGTCTGGATTTAGAGGAAGATCAAACTTGACCTCTGGCTCTCACTTCCACCAGTTTTGATGCATGAAGAGAACACAGAAAATGCAATAAAGCTCAAAATAGAGACTTGTGAAGAATCCCAGAGAATTCCAAAAGGGGCTCTGCCAGCATAAATACAATTAAACAATATTTAACCTTCAGTAGCATCGAGCTGTCAAATAAATATCTTAAGAAGACAACTTAAAAGAAGGGGAAAAAACAATCCCACATCATTCCTTCTCCTCCTTCCTGCAGGAAAAAAGGGATAAGAATAGATAAGAACACAGGACAAATGTCCTGGAAAAAAGCCTTAATTTTATTGCTCAAATGAATGGATTTTTAATCCATGGCCAAAAGAAAGTACCAGAAAGGGCAGGAAAACTGATTTTTTTCCCATTTTTATTGCAATGCTGTGGCTGCTTCCAGCTGGGATCCTGCAGGGAGATGGAGAAGGTGCTCCAGACCAAGAGCTTTTCCAATCCTCTCACTGATTAATAAAAGACAAAAAAAATCAATCATTTAACCTGACCCAAACTTCTTCTGTGCTCATCAAATATTCCTGATGGAAAGCAACCAAAATCCACGGATTTCCACCCAAACTTCCACACCTCAGATCTATTAAAATGATGGAGAATATCCCAAGAGTTGGATTCCTTAAAAAGGGTCCAACCTCCCTCTGAGCTCCCCACACAAGTGCCAGCTGCCCTGAGGTGTCCAATGCCAAGATCTCAACCCTTTAATGAATAATCCTTCCACAGAAGAACATCCACCAGGACCCATCATCCCCAGAAGAAATGGAGCTCCAAAACTCCATGGGAAGAGCTGGAATCACCCTCATCAATCGCTGCCAGAAAACTTTTATGGGATATAGATCAGGGCAGAAAAAGGGCACGGAATGGGAAGGAGCCACAGATAAATCAGAAGTTGGAAGTGACAGTGGATAATGGAAAAGAAAAACTCCAGCAGCTCCTTGGATGCCCTTTGCTTTATTGTGATTATCCAGGGGTTACTCTGCACATCAAGGTTTATTTAACTTCAGGAAAACACAAAAATAAAAATCAAACTTCGTCCCCAGTGCCAGACCTGAACTTTGGATGGAAGCAAAACACAAAAATAAAAATCAAACTTCTTCCCCAGTGCCAGACCTGAACTCTGGATGGAAGCAAGCCCTGAAGGCAGCTCTGCCCAACTCAT
The DNA here is from genome assembly GCF_014805655.1 of Passer montanus. Taxonomy (NCBI): domain Eukaryota; kingdom Metazoa; phylum Chordata; class Aves; order Passeriformes; family Passeridae; genus Passer; species Passer montanus. Next base: position 1,707,006 of record NW_024373256.1, read on the forward strand.
CCTCCCTCCATCCAAAGCCTGGAGACAGCACAGGGAGCTCAGACAGCTCCGTGCTGAGAGGTGGCAGCCTGTGGGAGCCAGCACTGATCCACTGTTTGCACTGGAGCCTCCCCAGCTTGTCTTTCTCACTAGAAATCAGGAGCAAACCCTCCTATCTCCCACTTCGGAGGTGGATTCTGCTTTTAGGTGGGTTCTGGACTCACCAAACATTCCCCAGAGCTGGTGAAGCCAAGCAGGTGGATTTTCCCTGGAGTTAGGGACAGCTGGCAAGCCCTGCAGGGACACAAAGTGCCAAAATTGCTTGGCATCTCAAGATCCTTAGAGCACAAAGGTTTAAAATCCAGCAGAATTCCATAAATCAGGTGGAGGCCAGGCTGGACAGGGCTTGGAGCAACCTGGGACAGTGGAAGGTGTCCCTGTCCATGGAACAAGAGGAGCTTTGAGGTTCCTTCCAACCCAAACCATTCCATAACTCCATAAAATAAAGCCAGTGTCCTCTGCAGCTGCTGTCACACCTGCCAAAAATCCTCTTTTAAACGCTTGTCTGGGTTTGTTTCTTTTTAAAAATAGAGCAAAAGGCTGAAAATAATCCCACAATACAACATTTACAGGAGCACTTTGTGGGGGTATTGCAGGTCAGCCTTGCTGGGGGACTTTGCTCTGATTTTCCAGAGAAAAACTCATCCTTTGTAATGAAATGGGAACAACCAAGAGAGGGAGAAGCAACAACCCCCAGGGTATTTGTATTTTTTAATCACAAACAGGGAGCAACCAGCCCAAGCTGGGATGTTTGGACACCAAATCCTCCTCAAAATGTGAGCTGTAATTCAGACCCACCTTTTCCCAGCTGGGAAAAGGCTGCTGTAAGATTTTGATATTTTTTTAAGAACTGAGCTGGCACTTCCCTGAACCCCAGGCTTGCTCCTGCTCCTGCACAGAAGGAGAACTGGGAGCAGGCAGAAAGGCTCGGGTTTAATGCGAGGCTTAACACAAATCCAGGGAAAGCTTGGGACAGATAAGAGAGAGGCTCCTGCAAGACAAGAACAAGTGCTGGCTTGATAAGGAGCCCAGGAGAGCTCAGGGCCAGGATCAAACCCTGCAGGTGAACCTGAGAACAGGCTCAGTCTTACACACCAAGAGCAATTACAGCTAATTAAGCTAATTGCCTTTCGCCTAGTGTGGAATCATGCATGGTTTGGGTTGGAAGGGACCTTAAAGCCCATCCAGGTCCAATCCCAAAACTCTCCACCATCCCAAGGTGCTCCAGCCGGGCCTTGGACACTTCCAGGGATCCAGGGGCAGCCACAGCTTCTCTGGGAAAGCCATTCCAGCCCTTCCCCACCCTCACAGGGAGGAATTCCTTCCCAATATTCCATCTATCCCTGCCCTCTTCAGTTTAAAACCACTGCCCCCCATCCTGTCATGATCTGCCCCCACAAAAATTCCCTCTCCCCCTTTTCTGACCCAGTCCAAGGTCACCCCTCAGCTCTGCTCCAACAGCCAAACCCTGAGCTGAAGCACCAGACAGGAACAGGAGAGAATTCCCTCAGCACATCCAACACCAGACACTTCCCATCTAACTCAGGCCATGTTTTCCCAAATTATGGGAGACAAGGATCCAACTCTCTGCTTTGAAACAAACATTGGAGACAATTCCAATGAATTTGGCAATGCTTCAGTCTGAGCCTCAACCCAGGAGAGCTCCACCCCTGGCAGCCACCCAGGCCAATTCACCTTTCCTGGTGGAAATCATGGAATGCCAGGATCACAAAAGCTGGGGAAGACCTCCAGGATCACCAGGTCCATTTTTAGAGAAAGATCACAAAATCCCATAAAAACTAAGATTGGGGAAGCCCTCCAGGAGCATCGAGTCCCAGCTGTGCCTCATCCCCACCTTGTCCCCAGCCCAGAGCTCTGAGTGCCACCTCCAGGAATTCCTGGGACACCTGCAGGGATGGGCACTCCAAACCTCCCTGGGCAGCCCCTTCCAAAGCCTGACCACCCGAATTTTCCCCGAATTTCTCCCAAGAACCAAACCCCTGCCTGCAAAAGGCATTTTTGTTTGTTTCCTTTTTCTCGAGGCCGGGCCAAAAGCCGGTCACAAGAGCTGTGCAGAAACAATCTGCTCAGGGAAAGGCTTTCCCACTTTCTGCAAGGCCAGCGTTCCCATTCCACCCACTTACATTCCTGGATTAAGGGAAAATAGAATCACATCCGCAGGCCGGTCAGCAGTGACACAGGTCGAGATCCAGGAATATGGCAAAGGGCTGCAAGAAAATTCCAGGCATGGAAAGCTCTTTGGAGAAGTTCTGCACTCCTTCCAGCACCACCATTTCCATCAGGCCTCGTTAAGGAGGATTTTATCCCTTCAGCTCATTTGCATAATTGCCGCAATCAAAGGCAGTACTTTACAGTAATAACTTTAATGGCAGATTTTTCCTTAAACATTCTTTTTTTAAATGCACCAAGGTCGGTGCAGCCATGTGCCAGGAGAAATCCAGGCAGGAGGTGACCCTGGGGGAATGCAGGGTGTGGAGAGGGACCCATTGCTTTTTGGTTTGGGATTGTTTCTGCTTTATCATGCTCAAGGTGCATCCCAGAACCAAAATATTTGTCAATGACAGAGCAGCCTGGTTGGTACATTGGGAATTTCCTGCTTTTTTCCCCATTAGTTTTGCTACTATTGTCTTATTAGGAGGGAATCTGGCTGGTTTCCAGGCTAAAACCAGGTTTTGGAAGAGAGAGTCCAAATCTAGCCTTTGGTTTGGCTTTACAGAACCCTGGGATGGTCTGGGTTGGAAGGGACCTTAAAGCCCATCCCACTCCAACCCCTGCCATGGCAGGGTCACCTTCCACTGGAGGTTTTTCCTGAAAATGTGGAGCTTTGGCCTCTATCCCTCAAATCCATGGAAATAGGAACATGGAGATAACATCTCCAAAGCTTCAGCAGCCTTGTAAGGTTTATTTTGAAGACAGGCAAGAACCACTGGCCTAATTTTTAATATAAAACACAGACTTAGAGAAAACAAGCTGAGATCCAACTGGAAGTTGACAGCAGAAGGCAGCTGGGATTTCCACCCTGCAGCTCCTGTGTCCTCCAGAAAACCCAATTTCACCTCAAACCCTGACTGCTCCACCAGGGCATCTCCAGCTCCATCGTGCTGGGATGTTCCTCCTGGAAAGCTTCTCCAGGAGCACGGGAGCATCGTGGCTTTGCCCAGGCAGGCTCCACAGCTCCTCCCTGGGCCAGCAGAAGATTTGGGGGAACATTTCCCCTATACAGGAGGAAGTAATAGTGTTTTCCTCACTCTGAGGCTGACATCTTTCCTTTTTCCCCTGGAAATATTTCTCAGCCCCACTTTACAGGCCCTGAACCAAAAACTTGTTTCCAGTTCTGCTGGGAAGAGAATCCCAGAGACATCCATCCATCCATCCATCCATCCATCCATCCATCCATCCATCCATCCATCCAATCCCAGCCTTTGATGCTGCTTAGCCCACAAGGGAACGGGCAGCAGCTCTCCATGCCAAACAGGGAACGTCCTGGGAAGAAATGAGAACTAAAGAGAGGCAGTGTGGCTTCTGGCCCTGCTTACTCAGTGTTCCCAGACACAGCCCATGCTCTCCTGACAGCAGGTAACAGCCACCAGGGTCCCCAGCAAGCCTGCTGCCCTTTAATGCAGCCTAACAACACTAAACCCAAGCAGGGGCGAGGCTGGGCGGGGAATGAGACAAGGCATAAATTAAAGCAGAGGATATGAATTCCGTGCAGGCTGCAGCACTGGGGTTAACGTGGGTCTGGAAGCAGTTTAGGGAAAACCTGGAGTGGCTAAGGGCCAGCTCTGAGCTGAGCTGCTCTGGCCTAATCGTTTCCTTCAGGCAGGCTACTCCAGCTCACTAATAGGTTTTAATAAAAACTTCCAATTGGGCCAGTAAACCCCTCATTAAGCTGTTTTTAAAGCATGAATTTAAGAGGGCCGGGGGTAAAAGGTCAGGGGGAGTTTTTAATTCAGACCGGCTGGCAAAAGGTGCTGTTGTGATTGAAAACACCAGAGTTCAAGTGTCCAGGGCCACATAAACATCCGACTCTGTCACTAGACCTGCTTAAGTGACAGCTTGAAAAATAGATTTAATAAGACAGAGAGAAAAGTTTCCCACTCTTACAGCAGCAATAGGAACAGCAGATCCCAATATTAGGCAGGAATGGTTGGGAAGCAGCTCCAGCCCTCCCATCCTGGTGTGGGGGTGAATAAAGAGCAGCCCGTGGCCAGCTGGGTGCCCAGGGGCTCTGGGATCCAGGGTGTCCTGCTGGGAATGGAGCAGTTTTCTGGGAATAACATGGAGCAGGCCAGCCCCACATCCTGCTCCAGGGGCTCCCCACACAAGCAGAGCTTGGGGACTCTGTGCTGCCACGTGGAACTCACAGAATCCCACACTGGACCGGGCTTTAGGGAGCTTTAGGCTGGTCCAGCCCCACCCTCTGCCATGGGCAGCTTCCCACTACCCCAGGTCTGCTCCAGCCTGGCCTTGGACCCTCCCAGGGATGGAGCAGCCACAGCTTCTCTGCCAGGGAATCCTCCTGGGCAGCTCCCCCCCTGCAGAGGGGTCTGCAGCAACGTCCAGCTCAGCTCTGAGCACAGCTCAGCCCATCCCCACCTTAAGCCAAGCTTTGGACCTGCACCCGTGAAGTTTGACCTCGATTATTTCATTTTCCTCTCGTTTTCCTCCATGACCACAGAGCTGCTCTCCAGGCTGGTGCAGCCAAAGGAAAACTTCCCCCCTTCCCTGGGAACGCTCACAGAGCAGAAACATCTCCTCCATCTCACCCAGAACCCCAGCTGTGCACTCCAACATTTAATTTTATGTCAATGCACATCTAAAATTCGAGATCCCTGAAGACCTTTTAAAAGAAAATCCTCCTTGGAACAATTTGCATTGAAGCAAAGAGTGAGGATTTAACAAGTGATGGAGAATTACAAATACTCGGCTCTCAACTTTTTATTCTACTTCTAATCAAAACACACTTCAGCTCAAATTCTGAGCTAATAGATGCAATATCAAATTGGGGGGCATTTTGGGTAGGAACTCAGTTATTTGCTCATTCCATGTTTACAGATAATGGAAAAAACCTCCAGAGTTTGTTCAGGGATTGTCTTTTCTCCACACCAAAATTAACAAGGAAGTTTACTGGGAGAGGGAGGGGGGAAAAAAAATTATTTTTGCTTTTAAAATGTGCTTCTAATTCTGGCCTGCAAGGAGTGCAGGAGCCAGGCTCTCTGGAATGATCCCTAAGGAAACATTTGCTTTGGCTCCAAACAGGACACTCTGGAGCATCAGGAGTCAAATGGGATCAGCTGCTCCTCCATCCCTCCTGTTTAACGATCCCATTGATAGCCACGAGGGCAGCAGATGCATTCCTGCCTTTCCTGGCTGGGAACAGGCATCCTGCAACCACTGGGATAATTCAGGATCTCTCTGGACAGTGACCTCATTTTCCCTGGGTTTTCACTCTACACAGATCCACTACAACTCGCTCCATCCTTGCAGCTTTCCTGCTTTTAACTCCCTTTTTTTGACCAAGACAAACTCAGGACCCTCAAAATTTCTTCTGAATATCTGGAGGCTCCTTAAAACCAGAAGGCAGAGCCAAAAAAAAAAGGAAAAAGAAATCCTGGGAAGGGGCAGCACCTTTTCCAAGCCTCTGCTAGAGCAGGGATAATAAATCCCTACATGGAATCAGAATTCCACTGGGGAAAAAAGGAGTCCTTGGGGGTATCTCAGGCTGAAGCTTCCTCCTGCTCTAGGAGAGAACCCAGGGCCAGAATCAGCAAAGGTGGCACCACCACAGAGCTGGTGAGGCAGCTCTGGTCTCATTCCAAGCCAGGAGAACACAGCTCCTGAATTTTCAGGAAGGACAAAGCAGAAATTGGCCTTGGGGGCTCTTTCAAACCCCAGCAGCACAGGGGGAACCTGGAGAGAGAGGCAGAGCTGAGCCAGGCCAGGCCACCAGCACCAGGGAGAACATGAGGGAAAGGCCTTGGGACAGCAAAACTCCAGGAGGAGATTTAGGCTGAGGATGGAGGAGCCAGGAAAGCTCTGGAGGAGCAGCCTGGTCCTGCAGCTGTGCTCCAGGGAGGGCAGGCAGCACATCCATCCATCCATCCATCCATCCATCCATCCCTCCCCAAAAATCCATCCAATCCCATCCCAAAAATCTATCAAATCCCAAAAATCTATCCATCCACCCAATCCAATCCCAAAAATCCATCCATCCAATCCCAAAAATCCATCCATCCATTCATCCCCAAAAATCCATCTAATCCCATCCCCAAAAATCCATCAAATCCCAAAAATCCATCCATTCATCCCAAAAATCCATCCATCCTTCCATCCATCCATCCCCAAAAATCCATCCAATCCCATCCCAAAAATCCATCCATTCATCCCAAAAATCCATCCCATCCATCCATCCATCCATCCTCTCCATCCATCCAGGATTTATGCCTCACAGCCTCACCAGAACTTTGCCCTTCCAAAAATAAGGAGGAAAAGTGGCCCTGGATCTGTGCCCACCCACAGGAAGGACCCAGGTGCCACCTCCACCCCCTCACCAAGGGCACCCCGCTGGCTCCAAAGCCAGGTTTACATCAGAGCACCAATAAACCCAGCCTAAAGTGATCCCAGCTCAGCTGATTCCAGGCCTGGCTGATGCCCACTCCAGGATCTGCATCCCAGAGCAGCTCCTCAGCCTCCAGGGATGAACAGCCCAGCCTGGGGCTCTGCACTGCTGGTTCCCAGCTCCTTCCCTCCAGTGAGGAGGATTTTTAATCACTTTTCCCCACCAGGACTAAGAGCAAAGAGCAAAACCTGTGGCAATACCAGTTGATCCCACAGCTTGTTGTTATTTCCAGGCTCTGGAGTGCTTTAAAATTCACAGGGACAGCCTGGAGATTGAATAGAGGCTACCAAAACCCATCCTGAGATGTAGCAAAAAAAAATCCCACACTTCCTGGAGGGGGATAGGAAACAGTCAGCACTTACAAAGAACTCTCCAGGAATTTCTTTTTTTTTTAAGGATCTTGCTTTGAAGTAGATGCTCCCAAAGAACGAGGCTTCCAGAGCTCAGCAATATTTAATGTACTGCCCCAGCAATGGATGACAATGTTGTTGTTTCAGCTATATTATAACAAAAATATTGTGGTTTTCCTGTATTCTGACAAAAGGAACTGCAGATTTACATCTCCTTCATCTCATTCCGAAGGAGCCCTCACGCCAGGAACGGGGAAGGGAGAGACCCCACTGCGTACAAAGGGCTCCTTGGAGGGGGATCTCCACTTGGGACACAAAAAAATATGAAACACCGCTTGAAAACCAACAAAAACAAACCATTTCTCTGCACCCATCAGCAACACACCCAGAGGATGAGCAGCTCCAGGCCAATCCTCTGGGTTTGTGCTGTCCTGGATTAAATATCCACAGAATTATCTGGAATGCTTCGTGGAGCAGGATGGAGAATTCTCCATATTCTGGGCTCCACCTCAGCATTGCCAGAAACCCTCAAGGAGCAACTCGAATTCCAGAACATTCCATTGGGAATGAGGAGACAGCTGCAATTCCCAGAAGGAAAAGGGATCAAAGCTCCCTGGAGCACACAGATGGGATTGGAGCATTCTTTCTGAGTAAGCAGATTCCATCTGGGACAAGCTGGGAACACAAATCCCATTTCCAGGCATGATCCAGAGTCCTTCTCCACCCACCCATCCCAGGGCATTCCTGAAGGGAGAGAACACAGCCAAAGATGCTGATTTAAGCTGTTATTCCATGGCAGCAATTCCCAGAAAATCAGCAGTTTTCCGAATATTTCCACAGAGAGGAATGCTTCCAGCAGGATTTGTAAACTTCCATTTAAGAATGGGTTGGAAAACCGTAAAAAAATCCAACTGGGAAAAATAAAATCCAACCTCCAAGAGAGCAACACCTGCAGCTCATTCTAGGGAAAAGCCCATGATAGGAGTAAGAGATTCCTGATATCCAAATCTCCTGTGGAAAGGGAATTTGGGAGGAGATTCCCTCCCAGGAACGTCCTTCACTCCCTTCATCTCAAACACAACCCTTCCACCAACTCTCCTCGGCCTCAAATTACAAAATTTCCTTTCTTTAAGGGCACGTGGGCAGAAAGAAATGCAGTGAAATTAAATCAAAAGCTTAACAAAAAAAAAAATAAGTTTAATAAAAATACAAAATTTAAATATGCCAGCAAAAGAGAAAAAATTTAAACATGCCAAAGGAAGAGCAAGAGAAGCTGGAAAAATGGAAAAGCTACATACCCACAAATGCATCAACAAAATATTACTGCTGCTTTTGGCTCATTTTTAGCCACTTACCAAAGGAATACCTGCAAAACAAAATGAAGAGAAAGCAAAAGAATTAAAATTGGGGTTGACAAATTCAAGGGAACACGTCTTGTGTTGGTTTGGTTCCTCACTTCCAGCACCTGGAGTTTCAAAATGCTGGCAGGGAGTACAGAAAAGTCCTGAATTGCATCAAATGTACCAAAACTGGGAAAATGCTGCTGCGTGGAAATGGAAGAGGAGAAAATTCCCAAATTTTTGGGCTGCTCAGCACTCCAAGAATTGCCCCTGTGACACAGAAGGGCTGCTCCAGCTTTTCCCACTGCAATTCCCTTCAGCCTCAGCTGCACCATGGCGATTTTCTGTAAAATTACCAACTCTGATTAAATTTGACTTTTAATCCTAAAGCTGAGCAAGTTTTAAGATGCTGTTCTTCAAATTGTGTTTATTCCCAGTATGGCTTCAAGCTCACATCAGGAATTTGTATTTATTTATAGGCATTTGTATTTATTTTATGTATTTATTTCTATGTATTTGTACATATTTATTTGTTTATTTATATGTATTTGTATTTATTTATATGTATGTATTTATTTATATGTATTAGTATTTATTTGTATTATTTATATGTGTTTTCATTTATTTATATGTATATGTATGTATTTGTATGTATTTATATGTATTTGGATGTATTTATTTGTATTATTTATAAGTATTTGTATTTATTTATAGGTATTTGTACGTATTTGTTTGCATTATTTATATGTATTTGTATTTATTTATATGTATTTGTATTTATCTTAATGTATTTGTATTTATTCATATTATTTATATGTATTTGTGATTTGCATTTATATGTATTTGTATTTATTTATATGTATTTGTATTTATCTTCATGTATTTGTATTTATCTTAATGTATCTGTATTTATTCGTATTATTTATATGTATTTGTATTTTTAATGTATTTGTATTTATTTATGTGTATTTGTATGTTTTTATATGTATTTGTGTTTATTTAGTTGCATTATTTATGTATTTGTATTTATTTATATGTATTTGTACGTATTTATTTGCATTATTTGTATGTATTTGTATGTATTTATATGTATTTGTATTTATCTTTATGTATTTGTAATTATTCGTTTTATACATATTTATATTTATTCATATTTTATTTGTATTTATTTATATGTATTTGTATGTATTTATATGTATTTGTATTTATGTATTTGTAATTATTCGTTTTATATGCATTTATATTTATTCATATTTATTTATTTGAATTTATTTATATGTATTTGTATTTATTCATATTTATTTATTTGTATTTGCCGCATATTACACTAACCCCAAAAAACCCACCCCCCATACTAAGAAACACAGCAGGTTTCAAAGATTTTTAGAAGGATTTGCTACGACTGAAAATATCCTGAATAAGTTGCATTTTACACTCATCACTGATGGGTTTTTGAACTAATCAACCTCGATGTTTCACACCATATTTAACAACAATTTCCTGCAGATTTACCGATGTATAAAGAGGAGAAAAAGCAGGATCATTTGTAATTGAATGAATAATAAAAGCAGCTTTTAATGAAGTTATTTGTCACGAAGGGAACCTCGCTCTGCTGCTCGACACCAACTCACAGGAACCACTCTCATTTCTTGGCACAAGCAAAGAACCCCCTGAGGCTCATTTCAAACACACCCCCACCCCCCAAATGAGGAATTAATAAAATATTGGATTTTGCTGAACCACATGAAGTTTTCTGACGTGTGTCTGGTGCTGATTACATCAATCCAGGCTCCCGGCCCCGTCATGTGATGACAGGCAAACACTTGTGGATTTATTCCTCTGAAGAAGCCTGCGAGACAAATGCCAAGGAAACCAAACCAAATGGCCCACTCCGAATCCATAAAAGCAGCAGGAATTCTTGCAGGGATTTCTTCGATTTTAATAGGTACAAGCAGGGCAGGTACCCAATTCCCACAGATTTCAGGCTGGGGTTTAGAATTTAATCACCACTTTTCCTTTTCGAGGTGGCTATAATGAGTTCACAGAAATATTTATTTAAAAATGTGGATTTTTTTTTTCCCCACATTTTGGTGTTTGAAGCATTCCCAACAGATAATAAAGAAAAACACAGATTTGATTTCTCAGGCTTGAGGGTAAATTTCACCAGCAGAACTTTTGATCTGCATGTTGTGAAATGCAGAAATTCTGCTGATTCAAAGTGTATTCGGCTTGGATTGCATAAATCCCATTAAAAAGTGATGTCATGGCTGTTTTCTGCTGGAAGAGACAACATTTTTAGCCCTGCCTTGTCAGGGGAGGAAAATCCGTGTCCCACTTAGCCTGGATCAGCTGGCAATCATAAACATCATTTAATATTTCAGTTGAATTGTTTTCACCACCTTGTCCTGATGATTCATTCTAGCTTCAGTATATTCCTGGAAAGTAAAAACTGAGAGCAAAACCTGCCTTGAACCCCGTTATTCCCAAGGAAAACACATCCTGCTGTCAGGGGTTTGGGGACACAGCTCTTCCAGGGAGCAGAAATTCCCACCCAAACACAAAATGCCACCTTTTCCAGAGAATTCCTTTTTTCCTGCATGCAAAGCATGAGGAATAATGGGTTTTATTTGCTGGAGAAGGAGCTCACCAGCCAGACTTGCCCCAGAAATTCACATTTCCTTCTCCACTCAGCTGCCTCAGAGCTGCTCAGGTTATTTAATGCAGGGCTTGTTTGGGACAGGGGTCTCTAAACCTGCAAATCATTCCTAAAACTATTTTTAATGGACTCTATTCCAAAGAGAGTCCATTAAAAACAGGATAAACCAGGCAGGTTTTACCTTTACATCTATAAACTGTTTGTTTTACATCTATAAATTGGATGTTCTGAGGAAAATCCAGTTGAATTTGTACTAAAACCAGAGTAAAACCAGCTCCACCCCAGCAGTGCCCAGCTCCTTCCAGCTGAATTCCCACTGGCAGAATTCCCTGCTCATCCCCAAATCCGCAGCTGCTGTTAACAGCTCCCACTGCTGCTCCCCACAGAGAACATCCCCATGGAAAGTGATCCCAGATGGCAACTTGGATGATTCCATCACAAATCCCTCTCCTTCCCTGGGCTCTGGAGCTTGGGATGAGGGAGAAGTTACTGGGTACAGGCATATTTTCCATTCTGCACCAGGATTTGGTCCCCAAAAGGAGATTTTCAGGATGGAAAAACACCCTTTTTTTTAATCCCTGGACACTTCCCCAGCCCAGTTGGGAAACATCTCTGGCAAAACCCATCAAAATGAGATCCAGGATTAGTCTGGTGCACTATTCATTTCAGAACATCATTAAAGGAAACATTAACAGGGAAAAGTTGCTGGGTACAGGGATATTTTCTATTCTCCACCAGGATTTGGTGCCCAAAAGGAGATTTCCAGGAGGAATTCACAAGGTAGGAGCTTCACTGTGAGGGATCCCATCCCTGGGGAGGTTGGGAATGTGGCATTTTAGCTCTGCAGGTCTTCCCTCTGCAGGCAGGGATGGATTTCCATATCCCAGAGGATCATCTGCCCTAGGGCAGCCCCAGGGCACAGCAGGCAACCAAAAGGAGCTTCCTTCCAAAATTCCAGCGCCAGGGAAAGCTGCATGAGCCACCTGCCACAAATCCAGCAGGGTGTTAAAGGGTTAAGCCAAGGAAGCACAGAAAATGTGGGAAATGCACCTGCTCCAGGAGAGGACTGTGAGAGAATCACCTCAGCCAGAAATTGAGATTTCCCCTCCCTCTGCAGGCATCCAGCCTGGGTTATTCCACATGGACACTGAGGAGGCTTTTCCTTACCCTGACCTGGATCTTCCTTCCCACCACACAAACCAGCAGCTCCTGGTCCTGTCCCCAGGGAGACAGGGCAGAGAGCAGAACCCTGGGATGGTTTGGGTTGGAAAGAGCTCAGAGCCCACCCAGTGCCACCCCTGCCATGGCAGGGCCACCTCCTGCTGTCCCAGGTGCTCCAAGCCCTGTCCAGGGACGACTCCATAACCCCTCTGTGCCTTGGTTCCAACCTCTCTGCTTCTTTCACACACCTTATCTCTGTCTCCTTTCCCTCAGCTAATTAATTTAATTAGCTTTTTTGATTTTCCCTCAGCTAATCCAACTCAGCTCCTTCAGCTTTTCCCCCCTGCGCCAAGGCTGGAGCCTCTCCTGTGCCCGCACCCACTTCCAGAGCAAGGGGACACCCAGACACTGCCACTTCCCTGGCTCTGAGCAGTGGAAAAGCTCATGCACAGCTCCCAAAAGTTACTGCAAGCTTGCTGGAAAACCACAATATACCAAGCAAATTAAAGCTGTAAACACTTAGGATGGAAAAACACCCCTTTCTTTTTTCCCTGGGACCTGGGGATTCACTTCCCCAGCCCAGTTGGGAAACATCCCTGGCAAAATCCATCAAAATGAGATCCAGGATTAGTCTGGTGCACCATTAATTTCAGAACATCATTAACTTAAAAGTGTGTGGGGGGGTAAGAAACCTTTTTGACAGCTGGTTTTGGTCCCTGCCAAGCCTTCAGCACTGCACAGCCATGGTGGGGGGAGGAAATCAGCTGGAATGGGAGCAAATGAAACCAGTCTGGTTTCTGGATTCGCTTTCTTGTGGTCACAGAGCTCTAAAAGCTGGGATTCTGTGCTCTGCAATTACAACATCCATATTGAAATGGGAGGAACGGGGCTAGCATTAAAAATAAAGGAGGAGGAGGAGGAGGTTTGCTCCTCGTGCTGGGAAAGGTGCCTGGGCAGGGCTGGAGCCAAGCAGGGGGTGAGGAACGGGATGTCCCACCCTGTGCATGCCCCTGGCTCCTCCAAAACATCACACTGAGCTCCCTGGCAGGGCTGGGCAGGAGAGCAAATGTGAATGATGCAGCTGAGCCCCAGCAGCCACCAACTCTGCATCTTCCTTCCCACCACACAAACCTTTCTTTCCAACCCAAACCATCCGTGCTCCTTCCCAAAGTCACACCTGATTCCAAAGCCTGGCTTGGGTCACTGCACAGTTTGTCAGACTCCAGTGGGGTTTGCTTGGGTCAAATCCTGCCAGTGCCAAAAGCAGGTGCTGAGGTGGCAGCTCTGAAATCCTTGGGCTGGACACTGAGCCCAGGGAAGGGGGAAATGGGAACAGAGCTCAGGCTGAGCATCCCTGGGCTGGGTGAGCCCCAGCAGCAGGAGCACAGCTGGACACGGATGGAAAACCTCGGGATCAGCAGCAGCCTGGACCCAGAGCAAGTGGGCATCACCCCTGTGACCCTGCTGCCACCAGCTGCAGGTAAAATCCCAGGAAAACAGGATGTCAGTAACTGCTTGATTAAAAGAGGAATCCTTTAATTGCAGTAAATTGCATTTTTTAATAAATGCATATAAAGATACATGTTTATATTGCATATAATGGATATTTAATATAACTGCATATATATCACATATATAATATAGTATTTTATATAGGTTTTTTATATATTTAATGCATTTATGCATTATAAATATTGCATAATTTTAATTGCATTAATGGATCTCTCTGGGGCTGGCCCCTGCTGCCCAGCTCTCTGCAGGCTGGGACTGCCCAGTGCCACCTGGACAAGAAACCTCCCAAATTGCAGCTCTGCAGCACCAATCCAGCCATGGACCAGCTCCTGCTGCCCACCCACTCCAAACCCCACTGGCACCTCTCAAGGACTGCTCCCACCCCAAGCCAAACCCAGGGCGAGGAGGGGAAAGCTCCCCCATGCTGGGAGGGGGGAAAACATTCAGTGATTCATTTCTGCCATCAGCCACGATTCGATTTTCATCTCTCACCCCAAATCTGGTTCTCATTAGCTTCATTAGCTCCCAGTTGTGCTGCGAGGCAGCGGTGTCACATGGAATTAATCTTTGTTTTCATTAATGTGTCATCCCCAGCGCTCAGGGCTGCTCGCAGCATTCTTTGAAACCGATCCATTCCCTCTCTTCTGGGCGGGGAGGAAGTGCCAAAAAGCAGCTTCCTGGGCAGGAAGGATGACCCCCTGAGATCCTGCAACTCTGGCTTGATGTTTGCAGAGATCATCTTCTCTTGCTGGGGACAGAGGGAGGGCAGCTCGGAGCACAAGGGATGCGAGGCTGAGATAACAAAGAAATTCCTGAGCTTCCCTGCCAAGGCCTGATTAAGGAATAAGATATTCTGACTTCTCTAGGTGTTGTTTTTGGGGTGTTTTGGAAAGCTGGGAAAATAAAGCCAGGTTGAAATAAGGGTTCTGATCACAAGGCTCTGAAAACCTCCAATTTAGCAAAGGCACCAAGGTGATTTGGCTAATGAGATTTAACCAAAGATTTAACCAAATCATCTAAAGATATTTCTTTTTAATACACAAAACTAGACAGTGGATTCAGGCACAACAGGAATTTCTGCTTCCACTTCCAACCTGAACGGAAAGCTGGTCTCAGTTAAGAATTACAGCCCCTCAGTACAAGCTTGTATCACTTCCAGACATGATAAAGCTGGACGGAGACTGATGGGAAGCCCCTGCCAAGGTCACCCTGTCAAGCACAGCTGCCACATCCATTCCTGCCTGTGCAGTGATCCCTGAGAACTTCCCACGTGTCCTGATAAAACCCAGGACACCCAGGTTGCCATTCCTTTCCTCACAACTTCTGATTTTTCAGGGTCTGCAAAAAAAAAACCCCAAAATAAAGTCTTCCTGAATTATCCAAAGTGCGTAAAAATCCACTGATTCCTGCTGCCTCGGGCTGCTGGGAGCTCCAAGGGGGATTTTCCAAGAGGAAAGCCCAGGATGGGCAGAGGGGTGGAGCTGGGATAGGGGCAGAATGGGATCATCCTTAAATTCCCTTCCACCCCAAACCACTCCAGGATGATCCTATCCACGCTCTTGTGCCCTCACCATCAAAGGGTCACAAATAAAAGTGCTTAAAAATGGGAATGTTTTGCCAAATGCAGCCCTGATTCACACCCTGGCTGCTTTCCAACCTGCAGTAACAAACTCAAAGACCTGTCTCCAGCCTTTACTGGGCTGGATCATTCTGGACAAAGCACCTAAAGCCTCAGAAGCCAAAGGTGTAGAAAATAAGAGGAAAAAGCACTGGAAGAAGTTCATTTAATGGCCACTCACCCACTCCTGGAAAGGGAAAACACTCCCTGAGCATCTCCTGAGCCCCACTGGAGCTGAGCCCAACCCAGCCCTCAGCTCACCCTGATTAAACCCTGCATGGCTCAAGTGCTTTTTAATGAGAATAAACCCCACAAACCCTCCACCACACTCCAGCCCTTCCTCTTCCTCTGTTGCAGATGAACTCCTGAGGACACTCATTTAATTGCAATTAAAGCATCTGCCTCAGAGCCAAGCCTGCCTGACACTTGGCCTTCCAAAATGTCCTTTAATGTGAAACTGCCAAGGCGCTCTCTGCCAGCAGCTAAAGGTGAAAAACCACCAGGAACTTGGGGGCAGAAACTGATTTTTTGGGCTTCAAAGGGCACATTTCATATTGCTTGCAGGATAAAAAGGTGCTGCTTGGTCCTTCCCTGGCCCCCAAATCCCTGCCTGCTCCTTCCCTGGCTCCCAAAATCCCTGCCTGCTCCTTCCTTGGCTCCCAAAATCCCTGCCTGGTCCTTCCCTGGCTCCCAAAATCCCTGCCTGCTCCTTTCTTGGCCCCAAAATCCCTGCTGCACCACCTTTTCCACAAGGGAAGACCCCACTAAAAAGAACCTTGCAGCCACCTCGTGCTGTAACATTTTATTTATTGCCTTGTTTAACTTATCCCCTTGAGCTCCTGTAACTCAACCAGAATCTAGAAAGAAAATAAAGGCAAGAGGATTTAAAATCCCACAATTCCAGCTGTTTTTTCTTTTTTAATCTGTGCTGTCTGACAATGGGCAGTGAGCTTTGGGAACACAATAACCCAGGGGAAGGAAAGGTTTTCAGATGCCAGTTGGAAATGCTGGAAGGGAGGAAACAACAGGAGAAGAAACAGGAGATCAGTGGCAGAGTAGCTGAAAAGTTTGTTTCTATAAGAAAATGTAATAGCTCTCTGGAGACACCTTACTGGGGGATAAAAGTGAATTTATCCCAGAATTACTCAGTCATTTCAGAAGTGCATTAGTGATTCTGGTACAAAAACTGATTTAATTCCTGCTGGAAGCCTCTCCCACAGAGCTTGTCCTGCTCATCCCCACAAACACAATCCCACAGGGAGTGACACCACAAATGGAGGCTGCCTGGGGTCACCTGCAACGAGGATTTTGATTAAACCAATCAAGCTTTTCCCATATTTTTGTATAAATGGATGAAAACCCATGATAGGAATATTCAGGAGGGAGGAAGTGGGGAGAAAGGCAAAGCCATTTGTGTGGGACCTGTGGACAAGCTGGATCTGCAGGCTGCAAAATGGATGTTGGACTATGAGGAATTGCCACAAAAATCTTTAAAACATCTTTAAACAGTTTCTACTCGACTCAAACTGACTAGTGCCACTTTACTCCTATTTTACTACTGCAGAAATGGCAGGAATAATCAAGGTTAAAATGAACATAATGATTCAGCACTTCACCCAACAGGTCAGATATTAAATATTCCTCTGCCTTGACAGATTTTGAACTTCTTGACAGTCTCCTACTTCAAAAGGAAAAAGTTCAAAGTGGCAGATGGGGGAATAAAGAAAAAAAAATCCAGTATTTTAAGGCAGACACACTGAGCTTCTGATGGAAGCGTGACACCATCACACGGGTGGCCTTGACCCCAAACACATCCAGGTTTAGTCTGCCCAGACCCACAGCTGCTTTGGGAAACCCAGAATGACAAAACCCAGCACATTTCAAGGTGGAAAGCACTGGCAATCTCAACCCCACGCTTCCCAGGCACCAAAAGAAATCCATTTCTCTGCAAGGTCACCTCACGTTGAGAGCCACCAAAGTGTATCTTCCTTCAGGCTGTTGAGAGTCAAGGACCTGGCAAAGCCAAGGGCCACAAGCTGGGCCTGGTTCTTGGGATTTTAGGCTGCCCAAATCCTCCTTATCCTGCAGACAGCTCAGAGGAACAGTTTTTTTGAGGGGTTTGAGACCCTCCAAGCCCTCAGCTGTGCTGTCCCCAGGCTCGTGGATATTCCCCAGCTGCCAGGTGGGGCCAGGGCAGGCAGGGAACGTGTCCTGCCCTTCAAAGGCCACACTTTGCTCTTCTGAAGCTTCCCCGGGCTGAGCCCAAGCCAGCTGGGCAGCAGTTGAAAGAGCTGCTCCTTCAGCAGCCCAAAACAAATAGGGACATTTAAAATTAAAATAGACAAAAGGGTAATAAAAGGAATAAATTGTCCCTCTCTGGCCTAGAGAAGAGAGCTCTATTCCTGCTGGGTCTCCCCTGGAGGGGCTTCCCAGGGAGGCTCAGCAGAGGATTCTGGAGGATGGGGAGAGCCCATGGGGGTGGCTCACAGCAGCCCAGGCTGGCCAGTGAAGAGGGACAGCAGGGTTGGACAAAAAAAATCAAAATAATATTTTCATTTTGAGCCACAAAGGATTTTTTTTATATATATTTGGGCCACAGGAGGAATTTCCTGCTCATTTCAGAGACCTCTCTGCTGAGCTGCCTCATCACTCCAGGAATGCCAGGCATTGTCCTTCCCACTCCAGGAGAGCTGTGCTCTCTGCAGGTCCTTTGGAAAAGCAACAGAACCCACCAAAAGCTCTCAACCTGCCCCAAACTGGGAGCAAGACAATCACTGCACCATCTAACCCCACCTAAAACCAGCGTGAGGAGGAGTTTGAAAGCCAGCCTTGGTTTTAAAGCCAGCCTTGGTTTTAGGGCCAATACCACAGATTTTGGGCACTCTGAGCTCCTCCCTTTGCAGCACCAGAGCTCCTGAAGGACAGGGGGCATTGAGTGAGCCCTGCTTTGCTCCTTCCCTGCGTTTCCCTGTGCTGGAAGCAGCCAGCATCCCTCTGTGCAGGGAATTCCATCATCTCCTGCAGGCAGCACAGGAATAATCTGGCTTTGACCCATTCCAGAGGATCTGATGGAAAATGAGCTGGGCTGCTTGGAGTCTTCTCCCTCAGCCCTTCCCAAGAACCACCTCATTTCCTGGTCAACACTGAAATTAAGAGGAAAAGCAGCTGAGGGAACACCTCTAATCCCCCCTTTTCTCTTACCCCTTCCCCCTTGGTGTGTTGTTGTTGTACACCAGGCTAAATTTCACCCCCCAAACCTCAAGGAGCAAAGGAGGGAAAATAAAAAAATAACCCAGCCTTATCTCAATTATCAGGAATCAATTCCTTTCAAGCACAAGCAGGTGCATTCCTGCCAGGATCATTGTCCTGGGGCTGGAGGGGACCCCAGCACTGATCCCTGAGCTTCCTCCTGCTCAGGAATTGGGGTTTGGACAAGGGCTGCTGAGGAGAGGGCCAGGCTCCTCTCTGTACCCCCCACCCTTTGCCTCTTCCTTAAAAAAGGTGCCCAAAAAGCCTCTCAGAGCTCACCAGGCACAACTGGAATTATTTTGGGTAAACCTCAGGAGTCCTCCAGGACTGTCAGAGGAGCCAGCACCCCCCAAGCAGAAAAAGTGGGAGCAGAGGAGCAGCACAGCACCCACTGCCCAAAGATGTGGAAAAAAACACATTCCAGGTGGGTTTTTAAAAAAAATAAAACTACAAGAGCTCTACTCTACAGCACCAGCACAGGGAGCACTCCAGAGAGCTGTGGGCACTAATGAAGAGAGCCTGTCTTAATTATCCCACTGCTCCAGGAATTAAGAGATCAAACCTCCAGCCCTGGAGTCACTGCAGCTCCAGAGCTCAGCCTCAAAACCTCGGCAGCTTCAGGGGGAGGCTGCTGGGATTTTTTTTCTCCCCTCCAAACAGAAACACAAAGAGGAAGGAGTCAAGGATGATCACAGCCAGGTTTTGCTCCTGTATCCCTGAAGCCAAAGCAGGAGGATCCCTGAATTCCTGCCCTCTGACATTAAAACATCTAGAAAAGAGACAAGAAATCCTGGAATAATTTGGAAAGAGGCAATGTAAAAGCATCCACTGAGTTATTTGTCCAGCTCTGTGGCTTGGTCTGACAGCTTTCAGTTGGTGCTGAGTTAAGAGCTCAGAGAATGGAGCTTTTCAGAGGCTGCTCTCCTTCACCCACTTACATTCCAGCTGGAGTAGGATGGCAATGAATGGGGCAGCACATGCAAAACCTTAAAATCAAACCCACTGGGCCCATCTGGGGAAAAGGTGCCCTGTTGTAAAGCCAGAACGCTTCAGAAGAATCTCCCTGGGCACCTCCTGATGGCAGAAGCTTCTCCCTCCACACGAGCTCAGCTGCAGGCAGAGAGGCACCTCAGGAGGGGACCTGATGAGATTTGGGGTTTTCAGGGCACATCCTCTTTCAAACAGCACATTTGGGGCCTGAACAAGGGCAAGGACCAGCCAAACCCTTTATGTGAGCACCACAGCCCTCCCCTGCAGCAGGCTGATTTACAGGAGTCAGGGTTCCTCCTTTCTCCCCACAAACTCTCTGTGCTCAGTCTGAAACACAGAACTGCAGCTCTCTCCTGGGCAGAGCTCAGAAACCACCCCAAAAGCAACGACTGAGGGAAGAACTGCACAGCTGGGATAACACAGCATGGAAGGTCACGGAATCATGGAAGGCCATGGAATCATGGAATGAAGTTCATCAAATCCCACCCTGCACCAACGAACAGAGGAGAACTCAGGACAGATATCCCAGTGAGACAGAGCAGGGACATTGCCATCAAACATTTGTGTCCATAAATCATCCCTGCCAGGTGCTGTCCTTATCTCACATTCCTACATGGATAATCTGGTGAGGAGCAATCACAAACTGGACTGGAAATCCAAACTGCACCAGGAAAAAAATCAAATTAAAATCAAAGTGTACCACAAAGAGCATGAGAGAAAAGCAGAGCAGAGGGACTGAGAACCCACCAGATCTGTCCAACGTTGACCAGGGAGAGGTAGAGCAGCCACAGCAGGGCCATGAGGACCATGTTGGCACAGCCAGTCAGCAGCACAAAGGCTGCCACTGCCAGGCCAGCCAGGGCCAGGCAATCCAAGGTGCTGTCCATGGCAGACCAGTCCAGGAACCAGATGAGAGTGGGGGCATAGCTCAGGGCATCCAGGCCGACCTCCCCCTTGAAGTATTTCTTGACCTCCTGCAGGTAGAGCTTGCAGGGGAGCAGCCCCTTCTCTCCTATCAGCTGCTTGTTCTGCTGAAAGGCCACCAGGAAGGCCACGACTGCAGGGGAACAAGGAGAGGGAAAAATGTGTGAGGAATCAGCCAGGGTCAGGGAGAGGATTGGAATCCAGAGGTCATTCTTGGAAGGAATTCATTCCCAAGTCCTTATGTCCATTAAAATCCAACACAGTCACTACAGAGCCCAACAAAAGGTTCCCTGGGTTGCACCTGGAGGATCTTTAAGGTCCCTCCCAACCCAAACCAGTCCAGGATTCTGTGGTTTCTATGAACCTCAATGGAGAAGGCAAAGGAATTCTATAAATCCATCCTGGCTTTGGAGGAGATCTCCAGCTTTATGTAACGTTAACAGGGCATCTATCAAGCACCAGAATCTTTTCCTTGTATTGAAAACATTTCATAGAACAAATATTGTTAATGAGACAGCTTAGACTCATCTACACCATTAATGAGGTGTCCATAGAATCCCAGGATGGTTTGGGTGGGAAGGGACCTTAGAGATCCTCTCATCCCACCCCTGCCATGGCAGGGACACTTCCACTGTCCAGGGTGCTCCCAGCCCTGTCCAGCCTGGCCTGGGACACTGCCAGGGATCCAGGGGCAGCCACAGCTGCTCTGGGAATTCCATCCCAGCCCCTCCCACCCTCACAGGGAAGAATTCCTTCCCAAAATCCCACCTAATCTTAATCTCTGTTAATGTGAAGCCATTCCCTGTGTCCTGTCCCTCCATCCTTGTCCCCAGTCCCTCTCAGGCTCTCCTGGAGCCCCTTTATGCCCTGGCAGGGCTCTGAGCTCTCCCTGGAGCTCTCCCTTTTCCAGGTGAGCACCCCCAGCTCTCCCAGCCTGGCTCCAGCTCTGGAATTGCTCCAATTCCTTCCTGTGCTGAGGATCCCAGAGCTGCTCAAAGCACCCTCAATTCTTTGAGTTCATGGCTCACCCCACAACTGCCCAGAACAGCAGCTCTGACCCTCTGCATCCTCTCACACCCTGGGAAGTTGGGAATCCAAAATCTTACCATTTTCCCACCCCTTCAATTCCCACTTTTCCATGTCTTTACAGCTGTCCCATTTATAGTTCTGCTCCAGCCCTGGACACTCTTAGAGCAGCCAGCTGCTTTTTTTAACAGCACATCAGCAATTTAATTACAGCTCATAGACCTAGCATTTGATGTCCTACAGAGAAAGTTGGGCAGTTTTTAGGCATTATCTCATATTTTAGGCATCTCCTGCAGTTACCAATTTGCAGTTTGTAACTCCAGTAATCTCCATGTCTCAGAGAGAAAAAAAAAAATGAGGAAGGCCAACATTTCCTGATTAGGCTGCATCCACTCATTTACCCATCCTTCAAACATTACCCAAACACCAGCCACGTCACGGGCAGCAGCACCAGAGCTCCTGCAAAAAGCCAATTTGTTCCCCTCCCCAATCTTCCTCGGTTAATGATCAAATCTGTTTCCTTCCTTATCTCAATGCTGGCATTCTGCAAACAACAACCCTGGTGTTCATCTGGTGTCTCTCACTGGGAGCGCTGGGGGAGAGGCTGTGTGAAATCAGAGCCCAAATTCCCATTTCTTTGAAGTCTGCAGCAGCAACCCAAAGTCTGCAGCCCCAGGGAATCCGACTGAAAGTCCCATTCCCCAGACAAAGGTCTCCAGTGGGTTCCACTTAATCCACTTAACGCTCCCCCAGCTCTCTGCGCACAGCCATGGGTTTTATTCTCACTTAAAAACCACTAAAAGTCATCAGCAGCACACAGCAGAGGTCACTGGGAGGGTTCCCTTTGATTCCAGAAGATCCTGGACCCCAGGGATGGCACAATAAAATTGGGAGTTAATGGGTTGTGTCTCTTCCCATCCATCTTTTCTACACAGTGAATGATTTTACAAATAAAAGACATTTTTCTTCAATTATTTTACTCAATTATGGATAAGGAGAGACATGAGGAAAGCTGATTCAAACACCACAGGATCAGTTCTGGGACACAAGTTAAGTGTTTTCTGTTTTATCCATGTTTTTCTACCAACACTCAGCTCAGCATAGCTGTGTCATCAGAAAGCCTGACATGAAACTAGCAGAAATAAAATTCTTCTGAGCTTTAGACAGCTTAATATTTTCAATTTTGGCCCTAAAAAAGCCAACTGAAAGCCAGTTCTGCCTTAAAACTCCGTGGCTTGATTTCCCGTGATTAGCACTGCAATTTGCTGCACAGTTTTCTAAAAGTGCTAATCAAATTCACCTCTAAATGCTCCAGAATTGCTGCCCCAACCCATAAATGCTGAGCAGGTTTTTGCCTAAAAAAAGTCCAAATTAGACCCCTGCGCCGCGCACGAGACAAACAAGGAAAGGGTAAATTAGGAAAAACAAACACCAGCAATTCCAGCAAAGTGCACATTGGATGGACAAAATCCTGCTCAGCCTCTCCGAGCCTGCAGGCAGCAAAAAATGGGTTGGAGCTGCCATGAAATGCACATTTTGGGTGGCCCAGCTCGGGCTCCAAAGGGGTTTTCTCCCAGGACATCCATTTCCCACAGCAGCAGCCACGATGGAAACCCAGCAGCAGCCACGATGGAAACCCAGCAGCACCAGCCCTGATTTTGGGAGGATTCACCTCGCCCAAAGCAAACCGCAGCGTTCCCCCTGGGTTTGATCCACACCCGGCCAGGTGATGCTGGCATTCCCAGAGCTCCAGCCCGGATCCAGCTCCCTCTCCTGGACACTCCCCACGCTCAGGCTCGGATCGCTCCAGGCTCGCTCTCCACCCATCCCCAGCATCTCTGCGATGGGCTCAGCTCCCACCTCCAGCCATCCCTGCTCCATCTCCCGAGGTTTCCCCCTCAGGCAGCAGCTCCTGTGCTGCTGGGCACGGCAAGAGCTGAAACCAAAGACAGAGACTGCAGAGGATTTCAGCAGCACAGGAGATGCCCAGATCCAGGAGGGAAAAAGGGAAGTTATTTATCAGCTTGTCATTGCTTCCTCTCCCTGAAGCCCAGAGAAACTGGAGCCTTAAATTCAGTGTAACAGACCCTGCTGCCTTCTCCAGGAACCTTCCCTTCGACCATGGCTTGCTCAGGGGGTAAAAAAGTCCCTTTTCCCCCAAAGCCTGTGCTCCTTCCTCTTCCTTAATCCTTATTCTGGAACCTCTCTCCCTGTGGCCTCGTGTTTGGGGATTTTTCACCCTGCATCCTCCAGCTCAAACAACTTTGCTTCCACTGTGGGCACTGACTGGCAGCACCACCACCCTGCTGGGCTTGGGGCACACTGACCCACCTCCCCTTGCTCCTGGAGCTTTTCCCTGGGATTCTGCACCCTCCAGAGCTCACTGCCCGTGCTCCTCACGGACAATTCCAGGACGTGGGAGTGCCCAGTGCCCTGCTCCACCTGGAGGTGCCATTCCTGGGGCTGTGCAGGTGGAGGGAACGGAGCAGCTCCGGGGCTGCCTCCCACTGCAGAGCCTCTGACAGCTCACATGGGAGCTCTCCCTGCTGCCAGCTGAGCTTTACATAATACATGCAAATTACCAGGGCTGCTAATAGACCTTCCCTACTTATCCTCACCTCGGAAGGTGCTTCACTGTACTTTTCCATTAACTCCCCCCCTCTCCACCTTCTCCTTCCCCTCCCAGCCTCCCCTCTCCCCCCAAACCCAGCGTGTTCAACCCCACATGGTACCAATAACCACCACCCAAGCGTCCCCATCCAAGGGATTCGCTCCATCCAGATTTCCCTGGCACCTCAGCTCCTTTCCCTCAGTCCAGGCTCAGCCTGTCATGGTGGGAGAATGAGAGAATCCCATTTTTCATGCTCAGGAAAGATTTAAAGATGTGAAATCCAAAACTTTCCGGTCATATGGCTTTTTCTGTCTTCCCCCCCTTCTTGTTAAAAGAAGTCTTAACTTTTCCTTGATGCCCTAACCACAAGAAGAACTGAACCAAGAGCACAGAGCTTTGCCTGAAAACCAAACTACATTTTGCACACACACAAAAACTCTGCCTGGAGCAGTTTATCAAGTGCCCCTTTGACCCAACGAGGCATTTGAACAGGCCCTGAGCTGGATGCTGCAAGCTGAGCTTGCACTGCTGGAGAGAAGAAAGAGCAGAATATTCCTGGTATTTTATTACCAGAGAAATGAATCAAATAAGTTTTCAATTGATGAATTCCCCTGCAAAGTTTTGCAACACAGAAGCACAACACCACAGCACTGAGCAAAAGGGTGAAGCCAAACACCCACAAAAAACACACAACAAAGTGCTCTGGTTTTTACACCTTTTTTGCTTTCTTGCCTTTCACGGCCAAGCTGAAGACTTTGGGTGGTTGCTCAGGGGTTTTTAAGTTTTATCTCTCTGTTGCCTCCTTGTTTGAAAAGCTGTGGAAATAGAAAAAGCTTCCCTTTGGCTCTGCAAAAACCACCCCAGCCTGCAGCTGGAGGATGCCCTGGGAAGATCCCTCTGCTCCAGAGGGGCATTGGGCAAGGAGAGGACAGGGAGAGAGATTCCCTTCTCCACCTTTGTTATTTTTTATTCCCATTCCAGGGGGATGCAGCTGCTCAGAGCACCCAGGGTGATGCTCTGCTGGTGCTGCACAGCCCTGCCAAGGAGCACCGAGCTGCAATAAAACCTCTCAGGGCAGCAAAAGTGTCTGAAGATGTTCTCTAATCCTGAGCAGGCAGGCTGAGAGCTACTGGGAGCCTTTGAATAAAGCTGAGGGAAGAGAAAGCAGGGGAGATGGCAGAGAAAGAGAGGAGGAAGGACACCGGGGAGAGCCAGGAGCCTACAGGAAGCCAAACCCCCCGAGAGGGCTTTGGATTTCAGATTTAGGAAGAAGGAGCCTGAACCTCCCATAGCTCTGGCGCTGGGGAAAGAAAATACTATTAAACAATACATAAGGAGAAGAAAGATAAACTGGATTTAAATAATAGCTTTTATTTCAAAGCTCTCCACAGAGCCTGGCTGAGATTGGGGAGGGTGGTATCTAATTACTGAGATTTCTACAGCTGGAATCTGATGATGGTAATCACCCAAAAAGAGCACTTAAAATGATTTAGAAGGAGGGTGAAGGGAGCAAAAAAATGCACATTTGTTGTCAAGAGCTTTGGGACCAGCTATTTACCTGTAAGAGCCCTTCCAACAAGACCTCAAAATATTTCTGGATTGCCAAAACACTGATCCCTGTCACAGGGAACACACACAGGGCAAGACCAGGATGGAAAAGCTGCAAATCTCCAAGTGACATCTGGCCAAACCTCTGTCCTGCTCGGGTGAGACTCCACCTGCAGAGCTGCCCCCAGTTCCAGGGTCCCAGCACAGGGAGGACCCTGCAGAGAGCCCAGAGGAGGCACCAGGATGAGCAGAGGGATGGAGCAGCTGGGAGAGACTGTTCACCTGGAGAGAAGCTTTGGGCTGACCTCAGTGTGGCCTTCCAGGACCTGCAGGAGCCACCAGGAAACACACAGAGACCATTTCCAAGGGAGAGAGGGACGGGACAATGCTGCAAGGACCAAACCTCCCAGAGCCCCTTCAGCTGGATGCACTTTCCCTGCCCTCCCACCCCTGCCAGCAGCAGGTGGGGTTGCTCTCTGACCTCTCCAAATCCTCAGATCTTCTCCCATCTCCAACCTGCCTCTCACTCAGCAGCTGCTTTGCCAGGGACTTCCCAGGCTCGGGCTGCTTCTGGAAAACCCCTTCAAAAGACACAAAAAAAAAAGGGCAGAGTTGTTACAAGCAAAGGGGGAGAAGGGAGGGCACACAGAAGGACACTCCACACCTGCCTTGCTCTGCCTGTCCTCCTTCCACGCAGGCAGATCCTTGGGAAAACATCTCCCGTACCTGCAGCAGGCAATGAACACCCCCTTGGGAATGGGGTGGGGGCAGGAAGGAGGTGACAAGCCCTCAGAGCACACTTTGGGGTCACTGCACACCCCAAATTGAGTTTCTCTCCACCTCATCCTCAAGGTTCTTCACTCTCCCACCCAGGAGTGGAACAATCCCTCAGCTCCCAGAGCTGAGCCCTGACCACATTCCCCGACACCTTAGCACAAATCCCCCCCGAAAGGAAAGGGTTACACATAAAAGGGTGAAATGAAAGAAGGGGGGAAAACATCCCACGGCTGAGGAATGTCAAACTGTCACAACGGCATCAACCGTCTCCTCAGCGAGTCTGAGCCTCGGCGCGCGCGGAATCGCCGCGTCTGGGAGAAAAATCAGCTGTCACAGTAAATGCTTCCATCTCCAGAAAAAAACCTGCAAGAGCAGCTTGGCACAGAGGCACGGAATTGTTTTCTGCTGTTTCCAAAGCCAGGCACTCCAAAGAGATCAAAGGGCAAACCCTCCTTCCCACTGGAGCATCCAGGGGGAATCTGCCTGCTCACAACCTCTCCAGCTCACACACAACGAGCACTTTCCACCCCACAAATCCTTGTGGGGCACCTCTCCTGCACTGCCAGCCTCAGCACAGCTGCCTGCAGGGATCTGACCTGGCTCAAACCAGGCCTAGGTTCCTGGCTTGGCTCATTTGGCTCACCCCAAACCAGCAGAACTCCCCTGGGCCCGAATGCAGCCAAGCACAAGTTGCACAACAAGCAGGTGAACTTTTCCTCTTCTGCACCTCTTCCTTTAAGAAGGGACACAAAGCCCTGCTCCTTCCAGCTTCAGTACCCCAAACTCTCCCTCTGCCACCCCACCCTCCAAAAGGTTTCCTTACTCCACACTACAGAGGCATTTTGGGGTCTCCTCCCAACTTTCAGCCATTCCCAATGCTTTCTCCCGCTTGAAAAACCACCACAAAGCATTCTCCCTCTTTTTTAGCACCCCATATTTACTCACCGACCTGCACGCTCAGCTTCACCCTGTGGCTCAGCCCCTGCCAGCCTCCTTCTCTCCTGCAGCCCATCAGTTTCAATCACTTCCACCTGTAACTCACCTGACCCCCAAGCAGATCCTTGTTCCCCACCTCGTTGTCCCAGGTGTCCCACTCACCACGAGGTCCCACCCCTTTGATTTCCACCGATTCCCACCTCTGCAGGCAGCCCCAGCTCCCTTCCCACCCCCGCACCCCCTCTGCTCCCAGGTGTGGCACATTTATCACCCCAAAGCCACCCCGGGCAGCAGCGGCCTCCACCGAAGGCACAGCAGAGAGCACTAATCAGTTTTTCATAAGGAAACTGCAAACCGAGCCACGGGAAACTCAGCAGCCTGGATTTACACACGGGGGAATATCGGAATCGCTTTCATTTTGACTGAAAGAGTCATAACCTCGCATTTCACCGAGAGCTGAAACCAAACTAGAACCAGAGCACGTGTCAAAGCCATACGAAACTACAACTTCTGCATGGTTTTGATGCAAAATAATCTAAGCAGGCTGGCAGGCTACAAATTCTAACGATTCTGTGGACAAATCTGGGGCAAGTTTAGAATTTGTACCGTAGTGTGTTACTTGTCAGTTTTGGTTTCACTGTAAATATTTTTAAGCGGAGCACCAGTGGGCTCTGAGCACAGCTCTCAGTGCCAAAGCGAGAGGCAAACGAGCACGGCAGAGGCTGGAAACTGCTTCCACTGTGGAATATTTTAAGGTCATGTTGACTCTAGGTCCTGGCTGTTGGTGGTGTTGGCACCCAGGGATGGCATCTGTCCCTGCAGTCCTGCTGCTGCACAAGACAAAGAGTTTCTCTCTTGCACTGTGAGCTCGCAACTTCAGGGGAAAGGATGAACAGCTCTGGTGAGAGGTACCAGCCTCGTGGTGTGAGCAAAGCTCTCCTTCCAGCTCCACCAGCTTCCAGCATCACCAACCCCATCCAGCCATCCCCTGTCCATCAGGAAAGTGGGACTGGGAAAGAAGAGAATCATGGCATAGGCAGAGCTGGAGAGGACCCACAACGATCATAAAATCATAGACTATTCTGAAGCGGGAGGGTCCTGCGAGGATCCGCTATTCCTGTACGGGACATCCCCAAGGATGTCACCACATGCTTGGCAGCGGTGTCCAAGGGCTCCTCTGGCAGCTCTGGGACTGTGCTCCTTCCCTGGGGAGCCTGCTCAGTGCCCCACCACCCTCGGGGGATGGGAAAACCTCTCCCTGCTCTCCCGCAGCCCTCCCTGGCTCAGCTGCAGCCGCTCCCCGGGCACCACTCGGGGACCCCGCGGGGGGATCAGCGCCCGCCCGGCACTCACAGTACAGGAAGGCAATGGAGCGCAGCAGCACGATGCGGGTCAGCCAGAAGGTGCCCGGGGAGAGCGGCGGGGCCGCGCTAGCGAGCCCGGGCTCGGGGGATGCAGCGGGGGCCGCTCCGGGAGCTCCAGCGGGGGCTCCGGCCCGGCCCGGGCGGCGCTGGCGCAGCCCCGCGCTGGGAGCCGCCATGTCGGGCACAGCGAGCATGTGCGGCCCGGCGGGGCGGGCCGTGAGGGGACACGGCGGGGACGGGAGAAAAAATTGGGGAAAAACGGGCAGAAATGGGGAAAAGCGGGCGGAAAACGGGGGAAATGCGCTGCAAAGCGGCGGCGCCGTGTCGGGCACGGCGAGGGTGTGCGGCCCGGCGGGGCGGGACGTGAGGGGACACGGCGGGGAGGGGGAGAAAACAGGGAGAAACGGGGCAAAACAGGCAGAAATTAGGTAAAACGGGCGGAAAAGGGGCAGAAATGGGGAGAAATTGAGAGAAACTGATAGAAATTAAGAGAAACTGACAGAATGATCTTCAAAGCGGGGCTGCCGTGTCGGGCACAGCGAGCGTGTGCGGCCCGGCGGGGTGGGACGTGAGGGGACACGGCGGGGAGGGGGAGAAAACCGGGCAAAACTGGCAGAAATGGGGTAAAACGGGGAGAAAACGGGCAGAAATGGGGAGAAACTGGCAGAAATGGGGAGAAACTGACAGAATGCTCTTCAAAGCAGGGCTGCCGTGTCGGGCACAGCGAGCATGTGTGGCCCGGCAGAGTGGGACGTGAGGGGACACGGCGGGGAGGGGGAAAACAGGGAGAATTCTCTGCTAACTGGAGAGAAAATGCAAAATTTTATTTAAAAATAAAATAAAGTAAGCGGTCGGCGTGGTTGTGGAGGTGTGAGAGGGCTGGAGCGTCTCTGATGAGCCTCGGGAGCCGGGGCCGGCTGGAGGAGGGAAGGTGAGAGGCGATCCGGTGGAGCCGGATATTTCCAAGGGGTTTTAGGGGATGATGCCGGGCTCTGTTCGGTGGTGCTCAGTGACAGGATGAGGAGAGATTCCCCGAGGTAAATCAGAATCCAAATCGCAGAATATTCTGGTTTGGAAGGGATCCCCAAGGATGATCGAGTCCCTTCAGTGAATGGCTCACATTGAATCCACAACCCTGGAGCTGTCAGCACCAGGCTCAGACTGGCTGAGCTCAGGACAGACCAACACAACAAATTCCACCTAAATCTACAGAAAAACTGGTTTGCGTGGAGGTGGCAGGGCTGTGGTACAGGGAGGGTGGGGATCTCCCTCTCTGGAGACATCCCAAACCCACCTGGACATGTTCCTGTCACCTGCTCCAGGTGACCCTGCCTGGACTGGGGAATTTAAGTGCATTTAAGTTCAATTCCTCAGGTTTTCCTCATAGAATCACAGCATGGTTTGGGTTGGGAGGGACCTTAAAGCTCATCCAGTTCCAATTTTAGGCACCTTCCACTGTCCCAGGTTGCTCCAAGCCCCATCCAAGCTGGCCTTGGACACCCAGGGGCAGCCACAGCTTCTCTGGGAATTCCATCCCAGCCCCTTCCACCCTCACAGGGAAGGATTTCCTCCTAAAATCCCCTCTAAATTCACTGCTAGTGATGCCACCATGATTTTTACTTTAAATAATTTACAGACATCAAAACATCTGGCTGTGTGGAGTTCATAAATAGCATTTTTGAGCGTAAACATACATTGAGTATCCCCTTAGTAAACACCTCGGTGCTGGTCGCTGAGAAAGCATCTGCTATCAGGTGTAACGTTATTCAACACTTCCCAGCCTCTAAACCAGTCCCTTCTAAATGCCCCTTTTGTTTTTCCAGTTTCCCATCACTGCTGCTCGCATTGTTCTCCGTAGGAAAAAAAAAATAGAAAAAATGCCACATAATGGTGCATTGTATAGGGAAGGGAAAATCAGCTGTTTGTTAAAGGCCACTGGAATACTGCAGCTCTGGATCGGCCACCACGAGGTTTGGAGAGGAAAATTGAAATAGATGGGAGCTAATGGTTTCCTTTGTGGGGTTTTTTACAGCAAATTCCACATTAAAAGGGGGTGTCTGTAAAACAAACTGGATAATTGAGGAAATTACTGCGGGAAAGTGGAGGGTTTAGGCTAAAGCTTAGCAAAAAGGGAGGAATAACTGGGGCTGGGAGGGGAATGCTGAGCTGGGTCGGTTTTCGTTGCCGAGGGTCACTGAGAGGTGCCACATCGTGGACCAGGAGCACCTTCCACCAGGACAAGCTGTAAATTTTAAGCCTAAACCAGCAGAAATGTGTGAAACTAAAAAGGACTCAATTCACATAACAGGCAGTGGAAGCCTTTCCTGGCTTTCCTGGAAGATGATTCAGGCTAGAAAGAAAAACATGTGATAAACCAGTTGATTAGGACACCAAATGACATCATTTCTGTCCCAAATGTGACTCGAGGATCTTTGTGTGTCCCTCCCAGCTCAGATATTCCGTGACTCCACGAATCCCTTTGTGGGGATCATCACCTGTGCTGCCTTTTCTGCTCACTTCTCGATTTCTTCTTTTATTTTCACCCAGCAACTTGAGGAAAGAAAACAGTGCAAAAACCCCGAGCAAAAATAACTCAGACTAGGTACTTCAGAGCGAGCTTTGGAGCCTTCCAGGCCTCCAGGGGAAGGCGATTCATGAATGCCAGGCGGGCAGGGCCATCATTGATGCTCATCTTCATTCACCAAGCCGCCCCCAACGCCACGTCCCCTATTTTGCTGTGTTCCAAACCAGCTGCAGGAGTGCCAGGGGAACAAGCCTTTACTGTCACAGCAGCCAGCAGCTGTCCCCAGCAGCACCCCAACCCCGCTGGCTGGCCCTGGCACCCGAAATCGCTCTGTGTTCATTCAGCTCTGGACTTTCTCCCCTCTGGCTGCCAGGATTTGGGTTGAAAGGGAGCAGAGAAAGCTGAAATCAGGAGCTTGGGAGGCAGCATGAGCACGGGGGGCTCCTGTGAAGAGAGCAGACGTGCAGCTGTGGATAATGCAGGCACACACCGAGCACTCAGCTGCGCCTGCTGAAGGGGACGCGGGCACCTCACAGAGAATTCGGGAGCTTCCTTTTGCCAAGACATTTTTTTCCCAGCAATAATTCTCCCCTTTAAAATCCCCAATTTTCCCTGTGGAAATCTGTCTTTAACTCCAGGATTAAGGCTGGAAAGGATTTTTAGAGGAAGAATCACCTTTTTTTGTTGTGTACTTGTGCAGGTTAATGAGGGGCGTCCAGAAGAGGGATCCTTAATGGGACCATAGGATAACCAATGAATAATCACAATAATCATAATTAATCACAGTAATACCCCTTATTTTGAAAAGTGTCATCCAGGCTGTGCTGTGCAGGAGGAAAGAAGAGATCCAACAACTCTCCTGACATTTAACGTGCAATTCATACACGGGTGGGTTTTGATCCTGCATCCCAGAGCACATCCAGAGATTCCATGTGCTCTCATCCTCTAAAAATGCCTTCCCTGGCTGCCACTGGAAAGGAAATTTTTCCTTCCTGGCACGAGCAGGGCTCTGCCTGCTCTGGAGCCAATGCACACACACTCTTATTCCTGCAGGAGGAAGGAGTACAGAACAGAGGAGCTGGGGTGGGAGGTGGAGCAGCCTCCATCCCACAGGGGTGCTGAGAATTCCCGAGTGGGAATGTGATGGAGCCAGGCACACAGACCTTGGATTTACTGCCCGATTCCCAGAAACACTGGCTGAGCTGGCCAGGAACTTTCTCGGAGGCCACGTCAGAAAATGAAGCAATATTCCAAATATCAACCTCTGCCGTGCCCACTCTGTCAGGAAGAGCTGGATCCGTTCCCCCAAATCCTCTCTGAACTGGGTGCACTCCCAAAGGCTCCACTGGGCCACAGGAACTGGGGTTGTTCCCTCCCAAATCTGCACCCTTTTCCTGGGAATGCTGATGTCAGGGCCCGCTGTGCCAGGCCAGGATGACACAGCCTGTGGGATCCTGCCCTGCAGCTGCAGCCTGTGCCCATCCCTGGGCAAACATCCCCATCCTTTGTCTTACAAAAACCCGGCCACGAGACCCCGCAGGACAAACGGCCCCACTTGAACCCACTTGTTCCCTGAGCATTATCTCATTCCATTTCATGGCTGAGTGAACTTCTCAGGAAACAGGAGCTCCTGAGCACCTCCAGGTGCTCCAGCTCCCTCCTTTGCCTGTGCTCTGGCTGTGTGAGGCCAGGGAATTGTGCTCCTTCTCCCGAGGAGTGACCGGGAACACGGAATGGTTGGTGCGGGATCAGGGACGTGCAGCAGGACACGTTCCCTGCCCCGCTGCCAGGCACGGCCTCATCCCCGAGATCATCTCTGGAACAAGAGGAAACAGCCACCCAAAGTCACCTTCCCCTTCTACCTGTGCTGCACAAAGAGGAATTCAAACCTGTGGGCTGGGAAATGCAACTCCCTGCCTCAGGCAGGGCTGGGGAGCACTGGAAGGCAGCAGCGAGCAGGGAAGAGAACCAAAGTCTGTAATTCCTCCTGTCCTTGGGGGCTTCTTTTGCAGGAATCTTTGGAGCTGAAGGCAGGGAGCAGAAAAAAGGGGTTCTTGTTCCCATTCCTACCTCCAAAACTCCGAGCATCCCACAAATCCCTTCCCAGCCTCAGTCACGCACTGAGGTTGGGATCTTCCGAGGAAGGTGCTCCGCAGGAGGGGCTGCATTGGGAAAAAATGGACTAAAAATAGTGATTATTGCTTGGACTCACCCCTGGCTAAAACAGATGAAACACTGGAATTCTGTGAGTCAAGGTAAATTGCTCAACGAGACAGGATTTATAAGAATATGCATTAATTATGGGTCACAGGAGAGGGGAAAAAAAGATTTTCCCAAGTGTCCAACAGCATTACAAAGTCACCAATCCACAGCCCAGGGAAACATAAACTCATCCCCAATCTCATTAAATTTTTGAAGAAAAATTCAATTATTCACTTACAAGTCCAACATATTTAGTTTGCCTTGAGCCTTAAAATAATTTTTTTTAAAGACGCTTTGAAAATTGTATTTCAAATATGTCAGGCGATAACTCTGCAAACTGAAAGCTGAAAACTGGGAAAATTACAGTTTGGTGTTTTGTGAAAAAAAAAAAAAAATTAAATCCTGCTTTGCCATTTGAGAGAACAAATTAATTTTCACATTGAAGGCAGACGGATGTTCGGGCACATTTAAACACATTTAAATTCAAAGCATACGGTTTATTTATTACACATCACAGTAATTAAACAAAAACCACCATACTCTTGGTACTTTTTAAACGCTGGAATGCCTGAAGCCCAGTTTCTTATTTCCCCCCCTGTCAATCTTATCTGTGACCCTCTATTTTTCCAGGGGGAAGCAGCAGATAAAACTTAAATCTGGGGAGCCGCTTTTATTTCTCTGCCCCCAGTCGCAATTAGAAGGCTGAATTCCGCAGATAATTAGAATCAAATGCTCCAAAGAAATGCTGGAAGAGCAGGGCTGGCTCGGAAAGGAACAACTTAAACGGACGGGGCAGCTTTTGGGGGTCACCCTCCCTTTTTTTCCCCATCCAAACGCTCACCCCGAGGTGCCGCATCCTCCTCCGGCCGGGACCTCCCGGGCGCTTCCCGGTGCTCGGGATGGAGCCGGCTGCGGGAAGGCTGCGGGAAAAGAGGAGGGAGAGAGTCGGGGAGGGCACACGGAGGGTCTCGTGTCCCTTTTTTCCAGCGATTCCCCGATTTCGCCCGTTGGAGAGAGCGGGGCCGGAGCGCCGCGCTTGGGGCTGCGGGAGCGCACGGCCCGGGGCACCGGGGATCGGCTGCGGGGGACACACAGGGAGCTCTGCCCTCCGGGCCACGCACCGACCGCCCCAAAAACCCCCGGAAAAGGGGATTTAAATAACCGGCGGTCCCAGGCACCGCTCCGCCACCCCCGTCCCGCGGCGCTGGGAAAAGGCCGCGGCCGCTCCCCGGGAGCCCGGCTGCACAGCGGAGCGTCAAACACATCCCCACCGTCGGGGGTCCCCGCCGGTACCGCGCGGCGGTGAAGCGCCCGGACGATTTGCAGCGGAAAAAGCACAGAGGAGCCGAAAGAGGCAGCCGGAGCAGGGAGCCGGAGCAGCGGCGGGCGGCATCCAGCGGGCCCGGGCGGCAGCGGGACCCGCAGCGGGGCCAGGGCTGGCGGCGGCTCCGCCGGCGGAGCGGCAGCTCTGAGGCGGCGGGCGGGCGGCACGGGCCCGCCGTGCGCAGCCACGCCCCTTATGCAAATCACAGCGCCCTCTCCACCAATGGCGAGCGGCGGCGGAGGCGGGGCCGCTCGCCCTGCCCTTAAAGTAACTTGTTGCCAGGGGCCCCGTTTCGCACTGGACGTGGAGCGCGGCGCGGGCAGCGCGGGGCCCCGGCGGCGGCGGCGGGACCGGCTGCGGAGCGGGCCGGGGGGAGCGCGGATTTTGAGCTGAGTTTCGAGCGTTTCGTGTCTTTTTTTTCCTTCTAGAACTTATTGTTTTTTTACTCGTTTACCCGCGGCGCCCCGCGGAGGGTGCGCGGGATCCCCCCCTCACACCCGCGGGCGGGCACAGCGCGCGGCCGGCCCCGCTCCGCCGATGCTCAACATGACCGAGGAGCACGACAAAGCGCTGGAGGCTCCGTGCAGCCCCGCGGGCACCACCAGCTCCATGTCGCACGTGGACTCGGACTCGGACTCGCCGCTCTCCCCCGCCGGCTCCGAGGGGCTGGGCTGCGCCCCCGCGCCCGCCCCGCGCCCGCCGGGCGCCGCCGCGCTGGGCGCCAAGGTGGACGCGGCCGAGGTGGACGAGCGCTTCCCCGCCTGCATCCGCGACGCCGTCTCGCAGGTGCTCAAGGGCTACGACTGGAGCCTGGTGCCCATGCCCGTCCGCGGCAACGGATCGCTGAAAGCCAAGCCGCACGTCAAGCGGCCCATGAACGCCTTCATGGTGTGGGCGCAGGCGGCCCGCAGGAAGCTGGCGGATCAATACCCGCATCTGCACAACGCCGAGCTCAGCAAGACCCTGGGCAAGCTCTGGCGGTGAGTCCCGACCCGACCCGCGGGGTCGGACCCCCTCTCCCAGCGCTTCTAAAGCTTCTGCCCGCTTTGCTTTTGTTAATTTGGGGCTCTCGGAGCGATTCCAAGGGAGGTGCCATCCCCTCCCCGAGCATCCCGGCGCGCCGCGAAGGACACAGCGGTCCCTGCTCCAAAAATCCCCCGAGCAGGGGCTTGGGCACCCTCGCTCTTGCCACGGGTCGATTTTCCCTGCTCCATCACGGGGATGCACAAACCCTTCCCGTGCCTGCGGCTTCTCCATCCCCACGCGATGAGACTTCTTTAATGACTTGTTTTATGGCTTTTCCTATTTTTTTTTTCCTTTTTGGCTCGCTTGATGCTTTACAAGCTATAAACGCAGCTAAACTCATTTTTTAGCAGTTATTTTAACGAGCTTCCTAATTTCCCTGCTTATCTGCTCAGCGCTGCCCGGGGATGCAAACTTTTATTTGCTGAGCAGCATCCGAGCCCGCTTTGCTTTCCAAGGCTCTTCCCCGAGCCACGTTTCTCCGTGTGGTTTATCCCACGGTGTCTGCCTGTACCCAATTCCCGTCTTTTCCTGCCTGCTCGGGCCAGCGATGCTCCCGCTGCGGTTTGAGCCTCTCCGAGAGTTTGCAAAGAGAGGTGTGGGCAGGGGGCAGAGAGTTTGGAAAGCAATAATCCCATCCCTGGTGCCTTGGTGGTTTCTTTGTAAGCACCAAACAAAGCTGGAAATGTTTGTGGTGGTGAGGGGGTGGCATTTGCAGGGCAAACATGGGAATTATATTTTGTAATTGTGTTAGAAATGTGGAAGGGGGATTTTGTTTTGCCCAGTTACCCCTGTCTATAGTGGTCGGGTTTTTCAGTGCTGCTGTAGTTGGTATTTTAATCCATTTTTTTTGCTGTGGATTTTAACTCCTTTTTACCACAGCAAATTAATTCTGTAGTTAACTTGCCAAGTGGTCAGATCCGTGCATGGGAAGCGGGGATGTGCAAGTCTAAAAACAAGAATAAAAACTTATAAGGAAAATATCCTAATTTTGTTTGGTTTTTTTCCCCCTCTCTTCCTTACTAAAACAACCCACCCCTCAAAAACCAGTTTATTGAGCGAGAACGAGAAACGTCCCTTTGTGGAGGAAGCCGAGCGGCTCAGGGTGCAGCACAAAAAGGATCACCCGGATTACAAATACCAGCCCCGGAGGAGGAAAAGCGTCAAAGCCGGGCAGAGCGACTCGGACTCGGGGGCTGAGCTCAGCCACCACGCCGGCACTCAGCTCTACAAGGCCGACACGGGGCTGGGGGGCATGGCCGACTCCCACCACCACGGCGACCACACAGGTAAAAGCTGGCATTGCCGCTGATCCCTGCGCCCTGGGGAGGGATGGGATCCCGCTGCTTCCCGCCCTGCAGAGCCCGAGGCAGGAGTTGTTGTCCCCAGAGCTGTGCTTGGGAGCGTGGCTGTGGTTTTCCTTAGTGAGTGCTCCTAAAGCTGTCTGTGCCACAGGGATTGCCAAAGCGCTGGGATCCTGGCATCCCTGGGTGGGGAGTGGATTATTCTGGGCTAATTATTTGTATGATGGGCTAATAAGAGTACCTAGGGAGCATGGTCCCGGGGCAGAGCTTCCCAGCACTGGGAATTGGCGTGCTGACAGATTCTGGGGGCACTGGAACATCCTGCAGCCTCAGACCCTGCTGGGATCATGGCCCCGGGTCCCTCTGCCTTGGGCAGCCCGCAGGGAGGGGATGAGCTCCATCATGGGCTTCACTCTGTGAATGCACCCCCTGGGAGGGGGGTTTGGAGCTGCCAGGGTGTCCAAGTGATCCTGATGGGCTCGGCATGCTCCCAGCTTCATCCCATGTCCCACGTGGGAGGCTCATCCCAGGGGGGACACGGTCACAGGGCTGGACATGGTCACTGTGTCCAACACGGTGCCGCAGATTTAAATCCCCAAAGACAGCAATAACAGCCAGGTGAAACACATTTATTGAAGGAGTTGGGTGTTCTGTGGTCACTGCTGAAACCTCGCTGTCCCTTCACCCCCAGGCCAGCCCCACGGACCTCCCACGCCGCCCACCACCCCCAAAACCGACCTGCACCACGGCAGCAAGCAGGAGCTGAAGCACGAGGGCCGGCGCCTGGTGGAGAGCGGCCGCCAGAACATCGACTTCAGCAACGTGGACATCTCGGAGCTGAGCAGCGAGGTCATCAACAACATGGAGACCTTCGACGTGCACGAGTTCGACCAGTACCTGCCCCTGAACGGCCACGCGGCGCTGCCGGCCGAGCACGGCGCCGCGGCCGCCTCCTTCGGCGCCTCCTCGTACGCGCACTCGGGCGCGGCCGCGCAGGTGTGGACTCACAAGAGCCCGGCCGCGGCCTCGCCGGCGGCGGCCGAGCCGGGCCAGCAGCGGCCTCACATCAAGACGGAGCAGCTGAGCCCCAGCCACTACAGCGAGCAGCCCCACGGCTCGCCGGCCCACTCCGACTCGTACGGCTCCTACGGCGGCCAGGCCTGCGCCACCTCGGCCGCCCCGGCCGCCGCCGCCGCCTCCTTCTCCAGCTCTCAGTGCGACTACACGGACCTGCAGAGCTCCAACTACTACAACCCCTACCCCGGCTACGCCTCCAGCCTGTACCAGTACCCCTATTTCCACTCGTCGCGCCGGCCCTACGCCACCCCCATCCTGAACGGGCTGTCCATCCCGCCGGCGCACAGCCCCACCGCCAACTGGGAGCAGCCCGTCTACACCACGCTGAGCAGGCCTTAAAGGATTCCCGGAGCCTGCCCAGGCTTCCCTGGAATTATGCACTAATGAAGGAATGAGGAGGAAGAGCGTGGAGTGTTCCAAAGTGCCTCCTGAGCCGCTGGGAACTTTCTGCTGGTCGCCACCTTGCTTTGAGACTCCCCCGAAAGGACAGAGATCTATTTTTTTTTTTGTTTGTTTGTTTTCTTTGATTCGTAGGATTTAAGAAATTTTAAAAAAATTTAAAAAAAAACATCAACCAAACAAAGGACAAAAAATAAAAATAAAAAAAAGCAAGAGGTTAAAAAAAAAAAACAAAAGGAAAAGGACCAGAGATGCCTTTTGAGTAAATGAAGGACAAAACGTTGGACTGAGCCGAACTCGCTCGGCCTGGAAGTTTGGCCAAGTGCAAAACGTGGAAAGAAAGAGGGGGAGACAAAACAACAACAGAAAAGCTGTTTGAGACTTTCAGGGTCTATTGCAATGTGAGGAACGGACCAACCTTGAGGGCAGGAACTCACTGGGACCAACAGGGATGAGCCCCGAAATCCCAAAAAAATCCCGTGGGAAGAGTCTGATGGGACCAACCAATTCAGTGTCTGAAGTGTTTGTTGATTTTATTTTTATTTTTTTTTTTTTGTCAGGAGTTCTTCTAAGCAAGGTTTGGCTGTAATTAACATTTTGTTTTGGTTTTTTTTTTTGTTTTGTTTTTGGAAGCTTCAAATGTTTTTGGTTGTTTTGGTTTTGGTTTTTTTTTTTAATCTGTTAAATATGTATTTATGTTCTGTATTATTTTGTCTTTTAATTAATGAAGTCATTTTGTGCAAAACGAAAAAAAAGTAGAATTTTTAAAAGATTTTAAAGACGGGGGAGGGAACCTAAAAAAAATAGTGGAGATGATACAATAAACTGGTGTTATAAGTCTATAGATTTTCCTTGGTTTTTGGGTTTTTTTCATTTTGGAACCGCTGCAGGAGCCGTGCTGGAGAGAGGGACTGAAGGAATCCGCCTGGAAACTCGGATGGGAATGTCAAATAACGAGGGGGGGAATTACTAATTCTACTGGGAGGCTCAAATGCTGCCTGAAAAGGGCAGGTGATTTTCTGGCCACCTGTTTTGGGCTGTTAAAATCGGATTTCAGGAGTCTTCGGAGCCTTTCAGAACCAGGACTGCTTTAGAGGAGCTGTAATTCCATTGGAAACGATCGACTTCTGCTTTAATTTTGGCTTCTAGGGACCAGATATCATCCATCAAGCTGTGAAACTAAAATCTCCTCCACTAAAAAAAGGGGTTTAGGGTACTTAGTTTTTAGACTAATATTTCATTGATATATTTCTACTTCTTCCATTGTATGCTGAGCATATAAATAACCATCTATTTTATGGGAACTCGTGCCTTTAAAAGCCTTTGTAAATCTAAACCCGCCTTTCAGAGGTTATTCATCTTTTTACCTTTTCTACGTTTCCTACTCTTTTTTCTAAAAAATATTTTTTTGCATATTTCCTTTCGTGGCGGGAGAGGGAGGGACACGCTGGGCTGGGGGAAAAGACAAAAAAAGCTCATTTTTATGCAATCTATTTTTCTGTATAAAGTTTGAAAGACTTTTGGTTGTTACTGATCTGTTCTCTTCACTCGCTTCTGACTAAGCAATGCTAACTTTTGTACAGATCCATTTGATAAAATTAAAAAGTGCTTTTTATCAAGGATGTGTTCTGTTTTCTTTCTGCTTAAGGCTATTTTCTGTGCTGGGAAAAAAAAACTGGGAAAAACAGCTTGGAAGGCGATGGAATCTTCAGAATAAAATATTTTCATCAAGTATTTATTTCCCTTTTAGTCTGGATTTCTTTTTTCCTTCCTCCTTTTCCCTGCGCTTTGTGTCTTACTCTTGAGGTTTTTTTGAAATACAGATAAATTAATTTGATTTTTCCTTTAAGAAGGGCATTTCCATGCCCATAATCCTAAGGATTTCAGAGGATTTCAGACTGCTCACACGAGGCCAGGTTTGCAAGGTTTTAGCCCCAGCTGATTTTCCTTCTGTAGGGAATTTACAGGAAGAAATTCCCTTTTCTGCTTGGTGAGCCCTGGTAAATAAATCCCTCTGAATTACGAGAGCAGCCAAATTATATGTTGCACATCAGGCTTGCTGTATTTCTTTTTTCAACACGGTCATTAACGTCGTTACATTTGTAACTTTTATTTTACTTTCTTACAGCAAACATCCCCTCCCTGTTCGGCTTTTGTCCGCTCGGGGAGCGAAGTGATCCCAACCTGGGAGTTAAAAAAAAGTTGGGATTGGGGAATTCCAGCCCTCCCTGCTTGAGAGAAAAGGCTGGAACACGGAGGGGAATAAATGTGATGACAATTAATGAAGCTGCAGCCCATTAAGAAGGGCTGGGGAGCAGAATCCCGGGCGGAATTTGGCGTTTGCAGCCTCTGCCAAGAGGGGCTGGAAGGCGACACCATTTTCTCCGTGCTCCTTTCCAGCGCTCCTGGCAGAGGGATTTCATTCCAGCCGCAGCCAAAGTGCAGCGTAATTCCCTTCCCTCCCCTCTGCTCCTCCCGTGACTCTGCAGATTTCCCCCTCATCCTGATTTACGCCTGGAAAATGGATGTGTTTTGGCTCTGCCCTCGAGCTCGGGGCTTGCCTCACGCTGTGAGGGGAAAAGGAAATGAAAGGTGAGATGGGAATGTTTTTGGGGATGATCTTTGCTTTCTGCTGGGGGTTTGATGGTACAGCTTGGAGTGGCTGATAACCAAAATTAAAATATCTGTGTGGGATAAAATGGTGAACCAAGCAAAATAACGACATTAAAAACTGAAAATCACCCCAAAGTATTAAAGATTGCACTGATGCATCCCTGGTTCCTGGGAGAGCACCCAGCAGGATGGATCCCTGTCTACTTTCCCTTCTCCCAGTGATGGGTGACACCCAGTGCCACGTCCTTGTCCCAGCCAGGAGCTGCAGGATGAGCGTGGAGCTGTGCTCTCGTCCCAAGGATGCACATCCCACCAGGTTTGGTGCTCATCCCAAGGATGCACATCCCACCAGGTTTGGTGCTCATCCCAAGGATGCACATCCCACCAGGCAGGTTTGGTGCTCATCCCAAGGATGCACATCCCACCAGGCAGGTTTGGTGCTCATCCCAAGGATGCACATCCCACCAGGCAGGTTTGGTGCTCATCCCAAGGATGCACATCCCACCAGGCAGGTTTGGTGCTCATCCCAAGGATGCACATCCCACCAGGCAGGTTTGGTGCTCATCCCAAGGATGCACATCCCACCAGGCAGGTTTGGTGCTCATCCCAAGGATGCACATCCCACCAGGCAGGTTTGGTGCTCATCCCAAGGATGCACATCCCACCAGGCAGGTTTGAAATCCGCCTGCTGTGGCCACGGTTGGTTTTATTTCCCATAAGTTTTGCAAAAATAAATTGAATTATTGCTGGTATTTACAGTAATAAGGTAATTAAGTTGTATATTATAATATAGATTTGTACTGTATTTTAGCATGGAATTGGGGTTGGGAGGGATCCACAAGGATCATGCAAATCCAATCCTGATTTTAGATATCATAATTCTGTATTTTACATCCATTCCAAATGGATTTTAAATCCATTCCAAAGGTTCAAGGGGTGATGGAATCATCAAATCCTGGAATGGTTTGGGTTGGAAAGGACCAAAAAGCTCATCCTGGTCCCATCCTGGGCAGGGACAACTTCCACCATGCCAGCCTGCTCCTTCCAAGCTGGCCTGGACACTGCCAGGGCTGAGGTGCTGGAGAGCTCCTGGAAGCAATTCCAGGGAACAGCTCCTGGGGTTCTGTGGGGCTGGGGGTGAAACTCAGATGTTGCAGAATGGATGTTCAGGAAGGTGCCAGGCAGGTAAAATGCAGCACCCTGGATAATCCAGGGCTAAAACTTGGGGTTTAGGGGGATCTGGATATTCCCAGATCTCCCAAATTTCATTCCCTACTCCTCAATTTACACTTCCTCTCAATTTCCCATTTGAGAGGAAAACACAGATCAGTTTTCACCCAAAAAAAGACAATTTTGATCACAAATTACTGCTGCATTTCCACATTTTGTCCTCTTCTTCCCTCTGCTGCTGCAGGCTGAGGCAGGAGAAGGATTTTCCAGGAGTTTTCCAGGCTGAATGGCAGCATTGTGTGTCCCGTGCTCGGGGCTGCTGGCTCTGTGCTGGAATGGCTCTGCAGAGTCAATGAGATCAGGTGGAACCAGGGCTGCCTTTTGACCCCTGGCTGCCAACAAAA
The DNA here is from genome assembly GCF_014805655.1 of Passer montanus. NCBI lineage: Eukaryota > Metazoa > Chordata > Aves > Passeriformes > Passeridae > Passer > Passer montanus. The sequence continues at coordinate 1,749,787 of NW_024373256.1, forward strand.
AAGGCTTCTCAAGATAATTGCAGGAATCCACGGGTGAGAAAAGTCCCTCCATTTGATTTCTGCAGCAGGGAATAAAGAGTGTTGCTGTTTAGCTCAGACACTGCTAGTTAGCAAGAAAGAGGAAATTAATTTTATAGACCATATCCACATTCCTTCTGCAGGCTGGAAAAAAAAGTCCCTTCCCATCCTCCTTGTTTTAATTCTTTCTGGAGTGACATCAACTCGTGTTAAACATTTTTTTTTTTTCTGTAGGCTTGCAAAGAAATAATTAAAAGGCATTTTTATGACAGCCTTGAGCTTTAATAAACTTCCACTTAGGGATGTCCCTGCCTGTGCATCGACCTCTTCCCTCTGCCACCTTCATCTTGCCAGGGCTGGATCTTCTCTGTGGCCTGGCATTTGGGAAAAAAATAAATAAATATATATATAAAATAAAACCGCCTGGAGATGTGATGTATTTTGGGAAAAGCCTTTTCCAGCTGGTCCTGGCAGGGCAAAGCTTCAGTGCCACAGGGATTTGGGAGCAGGAGAGGCACAGCTGAGCCCATGGGAGGCTTGGTGGCCACAGGAAGGTTTTGGTGGCCATGGGAGGGTTTTGGTGGCCACGGGAGGGTTTTGGTGGCCATGAGAATGTTTTGGTGGCCATGGGAGGGTTTTGGTGGCCATGGGAGGTTTTTTTGTGGCTGTGGGAAGGTTTTGGTGGCCATGGGAGTGTTTTGGTGGCCATGGAAAGGTTTTTTTGTGGCCATGAGAAGGTTTTGGTGGCCATGGGAGGTTTTTTTGTGGCCATGAGAAGGTTTTGGTGGCCATGGGAGGTTTTTTTGTGGCTGTGGGAAGGTTTTGGTGGCCATGGGAGTGTTTTGGTGGCCATGGAAAGGTTTTTTTGTGGCCATGAGAAGGTTTTGGTGGCCATGGAAGGTTTTTTTGTGGCGGTGGGAAGGTTTTGGTGGTCATGGGAAGGTTTTGGTGGCCACGGGAAGGTTTTGGTGGCCACCTGAGGAGGTGGCACTGCAGTGACCCCAGCGTGGCACAGCCCTGTCCCCACAGAGCTGGGATGAGTTTCCCTTTGGGAACCTTTAAGGAAACTCCAACCCTGCTGGAAAAGCCTTCGGGGCCCTGAGTTTGGATTGAGGGCTCTGAGGGCAAATTCCCAAACACGAATTGACCAAGGGCTCCAAAGTCCCTTTTTGGGGTGGGAGGAGGGAATTTCACATCAATTCCTGACTGTCCATGAGGGATTCATGGAAAACCCCAGGAGACAACAATACCACGGCCTCACCTCTGCCCTGCTCTCCTCAGAGACCCTGCAGAGCCTCCACCAGGTTTTTTGGGATTTCTGCACCTGAACACAGTGAGGGCACCCTGCAGAGGATTCCGGGATCCAGGGAGAGCCGATCCAGCCCCGGATCCATCCCCTGTCCTGCAGTGCCAGCCCAGCCAGGGCAGTGCCATTCCCAGGCCATTTCCTGCCTCCTCCAGGCAGGAATTTGGGATGGCACCAGCCTGAGGCTTGGCGAGGGGAAGCCATTTCCCAAATGAGTCAGCAAGAGCTAAAAATAACCCCGCTGGAGATAAACCCAGAGCACAGCAAATGGGGTTCATTCCAAACTGCTTCAGTCCCTGCTGCCCTGCACCCCCAGCCCCCCGAGCCGGGGGGCTGCAGGGCTGGGGGCAGGGGGTGCTGCCTGCTGGGATCTGGGGAGTGGGAGCCCTCCAGGTGGCTCAGGGTGGGTGTCAGGCTGTGGGGCTGCTGTGGCAGGGTGTTTGCAGAGGTTCCAGCTGGGGGGTGAGGTGGGAAGGGAGTTTTTGATATTCCAGGCGTCGTTTTTCCATGAAAACTCAGTTTGAGCAGAGCTCAGACACCAAACCAACCGCAGCTCCTGCTGCAGCCCAGCTCCACAGAGGGCTGGGACACTGTGGGGTGGCTGCTGCCACCAACCTGGGGCCTTTTTCCCAGAAATAGTTGGGATAAAGGGGGTGGCTGCTGCTGAAATCACAGCTCTGCCCTTGCCAGGCTTGAAAGAGCTGCCAGCATCGCTGCTGACCCCTCTTAAGCTGTTCCCAGATGGCCCCAGGGCTCAGGCAGGCCCAGTGTGCCCCTGGCTTCACTGCAGGCTCGGGGCTGACCTGATTTAGGGCAGCCTGGGTTACAAAAAGCCAGTTGGACACACTGAGTCAGGTTTAAAAGCCTCTTCTTTCAGTTTATCTTAACAAAGTAGGGGTGAAAGCCAAGCTGCTCCTAATCCAGACTAGGAGGGATTCCCTCTGTGCTTGCAACCCGCGCTGGGGCTGGGCTGGTTTGGGGAAACTGAGGCAAAGGCACTGCTGGGGTGGGAGGGGAGGTCCAGGAGGGATGGGGAGCCACACATCTGACACAGTATGGCACCTCACACCCATCCCAGATCATCACACACATCCCATCCCAGATCATCACACACGTCCCAGAACACCACACAGATCCCATCCCAGAACATCAAACCCATCCCATCCCAGAACATCACAAAGATCCTATCTCAGAACATCAAACCCATCCCATCCTAGAACATCACACAGATCCCATCCCAGGACATCACACAGACTTTATCCTAGAACATCATACAAATCCCATCCCAGAACATCAAACCCATCCCATCCCATTCCAGAATATCACTCAGATCCCATCCCAGAACATCACACAGATCCCAGAACACCACACAGATCCTAGAACATCACACAAATCCCGTCCCAGAACATCATACAAATCCCATCCCAGAACATCAAACCCATCCCATCCCATTCCAGAATATCACTCAGATCCCATCCCAGAACATCACACAGATCCTAGAACATCACACAGATCCTAGAACATCATACAAATCCCATCCCAGAACATCAAACCCATCCCATCCCAGAACATCCCAGCCATCCCATCCCATTCCAGAATATCACACAGATCCCATCCCATCCCATCCCATCCCATCCCATCCCATCCCATCCCATCCCACTGATCCCACCCCACCCCTCTCCGTGTCCCCTCCTCTCTCTCCTCCGCGCTGCCCTAGAATCCCTGTCCCTGCATTTGTTTGTGCCTGTGTGCTCAGCAACACTGGCACTGTCAGAGTGACATTAAAACATTTACCCAAACACCTCTGCCTGCCTCTCTCCTCCCCTCTCTCATCCCCCTCCTGCTCTTTTCCTCTTTTTTTTTTTTTTTTCCTTCTGCGTGTCAAAATTCCCAGCGCGGGGCTGGGAAAGGGTTAAACATTTGGAAAGGTCTTGTTTGAGGTAGAGTGAATTTTAACCACCACACACATAACGAATGCACAGCAGCCTGAATTGCTGGTGAGGAGCCAAGAGCACAAGAGAGGAGCTGCTGAATTTTAATGATTCATTATTGCATGGAAGGCCTTTGTCTTCCTTTATCCGGTGCACAATAAAAGAATTAATTGGACAGAAAATGGCAGGGCAAAGAACTGACAAGTCATTAAGGGGCTCTGAATGGCTGATTAGGTGCACATTGGGGGTGGAATTTCAACTGCACTGTTGCAGCAAGGGCTCCGGAATAATAATGGCATGGCACAGTTTATATTTTGTATGCAGTACCAGAAAGGCCTTTCTGTCGGCATTGTGGGGCTATTTATTCTGCTGTCTATTTAGCCATTGTTGGCATTGTGCTGCCAATAAGAATGCGCAAACAAAGTTGGGATTTTTTTTTTATTTTATTTTCTCTCTCTTTTTTTTTTTTTTTTTAGAGGTTGTGGTGGGGGGGGGTTTGGATTTCAACTTCAAAATAATTGGGGAAGCAGAATCTCGCTCCGTGCGTGGTTTTATTAATTTTGCTCTCTCTCTCTCTCTGTGTGTGTGTGTGTGTGTGTTGAGGACTGCCTGTAAATATTTAGACTTGCCAGAAGGAGCTTCATTTAGCACGAGGAAAAAAGAAGAAATAAACTTCTCCTGCTTCTTTTTCTTCTTTTTTTTTTTTTTTTGGCTTTCCCCCATTCCCAACGAGCCGGCGCAGCCTCGCGCAGCTGCCGGAGCCCCCGTGGTGGTGACAACGCCGGGATTGGGGCAGCGAGCCCTTCCCCAGCCCCGGGCCGGGAGGATGCAGCCCAAGGAAAAGCAGCCAAGTGGAATTATTGGTCGCTAGGAAGTCCCTGGGACACCTCGCGCTCGCATCCTTGGGGCGGCTCCGCTGTTGTTGGTGGTGTGGAGTTTAAATAAAACCCACACACACACGGGAGGGGAAAAGGCAGGAATAAAAGCCCGGCCCGCTGGGTAGGTGTGATTCCCATGAGGAATGGGCTTGGTTCTTAAAAGGAATAACAAATAGGAGTCACAGTTTGCTGTCAGGGCTGGGCACGGCTGTGGGAAGTTTCAGGGGGGAAAATGGGACATTAGTGGAGATCCAGCTCCTTCCCTTCCCTTCCCTTCCCTTCCCTTCCCTTCCCTTCCCTTCCCTTTCTCTTCTCTTCTCTTCTCTTCTCTTCTCTTCTCTTCTCTTCTCTTCTCTTCTCTTCTCTTCTCTTCTCTTCTCTTCTCTTCCCTTCCCTTCCCTTCCCTTCCCTTCCCTTCCCTTCCCTTCCCCCTTCCCTTCCCTTTTCCCTTCCCCCTTCCCCCTTCCCCCTTCCCCTTCCCCTTCCCCGGATGCTCCTGCCAACAAGATGGGATGGAATGGGAAGGAAGGGATGGACTGGGATGGAACTGGGATGGATCGGGATGCACTGGGGCAGATTCCAGCTCTGCCTCCCATCCCAATCCATTCCCCATTCCCCATCCTTCCCAGCCCAGGGGGTTTAGGAACCCTCCCACCCCTCACAGGGGATCCTCAGGGACAGCTCCATCTGATCCAAATTTCCCTGTGCTTCTGGAACGAGCAGATGGAATTCCCATAAATCCCCCTTTTCCCAGCCAGGAGAATCCAAGGAGCAGCTGCTGGGACCTGTCCAGGTGGGCAGGGACCTCCCAGGAGCTCCAGGGAATCCCTGGAGTCACCTGAACCCCGCAGGACCCGCTGGTTTTGGGACCCTCTCCTGGTCCCCACATGGAGCTGGGGCTATAAAACCAGAAAAAATTCCAGCAAAAATCCAGATTTTGGGAGAAATCAGCTCCAGGCAGGAGGAGCTTGGAGCAGAATCCATCAGAACAACGTCAGGTGAGGCTCTGGAGCCTGAGCCGAGCCTGGAGCAGCTGGAACGGGACACAGAGAGCCCCAAAACCTCTCCAAGGAGCTTCCCAAATCCCAGCTGGAAGGAGTTTGTTGGTTTGAATCGAAAGAGCTCCATGAAACATCCGAGTGGGAGAAGTTTGTGTTCTACTTCTGGGAAGGAAGAAAAGATCTGCTGAGCCCTCCCAGGAAAAACTGGGATTTCAACAACCAGTCCCAATCCAGGGAGATTCCCAGAAATTATTTTTTTCCCGGAGAATTTCAAGATTTCTGCTTGGGAGAGAGAGGAAAGTTGGAAATTTCTGTTTTGCGAGTGAAAAATCATGATTTTTGGGTTTTCCCAGGGATACATTTATAAATACTTGGGAAAATCCACTCAAACCAGGATAAAATCCTGAGTTTTGGGTCTTCACAGGGATAAATTTCTAAGTCTTTGGGAAAATACTCTCAAACCAGGATAAATCCTGATTTTTGGGTCTTCCCAGGGATAAACTTCTAAGTCTTTGGGAAAATCCACTCAAACCAGGATAAATCCAGAATTTTGGGGTCTTCCCAGGGATTAATTTCTGAATCTTTGGGAAAATCCACTCGAGGAAAGGCTGTGGAAATGCTGCTGGGATTTGGGATGGGGAAGGAGCCTGGCAGGACTGTCCTGCAGGAAGGAAGGCTCAGCCTGGGGCAGCAGCTGGGAATTCCTCAGGGAATGCCAGGCAGAGTCTGGGAATGGGAACAGCCAGATCCCAAACTGGGGGCGTGCCCTCATCCCACCCTCAGGACACCCCAGTTTTCCTGGGAATTGCCATTCCCCCATCCCCACCTCCCAGGAGCTCCTGGGCTGTCCTGAGCTCCCAGCCCAAACCTCAGGACACGGATTTCCAGCCTGGAATGGCTCCAACAGCATCCTTTGGATTTTCCCTTTTCCCTAATTACAGGGATTTCTTTTTATTACCACCGTGGGCTTGTTCCAAACCCAGCCAGCTCAGGGAAAGCTTCCACAGGCTCTTGGATCTGAGCTCTTGGATCAGCCAAGGCACTCGCGGGAGCTTTTCCTATAACAAATTATCCATTATTTGCTGGTTCTTATTTAATTATCAGCCAGGAGCTGCAGATATTTCCCTTTCACGTGCCCTGGGATGGAGGAGAAGACTCCCACTGCCTGCAGGAGGATCCCAGTTCCACAAACTGGGAACAGTTGGATCCCTGGGGTTGTTTGGAGATGAATATTCCCAACATCAAGCACCACGAGGTGAATTTTGGCCAAGGTTCCTCCAGCCCAGCCTCCCCCGTCAGCTCTGTGCCCAACACCTCCTTCACTTTTTTAGGAAAAGCCCCTGGAATTGCCTCAAACCTCAGCTGGACACAGGATCTGGTGAGATTTGAGGCATCCCTGCTCCGTGGGCTGAACTTCAGCGCTCAGGGAGTTTTGGAAAGGTGGGAAATTGATGATTTTCTCTTGAAGAAGGTAGAAAATAAAGATATTTTTGGGATTCTTGTCCTCGGGGTGTTTTTCCTCACTTCAAGGGTGTCCCATGCAGCAGAGGATCCCGTGGAGCAGCAGGGAAGCAGAAATGTTTCAATTCCTTCAAAACCAGTGAGTTTTGCCATGGATTTCACTGGAGACCCCTGGCCTTTGGAAATGGGCTTTGCCTTAAAGCTGCTCTTGGTGTGTCTCACCCGACCTGGGATCACCTGAGCTTGGGAATGATCCTTTCTCCAACCCTGGAGTGGTTCCCCCATGGATTCCCTGTTGCAGTGGAGTGTTTGGAGTGAATATTTCCCAAGGCTCTGCCTCCATCAGGGAAATCTGATGGTGCTGACTCGGATTTGTTGGGTTAGGGGAGGTGGGATGTGATCTGCTGCTGCCCAGGCCGGTGCTAACAGAATTCCACACTGGAAATTGGGAATTTCAGTGCTGGATCCAATGCTTGGCTATTCCCTGCAGGATTGCAGCAAGAACCAAGGCCTGGAGGAAAATCTTCCCCCTCGGGACACCTGTGCCTCCCTTGGAAATGGATTTGGTGCCATTTCTGGAGGTGTAAAGCTCCATAGCAGCAGTTAATATATGCATACTTTGGGTTCCCTCATTACCATTTCAGTTGGCTCGTTTACATAATAACACAGAACAGAAGATCATTTGCATAAAATTAAAAAAAAAGGGGGGAAAAATCAAATAACTGAACGTTGCTTTTATTTGGAGAGGGAGCCTGTGAAGTTATTTATATCCCCAAAGTCCCGAGGAGCCGGATCCCCGGCAGGGAACCGTGCTTTCCACACAAAACAGGACTTGACCACTCCAATTTATTCATGGAATATCAGCTCCCTCCGTGCAGGAGGGGGTTTTTTTTTGGTTTTCTTTTTGGTTTTTTTTTTTTTTTTTTTTTCCAGCAGCTGACGGGAAATCCCCTCCCAGCTGCAGCAGGAGCAGCCCCACTCAGAGCCAGACAAAAGTCAATTCCCCCGGCTGGGCTCTGCACCTGAAGGGCTGGGAATGAGGGCTCTGCTCCTTGGAGACCAGTGGTGTGCTGGAAAAATGCTGTGGAGAAACGCTGTTCTCTTCCAGCACTGCTGCCTGGGGGTCAGAACCTGATCTGGGGGGTCTCACCCCTCCCCATCCCACATCCAGCACCGACAGCCCAAGGAAAGCTCCTCGTGGGCTTCCCGGATTTCCTGTCGTGTCCTGATGGAATCACAGGATCTTTTAGGCTGGAAAACAACTCCAAGGCCATCAAATCCAAGCTGTGATGATCACCACAGTGTCAGTCCAACCAGCAGGTGCCAGAAGGAATCATCCCAATTTCCATGGGCAAATATTCCAGCTGGCCTTCCCATGGAATGGGTCCACACTGCAGGTGGCGTCACCAGAACCATTTGGGTTTGGAGCCGGATCATTTGGGCTGGAAAACACCTCCAAGGCCATCAAATCCAAGCTGTGTTCATCACCACAGTGTCAGTCCAACCACAGCACTGAGTGCCATGTGCCAGGAGGAAATATCCCAATTTCCATGGGCAAATATTCCAGCTGGCCTTCTCATGGGATGGGTCACTGCAGGTGGTGTCACCAGGTCCTGATGGAATCACAGGATCTTTTAGGCTGGAAAACACCTCCAAGGCCATAAAATCCAAGCTGTGATGATCACCACAGTGTCAGTCCAACCAGCAGGTGCCAGAAGGAATCATCCCAATTTCCATGGGCAAATATTCCAGCTGGCCTTCCTGTGGAATGGGTCACTGTGGGTGGTGTCACCAGAACCATTTGGGTTTGTAGCTGGATCATTTGGAATCACAGGATCATTTGGGCTGGAAAACACCTCCGAGGCCATCAAATCCAATCTTTGATCCATCACCACTGTGCCAACCAAACCAGCAGGTGCCAGGAGGAATCTGCCCAATTTCCATGGGCAAATATTCCAGCTGTCCCTCCCATGGGATGGGTCACTGAGGTGGTGTCACCAAAACCATTTGGAATCACAGGATCATTTGGGCTGGAAAACAACTCCAAGGCCATCAAATCCAAGCTGTGATCATCACCACAGTGTCAATCCAACCACAGCACTGACTGCCACATGCCAGGAGGAATCATCCCAATTTCCATGGGCAAATATTCCAGCTGTCCCTCCCGTGGGAGGGGTCACTGCAGCTGGTGTCACCAGAGCCACCTGGGCAGGGGGAGGCTCTGTCTGTGGCAGCAGAGGAGCCCCCCCAGGCCTGGAGAGGCCGTGGGGAAGGGAGGGAAGAGGGGAATGGGATCGTTATTGAGGCCATGTGGATACTCAGGGCAGAATTCCAAGCCTGGCAGGCTCAGAGCTGGGCCCCACCACGCCCATGGCCAACAATTCCCATTCTTGTTGGCATTCCCAGAGGAGCCAGGGCAGCCCTTGCATTCCCATTTTTCTTGGGAGCACCATGCTGAGGGACAGGGAATTCCCAGCAAAACATTGTCCCATTGTCCCCCGGGTCCCACAGGACAGCGAGAGGAGGCAGCTCTGGGTCACGCTCCAAGCTTCCATCTGCTCTGCAGGACCTTGCCAAGCTGGGCACTGCTCATCCCAAAAATCTCCAGGATTGGCACCGGTGGGAAAAACGTGGAGGTCAGCTCCTCACGAGGGCTGTGGTTTAATTTCAGGGATGCTTCCAGCAGGAGTTGCTGGAATAAATCTCTCCGTGCTCCGGAGGCTTTGGGTGCTCCTGGGCCAGGCTCGGCTCCCGTGACCCCTCTGCAATCCCAAACCACATTCCCAGTGTCCAGAAAGATGCTGTGAGTTTGGAGGCTCGGAAATGAAAGGAGGATTTGCCCTGAGATTTCTCCCACCAAACCTTTCCCACGCAAATCCCAGCCCTCTGCACGCGCCTGGAATTCCAAATCAGCCCCAATTCCAGGGCCCAGGCTCCCATTCCCTCACGGAACCCACACTGCCAGGGCTCTCCTGGGGGAGATTCCATGGGGTGAGACCCAACCAGCTCCACGGGACCCCTTTGGATCAAATTGGAGCTGGATCCACTCAAGGGAATTCCCTTGGGAATGAGGGAACCCATCCTGCTGACACCCAGGCCGTGCTGCAGGGAACTCCAAGGCTGTTGGGGGCTGGATTCTGTCTTTTTCTGACTCAGAAATGGGGTAACTGAGAGGTGTTTAAAAACTTTTATTCCATTTTCAGTCTCATGTGAAGGGTGAGACCATACAGATGTCATAATTCACACCATCACAACCAGAAGTTCACTATTTCCAAAGTAAAAGTCCAAAATTTCATCACAAATCTATTTCCCACAGTTGGGAAGTGCTGTTCTATGACACAGGACAGGTGTTTGCCTGCAAATAACCAGAAAAAATTATTATGACCGCTGTTAATTGCCAAAAATACAAAAAAATAACCTGTGCCTTGTACCTCCCTGTTCAGCAGGGCCCCGTGAGAACATGGAATTACCTTTGCTTTAGGAAGAAAATGAGATCCTGGCTCAGCCCTGGGGCATCCCAGAGGGAATCACCAGCTCAGTTTTTGGTGTTTTATTGCCAAAAAGCAGAAGATTTGGCCCAAGCCGGGTGCAGAGCCCGGCTGGGGCAGCCACTCCTGATTTGCAAGGGAAATGATTTGTAAATAATCCTCCTTACCCGGAGGCCACCCCCTTGTTATTCCCATCACCTGAAAGCCTCACTGGCCGAATTTTTTACTTTTTTCTACACTCTGGTCTCATTGCCACAGCTCAAAAAGGGTTTCATATTTAATAATTTTTAAATAACTTTAATTAGCTTTATTTTTAATAATATTAATTATTATTTTTAGTAATATTATATTATTTTTGCTCCATGTGCTCATCCTGACTAAAGGATTTGGGATTCCTTTACCGCCAGGACTGGGGGCTCTGTGCTTGCTCCCCAGTGGTTCTCCCAGCTCATCACCCCCACCGGGCTCTCAGGAGCTGCCCAGGCCCACAGCCAGGACAAAACCACTGGAGCACCCCCTTGGAATTGCTCCCAGCTGCTTGGTCACTCCGAGAGCAAAGGGGCTCTTTTTCCTGGGAATTTCTGCTTTTCCCCCTCTCTGAGGAGGGCTCAGGACACAGCACAGGGCCTCAGGGCTCTCTGGGATGGTGGAACATCTCCCTTCCCACCTTCCCGCTCCCATCAGATCAAATTTTCTCCTGAGGTCAGCCTTCCCTGCAACTTTATTCCCTTTTTAATGGTGATCCAAGCTGGATCATCCCATTCCTACACCACGGAGAAGGAAGGGAAGTGCCAGCTCAGGTGCTGCTTCTGGGCTTGGGACCTGCCTCGAGTGGCACCAGTGCCACCCATCCTCATCCTTATCCTATCCTATCCTATCCTATCCTATCCTATCCTATCCTATCCTATCCTATCCTATCCTATCCTATCCTATCCTATCCTATCCTATCCTATTCTCATCCCTATCCTATCCTTATCCCATCCCATTTCCCATGCTAGTCCCCATCCCTTTCCCAATCTCCCCCCTGTTCCCATTCCTATCCTTATCCCCATTCCCTTTCATCATTCCCATTCCCCATTCCTGTTCCCATTCCCTTTCCCCATTCCCATTCCCATCCCTATTTCTGTTGTCATTCCCATTCCCCTTCCCTTTCCCCATTCCCATTCCCATTCCCATCCCTATTCCCATTCCCATTCCCATTCCCCTTCCCTTTTCCCATTCTCATTCCCCATTCCCGTTCCCACTCCCTTTCCCCATCCCAGCTCCCATTCCCATCCCCATCCTATCCTATCCTATCCTATCCTATCCTATCCTATCCTATCCTATCCTATCCTATCCTATCCTATCCTATCCTATCCTATCCTATCCTATCCTATCCTATCCTATCCTATCCTATCCTATCCTATCCTATCCTATCCTATCCTATCCTATCCTATCCTATCCTATCCTATCCTATCCTATCCTATCCTATCCTATCCTATCCTATCCTATCCTATCCTATCCTATCCTATCCTATCCTATCCTATCCTATTCTCATCCCTGTCCTATCCTTATCCCATCCCATTTCCCATGCTAGTCCCCATCCCTTTCCCAATCTCCATCCCTTTCTCCATCACTATCCCCATTCCCATCCTTATCCCCACTCCCATCCCTTTCCCCATCCCTGTTCCCATTCCCATTCTCATCCTTATCCTCATTCCCATTCCCTTCCACCATTCCCATCCCTATTCCTGTTGTCACTCCCATTCCCCTTCCCTTTCCCCATTCCCATTCCCATCCCCATTCCCATTCCCATTCCCCTTCCCTTTCCCCATTCCCATTCCCATCCCTATTCCCATTCCCATTCCCATTCCCTTTTCCCATTCTCATTCCCCATTCCCGTTCCCACTCCCTTTCCCCATCCCAGCTCCCATTCCCATCCCCATTCCCACTCCCAGCAGGCAGTTTCCCCCATTCCCGCTCTCCCGCAGCAGGAGGACGATGCAGATGAGATGCAGATGAGATGCAAAAGAGAGGGACCGGGATTTGCATCCCCAGCTCGGTGCAGAGGCTGCTCGGAGGGGCCCCAGGGTGGGAGGGAATTGTTTTCCAGCTCTCCTGGGGTATCCATGTCCCTGCTGGGCCACGAGGGATTTTGGGATGTGGGAACTGAGGATGGGATGGAGAGCTTGGTCAGGGCAGCCTTTGCAGCTCCTCCCTGAGCAAACGCAGCTGCAGCTGTCACAATTAACTGCCTCATTTTTTTTTTCCTATTAATTAATTTTTTTTTTCCTGTGAAATTCCCTGAATTTTAGCTGGTTAAGGCACTCTTCCCTTTCACCCCAGAGCTCTGCACCCCCCTGTTCCTAAACCCTGCAGCCCCTCATTCTGGCAGAGCTGTCCCGGGAGAGGGGCTCGGTGCTCCCCAAAAGCTGCTCCCTCCTGGATAACCCCCGAAATTCCAGGAGTGGATTTCACCGAGAGGGATGCGACTTTTCCCACTGTTTTCCATACCAGCGAAGAACTTCCTTGCCTGTAGGAACTAAAACTCCTTGTCCCGATTTGGGACATCTCATCCCAAAGGTCCCTCCTGCCTGCGGCTCCTCGGGAGGGCGCTGGGCTGGAGCCCGGGGTACCCCTGGATGCATCCCGAGGGATCGGGCAGCACCCCGAGGGACAATCAGGGGACAATCCCGGGATTCCCGTGTGCCTCTGGCTCCTCCCGAAGGCTGCGGGAGCAGGGCAGGGGCAAGGGGGGCTCCCGGGCCGCAGGAGGGGCAGGCTGGGGTGGGATGGGAGCAGGGAGGGAATGGGAGGAGAGCAGGAATCCCATCCCTGCCGGGCTGGAATGGCGTTATCCCTGCCCGGGGCAGCTCCAGCGGCACGGATCCCGCATCCTGGGGCAGCTGGAGCGGGCACAGCCCGAGCTGGGGATGGAGGGGTGGGATTTGGAGGGGTGGGATTTGGAGAGAAGGGATTTGGAGGGATGGGACTCACAAATATAAAGAATGGAGGGATGGGGATTGGAGTGATGGGGGTTGGAGGGACAGGATGGTGAGATGGGATGTGGAAGGAAGGAGTTTAGAGGGATGTGGGTTGAAGAGACAGGGTTGCAGGGACTCTGGCTCACAGAGACTGCCCCAGGAGGGTGGAAGGAGCAGCCAGGAGCAGCCAGGGGCTCAGCCCCTCCTTTAGAGCCCTTTTCCACGCAGGCAGCCAGAGCAGATCCCATTCTCTGAGAACAGGACAGGAGGTGGGTACAACCCTTTTATTTAATCTCCTTATCCCCAGGGGCTTGGAATTCTTACCCTGGGCTTGGATTCCGTTCTGTGCTGCCAGTCTCCACTCCCAGATCCTGACAGGGGTCATAAACCTCTCCCTGCTTTGCTGGGAAGAGTTTTCCCAGTCAGGCTGAAGGGACAACCCGCTGGGCCGGGTTGCTCCAGGGCCACCAAGGCCTGGATGTCCTCCCTGTCCCTGCTCTGTGCCAGAAAACCCGGCTGGCACAGAGCTGGGAGGTGGCTCCTTATTCCCCAGCCAAGGCACAGCCCTTTTCTTTTTCCTGGGACAAATATTTCATGTTAATTGTCACTGGATTTCTGTGGGGTGGGCTGCAGTGGGAAGGCAGGGACATGGCTCTGAAGGGACAGGGAAGGAAAAAGGGATGGGTGCTGGGGAAGAGAGCAGCTCCCAGGAGGCTGAGCCATAGAATCCAGACATCTGGGTTGGAAGAGACCTTTAGAAGTCATTTATCCAGCCCTAAAACTTGCACTCAGCTGGGGATAAAGGTTGGAATATTCACATCCCAATTTCTCACTGTGTAGGGCCGTTAGGGTTTTCCTAAATTCTTCCTTTCTCCCACCCTTTTTCTCTTGGGTGACATTGACCCCGAGCTCTGTCACCCCAGATTTGGTGTCCAATATTCCACAGAACTCACAGAACCCACAGAATCCACATCCGAGGTGAATCTCCTGCAGAAAGAAGGAAAAACCTCAGGCACTGCTGCAGCCCATCCCGAGCAGAGCCAGCACTGCCACCCAAACGACTCCATGGAAGAATGTGCCCATGGCAGAGCTCCCTGAACATTCCAGGCAGGATCCTGCCTGCTCCTGGATGCCGCTGCAAAAACATTCCCAAAAATCAGCCGTGACCCCGCTCTGGGGGCAGCGAGAATGGGGAGCTGCTGGGGGGGCTCCTTGCTGCTCCCCACCTTCCATGCCCGGGGAATTCTCTGCCCAGGGATGGGGTTGGAAAAGCCAGGGATGCCTGAGGGTTGAGGGGGGTCCTGCTCCCTGCCCACCCCGTGGGTAAACCCAGGTTGGGCAGCCAGGGTGGCTCCAGGAGCTCTCTGTGCCCGGCGCCCGGCGCTCCTGGCAGCCATCCCGGCCTCCTCCATCCCATTCCCGGCTCCTGCCAGCCTGGACCCTGCTCCTTCCTCGGCAGGGCTGCTCCTCCAGCCCTGCCAGGCTGCCCGGGACCCCACGGCTCCGCTGCCCTGCGTGGGCACAAAATGACCCCGGGGGGGTTCTTGCTGGGAGTCTGGATGGGCCAATTCCAGGGAAAACTCCTGGCATTCCTAGAGCCAGAGCTGGGGTGGCACCGTGCGGGCTGTGAGGCACCTCCAGGTTGTGTGTGTGCCGAGCCAAGAGGGATTTCACTGCCAGAACAGCAGCTCTCCCTCCGGAGCTGCCCAATCCATCATTTTTCCACGGCATCCCTGACAGCAGCTAACACTTCTCGCCACGCTGGGCAGCCCCTGCTCCCACCCGGGCTCGGGGTGGTTTCTGGCTCTGCCCGGGCCCTGCTGGGGCTGCTGCCACCCCAGAGTCTCCTTGTGGGTGGACATTCCCAGCCCGGTGCCTGTGGTGGTTTTTCCTGGCGTCCCAGGCCAGCCAGGGCTGGGCCCTCTCCAGCCTGCAGAGAACAAGGAACCGATTCAGGAGCAAGCTCAGAGCGTGCTGCTGTCCCTCCACACCTCCCCAGCCAGGCCATAAACCCCTCCAGAGCAGGCCTGGAGGGCACAGAGGCGTTTTTGGGACGTGGCTCTGGCCAGTGTCACCCACCCATGCTGGCTCTTGCTCCTTGACTCACGATCCCTCTCCTGGTGTGGCCCAAGGTGGCCTCGTGCCAGCTGGGACAGCACTGGAGGGGCTCTGGGCTCCCCCCAAAACAAGATGTGCAGAAAATCCTTGCTGGGGCCGGGTTTGGATGGGGATGAAGTGTGGGGATGCAGGAGCAGAGTCCCTGCAGCCCCCAGGAGCCGTGAGGGCCCTGCAGAGCTGCCAAGTCCCGGCTCCTGCAGCCCCATCTCCCAAAATTCCCCCCTGCTTCCCCACCTGAAGGCTTTACAAGACAAACACCTAATCCTGCGTGGAAATTAGAGGCACATAATATCTCTTTTCACTCCGAGCCGAGGTGTTGAGTCTGATTACAGCACACACTGTTTGCTTTGTGCCAGGGCAAAGCCCCTGTAATTTCTCGGCCAGTCAACATCGTTCCTGCCACGAGGCTGAAAATCCACAGGCTACTGTGCAAACGAGCTAGCAAATATTAATCCACGGGAAATGATCTGGGAGGGGAGGCAGGGAAAGGGGAGGGAGGTTATTTATACCCCCTTCCCCCCCGAGATTAATAATGCCAAATTACAAATGGAAAAAATGAAAGAAGGGGATGATGGGGGCGGGGGGTGACACATTCCTGCTGTCGCTGCTCCCTGATTTCCTGGGAGGGAAAATGCCCCAGTTCAGAGGATCCTGGAATGTCCTGAGCTGGAAGGGACCCTCAGGGATCACGGAGTGCCAGGATGGATCTTCCTGGTCTCCCAGGAGCTTTGGAAGGTGACAGAGATGGGTGAAGCTCCTGGTGTTGTCCTGCCCTGCGCTGGGCTTCCCGCAAGGACAGAGTCACTAAAAAGTGCCGTGACTCAGTTTCCCCATCTTTAAACACGGAATTTTGAGGCTTCCTAATTCCCAAGAGCATCCCAGCAGGATGGGAGGAATGGATGCTCAGTGCTGAGGTGTCACTGCACAAATCTGACCTGAGCACTTGAGGAAAGTCCCTGCCAGGTGCTGCTTTCCCAAATTAAAGCCATGGCTGGGGGGATCTGCACTGCCCCGGGCTGGGGACAGACACTTTGTGTTCCACGGGGCTCACAGGTGACACCCGTTGGCTGGGAGGGCTGGGGAGGCTCCCCTGGAATCCCCCAAAATCCTCATCCCCATCTCCTCCCCAAAGCCCTGTTCAGCACCCAGCCTGCCCTCGGTGCTGGGGTGTTCCCCACATGGACACCCCTCTCTCCCCACAGGGACACCCCTCATTTCCCACATGGACACCCCTCATTTCCCACACGGACACCCCTCATTCCCCACATGGACACCCCTCTCTCCCCACATGGACACCCCTCATTAGGAGCTTTGGAAGGTGACAGAGATGGGTGAAGCTCCTGGTGTTGTCCTGCCCTGCGCTGGGCTTCCCGCAAGGACAGAGTCACTAAAAAGTGCCGTGACTCAGTTTCCCCATCTTTAAACACGGAATTTTGAGGCTTCCTAATTCCCAAGAGCATCCCAGCAGGATGGGAGGAATGGATGCTCAGTGCTGAGGTGTCACTGCACAAATCTGACCTGAGCACTTGAGGAAAGTCCCTGCCAGGTGCTGCTTTCCCAAATTAAAGCCATGGCTGGGGGGATCTGCACTGCCCCGGGCTGGGGACAGACACTTTGTGTTCCACGGGGCTCACAGGTGACACCCGTTGGCTGGGAAGGCTGGGGAGGCTCCCCTGGAATCCCCCAAAATCCTCATCCCCATCTCCTCCCCAAAGCCCTGCTCAGCACCCAGCCTGCCCTCGGTGCTGGGGTGTTCCCCACATGGACACCCCTCTCTCCCCACATGGACACCCCTCATTTCCCACATGGACACCCCTCATTCCCACATGGACACCCCTCATTCCCCACAGGGACACCCCTCATTTCCACACAGACACCCCTCGTTCCCCACATGGACACCCCTCATTCCCCACATGGACACCCCTCATTCCCCACATAGAAACCCCTCATTCCCCACAGGGACACCCCTCATTCCCCACATAGAAACCCCTCATTTCCCACACGGACACCCCTCATTCCCACATGGACACCCCTCATTCCCCACATGGACACCCCTCATTCCCCACACAGGCACCCCTTGTTCCCCACATGGACACCCCTCATTTCCTACACAGACACCCCTCGTTTCCCACCTTACAGCCCCCCAGGAATGGGGTTTTGGGGCTGCAGCCCTCCTCCCCCTCAGCTCCCTGCGAGCGCTGCCCTGATGGATCAGCAGCACCTTCAGCAGGGCTCTGCAACCCAGCTCTTGGGCTCTTCCCAGGAAAAACATCACCTCGGCCTGGGAGGCAACAAGAATGATGTTGTGTGGAAAGAAAGAAAGAAGGATTGGCTTTAACCTGTGTGGGTTTGCAGGCAAAGCACCCCGGGGGATCCAGGAGAAACAGCCCTGGAGCCTGGCCAGGCATGGCATGGGATAATGGGATAATGGTGGGATGGGATTCATGGGATGGGATAGGATGGATCTTGCTTCTCACCCCAGTGCTTCTGCTCCCCATCCCAATCCTGCAACACATCCCGATCCTGCTCCATATGCTGGTCCTGCTGTGCATTCTGGTCCTGCTCCCCATCCTGGTCCTGCTCTTCCCCATCCCGATCCTGCCCCATCCCAGCCCTGCCCACCGCTCCCGGAGTTTCCCGGGTCCCAGCCCGGGCTGTCCCTGTGGCAGGGAGCGCTGGAGCCGGGCCAGCCCCGGCAGTGGTGGCAGTGGTGGCAGTGGCACGGCCAGCTCCGGGGTCACTGCAGCCCTCTCAGGAGGGTGTTCATGAAGCAAAGCCAGGCCAGTGCCCTGCAGCGCCCTTAAATCTCCGGGACAGGCAGAGCAGGGGAATTATTGCTCCCAGCGGGGCCATGGGGTCACTGCTGCTGGCTCCAGGTGGTGCCCACGGTCCCACACAGCTCCTCGGGGATCCCAATTCCATTAAAAACGCTAAATTCAGCCAATGCAGCTCGAAGCGGGCAGCAGGAGATGCCCTGGGTGGATCCACGTGCGTCCCACCACGCTCAGAGCCCACGGGTGGCACATCCCTGCTCCACGGGGTGCCCACACGGGGTTTTGGGGTCGGTGCCCAGCCGGGATTCGGGGCTGGAGGAGCAGGAACTGTTCCTGCAGCACTCCAGCTCTCCTCTCAGCCTCCGAGCTGCCTTGCCAAGTGTTATAAAAATATATCAGTGTGAGCCAAAACATTTAGCACTCCACTTATTACTTTAAGGTTATAGGTTAAACAAATTCCTTCTCAGAATTTACTGTGTTCATTTTAGCTTCACAACACAGCCCTGCTAGTGCTGGATATATTTCACACTGTAATTCCTCCCTTATGGATTGCAGGGGGTGGGGGGGAAAGGAGAAGAGGAAAGGAGCTTTCTAAATTTTTATGTGAACAAAAGCTACTATATAAACTAGCTGCAAACAAGTCCTCTGCAAGAGATAGTTTGTAAAACTTATTTTCCAGTAACCAATAAAAGCAGGAATGAAAGGTAAAGTTTGTTTTTACCTTACCTAATAACTACTTTTTTTTTTTTTTCCTTGGGTTTTGCCCTTTTTTGGGGGGGGCGATAAAGCCTAAAAAGAAAATAAAGAGCCCAGCTCACACCTTAGGCAAGCAGGTGGGATTGTTGCAGGGAAAGTGCAGCTCTGTGAGCTGGGCTTAAACCCCTCTTGGGTAGTGAAGGGATTGAGGGAATGGGAATGGGGTGCCCAGAGAAGCTGTGGCTGCCCCTGGGAGTGTCCCAGGCCAGTCTGGAGAGGGTTTGGAGAGCTCTGGGACAGTGGAAGGAGTCCCTGGGGGTGGATCAGGGTGATCTTTAAGTCCCCTTCTCACCCAAACCGCTCTGGGTCTCAGCTCCATCCTGTGACACCATTCCCATGGGTGTCACAGGGAAATGCTGGAGGCAGCTCCAGGGTCACAGAATCCCAAAATAGTTCAGGTTGGAAAGGACCTTAAAGCCCATCCAGTGCCACCCCTGCCATGGCAGGGACACCTCCCCCTGTCCCAGGCTGCTCCAAGCCCTGTCCAGCCTGGCCTGGGCACTGCCAGGGATGCAGGGGCAGCCACAGCTTCCCTGGGCACCTGTGCCAGGGCCTTCCCACCCTCAAAGCCAGGAATCCCTGCCCAAAATCCCATCTCAATCCCAGTTTAAATCCATCTCCCCTTGTCCTGCCATGATCAGTCCATATAAAAGCCCCTCTCCCCCCTTCAGAATCCCCCTTACAGCACCAGGAGGATTTTCCCTTGGTGCTCCAAGCTGCTGCTTTGGTTTCTATGGAACAGACCTCAACAAAAGGGCTAAAAAAACAACAAAAAAAACCCCCAAACCCCAACTCCATCAGGTCCGGTTCACATTTGGGGTTTGGATTTCACCTCGGAGGGGAGGGAAGAGGGAAATCAGACATGGAGGTGTCGTGTCTGTGAGCTCATAAACCGGGGCCAGCAGCTTGAAGATGGAGGAGCTGAGGGACTGTTTAGAGGTTTCCATCACCAAAATGAGGAGGTGGAGGAAGTCTGGATGATAGTAACCCCATATTAAAAAATTCTGCCCTGTCAACAGGCGAGGAACTACACGGTGGAAATCCGTCTGTGCCGCTGGAACTGGGAAACCAGATGTCTCCGAGCAATAACTGTCCTGGGAAGGACGACGGGAACACGTTTGCCTTGAGTTAGGGGGAGGGAAAAAACCCCTAAAAAATCCCAGCCGTGGTTTCAATTAAAACAGCTCAACCCAAATATTGCTGCTATTAATGGGATGTGCAGCTGTGACAGCACCGTGGAGTGTCCCTGTGCAACATCTGCAGCCCAGGAGCTGGAGGCTGCTCACGGCTCTGCCCACGTGGAGGGGGAAATCCAGGCATGGCAGAGGCTGGGGGCACAGCAAACTGGGCCTAACTGGGGAAGGGAGGGATTTTGGGGATGTAAAATTGGGAATATGGCATGAACTCTGGATTTGGGTGCAGCAGAAACAAGGCTTGGGTGCTGCAAGAGAATAAAGCACTTTGCTGCTTTTCCAGCAGCTGGGAGAAGCAGCACTTGGGCTCCTCGCAGTTTTTAAGCTGTGTTTAAAAATCCTAAACCCAATCCTGAATTGCAGTGCTGGGATGGGAGCCATTAAAGCCGGGATTTGCACAGCAGGAGCTGCTCCCACCCTCTCAGGGAGTGCTGTCCTGTAGAGTGGAAACTCTGGAAATGTATTCCTGGTCCCCTGGAGGAGATCCAGGGTTTCTGTGCCCTCTGAGGGGAGGCAGGCTCGGGATGAGCACCCAGAGCCTGTCTGGGATGGTGGGCAGGAGCTGCTGGCTGAAAACAGTCCTGGAATCGTGGGATTTGGGTTGGAAATCATGGAATTTGGGTTGGAAATCATGGAATTTGGGTTGGAAATCATGGAATTTGGGTTGGAAATCATGGAATTTGGGCTGGAAAAGATCAGAGTCCAACTGTCCTCCCACTAAACCCTGTCCCCAAGGGCCACATCCACTTTCAAATCCCTGCAGGTGACAAGAAATGCTGGGATGAGGCTGATGGGGACTTTGTAGCCTGGTTCCTTCTGAAATTCCTCTCCTGCTCCTTAGGAATTCCTACAAATCAACTGGGATTAAAACTGCAGATCTGGCAAGATTTGGGAGACATGGAATGAAGAAAGGCCCTGGTTGTTGCTTGGGAAGGCAAAGGGATCCTGGGAGGGTGCAGAGACAAGGCAAGGCAGGGGAAATGTCTGATCTTGGAGAGGAAAACATCAGCAGCTGTGGAGAGGGAGCCAGGGAAGTGTGGAGTCCCTGGGAATGACGAGATCTGAAGAAATAACTTGGAAGAAAAGTGTGGAAAATCCCAGATTCTGTGGAGAAATAACAGAGGAGGAGGAGGAAGGTGTGCAGGGAGGTGGGAAGCTCCAGCCCTGCCCTCTTTGCATCCTGCTTCCTCTCTCAGAGAAAGGGGAACATGGGGTCGGTGAGGAACAGGGATGGGACACAGGACTGTCCCTCCAGCCACCTCAGCTCTGACCAAACCCATCCACCCAAGCTCCTTTGTCAGAGGCAAAGCACAAAACCCTCCAGCATTTTCCATCCAGATCTGTGCCCCTGTGTCCCCCAGTGTCCCCAAGCTCCTGGGACACCCCATCACTGCTTAACATAAACTCCTCCAACCTTTTCCATCCAGACCTGTGTCCCCCAGTGTCCCCAAGCTCCTGGGACACCCCATCACTGCTTACTGCTCAAAATCCTCCAACGTTTTTCCATCCAGACCTGTCCCCCTGTGTCCCCTGGTGTCCCCAGTGGCTCTGTCCCACCCCATCCCTGCTCAGCACAAACCCCTCCAACTCTTTCCATCCAGAACTGTGCCTCTGTGTCCCCCAGTGTCCCCAAGCTCCTGGGACACCCCATCCCTGCTCAACATAAACTCCTCCAACCTTTTCCATCCAGACCCGTCCCCCTGTGTCCCCCGGTGTCCCCAGGCCCCAGGACCACCCAGCCCATCCCAGCCCGTGGCAGGGCTGTGTGTGAGTGCGTGCCTCCATGGTTTGGCGTTTGCTGCCCGGGACAGGAGCAGAGCAATGTCTGCCTGCTTTCCCCCTGGTCTGGCTCCAAGGAGCGCCACGTTCCTCCCTGCCCGCGCTCCTGGAGCTGCGGCAGGAGCAGCAGGAGCTCTCTGCAGAGCAGTGGCCGCTTGGCCGGGCTCCAAGGGGACCCTCAGCCACTCCATTTGCAGGGGCTGCAGTCGGGGCGGGGGGAGCCAGCCGGGGGAGCAATTCCAGCCCTCAGACGCCTGCGCCGGGCTCTCATTTCTACCTCATTAACTTTACAGTTTGACAACTTCACAAGGCAGGGACTTCTGTGGGGATTGCTGCTGCAGGGCCCGGTGGCAGACGCTGTGTCCCAGCCCGGGGGTGACCTCATGCACCGGTGCAATGTGTTTTCCTGCAGCCCTGGGCTGGCAGGGTGTCCCCAGGGTCCCCTCGGGCTCCTGGCTGCTGTCACAGCTCCTCCAGGTGAGGCCTGGCCTTGGTCTCGCACACCAGCGACGGCTCCGGGCCTGCTCTGCCCAGACAAAGGGAAAAGCCAGGCTTATGGCAAAGTTAGTTAAAATTAATTAGCTCGCTAAAAGCAGGAGAGGACCCAGTGCCCTCTTCCCAGTGTTCAGTGGTCTCAGCACAGACGCTGAATTAAAAGCTCTGTTTTCTTTTGCCATAAAGAAAACGACTCCGAGGCGTGCGGGGAGAGGCGGAGGGTTGGAAACACAACTTTTATAACCTTTCTTCTGTTTATAAGGATGGTTTAACCTTTCAGACTTTCCAAAAGCTCGTTGCACAAGCCCTGTCTGGGGCCTTGTGCCGTGGCAGGTGACTCAGGACGGGCTGGAGCAGCGGGGAGGGAGGAGGAAGAGCGGTGAAACACAAACACCCGGAGCTGGAGAGCCTCAGGAAAAGCCCAGAAGCAATAGCTGGGAAAGATTATAAATTCTCATGCTCCAGTGCTCTGCAAAGCTCCAGTGAACAGGGGGAAGGACAACCTTTCCCTTCTGGACACGTTGGCTGCCTGCTCGATGGCCTGAGTGGCTCCTGAAGGCGAGGGAGACCCAGCTTGATTAAATTCCTCCCTCAAAGCCCAGCCTGGGGACTCTGCAGCTCCAGCAGGAGCTGGTTTGTTCAGGAGGCAGTGCATCCATCACTGCCCAGGATTTTGGATCCAGCCTGGGCTGGTGGAGGCCGGGAGTGCCAGGCTGCTCCAAGGCTGGCTGTCCCTGGTGAGACCCTCGTCAGCCAGGCAGCAATGCCAGCTTGGCACCGTGACCCAGACTGAGCCTGCACACCCCTGAGCAGCTCAGGCCGACCCCACAGCTCAAGGAAATGCAGGAAACCCAGGAAGAGAACTGGGCAAATGCCCCTCACGTGGTGCTCAGCAGGGAAGGCATGAAGAGCTCTCCGGAAAACTCCCCAGGTTCCTCTGCCACCGAAATCCCACTGGGAACGTGGACAGGACAATTGTTTGAGGGGCTGCTCCATGGGGTGGGAGCAGGATCATGAGAGGGAACACGGGGAGGTCACGGAGGGACTGGGAGGAAGGTGAGGAGGAGGAGCAGAACGTGCAGGGCGTCCAACAGAGGAGCTTTGTTTGGAACCACCGCAGGCGTGGAGCAGAGGGCTCTTCCTGGTAGAGGAACAAGTGACAGGGTCAGGTCCTTGCTTGACCTGAGAGAGATGAGATTAGATAAGAGCCTGTCCATGCAGTGCCAAACCTGCACCTGGCACTGCCCAGAGCGGTGGGAACCATTCCTGCCATTCCCAAATCCCTGCAGGGTGCAGGAGTTCTCTCCTCTCCTCTCCTCTCCTCTCCACTCCACTCCTCTCCCCGTGGGAGCTCAGCAGGAGCTTTGCCCTGCAGGATGAGTCGAAGGTGTGATCCCCTGGCCCTCCACGGAGCAGAATCCATGGGAGTCCCTAATTAGGAACAGCACAATTCCACCAGAAGATTCCAAGGCAAGAGATAAAACGTGGGGCACAACCCCCAGCAGTTACAAAGTGATTCCATTTTCCCTTTCCTCCAAAAGGAGATCAAAGAGGCGTTTGATGGAGTTAAAACTTGGGGCCAGCTCTTTTGATGGCATAAATTGACTTCCCTCCAACTCAGTGCAGGTGAGAATTTGGCTTTATCTATTCAAATAAAAGCTGGTGCAGCACACCAGGTTATAAACTCAGCGAGGCAGGATTATTGTTACAGCAAACAGCTCCGAGCTGCCAAAATGGTTGGAGTTAGATGGGAATCAGGATAGAAAAGGTCACGGCTGTAACAAAAACGGGAGTATCAGGCTGGATTAGTTCACCAGCAGGCCAACAAAGGGATGGGGTGCTTGGAAAAATGTGGTGAATCCCTGCAAGCCTTTGAAAGCAGCCCCTGCTCAGCCACAGTTTGCTGCTGGTTAGGCAAAGGGTTGGGCACGAAATGCCCACGAGGTGAATTTCATGGAAATTCTTCACCTGCCCCGAGCCAGAGCGGGGCAGGCTCCTGATGAAAACTTGGCTCTCCCTCGGTTTTATTTCCCAGGCTGAGCTGGGGTTTGGGGGGCAGCAATCCCTGCCTTGGAGCTCACCCCTGGCAGGCTCCTGCTGCCTCCACCCCACCTGAAGCAGCCACGTTTGGGGGCTCAGCAGGCTCTGTTTGCTGAGGAATTACCAGCTCTACATGAGCAGCAACCCCTCTGCCACAGCAGGGACAGGGATGCCCTTCCTTCCCTTGGGATGCAGCAGATCCCTGGCCTTGGGGTGCCCTGGCCACGTGGATAAACAGCTTGGGAATTCCCAAAGCTGTGTAGTGGGGCTGAACTGCCTGGAGTGGGGATTTGGGCTGGGGTTGGAGGAGCCTGAGCACCCCCAGTTTCCTTTTCCTGGTGCTGGGAGCACTGGGACCAGCACGAGGGATGTCACTGGTGCCATGCAGACCCCAGCACCCTGAGGGGACCTGGAAAGGAGCCTCATTTCCACCCCAGCGTGCCCAGGGCCCTGCCCGTGTCCCACACGAAGCCCTCACACAGCTGACACTCAGTCATGCAGCAAATTAAACCTGCAGGAAGATGTTTCCAGCTGTTCCCAATTAATTGGGTCGCCCGATCTTGCGTGGCTCCGTCGCCGCCGGTGGCACGGTGGTGGCATCACCCGTGGCCTGGGGACACTGCCACTGCTGGGGGAGCCCAGATCAAGCCAGCTCCAGCAGCCCCTGCAGCTCTCTGCTGTGGGGGTGAAAAGGTTTGGGCGCTCGTTCCAAAGCACAACCCCCAGATTGTTTTAAATTGGTTTTTGTTACCGTGAGGAGGTTTCTCGGTCTGTGCCTGCCGTGCTCAAGGCAGATCCTGGTGGGGCAGACTCCAGCCAGGACCAACTTTAGGAGAAGGATCCCCTGCAGATGCAGCTTGTACAGAAATTTAGGTTGGATTTGACAATCTCAGAGGTTTTTCCAACCTAATTGTTTCTGTGATTCTGTGGAAATCAAGAGGATGAGCACAGGCTTCTCCTGACAGACCCTGGAGAACCTTCCAGGGCCTGAAGAGGCTCCAGGAGAGCCAGAGAGGGACTGGGGACAAGGGATGGAGGGACAGGACACAGGGAATGGCTTCACATTAACAGAGAGCAAGATTAGGTGGGATATTGGGAAGGAATTCTTCCCTGTGAGGATGGGAGGGGCTGGGATGGCATTCCTAGAGAAGCTGTGGCTGCCCCTGGATCCCTGGCAGTGCCCAAGACCAGACTGGACAGGGCTGGGAGCACCCTGGGACAGTGGAAGGTGTTGGGAATGGAACTGAAGGGCTTTAAGATCCTTTCCCAACTCAAACCATTCCAGGATTCCACGGGATGGTGCTGGCTGGGCTCTGGCGACGTCTCCCATGTGCCTGAGCAGAGTCTGGATGAAATCACCCTGCAGTGAATCCCTGGATCTCAGTGCAGGGAGGAATCTCAGATTCTCCTCAACGTTCCAAGCCATTCCAGCTCCTGCTGGAAGGAGTTCAGGCCTCATTTCTCCCAATAACTTCTCACTCAGCACCTCCCTGCTCTGGGTACCACCGTGCTCCCACTTCGGATGCCGGGTAATTCTCCGGGAATTCTCCATTCCCACCCAGCCAGCTCGTCTGTTCCCTCATTTATTCCTGTCTGCTCCCTTATTTATTCCCCACGATCCAGCAAGAGTTAAAGGAGAAGAAAACATTTGGCTGGTGGTGGTTTCCAAAGCCTCATTACAGCTGAAATCAAGTAACCACTAAATCTTGTGTGGTTACAGAGGTCACTGCTGTTCTGGCACGGCGGCGCCAATCCCGGGGCAGGAATTTCGCTTCCCTCCCAGGAAAAGTGAGCACAGAGTTGAAGGGATGACAAGGAGCAGCCTCGTGGGGACCACAAGGGCTATTTCATGCCTGCAGATCCCAAGTTTTTCCCACTGGAGCAGGGACAACTCTCTGTGTTTCCAAGCTCCAGCCCCGTCGCTCCGATGAGGAATTTCAGAGGGATTTGCCACCAACTTGGAGACTTCCCTGGCTGTCCTGTGGAATTCCTTGGGTGTGCACGGGGATGGAGCCGAGCCAGGAGGAGGCTGAGCCTCGGGATGGCATTGTTGGGAATGCTGGGGGTGCAGTGTTGCTCCAAGCCTTGCTCCTGGAGGAATGGGAGCTGGGAATCTGGGAGTTGTTACTCCAGAGGTGCAGGAGCATTGCTGATGCAGCAGAAAATGAAATTTTCCAGTGGCCAGAGGATTCCTGGTCTCAGGAGAGGCTGCATCCAGGGATTTTCAGGCTGGACAGAGAGGCTGAAGTTTGCAGGAAAATTCCTTCCCAGCTGGAATGTGTTACCAGCTCCAGAGTGGATCTCCCAGGGCTGTGAACTCAGATATTCCATTTCCACAGGGCTGAAAGTTGGGAGAGGATGGAGCAGGGCATGGAGAGCCTGGCAGTGCCATCCACGGGGCTTTAGTACCAGCAGAACTTTGGGTGCTGGAGATTCCCAACACAGCTGAAATTTGGGAGAGCTCCAGAAAAGCCAGGGATGCTCAGGGAAAAGCAGTGGGTCAATGGAATCCCAAAAGGGATCTATGGAATCCCAAAAGGGATCTATGAAATCCCACAATAGATCTATGAAATCCCACAATAGATCTATGGAATCCCAAAAGGGATCAGTGAAATCCCACAATGGATCACTGAAATCCCACAATGGATCAATGAAACCTCACAATGGATCTATGCAGACGCTCATTCACTTTTCAAACGGCCTCAATTCCATTCCTTCCATCCCACGCCAAGGGAATCAATCTGAGCTGGATCGTGTGAGCTGTGAATGGAGAGGGCTGCTCAGGGTGGCTGAGCTGATCTGCTCGAAACTCACACCTTTAATTAGCTGGAATTAATTGTCTCGAGTGCCGCCGCACGCACACAGAGCGGGCTGGGGATTTAGAAGGAAAATTCCAGAGGCAGCTCCATTCCCTTCCCTCCTGCTCAGGAATGCCACCAGAGCTGATTTATTTCAGGGGCGAGCTGCAAGGACCGAAATGAAACACGTGCCACGCCAACAATGATGCACCTCATTTAAATGTTCCCTTCTTAATTAAAGCTGGGTAATTGCGCTGGGCCCTTTTATTGCCCTCCTGGGGCAGCGTGGCTGTAAAGTCACTTCACACACACTCAGTTCCTGCTCTCGGCTTCTCCAGCTCCTTCTGCCCCACCTGGGCTTTCCAAGAGGGATGGTTTGGTCCCAGGGCAGCCGGGATTCAGGGCAGGGACACAGGGAACAAGCAGGGATTGGGATATCGGGAAGGAATCCTTCCCTGCGGGGTGGGATGGAATTCCCAGAGAAGCTGTGGCTGCCCCTCGGTCCCTGGGAGTGTCCAAGGCCAGGCTGGATGGGGTTTGGAGCCACCTGGGATAGAGGAAGGTGTTCCTACCCACGGGGAGCCTCCCTGCTCCATGTTCTGATTTCTGGGGGGAGTTTAACACCAGCTTTGCACTCACTTTAGACCAGGCTTTAATCTGCAAAGAACCTTAGAGAGCAGCCCTTGGATGGAGACCTCAGTTTTTGCTCCTTCCAGAGGGAGAACTTCCCAGATGTGCTTCCCACGGAGAGGATTCATGGAACCACAGCCTGGTTTGGACCTTTGGGATCATCCTGACACGAGCAGGACTCGCTCCCCTAGACCGGGCTGGACAGCAGGCCCAGCTCATTGCCAGCAGATCCTCACTGCTGCTGTCCCTTCCTGACCTTTGCAGCAGCCATGGAAGGAGGGGTTGCCATGAGGAAACCTCACAGGAGGAGCAGGGCTGCTCCTTCATGGAATCCCTGGAAGTGCAGCAATTCCAACCCATCCCTGGGGGAGACAGGCACGGGCGAGCTCTGGGGACACCAGAAGGTGACAAAAGCACCACCCCCATTTCTGGGAGAGCTCCTCCTGCCCATCCTGCTCTCCCACGCCCCCCAAACAAACTCTCCTTCCCTCTGCTGTTTGCCCTGGCACAGCTCCACGTGGGATCAGGGCAGGAACAGCATTCCCTCCCTTCCGTGTCTCATTTGTTTGGGCATCATCCCGGGCTAATCCCCAGTTAATTACTGCAGGACGATGCTTTCCACGAATCAAAGAGCACCTTTGTGCCTGCTCCAGCAGCATTTCAGGGCACAGCAGGAATTCTGCATCCCCTGGGACAGGCTCTCCTGCGGGTGGGTCAAGCAGTGCCTTTCTCTCCTCTGCGGTTTTGGGGTTGGTTTTGTTTTCACAGCTCATTTCCAAAAGCCTTGGTGGGGATCAGAAGGGTTCAGCAAACTTTGACGTTCATTTTTTGGCCAATCCTGCACAAAATTCGTCAGCTCTGCCATGTGAACTTCTGCTTTTTGAACTAAAAGGGGAGAAGAATTCCAGAACAGGAACAGTCTGGAGTTGTTTTTTTATAGGAGCAAGTACGTAGGAAAAGCACAACTCCTCAAAATACTCGTGGAATTATGGAATGGTTTGGGTTGGAAGGGACCTTCGAGCCCACCCAGTTCCAACCCCAACTCCTTCCACTATCCCAGGTTGCTCCAAGCCCAGTCCAACCTGGCCTGGAAATGTTTTCCTGGTACCTTGGGACACTGCAGGTCCTCAGGGTGAGGGTCTGTCAGAGCTGCAGGACATTCACCTGTTTCACAGGCAGGGCAGCCTCTTTTCTTTCATATATTCTGCATAATTCCAAATTTTGGGAAGTTTCTGTAGTATGGGAATGGTGCCTCTGGAGAAAGTGAAGAGAAAGAAGGATGTGAGAAACAGGAAAATCAGAATAAATCTCATCATAGATGATGAGAGCTCCCACGTGCCTGCAAACGAGGGATTAAAGAATTATTGTAGACTTTAGCAGGAATTCTGCTTTCCATCTTCGGGATGCTTTACAAATCCCAGTTAATTCCAATCCACAGCATCTCTGGTAGGAACAAACCAAATTTTTAGGTGGGATAAGTTTTAAAGCAGGAAAAGAAACCTGAGAGGCGTGGGAGCAGACTTTCCTTTCCCTTTTCCCTTTTAATTTTCCTTTCCTTTCCTTTCCTTTCCTTTCCTTCGAGGAGAACTCCAGGAGGATGAAACACTGATAACAAAACCGAGATAAACTCTGGGATTTTCTCACCCCCTGGGTAAGAGCAGCCACGAGATGCCCTCAATGCCAAGATGGGATTTCTCTGTTCTTCCCTCAGCCCACGGGGCTGGGACAGCACACGGAGTAATTAATTTTGACTTACAGAAGCTGGATTAAATTGGATCGAAAGGGGTGAAAATAGGATTAGGAATGGAGTTTAGCCAAGAGCAAACAGAATTAAAACTCACAGAGAGCAGCTCAGTACAGCTGATGGCAGTGATGGGATGAGAGGAGACAGCCTGGCACATTTCTGAGGGTCATGGCAGAGATTGGAACCCAGTGCCCGACTGCATGCGGGAGAATTCAAAAATAAAGTATTTTTTTAATTGTTCTTGTTGGATTTCTTGATGTCTCCAAGGATTAATTTGAAAACAATTGTGCAGAACGAGCAGGAGTCTCCCTAAACCCCGGCCCACATAAAAGTGTGCAGGGCTTTCAACACATGCCCCGAAATCTAATTAGTCTGGGATTATGCCTGTCACAAATCATCAGAGCTGGAAGGATCCTTAGCAGAAAAACCAACTCCTCTCCCTGAAATCCTCCTTGCAGAACCTGGAGACAAACCAGGCTCGGAATTTCCGTTTCCACCTCCTCCATGGTGAGAATTCCTGGGACTCCTGAGTCCCCATCCACTGTCTGGGCTTGGAAATTCTTGGGTTTGGGCCTGGCTTAGCCTGGGTTGCTGCAGGGAACGAGGAGCTGGCTCTGCTGGGCTCAGTCTGGGCTGGGTTTGGCCTCCCTGACGGCTGCTGCAGGTCCTGAGCTCCTTTCCCACCCCTCCCCTTGATCCCAGTGGGAATCCTGTGCACAAACTGGAGCAGGTTCTGCTCTTCCCCTGCTGCTGAGTTAGTCCTTGTCTAACCCAGAGGCGCCCAGGCCTGGATTTGCTGAAGAATATCCCTAAAATGGAATGTCCAACCTTTGTGAGAGGCCTTGTGGCTTCCCTGCCAACTGCTGAGCACAGAGCTTGACATCCCTCTCTCCCTGGATTCTTATCCCTCTCTCCTTGTCTTTACATCCCTCTCTCCCTAGATTTACATCACTCTCTCCCTGGATTTACGTCCCTCTTTTCCTACCTTTACATCCTGCTCTCCCTGGATTTTTATCCCTCTCTCCCTGGATTCTTATCCCTCTCTCCCTGGATTCTTATCCCTCTCTCCCTGGATTCTTATCCCTCTCTCCCTGGATTCTTATCCCTCTCTCCCTGGATTCTTATCCCTCTCTCCCTGGATTCTTATCCCTCTCTCCCTGGATTCTTATCCCTCTCTCCCTGGATTCTTATCCCTCTCTCCCTGGATTCTTATCCCTCTCTCCCTGGATTCTTATCCCTCTCTCCCTGGATTCTTATCCCTCTCTCCTTGTCTTTACATCCCTCTCTCCCTAGATTTACATCACTCTCTCCCTGGATTTACGTCCCTCTTTTCCTACCTTTACATCCTGCTCTCCCTGGATTTTTATCCCTCTCTCCCTGGATTTTTATCTCTCCCTCCCTGCCTTTCCATCCTTCTCTCTCTGGATTTTAACCCCCTCCATCCCTACCTTTACATCCCCCTTTCCCTGCCTTCATTCCCACCACATCCACAGAAGCTCACAGCCTGAGGGCTCTCAGTGTGCCCAGTGAATCCCGAATTCCCTTTTCCTGCAGGAATCCCACTCCTGCAGCCCCAGGGTGCCACCTAAAATACAGATTTCTGTTGTTTTCCCTGGCTGCTGGCACTGCTCGGTGCCCTTGCTCTGGGGCAGATGCTCCACCAAGGTTTTCTTCACTCCGAGGTGGCCCAGAACATTCCCAGGAAACCTCAGGGCTCCCAGGAGGAGCAGGACGATGTCCCAGGTGACACAGCCACTGCCCCACAGCCCGGGGCTGTCCCTCCTCATGGGAATGGCCAAAACCAACAAGGAAAAGGGCCTGGAAATACAAACAGGATCAAAAAAACCCCTCGGAAAAGCAGCTCCTTAAAGCTGAGACGGCTCCAGCCCGAGCCTCCACCTCCTTCAATGCCAGAACCTTTCCTTCCCCTCTTCCTGAAGAGCTCTGCAGGTGCTCCCTCCCATCCCTGCCTGGGAGGATCAAAGCCGAGGATCTGGCAGGCTCAGCAGGGATTTGTTCCTGCTCTGACCCCCCTGGGCAGCCAAGGGGGGGCTCTGGGGGCAATTCCGGGGGACAGCAATGGATCCCAGCTCCCCAAAATCCCCACGAGGCTCTCGGGGGCTGCTCTGGCTCAGCTCCTTCCCTGGCTGGTCCCAGGATGCTGCCAGGGCTGGAGACTGGAGCTGCATTGTCCTAAAATTGCCCCAAGAGCAGCGTGGGGAGGGGACTCAGTGCCACCAAGCCACCCGCCCTGGTGACCTCCCCATCCACAGCAGGGATGCCCAGAATTCTGCTGGATGGACCAAATTCCAGAATTCTACTGGATGGACCCAGTTCCAGAATTCTGATGGATTGACCCAACTCCAGAATTCTGTTGGACAAACCCAATTTTAGAATTCTATTGGATGGATCCAATTCCAGAATTCTGATGGATTGTCCTAACTCCAGAATTCTGTTGGACAGACCCAGTTCCAGAATTCTCTTGGATGGCCCCAATTCCAGAATTCTGTTGGATAGACCAAATTCCAGAATTCTGTTGGATGGCCCCAATTCCAGAATTCTGTTGGATGGCCCCAATTCCAGAATTCTGTTGGACAGACCCAATTCCAGAATTCTGTTGGATGGACCCAATTCCAGAATTCTGTTGGATGGACCCAGTTCCCGAATTCTTTTGGACAGACCCAATTCCAGAATTCTGTTGGATGGACCCAATTCCAGAATTCTTTTGGACAGACCCAATTCCAGAATTCTGTTGGATGGACCCAATTCCTCCCTCATGCTCAAAGGAATTTCCAGCCCTGGAATGAAAGCCTGGCCTCTTTGGAGCGTGGCGCTGCAGGTTTCCCAAATCCACGGATTTTCCTCCATCTCCTGGTGCCCAGGAGCTGCTCCTGGAAGCAAACAGTGCCAAGGGCACCAGGCTCAACCTCTTTCCCAGGATTTGGGAAGCAAATGGCACGGGACTCACCCTTTTTTAGCTGCAGGGGAAGGGGAGGGGGTTAATTTGATTTTTTCTCTGGGTTTTTATTTTTTTGTCTCATCGCTCCGAGGCAGTTCGGATCCCTGTCACTTTTCCTTCCTCTTCCCAGCGTTCTGCCTCCCCCTTTCTCCTCAGAAGGTAACAGTATCCCTGCTCAGACATGCATTCCTTTCTAATAAGGTATTGTGCCTCTATTTATGCATCTTAGGTGCAGTGTGAGGCAGCTGCTGCTCCGCAGGGCCCCGGTGAGGAGCAGAAAATCCAATCCAGCCTGGAATGTGCGGGTGCAGCCGGACATCTGCTCCCCCAGCCCCTCCCCTGGGAGCTGCTCCCGGCTCCTTGGGCTGCTCTGCCACGGGATTGGGGTTGGTGGGGGTGCCACAGGTCGGGCAGGAGGGTAGATCTGGGATTTTGGGAGTTCTCCTGGGCTCAGGTGTTTGTAGGGATTGGGTCTCGCCTGGGTGATCCTGCTCTGGTGCGATGGATGAGGATTCATGGAATTACAGAAGGGTTAAAAAGGACCTTAAAGCTCATCCAGCTCCATCCCCAACACCTTCCACCATCCCAGGCTGCTCCAGCATGGCTTTGGACCCAGGGGCAGCCACAGCTTCTCTGGGAATCTGTGCCAGGGCCTCCCCACCCTCCCAGCAGGAATTCCTTCCCAAAATCCCACTAATCTTAATCTCTGTTAATGTGAAGCCATTCCCCATTCCTGTCCCTCCATGCCTTGTCCCCAGTCCCTCTCCAGCTCTCCTGGAGCCCCTTTAGGCCCTGGAAAGGGCTCTGAGGTATCCCTGGATCCTTCCCTCCTCCAGGTGAGCACCCCCAGCCTGTTCCAGCTCTCGGAGCATCTCCCGGGCTCTCTCCAACCCCTCCGTGTCCCTCCCAGGCTGGGACGCCTGGCCCTGGGGGTGTCTGTGGGGTGAGGCTCCCAGATCGCTGCCAGTGCAGCAGATTGAGGATTTTGGCAGCTCCCAGCTGCTCAGGGCAGGTGTCCCCTGTCCCAGCCCTGCCCGGTGCCACCCCCGTGACACCGTGACCAACGTGACACCAGGAGCCAGCTGGGACGGGGAATTCTAGCAGCTCTTTTGGGATTAAGCTGTTCCAGACCCCACTGCTCGCCAGGGCCAGCTTTCCCTAATGGTTTTCAGAGCAATAAATCCTTTCCTGCCCAGCAGCACTCGCAGGACGCTCCTGTGGCTCTGCAGGGATGATCCAGGGTGACTCTGCTTTGCCAACCTCGGGAAAATCCCTGGATTTTTTACTGCTGGCCTTCCTGTTCTGAGCTGTTTGTAAATAAATCCCTTCGGGGAAAAAAAAAACAAAACAAAAAACCAAAACCAAAAAACAAAAAAAAACCAGCCCACTCCTTAAAATCAGGATTTAAGAAAACTTCGCAGGGATTTGGAAGCACAAAAGGTTTTTTTGGGAATCACAGCATCCCTGTCAGAACCAGGGTGGCAAACCTGAGCCCCACCCTAAACCCACTCCCGATTTCCTATCCCACTTTTGTTGCCACTTCCATGAATGTGGTAGCCCAGAGTGACATTCATGACCCCATTCCTCAGCTCCTCCAGGGCCTCTGTTTCACCCAAAACATGACAATATTATTATTATGATTATGATTATTAATTATGACACCCTGTGCTGACCCGTGGCCTTTTCCCTCTCACATCTCGAGCTGCTGGAGCATTTTTTTTGAGGGAAGTATTATTATTATTATTATTATTATTATTATTATTATATTTATATTTATATTTATATTTATATTTATATTATTATTACTATTACTACTATTATTCCACCCTGTGCTGACCCGTGGCCTCTCCCCTCTCACATCTTGAGCTGCTGGAAGTTTTTTTAAATTTTTTTTCTATTCTTTTTCTATTATTATTTCTATTATTATTACTATTCCTCCACCCTGCGCTGACCCCTGGCCTCTCCCCTCTCACATCCCGAGCTCCCGGAGATTTTTTGGCGATCCAGGGGGGCACCGCACCCCGGGCAGGGTCAGAGAATCGCTCGGAGGGCTCATCAAGGAGCTAATTAATGACCGTGCCGGCGGTGAGGGGAGCCCGGGAGCAGCCCTCCCTCCCTGATTAGCTGTCGCTAATGAGGCTGAACTCTGAACCCCCGGAGAGGGGGATCCGCCGGCTCCGGGAGGATCCGGGATCTGCCGGGCGGGACGGGCTTATCCTGCCGGGAGCGCTCCCGCAGCCCGAGCTGATTAATTAGCCACTTCCAAAGCCCGGCCTGATTAATTGGCCGCTTCCAAAGCCGCTCCAGCCTCCGCCAGGAACCAGCAGATAGCCCCCATTAACCCTTTCAGCACTCCCCGGAAGGGTTGGAGATGTTGCAGGAGGAGGGAATGAATCAGGTTTGGGGCGAGCTGCGCCGGGGATGCGCAATCCTGGAAATCCTGGAATCGCTGCTTCCTCCCTCTGGTGCAGCCCCTGGGGAGTCCCCACCCCAAACTCTGGGCTACCAAATCCCTGGGGGTGGCAACGAGATGGGGGCAGGGAATTGGGAGTGGAGTTAAGGTGGTGTTCAGGTTTTGCCACCCTGGTGCTGGCACGGATGATTCCCAAGAAGAATTTTTCTGCTTCCTCCCTTCAAATCCCCGTGGAGTTTTCTTAAATCCTGATTTTCAGGAGCATTTTTTTTTTCTGAAGGGATTTACAAACATCTCAGAATGCTGGCTTTGTGTGATAAAGAAAATACAGCACAGCAATGAGCCTGATCTCCACATTTTTCC
This sequence comes from Passer montanus, assembly GCF_014805655.1. Taxonomy (NCBI): domain Eukaryota; kingdom Metazoa; phylum Chordata; class Aves; order Passeriformes; family Passeridae; genus Passer; species Passer montanus. Next base: position 1,784,895 of record NW_024373256.1, read on the forward strand.
AGGAATTGGGGATTGTTCTCAGTGCCCATCAGATTTAGCCAGCAATTCCATAGGAACAACCAGTGCCCTTGGAATTGTGAGCTGCAGACACCAGCAGGAAGAGGCAGGGAATTATTTAGGTGTGCTGTGGGTTCCTAAAGACTTAAAACCGAGGAGTTTTTCCCCAAAAATCTGCTCCAGCTCAGGCAGGGCTCCCGAGCTGGGTGTGGAAAGGAATGTCCTGTGCTCCATGTGAAAAGAGACATAAGGATCATCATGGCTCAGCTTGGATGGGAAGCACATCCCAAGCGGGTTTTCCTTCTGTTTCATGTAGGAATGTTCTCTGGGAAGGCTCATGGAGGAGCTGAAGGGCAGCTCAGGGGGCAATCAAAGGGGAGATGTCCCTGTTCCCCACCCACTGCAGCTTCCTGCTCCAGAAAACAGCCCAGGAGTGGGAGCCAGGGCCTTGCTTCCCCTTAGCGGGTGAATGATGGGATTGTGGGGTGAGGGAAGGTGGAATTCCCAGAAATTCTCATCCTGAGGGGAGCACAAAGAGCGTGTCTGTGTGCTGCCCCTGGGATGCAGGCGGGCGGGGAAGGAGAGGGTTTTCCTCTGCTGAGCACGAGTTATAAACCACATTTTGATGGGATGACATCCTGTCAGTGTGGGATCGGGCTCTGAATGCCAGGGGAGTGCTCTGGAGCCCATCCAAGGTCAACAGCCCAGTTGCCATCAGGGTTGGGCTCCCAGAGTTCCCCTTTTTGCTCCCCCCTGAGCTCTTTATCCCCTCGGGGTTTTTGATGTGGATCTTGTGGCTCAGACCATACTGGGATATTTTCCTAGCTGAGGAATCCAATTAAATGTGGAGCCACGATGCACCTTTCCCATAAAAATGGCATTTTATTCAGGGGGGAGAAGGGAAGACGAGGACCCAGCCCTTCCAGGTGTTTTGACAAGCTCAGTGGATGTTGCTAATATGTTACCCAACCATAAAAGTGATCTGGGGAGAACAATGGTGACATTTCAGCACAAGTTTTCCAGCAAAACACTGACATTCCGAGGGGGAAATGCCTTCTCTTTCAAAAGCTGGATTGTTCAGGTGCAGTGGCAGCACGGAGCTGATTATTTACATCGGGTTTACCCTGGTGGTGGATGGACAGAACTTTGGGATTTGGCCTTTCTGTGCCAGGGCAGGTGTGGGGACAGGCATGGAGGGGTGGCCCACCTGGATTCCATGGATTTAGGGAATTTTCCCAAGGTCTGACCCTATTGAATCTTTTAATTAATTTGGATAACCTAATAATGTGTATGTTTAATAAATTAGGAGGTGACTTTTCTGCTGGAGGAACTGGGGAGGGGTCAGAACTCCAAGGCTGAGTGACCCCAAAATGAGATTATTGAGAGAAAAATGCGAGGTATAACCCAGGAATTGCAGGAAGAATCCGTGGGCACTTTGGGAAGGATGGAAAACAAACCAGCCAGGCAGGGGGCTTTCAGCAAACAGCCTGAAATGATTGCAGTTGAGCACAGCTGAGTGTGAACCAAGAGCCTGCTGGAGGAATGAAGGGATGAGGGAAAAGGGAATTGGAAAAGCAGACGAGAGCAATCCTCAAACCAAAAAAGAGAGGGAAGGCTCAGCTCTCCACATGCTGGAGAAAGGAGGGCTTGGATTTCAGGGCTAGAGGCTCTGGATGAATTTTGCTGAAAGCTGCTGGAGGGGAGCAGAGGGAAGAACTGCCCCAGATCTCCTGTGGAAGTTCCCTGATTAAAGAGCAGAAGGGAAGGGACAGAAGGGACCCCCGGGGCTGACGCTGTGGCACCACCAGCAGCTCTTCCAGGGGCAGGGAATTGTTTATCAATAATCAGGAAATAATGGAATTGTGGGGTGGGGGAAAGGTGGAATTCCCAGGAATTCCCATGCTGAGGGGAGCACAGAGAGGGGCTGAGCGCTGTCCCTGAGACCCCCACGGGAGGGGAGGAGAGGGGCCCTGGCACCACCAGCAGCTCTTCCAGCGACAGGGAATTGTTTATCAATAATCAGGAAATAATGGAATTGTGGGGTGGGGTGGGGGAAAGGTGGAACTGCCAGGAATTCCCATGCTGAGGGGAGCACAGAGAGGGGCTGAGCGCTGTCCCTGAGACCCCCACGGGAGGGGAGGAGAGGGGCCCTGGCAGCACCAGCAGCTCTTCCAGGGGCAGGCGAGGTGGGAGAGCCTCCCCCTGCCCCCGGTGTCCCCACCCCGAGGAGCTGCACCCGGGGCTCAGCAGGAGCCTCAGCCCGGTCCCTCTGGGACAGGAACAGTTTCCTTTTGCGGGCAGGTATTTGTTAATCACCTGCTGCCTCTGATTGTGTTACCCGCTGAAAAGGGATCCTCGGAATGAGCCAGAGCCCCGGGAGCAGAGCAGGGATAACATTTCACTTTGCTTGTGCGCTAATCTCAATCCTCTTCTCCCAAATCCTCTTAAACTCGGGGTTTTTTTTTCCAGCCACCTGCGTTTGGATCAAACATTACGAGAGTTCTTCACTCGCTGAGCTCCTAACGAGCCTGCTAAAATATTTATGGACGGGCTAAACGCTGATAATTTGATCTAAAACTGTCTGGTCTGTGCTCTGTGCCTTGCCTCACCTTTTGTCTCGTTGGGTATTGTCATTTTGGGACGTGCTGGTCCTTTCAGAGGGCTGGGACCGAGTAATCGAGGCTGTCATCACAGCAGAACTGGCTCTCGAGGCAGAAATCTCCCCACTGCTCCCTTTTCATTTCCTGGCTCGGCAGCAGGGGAAGAGATTATGTGATCTGATAGGTAAAATTATCCCGTCAGAGGTGAATGTCCTCATAAAAGGCTTTTGCAGGCCTGGTTGTGTGATATCCCTGAGAAGGGGACGTTCATGGGGAGCCTTTTATTGAAGGGAATTCTCAGTCCCTGCAGAAAGCCAGAGGGACAAAAGGTGATCTGAGCTGTAGGACACGCACACACACACACAGAGGGGTCAGGGATGCAGAAATGTTGCTTTTCCCTGAGTGGAAGGAGAGGAAAAAACCAGAAAAATCAACAAAACGCCCCAATTTTGGATTTTGGCTCAAAGCAGAGCAGGGTAAAATTTTGGGGTAAAATTTTACCCCAGCTGGGTAAAATTTGGGGTGAAGAGCTTGGGCTGGTTGTTTTAAAAAAGAGAAAATTATCTAAAAACCTTCATTGGTGGCTTTGGGGAATTGGGATCAGGGTCAAAATGGGATTCTTTCAGTGAGACTATCTCCCAGACCTCTGCCCTGTGCTGTCACTGTTTGGGAGGTTTTGAAAGGAATTTTTCAGGAGGTTTTGAAAAGAATTTTTTAAAAAAGTGACAAAATCCCCCATAAAATTTCTCAGATTTACTTGGAATGATACAAAATCATGAGGGTGAGGAAGGTGCCTCTCGGGAATTCTCCTCTCTCTGCCCAGGAGCTGGTGGGACACGGTGTCAGAGCTTTTCCCAGCTCCTGGCTGAGCTTTTCCTGGGAGATCTGAGCCCAGGAGGCTTCACCAACAGGAGGAAAACATGAGGATGTGTCCCTCAATCAACCTGGAGGATTTGGGGGAAGGAGGAGCAGCAGCTCTGTGTTTGCTCTTCAAACCCCACAGCAAATACTGGGATTTGTTCCTGCTCCTTGGGAAGGCTGGAGGGGAGCACACTGCGCTTCCCAAAAGTGTGGTTTCAATTAAAAGAAGAAAAAGCTCCAAAACTCACAGTGGGTTAAACATTCCAGTAAAAAAGCATTTACTCTGCTCTTCCCTTGCAGAGTATCCCCGGGTTCTGTGGGTGATTGCAGGCAGGTGGTTCCTGTTCCTATTAAAAATGAGTAATTCCAGCTCCCCCAGGATTCCTTCAGACACAATCTGCACAGAGCTGCAAGTCCAAAGTGCCTTTTAAACCATTAAATGTTTCCCTTCCACATCCCCCAATTCTCCCTCCCGAGCGTTTTGAAGGAGCTCTTGGATCAGGATGGTCTCAGGGAGGGGAAATCCTGCTGCCACAGATGGAGAGATTCCCCATTCCCTGCAGCCTTCAGGAACATCCAGCCTGGAGCTCCTGCTGGGGGAGGAGTGCGAATAGTCAGTTCTGGCCATTTTTTCCCTGATTTCCTTGTTTCTTCATCCTGAGAGCTCTGATGGGATGACATCTCCAGCAGGAGGAGTGGGCACGGACACCCTTGGCCTCCCTTTGTGCCTCTCCCAGGTGCCTTTTAAACCATTAAATGTTTCCCTTCCACATCCCCCAATTCTCCCTCCCGAGCGTTTTGAAGGAGCTCTTGGATCAGGATGGTCTCAGGGAGGGGAAATCCTGCTGCCACAGATGGAGAGATTCCCCATTCCCTGCAGCCTTCAGGAACATCCAGCCTGGAGCTCCTGCTGGGGGAGGAGTGCGAATAGTCAGTTCTGGCCATTTTTTCCCTGATTTCCTTGTTTCTTCATCCTGAGAGCTCTGATGGGGTGACATCTCCAGCAGGAGTGGGCACGGACACCCTTGGCCTCACCTTGTGCCTCTCCCAACTTCCAATCTTTGTCCCAACCATTCCAGGGAGCTGCATTTGCTGATCCTTTCCAAACTGGAATTCCCAGTGCCTGGATGTGCTCAGGCTGTCCTTGGGCTGCAGAATTCCCAGTTCCACAGCCCTTGTCCAGTACGACATGGGAATAGTCCGTTCTGGCCACTCCTTTCCTGATTTCCCAGTCTCTTCATCCTGATGGGATGAGATCAGGAGAGGTGGGCAGGAACACCCTTGGCCTCCCTTTGTGCCACTCCCAACTTCCAATCTTTGTTCCAGCCATCAGACCCACACACTAAAGCAGAAAAAAATATAAAAGCCAAAACCTGAGGCATCATTTGGTCCCTGCTGCGTTTGCTGACCCCTCCCAACAAATCCCCTTCCCAGCTGGGCATTCCCAAAGCCTGAGGGATCCCGAATTCCGGGGTCCTTGCCCAGCCTGAGGAGGCTGTGTGAGGACAGGGAGCATCCCTCAGCTTTCCTGCTGCTCCAGGAGCACCTGAAGGGATTTGAAGGAATCGTGGCTCTCCCAGTAAAGCCGTTTGGAGATTCCCATTCCCAGCTTCTCCCTGGTGCACAAAGGAGACAAAACCTGGAGAATATGGGAGCAGAAGGCTCGAGGGCTGCAGTTTCACAGATCCCCCAGGGGAATAAAAGAACACCACATGCCCAGATCTTTGACTGAACGTTGGGATGTTTAATCTTGCCCAGTCAGCAGTTTTTGAACAGATTCCAGGAAAGCTTTTAAGCCTGATAAAGCCGGGCCTTTTGCATTTCCAAGTGATACTTTAGCTCCCAATGACATGCTCCACTTGTCATTTGGCTTTAAAGGGAGGTAATTAAAATCTTCCTCCGAGTATGGTTACACCAGGGAGAGAACCCAACGTAAACTGAAATAAAAAGGGAGAGACAAGCCCACAAAAATGCAATTTAGCAGCTGAAAAATGGCGAAGCGGGCAAAGATAAAAGTATCAAATGCACAATTGCTGTTTGCCCAAGGAGGGCTGGGTGATCTGGGAGGTGCAGAGACTTCCCCAGCAAAAACAGGGCCAAGGCCAGGGAATTTCCAGCAGATCTTATTTGCAGATTTTAGGGCCACTAGAAGCCACAAGACAGACTTGGAAATGTGGATTGGAATCCTGGCAGCCCCTGCTCTGTGAGGTGGGAAGTGGAGGTGAAAGAGAAACCCTCCCCCCAAGCTGGGAGAGCTCAAGAAAAGCTTCCCAAGAAATGTTTTGAGGAAAAATGGACCAGATTGGGTTCAAAGTGATCAGCTCTGCTGGGTTTGGGAGGGGAAGGTGGAGTGGGATGAATCCATGCAGGATTCCTGAAGGAGGGAGGGTGCACAGCTCCAAGGGGCTTCTGTGTAGGGCAGGTGAGGGCCAGAGGGAAGAGCAGAATTCCAGAAGGATGGCAGGAGCAGGGAGAGCAGCTCCATGGGAATTCAGCACATTCCACCCCAAAACATCCATGGCAGGAACACCTTCCCTTCCTCCAAGAGGCTCAGGCTGCAGTGTGATTGTCAGCTCTGCTCCCTGAGGAGGAGGAGGATGCCTGAGGTGCATCATTCCCAAAGAACTTTCACTCCCAGACAGCTGCAACAGCTCAGGGGTGCTCCAGCCTAAAAGCAGGGAAATGAAATTTTCTCCTGGGATAACACCGAGCCTGCATCACTCCACAGCCGTGCAGAGGAGCTCAGCAAAGCCAGACACAATCCACCTCTCCGGGATCAAATGGAAAATAAAAATCCTGTTTGTTTTTTTCCTGGGGTCATGCTCTGATGCCAGACTGGCCGGAGCAGCTGGGGTTGGAGCCTGGAGCTTCCCGCGTGCTGACGGAATTCCCTCGGCTCTGTGTGTTTATTGGTGTCATTTGCTGATGTAAAATCAGCTGTTTGGGGTAGTTTCCCTTTTTTTAGGGATTATCACTCCCTAATTTCCCCACCTCTGAGGCAAAATCCTCCCCACTGCTGCAGACAGGCCCAAATTCCAGCAGGGAAGAGCAGCAGGCTGCGGCCTCGGATGGGAGAGCAGGAAAAACCTGACTGCAACAGCTCTGGCTCCTTGTCCTGCCTTTCCACGGGTCAGTGTGAGCCCAGCAAGGGGAAGAGTTCTGCCAGGAGCCCCTGGAAGGGCTTCCCTTCTCCAAAAAGTAAATGGGAACACTTTGGGGAGGAGGAGTGGAGGGGGAAAGCAGCTTCAGAACATCCCTAAATTTCTGTGTGTGCCCACAGAGGTGCTGGCATGCACAGGACAGCCTGGATCCCGTGGGATTCATGGAATTATGGAATGATTTGGGCTGGAAGGGACCTTGAAGCTTATCCCCAACACCTTCCACCATCCCAGGTTGCTCCAAGCCCCATCCAGCCAGGGATGGGGCAGAGGGAGAAGCTTGGCAGAGGGAGAAGTCCTCTGAAATCCTGGGATGTATCACAAATAGAAAAGGTTGGTTTAGATGAGATTTTGGGAAGCAGTTCTTCCCTGGAAGGCCCAGGCACAGATTTTACAGGGAAGCTGTGGATGCCCCATCCCTGGAAGTGTCCAAGTGGAGCAAGGAATGGTAGAGGGAAAACTTGGATCTCTTGATGAAGATTCCTGAATATCTCCATGATCACCAGCCCTTTTCTGCCAAGCAAGCAGGGGAAAAAAAAGGGAAAATTAGGAATTTTCCCTCTCTAGATCTCTTGGTCTGGTACCTTTAAGGTGGGAAAAGAATTATTATTAAATTACTATTAAATGATTATAATAATGTTTGCATTAGATGAGAAAAGCAGCAGCAATCATTCCTTACCCTTCCTATTGTTTCCCACATAGTCCCCAGGGAATATTTTTGGAAGCCTGGGAGCATTGATTGCTATAACTGAGTGACCTCTGGGAAAACAGGAGCCGTGCCTTGCCTCGAGTCCAACTCCAAGCAAACCCCAGCTCTAAAAAGCAGGGAAAGAGCTCAAAAAGTGCTGTGTGTGGGATTTCTCCGAATGCCGTTGGGAAGGGCAGCAGAGAAACCAACATTCCTGTCTCCAGTGAGCATTCCACAGAAATTCACTGAGCAAAGACAGAGAAAACCCACCCAGCCAGGGCACAAAACAATTCCAACATCTCCACAGTGCTGGGATGTGCTCTGCCACTCCCTGCCCCAGCCATTCCTCAGCTCATTACTGGGAGCTGTTAATTCCTAACCCGGAACCCACGTGCTGCAGGAATGGGGTGAGGTGGGAATGGGAGCTCTGCCAGGAGCACAGGGATGGCCTCTGTGGGCATGGAGTCAGGCATCAAAATTCCAGACTGCTTCGGGATGATGGGAACACTGAAGGTTGTCAGTCCCACCCCACCTAGAACACATTTCTTGGGGTTGTGTCCAGGTGGCTTTTGAGTATCTCCAGGGAAGGAGGCTCCAGACACACCCTGGACAACCTGGAATACCAGGCAGGCTGGAGAGGGAGGGAGCAGAGCTGTGTCCCACACAGGGGGGGATGGAGATGCTGCTGGATGGGCTGGGACAAGGATTGGGAAGGGCTGGAGCTTGTCCCACACCTTGTGACGAGGGGTGGGAATCAGCCTGGGTTCCTGGTGGTGGGACACCGTCAGCAAAGGTCCAAACTGGGATTGAGCAGAGCCCCACAGCTCCCCTGTGTCAAGGAACATCACCTGTTTAAGCAAGAAAGGTGAGCCTGGAGGTGTTCCACAGTTCCTTTCCCAAGGAATTCCTGATCTCCCTCCATCTGACTCACGCTCCTGCTGTCCCAGCACCAGGAAACCTCCCAAATCCTTTATGGAGTAAAGCTGCAGGTCAGCAGGTGACTCAGCCACAGCCACTTCAAAGGGAATCCAGTTCCTGAGAACTCTTTTCTTTTCCTCGATAAAGGGACTTTCCTTTTCTCTTGATTAATTAATCACCGGGCAGAGCCATTGTTGGATCCTAACGACTTCCCTTTATCTTCATTCTTGTTTGCTCTGCTGTGAAAAACTCATTCCAACAGAAGACTTCAACCAGGTCATGTTCCAGTGGCATAAAGGAAGGGAAGGGGATGGAAGCAGTGTGTCCAGGGTGAAAACCCAACCCTGGCTGGAGCAGGGACACGGAATTCCACTGGGAATGCGCAGGGCCTGAGTGTGGATCTACAGGGACCTGCCTTAACCACAAAAACATTGTTTAACTTCTCCAAGTTGACTTAATGTGGGCAGTGGAACTGGTCTGGCCAGTTTGAGCCATTTTCACTTCCTCGTTCTGGTTTTCAGAGGATGTGGGAAATTAAGGAAAGATTCTGCGAGGGAAAGCTGAAATCCAGCAGTGGCTGGGAAGAAATGGAGGAATTTGATGAAAGATCCATCAATTTGGAGGGATTCTTTTCACTGCTGCAAAATCCCCTCCTGTTTCACGTTCTCCAGAGATGTTCCCTCATCAAGGAGAACCTCACATGCTCTTGATCTCCAGACTGGAAGAATATCCAGTTAATAAAGCGAGGGGAATTTGCCATCTGGTTCTGGTTATTGTTTGAAACTGTGTGGATTAGCAATATCTTCTTGTTCTTCTGGTTCTTCATTTTTCTTTTAATTCTCCCTCTTCTTCTTCTTCTTCAATTTTCTTCTTCATTTTTCTTCTTCACTTTTCTTCTTTGTTTTTCTCTTAATTCTGCTTCTCCTTCTCCTCCTTCTCCTCCTTCTCTTCCTCCTTCTCCTTTTCTCCTCCCTTTCTCCTCTTTTTCTCCTCATTTTCTCCTCCTCCTTCTTTACCTTCTCCTTCTTCGTTCCCATTTTTTAAGGAATGCGTAGAAAGCTGTTTCCACATGCCAGGTGATGAGTCCTGCCAGCCTCCCTCCCCACCAGACAATTCCTTGGACATCCTGGAGGCCATGCTCCAGAGGATTGATATGATTCAATCCCTGAAGAAGTGGTTAAAAGTGGCTCCTTCCAAGCCAAACACATTTTTAAGGCTGGATCCTGTGGCAGGTATCCCTGGATACCAGGGATAAAGCTTCAGCTGGAGAATTTAAGGAGGATTTAAGGCTGGCCCAGTCCCTTCCTCCTTCCCTGATACTGAACTGGATCCAGGATGATCTTTTAAAGGTAGCTGCCACATATTTCTGGAGAGGGATGCACTGGATAAATCCCTGTGGGCATTCCAGGGGCACAGAGAGGGTTGGCCAGTCCAGGACAATTTTTAGGAAGAAATTTAGGCACGGATTGGTGCTGTTTTCCTTGGAAAGGAATAAAAATAACAACATCAGTGTTTGTAAGATGGGACATGCCTGGAGCCCAGTTTGGAGCAATCCTGGGGCAGAACTGGAAGAGAAAACCCGCCGTGTTTCTGCATCCCGGAATTTTGCAGGATAATGGGGTCTGCAGCAGAAGACACCACAACTATCAGGGATAAACACAGGCTGAGGAAAGGCCCTTCCTGAGCCTGCCCTGCCTTTCCCTCTCCCCCGACACCACCAGGCCCGTTTGGGAATCAGCGGGAAATCGAAACCCCACAGCTGGCGGGGCCACCTGTGCCTGCAGCCCCCCCAGCCGTCACCCCCTCCCTGGGGACACCCTCCAGCCGTGGCCAGGGCCGGGACACGGGGTCAGCCGGGGAGGAAGGGGCTGCCTGGGCCCCAACACTGCGCCCGTTGTGGAGCGGGATTAGGGTGGGAATTAGTGCCGCTGGATCGAGACGGAGGCACGGGCAGCAACTGGGGGTGTCCTTTCTGCAGCCCCTGCGGGGAATCCGGCGTGTCTCGGAGCGGGGCCTGTGTCGGATCAGCACAGCTGGAGCAGCGCCGCTCCTAATCCGGCTGCACGACGCCAGCTGCCCGCCCGAGGGGCCACGGGGATGGGATGAGACCAGGGGCATGGGGATGGGATGAGACCAGGGACAGCAGGGATGGGATGGGACCGGGGCCATGGGGATGGGATGTGTCCAGGGCCACGGGGATGGGATGAGACCAGGGCCATGGGGATGGGATGAGACCAGGGCCGTGGGGATGGGATGAGACCAGGGACAGCAGGGATGGGATGAGACCGGGGCCATGGGGATGGGATGAGACCAGGGCCGGCAGGGATGGGATGTGTCCAGAGCAGCAGGGATGGGATGAGTCCAGGGCCGGCAGGGATGGGATGAGACCAGGGACAGCCCCAGGATGGGCTGGACCTGCTGGAATCCTCTGAGCTGCAAGGGGAACTCGGCCATGGCTGGAGGCTTCTGGGCCCCACCTGTGTGGTGCAGCCTGGTTCTAGTCTGGGTGTGTTGGCCTCCACCTCCCTTTGCTGATCCTTCTCCTTTCCCTTTGGGTATTCCTGGCACAGAACGGTTGGAACCTCCTGGTGATGAATATTTGGAAAGCAGAAGGTGGTAGTGCTTCATCCTCCTCCTCATCATCCCTCCGATCCATGGCCACATGCAGCACCATCATGGGAAACCATCACTCTGAGATCCCAAAAAACCAGTACGAGACACCCCCCTCTCACCCCAGCTCCTGTTCCTGGGGTAATTAGTCCCTGTGAGTTAATTCCCAGCTGCTGGGCCTGGCAGATGGATCCCAGATCCCACGGCCCCCTCCGGATGCGGATCCTGTCCCAGCTCCGCGCTCCCGGCTCCGGAACACGCGGCGTGTTCGCCTCTGATTAGGGCTGCTCCTCCTTTCCAGCTTTCTGTCACCACACCATTGTTTTAGAACTCGATACCTCATTTATTTTCATGACAACAAATAATTTGGCAAGTCCTCCCCAGCCCTGTTCTGGCAAAATCCCGCTCAGAGATTGATAAAGCTGTTAAGCTGAAGGGGTTGGGGGTTGGTTTGTATGGTTGGGTTGGGGTTGGATTTCTTTTTCGGTAGGAACTTCAAGACTTTTAGGAAATCTTTGAAATATTGACAGCCTTGCTTTTCCTCCTGAGCTGTCACTCGAAGGAGAGGCTGCCAGGACAAAAGTGGGGAGAGACAGAGGTGTGGGGAACACCAGAGCCTCTTCCTTTCCCAAAATCATCCTGCTCATCCTGCTCATCCTGCTCATCCTCAGCATCCCATCCAGCAGGAGGCAAATCCCTCATCCCCAAGGGCTTGGAGCAACCTGGGACAGTGGAAGGTGTCCCTGCCATGGCAGGGGGTGGCACTGGATGGGCTTTAAGGTCCCTCCAACTCAAACCATTCTGGGATTTCATGAAGCAGTTCCAGGGTTAAATCCAGCTCCCTACAAAAGACTGGATCTGTGGGACCAGGGCAGAGCTGTGGATGGAACAAAATTAAAGTTTAGAGGAGAATTTCTCTTATTCTAACGTGGCTCTGACCTTCTCCTGCCTCTGGCTGTACCCCTTTGCTCAGCCTCCACTGAGGGTCTGCAGGAATTCCTTCCCCTGGAAAAACCCCTCCTGCTTTCTCCCGGGCTCCTGGGGAAGCTCCAGCTTTACTTTGGATCCCGATAAGTAAAAACAAAGAGCCCAAGTGGAGCAAAACCAGATGCAGGAATTAAACAAACACAAACTCCACGTCCCCAGTGTGGAGCTGGCTCTGATTTATCAACTCACATTGAGCTGGAGAAGAATGAGGCCAAAGATCTCCACATCTCCAGCTCTTTGGAGCTCTCAGGAGCCCCCAATCCATGACTTTTCTGTGCTGGCTCATGGCCCCTTCTTGTCCTTGTTGGAATGTGACCTGAGTGGGCCACATTTGGGATGGCACTGCCACCTCCCAAAGAATCCCACCTCCTCAGCATTCCTGGGCTTTTCTACTCCAAAAATAACGGGACAAACAAAGGGGAGCTGGGAGGGTAGAGAAGGGGGAATGCCTGGGGATCCAACTCTGGGATTCCCAGGCTGAAATTTGGGACATGGATCCCTGGGGGGCACTTGGAGGGATGGATGCTGAGGAAGGGATGGGTCACAGGCCAATTATAATTGTTATTATTAATTATTGTTATTATTAATGCAATCTCCTCCTTCACCTTCTCAAGTCTTCCAGTGTGTCAGAGCTGCTCCTCCCTCCACACCCACTGGGAAAACTCTGGAAATTCTGGGAGTTTTAATGTAGAAAAGTCATTTTAACAGGATGGAGTTGAGCACTGAGGAAAACCACTTGAGGACGCACTGGAATCACCCTCCTGGAGAGCAGGCACCACCTGAGGCAGGAGAATGGCTGGGATGGCCCGGGCAGGTCCTTCCCAGCCTCGTTTTCCATCACTCCATGGGAACAACATCCCGTTTTCCCAGGGATTCTTCGCCCAGCAGATACACCTGGCTCTGCTGGTCCCAGTCCTGGAATACCACCAGTGCACCCTGGAGTTAACCCTTGTTTAAATCCACACCACCACGGAGCAGAAACCCCTCAGGCCTTGCAGAGGTTCAGTCTGGAGCCCTAAGCTGGGCTTTATTTTTAAGCCACTAATGGGTTTGCTGTCCAAGGCTGCGATTTTTGTCATGCCAAGTCCTAAAACGTGCAATGGAGCTTCTGGCAAAGGCCAAAATCCCACAAGGAGCTGGAAAGGCTCTGTCTCCATTGGCAGTGCCCTGGCTAGGGGTTTTCTTTCTGGGACTGAGCAGGGAAAATCCATGGGATAAATTAAGCTGTGGCTGCCTCTGGCTCAGCCTGTCCCTGCCACTGCTGGCTGGAGAAAGCCAGAGACTTTTTGGGCAAGAAAAAGATTGATTTCCACCTCCAGCTCTTGCTGCATGAAATTGGTGGTTTCTGCTCACCACTGGCTTTTTTTTTGTTTTTTCTGGGATTTTTTCCCCCTAAAACAGCGTCCCCCGTTGCTATGGTCAGTTTCCAAAGCAAAAAATCCCCCCCCCCCCTTTTTTTTTTTTTTTTTTTTTTGGATTTTTTCCCCCTAAAACAGTTGCTATTGGATCTATTGTCAAGGTAAGAACTCCTATTTAAATACACACAGATAACTGGGAAGGCTCCCATCACTGGGCTCTTTTTGGGTTCAGTTTCAGTGATTTCTGAGCCCCAAACCTGCCCTATCTGTGGTTCATTCACAGGCAGAGCTGATAATTGCAGTTTCATCTGGAAGGAAAAGCATCCCATGCAATAACGAGGATTTGATGGAAGGAGGATCCCAGCAAGCCATAAAAATACCATCCAGCAGCCCAGCTGTTCCTGCATTTCCTGCAGTGCTCCTCATCCCGACTGAGGCTGCTGGCTGAGCTCTTCCCTTTCTTTTTGAAGGAACAGGAACAACCAGGTGGCCAAAAAGAAATTAAGCCTGGAAGTGAAGGCAACTTTCCCAACCAGAGAAGGATTTCCTTTGCAAGCGCAAGATCTGGGATACACTGGAGGCTGCTGCAGAGGAACTGGCACTGAGGGAGTGGAAAATTAGAAGCCAGGTCTAATTCCAATGATTTTCCTACTCTGACTCACACTAAATTGAGATATTTTCAAGTTAAAGGGGCTGTGACCCTGGAAGGGAAGTTCTAATTAGCTGGGGTCTTCTCCAATTAGCTCCCAACTCCGCTTGACCCCGAGGTGGTTAATTAGGGGCTGTCAGGTCATGAAGGTGCCTCCTGTGAAGTTGTTTTTAGCTGCTCCTGAGCTGGCTGCAAAGTTTGCTCTGTGGGGAGGATTTGGGGATGAGCTGAGGCCACAGGGATGCTGCAGATCCCGCTGGGATCCAGGAGTGGTCCTGGGGTCAGAGTGGGGGAGAACAGCCCAATCCCAAGGATTTTTGAGTGTATAACCTTCCCTTCTATCCCAATGGTCTCTTTAGTCCTGCCTAACCTGGAGGGTGGAGGAAGGCCTGAATCCCTTCTCCCTCCTCATCTTCCTCTGTGTCAGGAATTTCCACTCTGCTCCTTAGGCAAGGAGTGCCTTGAACAACCATCAGGAAGGGAGATGAGTTTTTATTTTCAATTTGAAATGAAAACAGTTCCAAGTGGGCCATCATTCCCTTCAGACTGCTCGTCTTGGAGCTGCTTCCCAATTCCTCCAGCATGTAATAATCTTCCCATTTCCTCCAGGCCAACTCCTCTGCACACTTATAATTAGGGCTGGTTTTTATTGCTCCCTCTCCCAAACCTCAGGCTCCAGGAGATTCCAAAAGTAGCTCATGTCCCATTAGTTATTTTTTATTATTATTATTATTCCTCTGTTCTGAAGAGAGGGGTTAAGGAAGGGCACAGAGGGAAATGTTTTGTCTGCTGTGTCCTGGAGAAATTTGGGAGCCAAGAGAAAGTTGGGAATGATTGGGCTGGGATGTGTCCAGTGGCACCAGGAAAAACTCTTCAGCCATGAACTTCACCCAGCTGCAGCCAAAGATGTTGGATTTCACTTGTGATAAAGGAATTTATCCGGAATTTATCAGCAGGGCTTGGAGCCTCCCACAGACCTCGCAGGGTTTTCCCCCTGTTACTCTTCAGGAAAAGCAGCAAAAAGGTCAGCCCAGGCTGGAGTGGAAGGCAGATCCCTGGATTTAAGCTCTGTCATGGGATCTTTTGTTCCCTGCACAGCCACAGTCCCTTGGGGACCGTGCCAGGCCGGGTCTGGCTCCGACATCCTGACAGGGTCCAAGGATTAGCCGGGAAAATTGGCCTTGGGGAGCTGCTGCCACAGAACAGAATTCAGCAGCTCCTCGGGTTTTTGTGAGGAAAGCAGCCCTGGCTCCTTGCAGGTTGGAAAGAGAATGGTTTCCCAGCTGGAATGAGCCAGCATTCCACGACTTGCCAACCAAAAGCCTTCCCAACACAAGGGGGTGAGTTCTGTGAGGGAGCTCTGAGTCCTGCACTGGATTTTGGCTGCAGGAAAAATGTCTGGATGACACCAAGGAGATTCCAGCACTGCTCCCAGAGCCCAGAGGGATGTTCCTGGGGAAAACTGGGGTGTAGCAGATTGCGAGGTATCCAAAAAAATTTGTGGGAACCAGAAGCCATTAAAACTCCTTCAAATGAGAGCAATTTCCTGGCTGTCTCTGCTCAGTGACTTGCAAGATCCAAGTTTTCCTTTGGGTGGTCTTTTCCTTGTTATCCCATCTCTCCCTGTCACTCTGCCTCCCTCCCTGAGCTGCAGCAGATCCCAGGATTTTGCAGATTGTTTAATTCAAAGTGTGGGGGCTGCCTTGGTATCTTTTCCTTAATTTATCTTCTTGATACCACTCTTGGAGCAGGGACAATCCTGGCTCCCAGAGATCTCAGCTCAACATCCCAGCAGTTTCCCAAGGAGTTTTTCCAGCCTGGGAACTCTTCAGCCCACCAGGTCCTGCCAGAAATCCCTGCTCAGGGAGCAGGACTGGCTCTTTCCTTCTGATCCCCACAGAATTCTGGGATCCTTCAGTTGGAAGGGACCTTAAAGCTCATCCTGATCCATGCCATGGGCAGGGACACCTCCTGCTATCCCAAGGTTGCTCCAAACCCCATCCTTGGATGGGTTTGGAACTGAAGAATTGGAGATTCAGGCAAGAAAAAAGGAAGGAATTTTTTACAATGAGGGTTGGGAGAGCAGCTGTGGATTCCCCATCCCTGGAAGTGTCCAAGGTTGGACAGAGCTTGGAACAGCCTGGGACACTGGAAGGTGTTGGGGCTGGAACTGGATGAGCTTTGAGGTCCCTTCCACCCCAAACCCTTCCATGATATTGGAAAAGGTCAGCAGCAACAACACCTGAGCATGTGAGAAGGCTCAAAATACAATTTTTTGGAGAGAGGAATGAACTCCAAAATATTTTGGAATGCGTGTAAAAAGCATGGAAAGAAAGGATTTTTCCCTTGCTTTGCAGACTTGCCATATCCACGTGGATCTGCTGTCCAGGAAGGAGCTCTGGGATCAGGATCCCCACAGGGATCAGCTCCCCCAGCCCAGCTCAGCCTTCAACTCCTGACCCGGGCGCGATTTCCATGGGCTGGTGTCCGGTGTCCGCCCTCTCCAGGAAAACAGGGAGACACGGAATCATTTTCCCCGTTCAAGCCAGCAGCAAAGTGCTGCTCCCAGTGCCACATTAGCGCTCAAATCCCTTCATTCCTCGGGAATGAAATGGATACTGATCATTAGGAATGGGCAATAAACTGCCAGACAGGAGAGACAAAGTTCATCCCGCCGTGGACACAGGAGGATTTACAAATAGTTCAGCCTGGTGGAAAAATTCTGCTAAAATCAAATTTTTTAATGGTATTTGAGTGAATTTCTTGGATTTTTTTTTTTAAAGGAATTCAGTTTTAGGGATCAGGGAAGTGAAATGGGTTTGGAAGGGCCAACAAAAGTTGGGGTGGCAACAGCTTTTTTGTGGTGCTTGAAATGTAGGGATTGAAACAGATGAGCTGGGAATTCATTAGAATAGCAATTTTCAGGTAAAAATGGAAATTTTTTGGGCAACTTTCTGTCTTTCTTGTTAATAAAAAATTTAATTAATATTTTTTATTTTCAATATTAGTAGGTTTTCTTGCCATGTTTTTAAACAGATCAGTCAGAACTTTCTGTACTATTTATTTAGATTTTTTGTTGTTATGATTATGATTATATTTATATTTAATAATGATAATGATTATTGTTATTGTTAATTTTTTAAATTATTTTATATATCACTTGGAAATACTGCAATTTCCAGCAAATTGGAATTCTGGTGCCGAGTTCCTTTGCCTGATAGAGCCCATACTCCAAGGGGCACCATTTTCTTGCTCTTCCCATGGTTTGTGTGAAATTTGCCCCAGATTTTCTCCCTGGGAGCTGATTCCATGTAGTGCAATCCACTCCTCCCAGTTATCCCAGTGGAAAAATGCTCCCAGCAGTGATGGAATTTTAGGCTTTGGGGCGGGACCATTTAGGGTTGTTCAGGTGAATTGGAATTCACCACGTTTGGTCGGTGCTTCCATGATTTTATTCCAAGGAATCTGATCTCCATTGGATATCACCCGAAGGTCAGGGATTGCTGGAATCCCATGGAATTCCTGCCCTGGATGCATTCAGGCCACGCTGGAGCTCCAGGAGATCCTCAGCAGGGAATTGGGAAGGACATTCCCCATCACCAGCCTTGAATTCCCAGAAGGGTATTCCCTGCAATTCCCTGCTCCAGGGGGGCTGATGGCCCAAGAAAGGCTGGGAAGGGAACTCCAGAATTTTCAGTGTCCAATTGGCTGTGTTTATTTTATTCCAACCACTTGGAATTCTGGGATAGTTTATGTGTTCAATGGACCAGAACCTGGAGTTTGATGGACTCCAGGAACCTGAAGTGTTTTCCATCATCCCAAGAATGACATAGCTGATGCAGATTTTAGAGCTGCTTATCCAGAAACCTCTGGAAAAAACTTGGATTAATGAAATTCTGCTCAGGTTCGACCTTCCTCTCCTTTCCTGACACGTTCCCTCTCAAGGATCCTGCTTCTCTGGGCTTGGAGCATAAAAATCTCTGTTATTCCCAGGAGAGCTCTCCTTGTCCACTTTGAAATGACAAACCAGGTTGGAATTTTCCTGAGAAAATGGTGAGATTCCCATCTGACTTCTTTGGTACCTGGATGGGAGCAAGGAGAGACAGAAAGGTGGAAAGACCCTCGAGTACTCCCAAAAACCCACCTGCATCCAAAGGCTGAGCCAATCCACTGAAAGTTGTCCCTTCCGGGGTGACTTTTGGGGAAAATGGAATTTTCCAGCCTTGTGGCAGCACCTCAGAGGAACCCCCCAGTTCCAGGGAATTCTGAGCATTTTGAGCTCGGCTCCAGCAGAAGTTCTAAGCTCGGGGGAGCTGGAGCAGCTTCCCAGGATGAGTTACAGGAGCCTCCCCTCTTTGCCAGCCCGCAGAGGTCACAAACTGTCCCAGCAGCAGCTGCTGAGCCCGTGCTCCTGCTCCAAGCTGTTCCAGCTTTTAACTGGATTTATCGGGAGGGAAAACGAGCCGGAGCTCTCCCATTAACTCCATCCCCGGCTCCCTTGGCAGCTTGCACAGGCAGCTGCTGCCCACCCGCTCCTCCACGGGAAGCCACAGGGTCAGAATTGATTTTCCTGGAATTCTGGAGCACTTAGGGGCTGGGTCCTGCCTCTGGAGGAGCTCTGAGTGCTGATATCCCACCAAAACACCAGCCTGAGCATCCCACACTCCTGGCAGATTCCCAAGGGGAGAACACTGAGGGTGGCACCTGCATCCTGCTGGCCCCATCCTGATCCCATCCTTGGGTCTCCCCTTCCAGTGATTCCCATCAAATTTCCATCTAAATCTCCCTATTTCCCACTCCTTCGGACACACTCAGGGAAGATCCATCTCCAACCCCTCTGACATCAGGATGAAATCCCTCCAGCACCTCAAGTGTTAACCCAACCCAGAAAACCAAATTTTTATTTTTTTTTTTGAGAATCTTTTGGCCTTTTCTATTTTCATGTTTGGGGTTTTTCGGAGCTGCTAACTGACAGCTGAATGGGAGATATGAATACAGAAATGATTCTTCGCTGAAAGCTGCAGAAAAGCCGCAACCCTCAGATCAAACAACTTTTTTTGTGCCGCAGCAAAACGAAATCCTTGTGATTTCCATATTCCTGGCGCCCGAAGCGTTACCATGGCTCCCTGAGGACGGGCTGGCAGGAGCAGGGAGCGAGTGGGAGCCGCTGCCCAGGGTTAAGGAGCTGCTGAATTATTCAGCCCCATCCCTGCCAAAGGGGGGTCTCCTGTGATCCCTGTCTGGATGGATCCCTTTAACCCCTTCTCCTCCATCCCCTGCCACATTCCCTGAGAGAAAAAAGGGAAAAGTGGATTTTCTTTGCTCTGCTTTGCTTTCCTCCCTTCCCTGGTGCTCATTTTCCTCTGGAGGCTCTGGAAATGGGATCACAGCAGCCTGGGATAGCAGAAGGTGCTGTGAGGGCGGAATGGGTAATTTTTAAGGTTTCTTCTGACCAAACCATTTTGATATTCCATGAACACCCCCCTTGTGTCACCTGTGCCTCAGTTTCCCCATTCCCAAAGCCACAGGGATGATGATGCTCCCGGAGGAGCTTTTTCCTGCAGACTCTGGGATGTGCTGGCTCTTCCCATTTGGGATGTGCTGTGGCCATGGCTTGGGGCATCCATTCTCCAGAGGAATTGGGAATATTGCCCCTGGGAACTGCTGGAGAAGGACACAGCCCAGCTGCTGACCAGGACAGGATGGGATTCACTGCTCCAAGAACCTCTTTGGAATATTTTCCCCCAATTTGACATGTTTGGCACATTGGGAACATGGGCTGCTTTTTTCTAATGGAGCAAAACAATGAAAATATTTGGAAAAAGCCCAACTATGCTGGTCGAGACTCCCTCATTAAGGAGAGTTGTGCTTTCAGATGCTTCCCTCTCTTTCCAGCTCTCCCTCACTATTTAACTCCAGAGAAACCCAGGCTGTGTCCCATCCAAACTCCGGAGTTTTTCTTGCTGGAAATCACATTAAAAGCACTGCCTGGGCCAGCTCCTGATGGTTGGGCTGTCCTGTGATCCGAAAAAAAACGGGGGTAAGGTGAGGTAACAACTCCGAATCCACCTCTTAGTCACTGCTGGCCATGAAAAACTGCTTTGGTTATCAAAGAAAAATGTTGAAGCAGACCCTGAGTGCCCCTGGGGAGCCAAGGACCTGCCTGGTGCCAACAAAAAGAGACGGATTAATGAGCTCCAGGGCCACTTGCTCCTGGATTTTTTCTTTAACCTTTCTTTTCCAGAGCACTTCCAGACAGATAAAGGACAGCGCCTGGTTAATCATTTATCCATCTGCATATCCAGCCTCTCTCCTCATCGTCTTCTGCGGGCCTCAGAGGGAAAATTACCATATTTATGTGCTGCTTTCTCCCCCTCAAGCCGACGGAAGCAATTTGGGCGCAATAGGAAGTCGTGTCCCGTCCAATTCAGTGGGAAAAATCGCAGGGAAAAGGGAACAGAGCAAAAGGCAGGAGCTGGAGTGAGCGGGAGGTCTGTGAGGGGAGAGGCGGCTCCAGCCGGCCCGGCCTGCCCCGGAATGTTTTCCAGAGTATTTTTAGTGGCTGTCACAGGATGATTTCCTCGCTGTCTGCCCAGGGCTTGGGTTGCTTTGCTGAAAAGCTCCGGGCAGCAAAGAGCTGGAGCTGGAGCATTCCTGACTGCAGGATCCCGGCTGGACGGGCTCCTGTTGGCAGGGCCGTGCAGGGCAGCCCTCAGCCTTCCTCGGCATTTGTCCACATTTCCTCGGCCCTTCCTCGGCCTTTTGTCCACATTTCCTCAGCCCTTCCTCGGCCTTTTGTCCACATTTCCTCGGCCCTTCCTCGGCCTTTTGTCCGCATTTCCTCAGCCCTTCCTCGGCATTTGTCCACATTTCCTCGGCCCTTCCTCAGCCCTTCCTTGGCCTTCCTCGGCCTTTCGTCCACATTTCCTCGGCCCTTCCTCAGCCTTTCCTCAGCCCTTCCTCGGCCCTTCCTCAGCCTTTCCTCAGCCCTTCCTCAGCCCTTCCTTGGCCTTCCTCGGCCTTTCATCCACATTTCCTCAGCCCATCCTCAGCCCTTCCTCATCGCTTCCTCGGCCCTTCCTCAGCCTTTCCTCAGCCCTTCCTCGGCCTTTCGTCCACATTTCCTCGGCCCTTCCTCGGCCTTTTGGCCACATTTCCTTGGCCCTTCCTTAGTCTTTCTTCAGCCCTTCCTCAGCCCTTCCTCAGCCTTTCGTGCGCATTTCTTCAGCCCTTCCTCAGCCCTTCCTCAGCCTTTCATCCGCATTTCCTCAGCCCATCCTCAGCCCTTCCTCATCCCTTCCTCGGCCCTTCCTCAGCCCTTCCTTGGCCTTTCCTCCACATTTCCTCAGCCCATCCTCAAACTTTCCTCAGCCCTTCTTCATCCCTTTCTCGATCCTTCCTCAGCCTTTCGTCCATATTTCTTCAGCCCTTCCTCAGCCCTTCCTCAGCCTTTCCTCAGCCTTTCGTCCACATTTCCTCAGGCCTTCCTCAGCCCTTCCTCCTATTTTCCTCAGACTTTCCTCAATATTTCCTCAGTGTTTCCTCAGCTCCTCCTCAGCCTTTCCTTTGCCTTTTCTCAGCTTTTCCTTGGCCTTTCCTCAACATTTCCTCAGGCCTTCCTCAGCTTACCCCCGGCCTTTCCTGAGCCTTTCCTCAGCATTTCCTCAGCTTTTCATTGGCCTTTCCTCAGCCTTTCTTCCTTGGAATTCCATTTTGTGAATAAACCAGCACACCAAGCTGTGTGGCCTTGCAGCATTCCCTGGATAACGCATCTTTCCTCTCAGAGTTTCCTGCAAACCCATGGCCTGCAATGATAATATTCCAGGATTTTTTGTGGGATTTTTGGTGGTTATACATCAGGAATGGCCCAGCTGGGTGCAGGGAACATCCCCAAGAGTCTTCTCACACCCACTTGTATTTTTCTTTGCTTGAAACACAGAAATTAATGACAAAAAAATGTTTTCAGGGTGATTTATTTGGTTGTAGCCGAGCTGCAGCAGCTCTGCAGTCTCTGATTCACTACTGAAGGTTCGGCCTTTTGGCATTTTAATAAAAGGACATTTTAATAAAAGGACAATTTAATAAAAGGACAGTTTAATAAAATGACATTTTCCCTCAGGCTTCTAGTGGGTGAAGGGTGAGTGGGATATGCTCCCAGCTGACTCTGGGTGTTCCCTGCATCCTGCATTTTCCATTGCCAAAAATGCCTCTGGATTTCAGGTTCTTTGATCTCCTGCAACCTCTACTGAGAGGCAAGAAAATCCTCACTTGCAGAGCTCGGGAAAAACATGGGAAATCTCAGGAATTGGGACCATGATGGAGTTTTTTTGAGGATCAGGTGTGCTGGTGGCATCAATCCCTGCCCTCATCCCAGTCCCCACAAAATTCCCTACTCCAGGACCACTTTGGTAGCATTTAAAGCATTCCCAAGGTGAACAGGAGATTCCTGGCAGGAAAACATCCTGGAAAGATAAGAAACCCCACAGTGGAGTCTTCTCCTGCTCCATCAGATGATGGGACCTCTGTGCAGGACAATCTCTCTGCTCTGCACCCTTTGGAAGGGCAGGATTTTTGTCCTGGGGAAGGTGACTCAGCCAAGTGGGTGCAAAATTTAGGGGCTGGAAAAAACAACTTGAATCAAAGGAGCAGGGCAAAATTCCCTTCCCATTTCCCAGGAAAAGCAGGTCCCCAGCGCGTGCCTGTGATGGGATTAATTTGTTAATTGTTGCCTGCTATTAGCAACAGTTGCCATGTTTAGAGTTGAGTCAGAAATGCTGCTAAAAACCCTTAATTCAAAGGCGCCTCCACGAATAAAATCCAGCCTTGGAATGGGATTTCATGGCAGCTGCAGCAAACACAACACTGCCTTCTCCATCCAGCACTTTCCCAATCCGGGCAATATGGATCCTTTATAGATAAATCCTGTAGTATTTTGAATTTTTTTAAGTGTGATACTTTTTTTCCCCTTAAATGTTTCTTTCTGGATTATTTCCCCATGGCAAGGCAGTGCTGGGGGTTGTGTGACCTGCAAGGTGGAAAAGCTGGGTTATCCCTGTGTGATTCCTTGGAAAATCAGTGCAGGGATTGCTCTGGATCCAGAGGAAGGGACATTCACAGAACCCCAGACTGGTTTGGGTTGGAACAGACCAAAACTTTTCCCATTCCATCTCCCAAGATGGGGACATCTTCCGCTGTCCCAGGTCGCTGGAGCTGGAATTCATTAAGCAGGGACCCAGTCTTAGTCTTACAGGCAATAACTGTAAAATTCTTTAAATAACTGTAAAAAAGGGGGGACTGGATGGACCTGTGGATAATGAGGCCCCACGGAGCTCCCACAGGCAGAGTTTGTGATCCCAGTTTTCCTGCCCAAGTGCCTTTTCCTGACTTGCTGGCACTTGTTCCCGGAATTTGCCATTATCACTGCATCTGAATTACTGGAATGCCCGCCTGGTTTTTCCTTGGCATCTCCCGGCTCTATCTCACAGAGTTAAGCCAGAAAATTGGGAAGACAATATTACAACAATCCCTGTGAATCCAGGGCAGGCAGAGGCAGATATTAAAAAAAATTAAAATGTTAAAACCTCTGTGTGTCCAGGACAATGTGGTCCCTGCTCCTGAAATATCCATGGGAATCATTTAGGGAGAACAATCCCTCCCCTGCCTTCTCCACATGCTCCTGAAGGTGTCACAACTCTGGCTTTAACCATGGGGGAAGTTGGATCTTCCAGCACAGCAGGTGCTTCAATCCATTTTTCACAGCAGGAATAACCAGGAGAGCTGGATTTTTATAGGACAGAGGGAGGTATCCACCCCCTAGAAATGAGAATTACAAGGACGGTAAAGCAGGAAAAGAGGAGAGCTTGAAACAAGGAAATATTCCCAGAAATTCCCTGCTGCTGGCTCGGAGCAAAGGCTGGGAGCTGCCCAGCACAGGTGAGTGCAGGGTTTTTTGGGAATGCCACTCGTTTCTCTGGAGCCAGCTGGGATCTGAGGGCTGCAGAAAGCACTTCTTTTATTGGATTGTCAGGGAGTTGGGAATCATGCTAATGACCCCTCCCAGAGCTCATAAAAGCAGAGGGATGCTGCCAAAGGCAAAGGACGGAGCCACACCAGCACAAGAGGAGGAGGAATCAAAGCTTCTGACACAATTTTGTGGGAATAAGGTCAGAACATTTTGTTTTGGCTGCCTGAGTGGGACTTTCCCAAGGGGACACAGTGTGGAAATATTTTGACTCTTTTTTTGGGGTAAAGGAGGTAAATCCCAGAGTCCAGCTGCTGTGTTATTCCCAGCTGAGTGGGGTGATGGAATCCCATGAGGTGTGGGTGCAGTCAAGCCATCATTCCCAGTATTCATCCCAAATCCACTCTACTTTCCCAGAGGATTGGGTGCTCTGCCATTGATGGCCACTCCATCATCCTTTTTTTAGAAGTTACCTTTCCCCAAGGTGCAACCTCCTAATCCACCTGAAACTCCTGCTCTGCCTTCAGAAAGGAATAAACTCCCTCTGGAAAAGGCAAAGAGACGCCTGAAATTCAGGACAGACAATTCCCAAATATGCTGAAGGAACGAGCTCCACTCCCCCTCGGAGCGTGGCAGGGAACTCATGGAAGAAGTGAATCCACCTCTTTACTCAGCAGCATGACTTAATTCCAGCAGGGAAAAATGAGCTCACAAGGACTGCCAGTTTCCCTTTCACCTTCCCTCTCCCTCCTCCCGGAATGGGAACGGGCAGGGGAGGGTTGGACTCCTGCTGACAGCGTTGGCTGAGCCGTGGAGGAGAGAAATCTGCACAGAGCTCACCCAGCTTTTCCTCAGAGGGAGGATGAGCAGGGAAGGAGCTTCTCGTCCATCCCCACAGCTCCTCCTGCCTGTGCCCGGCTCGGGCCAGCTCCATCCCCTCCTTTTCCGTGGGAAGAGGATCGGTGTCAGTCTGACACCTCGTTATTACTCATCCCGGTGGCTTTGGCACGTAGGGATTTAACATCACACTTTCCTCTAAGTGCTCTAATTCCTGCAGAGCCTCTTCCAGCTCCTCTTGGAAGTGGTGGGATGACAGAGGGGGTTGGGATTTCACAGGGAGAAGTCCAGGTCAGAGCCTCAGCCCGTGCAAATCCTCAGGGATGAGCTAGATTTCAGCATCCCAAAGTTGGCAAAGTTGGAAGTGCAGATGTCCGGGCAAAGCAGCGATCCACTGAATTCTGTTTAAATGATAGGAATAAAAGGAAAACAACTTTAGGAAGTGGATGTAAACCATCCCTAATCACAACCAGGAAATCAACTTTGCTGCTGAGAGGCTCAAGGGGGACAGGAGAAACGGAGAAGGAATCGATTTTTGCCGTGTTATGCTGAGGTCACACTGACAGACACAAAGCAGCTGCCACTGGCACTGCTGGAGGCACAATCTGACCACAGTGCTCCAAACTGGGGGGAAAAGTCCACTGGCAGGACACCCCCAGCTCCGGGGAAATCCATCCTCCTGGAGATAAGGAGTAAAATACCAGCAAACCTGTGCTGGAGGTGATTGTCCTCGTGGATGTGGCCACTGGGAAATCTGCTGGAGAAACAAGCTGAAAGAAAATGCTGAAAAAACCCAGAAGAAAATCTGCTGGTTCCTCTCTCCTTGGGGACTTTTCAGTTGGTGACAAAGTCAAATGATGGTTTCTGGTTCTGGAGCTTCCAGCTCCCAGCCTGGCAGCACCACTGAGGTGCCTCTCCATCCTCTCAAGGAACTCCAGTGGGTATTGAGTCTCTTCCCTATTCATTTTTCCTCCTTATGGGCCTTTCTGACCTTCAGCAAGAGCAGAAGGTGATCTCATCAAGAGTAGCCACAATTCAAGAGGAATTTCTTCCTGGAAAGGCTGGTCAGGCATTGGGAGGAGATCTCAGGGTGGTTTGGAGTCCCCATCCCTGGAGGTGTTCCAGGAATGCCTGGAGGTGGCACTCAGTGCCCTGGTCTGGGGACAGAGTTGGGCATCGGGCATAGTTGAGACTCAAGGATCTTAAAGTGCTTTTCCAACCTCAGTTCTGGGATTCTGGGATTCTGAGATTCTGGGATTCTGATCAAACCCCCAGTGCCCAGAGGGTTGTTTGGTGGATAGCTCAGTGCTCTGGGCTGGGGACGAGGTGGGCATCGGTCACAGCTGGGGCTTGAGGATCTTAAAGTGCTTTTCCAGTCTCAGTTCTAGGATTCTGGGATTCTGGGATTCTGATCAAACCCCCAGCCAGTGCCCAGAGGGTCGTGTGTGGGATTATTCAGAGTGACACCAGCGTACCCAAAGCAGGAGACCTGAAGCATTCAAGCAGATTCCATGTGCCAAAAAAATTATCTGATCAAAACCTCCTAAAAATACTGTGGAACAACAGCAACAAAGTCATTCCAAAAACAGGGATGCAGCTCCAATCTCTCCTGGATGGCTCTGAGCACTCCTGCATTTATGGATGTTGACATCAGCACCGGATGGTGTTTCTTATTTCGTTTCACGCTTTGTTAACTTCTCTCAATTACGTGGAACGCTCTTTTTTTTTTTCCTTTTTTTTGGTGGTTTGGTTTTTTTTTTTCTAAATACCCAAACTTCTGCCTGTTCCCAATTACCAAAATGAGGGAAAAAAATAAAATAAAAGAAGAAAGAAAAACAGAGTGGAAGAAGCTGGCGCTGAAATGAAGTCAGGCACACAATGGAACAGAAGAGTTGGAGGCTGGAGAGATGGAGGAGTTAAGGCACGTGGTCGTAGGAAGCAGAGGAAGGCACTGACAAAGATAGAAAGAGGCCTTGAGGATTTCACAAACCCTGAAGGAAATGTCAGAGATATTTCAGTGATAATTATCCCTGCCTTCTGCTCCGGGTATTTAGAGGATTTATGTTGTCTTGGAACAACAAAAAAGCCAAATCAGTGCTGCTTTTTGGGGGGTAATTTGTTAAATCTTAATAAATGCAACCAAAGCTTCGCCCCGTGCCAGAGGTTCACCTTCAGCAGGAAAATGGAGTTATCCAGACCTTTAAATAGCTTGGGATGTGTGGTTTGCTGGGCTTTTGAGCCTTTCTCCAGTGTTCAAAGTTGTTTTTAACACAATTGAAGATGGTTTTGATTCAATTATTGCATTAGTGGGAGGCTGAGCAGGCTCGGGAGCAGCGGGGTTATGGCTCTATGAGTTAATGTTCACACCCCTTTCGGGTGTCCCAGAGGAGCTCCATGGGCTGGCGGCCAAATTTGAGCTTGACTCGGCTCCCAGTGTGCGAGCCAACTGTTCCTGCATTTCATTTCTGTCATATCCTGGACATTAAAACACCATTAATCCAAACCTTTTGTTTCGAAGAACAACTGTGCTGTAAAACAGCGAGAGAAGCTGCCAAAGTTCCCTCAAAGCTGTGTAATATCGTGGTCATCCACACAAACTGGGATGTAAAATTAAAAAAAAAAAAAGGTTTTTTTTTGTGTTATTTGGGTCTAAAACATGCTACAAATGAGATTTTTTTTTCTTGTTTGGCTTTGCTGTGGGATGAGGGGGGATGAGTCCAAGAGCAGGTTTGTCCCTGTGGGATTCCACAGCAATTCCCCCCATTTAACCATTAAAAAGGGACAAGCTGGGAAAAGATTTTGCTGTTGTGAAATGCATTAACCCCAGGCTTTATTCTGGAAGTGGCTCTGTCCTACTTCCATTGGCTTTTCCGGGGTAACATGAGAACCACTCTGGCTTTTTTCTTCCCAAATTGCTGGGTGATTCAGCACGGTCTGGGAGACGCCTCCAGAGGCACATTCCCTGGACTGGCCACAGGAGTCAGGGATATAGTCAGGATTCCAACAGCTTCTCTATCTGCACATGGATCCCCTTATTTTATCCCTGCTCGTTTAATTATCTCACTAATTATTTTAATGGGGGATGGAAAAGGCAGCAAAGGGTGAGGTTAGAAAACCCACAAGCCAAGGGATTTGTCCTTTGTCCTAAAACATCTCAGCAGCCACCATTCCCACAGGGATATGGCCTTGCATTCCCAGGGCATGGATGGGCACGGCCACATCCCCATCCCAAACACAGCAGCCAAGGAAAACATGGAGTCAGAGAATCCAGAAGCTGGAAAAGCCCTTTAAGATCAGCAATTCCAACAGTGCATGAATCCCGCTGTGTCCTTGTCACACTGAGGGCATTCATCCTCCTCCAAACCCTCATTCCAGTCACCCTTCCCAGTTTTTCACATCCTCCCTGTGGAATCTTGACTTCCCCCTGCAGAGGTCTCGATTTTTCAATCCATGGTTGGATGAGCAGGGAGATTCAAACACCACCAGGCACCTTCCTGCTCCACCCAAGTGGGATCTGCTTCCTTGGCTTCCCGAGGCTCTGGATGAGCTCAATCCATAACCACTTCCCTCTCCTCATGGTGCCTCATTGATCGGGATGATGATGATGATGATGATGATCATGGCCTAGTGTCAGGATGTGATTTGTCACAGTGGGGTGATTTTTGGGATGTCCTCTGCAGGGCTGGGAGTTGGACTCGTTGACCCTTGTGGGTCCCTTCCAAGTCTGGATATTCCACGATCCCAGGACACCCTTCAGCAGCTGCTCCCTGGCTCCCATGTGCAGGGACTGAGTGCTGGATTGGGCTCCTTTCCCAGAGCAGCTGAATCTCCAGGAATTCCCCATCCCTTGAGGAATATTCCAGGTAAAGCTCTCCTGGAGCTTTTCAGGTGCAGCAGTGACTGCATCATTTTAAGGACCAAGTGTTTCCTGCACGTCCCTTTTTCCTCCAGAGCTGGCAGTTGGAATTGGATGTTTATGGAACAAGGGGAAGTTAGGAACTGGAAGGAGGATTTAGGAAGCAAAGCCCTGCAGGAGGATCTGTGGCACCAGACATCCAGGAGCCACGGAAGCAGCCAAGCCTTCCAGACTGGGTTTGGAGGGGCTTTAAAGGAAGTTCAGACCCTCTCCCTAAAAATGAGACATCCAAACATCAACATCCATGACTCAGCTCATGCCTCTGGATCTACCTGCCATTCCCAAAGAAAACCTGGGATGCCCTTGCCAGCAGGCTGGGCTCCTTCATCACACGCTCTCTGTCTTTCATCCTGGGGCTGATCAGGGAATATTTTGAGAGGAATTTAAACCACTGTAAATCCAAGCCCAAGGCAGCGCCAAAAGAAAGAAAGAGAAGGGGGGAAAAAATTAATCCAATACCACCAGGAGAGAGGGAAAGATCTTTCCCCAGGCCACAAATCCTAAAGCTCCCAGACGAATTTATGACCTGGTGGTTAAACCAACACTCCTGGAGTCCAGGATCCCTCCTGGAACAAGCTGAGATGGATCCATGAGCTGTGTTTTGGGCAGGATGTTTTGCCCCCATTTGCTGTAGCATTGTCTCCAAAATTTCCCAAATCCCATCCTGAGCATTCCCCCTCCTCTCCCTGCCTTAAAAGCCTTGTTTTGGCTCCGGCTGCAAGGAATAACAGAACGGGGAAGGGGAGGGAAAAGGGATCTCCGTCAGCTGCTAAACATATAAACCTGCAGATTTATTTGGTAGGAATAATCCCTGAAGGAGAAACAGATCCAATACTTCATCATCCCACAAACTGCCCACATCTGTTCGGAGACAGCAACAGGCGGCCGGGAACATGTGCCAGGAGCGGCTCGGAGGCAACCTGTCCCTGCTTCCCTGGATCCCACATCCCCTTCCCAGAGATGTTTCTGGATGCTTCTCTTCCTTGGGGAAATTCCCTCAGCTTCTCCTGGGCTGGGGAAGTATCCCGGGACAGCCTGAGGAGTTCATCTCAGAGTCTGTAGTGGATATATTAGAAATGTGCAGCTGACTTTAACCTGGAATTTTCTGCTGTAAGCACCAGGAAAATTATTTTCTCTGGTGGCTTCAGCCCTGGAGGTGATGGCACAAAGTGCTGGGTGACTTCCCATGGGGAGCACAGCCCACAGCGCCCTAATTTTGGCATTGAATTAGGATTTCAGCTGTTTGGGAACCCAAAAATAAGGAATAACCTAGTGCCTCAGTCTCATAAATTGTTGCAGGACCAGGATAATTCCAGCTGGATCAGGAGCCTGGCAGGACAAAATCCACCCTGCAGAGAGGCACTGAAAAACACCCCAAACCAGCCAAATTTCATTGGATTAATCCCCTCAGCAAAGAAACCCTTGGAGGAATGGATGGAGAAGATGCTCTCAGGCTCTCTGGGTTCCAGGATCTCCAGGGCCACTTCCCATGGGGAGCACAGCCCACAGCACCTTAATTTTGGCATTTAATTAGGATTTCAGCTCTTTGGGAACCCAGAAATAAGGAATTACCCAGTGCCTCGGTCTCAGTGTTGTTCCTGACCATGACCAGCATACTCCCAGTTGGATCAGGAGAACAAAATCCAATCCCAGCTGGATCAGGAGAACAAATTCAGTGCCTGCAGAGAGGCACTGAAATACACCCCAAATCAGCCAAATTTCAGGGGTTGAATCCCCTCAGCAGAGAAACCTTTGGAGGAATGGATGGAGCCAGGAGCTGCTGGGCTCTCCAGGGATTTCCAGGATTCCCAGGCTCCCTGTTTGGCCACTGGAGAAGGGAAGCAGGGCTGGATCCGTGGCTATCAAAGGACAATTGTGGGGCTTTGAAGCAGGGCAGGGTGGAAGGGACTAGCCCTGGAACAGCCTCCCCACGGCTCCCCTGCGAGAACCACGCGGCTCCGTTGACTTTTCACACCTCATTAAGGAGGAAAACTCACCAGGCTCCCGGTTGACATTCCCGGGATCTCGCTCCCGACCGGCAAACAGCGGCTCTGTGTTCGGGCTCTCGTTATTTTGGGGCCCAGGCTCAGCTGGAAAAAGCTGCTTGACAAAACTGCCTCGAGAAATCTCCTCCCTGAAGAGTTTAATTGTCCAAGTTTACGCTCCAATAAAATCCCCAAGTCTGGCCCTTTGGTTTTCCAGAGGGAAAACGATCCCGCTCGGATCCGAGTGGAAATGCAGCGCCCGGGTTGGGCACTGTCCCCTTTGCTGGGCATGGGGTGTGGGGCAGATTTGGGATTTCTGGCTCTGTACCTGCAAAAAGGTGGATCCTGGGGGACAATCCACAGCCTGGTGCCACCTGGAATGTTCCCAGAGAGGAGTGGATGTGGAAAAATTGTGGACAAGGCCATGGAAAAATGATGGACAAGGCCATGGAAAAGTGGTGAAGAAGCCCATGGAAAAGTGGTGGACAAGGCCATGGAAAAATGATAGAGAAGTCCAAGGGCTGGAAATGTCAGGAAGAAGCAACTCAAGGGACGCTGTGAGTGTGAAAATCCCTCCCTGAGGACTTAAATAAATGTCCAACTTCACCCTAATTTTGTCCTTGAGACCATCACAGGATCCCTGCTCTGGACCAGTCATGGCAAAATTTTGAAACACAAAATTAAATTATAAAGGCATCACCACAAATTCCGCTTAATTTGTTCTATCTCCCATTTAATTTGAGTGACATGCAGCAAATAAATACCAAAAATTACAGCAAAAAATAAAAAGATGATTTGTGTGAATATAAAATGGCAGGTTTTCATTTGGCTACTTTTTAGTTCCTGGAGTGGGAGAACTGCAAATAAAAACACCCCAGGAAGCTCCAGTTCTGGGTCAAAAGCAGCAGTTTATGTCACAAACCCCTCGGGGGACAACTTTTGATGTGAGAAGAAGAATGGGTAATTCGGAAAACGCAGTATGAGGGACTTAATGCAGATTTAGGATTGAGGAAATCAATTTTTTAAATGGGAAGCGATTTTTGTAAAGAGTTGGATCCAAGAGGAGACACGCAGATTCCAGGGGGAGAGGATGGAAATTACTTTTTTTTTTAGTGTGGGATCATGTTACTGGTGGAAAAATTGACCTGCAGGGACTGAGTTCCTCCTTTTTGTCACTGACCATCTGCCAAGACCTGATTCTTTCTGGATATTAAAGGTTCAAAATCCAAACGCTGAAAGGCCATGTTTAAACCTGAGCCTTGTGCGCTGCCCAACTTCCTACACATCCCAGATGAAAATCCTAAAATTGAACTCATCTGGGACAGAGGTGATGCCCTTTTTGAGGACAACATTACAAAGGCCTTCAAAAACCAACATGAGGCATCTTCAGATCTTCTCCATCAACTTATGAGGAGCCCAGACTCCAACCACTCTGTTCTCTTGGCTGCTCCAACAACTCTGGCATTCCGCGGACATCTCAGCACCTTCTCCTCTCTCTTGTCCCAGGATATTGCAACTTTTTGAGTGTCTCAAGCCCTGCTGAAGGTCAGGAGGCGCCTGGATTTGGTGTTTTGCATTGGAACAATTCCAGCTTGGAGCATTTTGGTGGCACAGACACCACGCCGGGTCTTGTCTGCCTTTCCCTCTTTCTCTTCCTGCCTCTCTCGGGGTGGGATTTGATCCTTTAGAGGGGAGGTGGGTGCCAGCCGAGGTTTTTCCTTGTCACAGTTTGATTCAGATGAACTTGGAGGAGAATTCCTCTCAGCAACCGTCTGGAATGTGTGGAGGAGGTTGGAGTTCAGGTTGGTTTTTTCACAAAGTCTTCCCTGGGTTTTGGTTTGGAAACCCCAAATTCAAATGAAAGATTAGGGACTGAGATAAAATAGATCTGAGATCCAGCTCAAGCTGATTTTGCTTTCACAAGCCCCAAACCATCCTGGTTTCTTCTTCACAGAAATGAGGGAGGAAACCCCCCAAACTTTCATCTGACCCCTCCTCGAAATTCTTTTGATGCTCAAGATAAAATAGGAGTGAGATTCCCACAATTCTTGGGGGAAGAAGAGGCCTCAAAACAAGAGATTCTGGCCCTGGATGGACATGACCCAGCGCAGCTTGGCAGCCCAAATTCTGAAGTCATTGATCCTGGGAAAAGCAATAAATCCGTTTGACAGCTCAAGAAAAACCAGTCTGACCTTGGGCTTTGTTTCGATCCCACTGATGCAGCTGGAGATCTGCAGGAGCACAAAAATGGCAACTCTGAGCCAGCAGCCCACTGGAAAATGGGTGGAAAAAAATCCGTCCTGCTGAGATGGGGAACAGGAAAATGTCTCTCCAGGACAGCAGCATCCTTGAGATCGTTGGCTGAATTTATTCAAAATCATAAAATCGTGGAATCACTGAGGTTGGAAAAAAAAATCTCCATGATGATTAAATCCAAGCTGTGCCTGATCCCCACCTTGTCCCCAGCCCAGAGCTCTGAGTGCCACCTCCAGGAATTCCTTGGACACCTCGAGGGTGGGGACTCCAAAGCTCCCTGGGCAGTTCCAAGGCCTGAGCACCCTTTCCATGAAAAAATTCCTGCTGATGTCCAAGCTTTGGGCTTTTTCCTCTGCTCCTGTCCCTGTTCCCTGGGAGCAGAGCCTGGCCCCCCTGGCTGTCCCCTCCTGTCAGGGAGTTGTGCAGAGCCAGAAGGTCCCCCTTGAGCCTCCTTTTCTCCAGGATAATTCCCCTTCCAGCTGCCTTTCCATAGGCAGGGAAAAGCTGGGAAAACAGCCCTGTCCCCTGTCAGAAACCCACGGAGTGTCCAACTGGCTCCAGTGGGATGGAAAACGCAACATCTCCCAACAGGAACTGTTTACTTCTTCCTCCCACCACCTTGGGCTGTAACATCAGCAGCCAGCTCGGATTTTGGAAGTTCTCAGAAGCTCTGGAAGCTGCACAGGGTTTAGGGCTGAACCTCGCCAGGCTAAAGGCTCACAGGCCTCAAGGTCAAGGCCTTTTAAGGACTCTTTTATTGCAGCTTTCACAAATCCATTAAAAAGGAAAAAAAAAGGGAAAACAATCCTCCTGAAGATTGCACCTTTGAAACGACAGCTACCTACAAAGTTTCACCACAGTAGTTCAAAGTGTTGGAAAAGACACTTTTACATTTAGCAGGGAACAGCAGGTTTTAATCTATCGTGGGGTTTTTTTCTCCCCAGCATGTTCCGAGTCTGTTCCATGAGTGTTATCTGTCCGGTTTCCAGGTTTTTATAATCCACTGGGGCCTGTGTAAATCTCAGGATTTCCTCTGCAGACTCGGCTCATGTTCCACAGCTGTGCTGTAGCACATGTGTGAGGAAATTAGAAATGAAATCAGCTGATCCAGCGTGGATTAGGACAAGGAGAGAGACCCAAGCCTTGCAGGCTCCACGGCCTGTCCAGGGGGTCAGTGCCACCCTCCGGAGCGTGGCCATGGCTGGATCAGTGTCCCCTCACAGGAGGAGTGACATCTGCCCCACCAGCCCTGCCCAGGGGACACCTGAGGCCTTTCCTCAGAGGGTGGAGAGACCCTGGAACAGATTCCCAGAGCAGCTGTGGCTGCTCCATCCCTGGAAGTGTCCAAGGCCAGGTTGGATGGGGCTTGGAGAACCCTGGTATAGTGGAAGGTGTCGCTGCCCATGGTGGGGAGTTGAAACTTAGATGACCTTTAAAATTTCTTCCCAATCCAAACCATTCCAGGATTTTATTGTTTTCTCATGGTGTTACCCATCTCTTGCCTGTCCAGTCCCAGGAAATTTGCACCATCAGGAGGTGTCAGCTCGGAGGAAGCCACGCGTGGTTAACTGAGGTCGTGGTTCCATAAATCCTTTGAACTGGATTCGCTGTGTCCATCTGCTGTGCTGCACTTGGTTCCTGTAAATCTCCTCCAACTGGGAACCAGCAGCAGGGAATGCACCTTGCAGGATGCTCAGAAAGGACAGGGTGATGTTCGATCCCCAAACCTACAAATATCCCACAAATGCAGTGCCAGCAGCAGCCAGTGGACCTTGCAGGATACACGCAAAGGGCAGAGCAATGCTCAGTCCCAACATGGCAGACACTTCTTGGCATGTTGGGAAATTCCCTGCCCCAACATCTGTCCTTGGCAGATATTCCATGTTCTCCATGTGCTCTATGTGCTCCATGTTCTCCGTGGTTTCCACACGCTCCACATGTTCCATGATCTCCACATGATCCACATGTTCCATGGACTCCATGTTCTCCATGTTCTCCATGAGCTCCACATGTTCCATGTTCTGCATGGTCTCCACATGATTCACATGTTCCATGGACTCCATGTGCTCCACAGTCTCTGTGTGTTCCACGTGCTCTGTGTGTTCCATGTGCTCCATGTGCTCCATGGTCTCCATGTTCTCCACAGTCTCTGTGTGTTCCATGTTCTCCATGTGCTCCATGGTCTCCACATGCTCCACATGTTCCATGCACTCCACGTTCTCCATGGGCTCTGGCAGAGGGGGCAGGGCTGAGCCCCTGGGGCTCTGGGGTTTATTTGATGCCCCCTGAGCTGTTGGGGGGTGTGGGGCTGTATCAAAGCCAGGCTTAGCGTGGGCTCAGACTGAGGGGGCCAGGCAGGGGTTAAGTGAAGCCCGAGGGCTCCAGCAGTTCGGGGCTGAGCTTTTCCCTGCCAGCAAATCCCACTTCAGAAAGATTCCCCCCACACAGCCAACTTTTGGCCCTGGAGATGGGTTTGCCATGAAATCCCCAGGCCAGGTGAGTTCTACCTGCTTGAAGTTCTCCTCTGAGTGCTCTGGCGCCAGGAGGGTCACCAGGGAGGGTCACTCCTTCCCTCAGAAGGATCCCGGCACATCCCAGGAATCTGCTGTAGGATTTCTCAGCCAAACCATTGGTTCATTAATTTTTTTGGCTATTTCCTCCCCCTGACAGTGACAAGGAGCCCAAATCCCCAGTTGCAGGACCATTTTCCACTCCTATTAGTGACGGGAAACCTGGAAAAACTCTCCAGGCTTCCCAAAGCTGGGAACACCAGGAAAGGGAAGGGAATCAAAGTAATTGCAGTGTTGAGCACGGCAGAAGTGGCACTGCAAAAAGTGTGGGTGAACCCTGCAGTTCAATCACCCCGAGCAGGTAAACTCAACCAACTCCTCACCTGAACGGTTCCTCCCTTTTCCAGCACCTGGAGGATCACAAACATCCCTTTATCTCCGGGTTGTCTCATGTGGAATTGGCAGCTGGGCTGGCTCCAAACGCCTATGCCAAGTTGGAATTCCTGAAAGACTTTTCAAGGGGTGAGAGCTGCATTCCACGGTCTGGCAGCACCCCCGGCCCCGCTCCTGGAGCGGGAGACAAAAGGGAATGAGGCTTGGAGAGCGAGTTCCCAACGAGATCCGTGGATGTGACACCCCTGTGGCTGGAAAACCCCGCTCCTTTTCCTTTTAAAGAAGTTGGAGGAGCAAAAGAACGGGAATCTAGCCCAGCTTTCCTGCATATTCAAGCAGCATTTCTCCCTCTAGGCCACGGGCTCGTGCACAGGGAAGCAGAACAAAGGGAAAACAAAACTGCTGTGAACTGGGATGAACTTCCAGCCAAAGTCAGGAGAAGGAATTCCAGCTTTTGGGAGCTGCTTGGTGTGGTGTCCACTGGTCCTGACTCTTGGCCAGCTCAGCTTTACATGGACTCGTAGTCAATAAATTCCTACCCTGAATTCCTGGTGGGCTCTGGTGCCAGTTTGGAAAGGGTGGTGGAGCTGGTAGGACACTCCTATGTCCAGCTGTTCCTGGCTTTGGAATCTGGCTGGAATAAGGTTTGTCCTCCACATGCTGCCACCTGGGATCGAGGTGAAGGTGCCTCCAACAGGGAATGTTTGGTTTCTCCCAGGGCAAACACAGAAATTCCATGCAAATACTGCTCCAGACAGTAAAATTCTCAGGAAACAGAGCTGAACTTAATCCTTAACCAACATTCCTGCTCGTGTGGAGAAGGATGTCCAAGGGAATTTCCTGTAATCTCGGTAAGAAACAACCCTGAGCTCCAGAGCTTGGTTTCCTACATGGATTTCTTGCCCTTCTGAGGCTTTGACGTCTCAGGAGGTGCAAACTCTGCCTTCATTTTCCTCCCTGATGAAGCACCTGTGGTAACTGGATTTTCTGGCTCTTAGAGGGATTTTTGAGGAGTGCTGCATTGGGATCTTGCTCTGGGAAGTCGGGAAGCAGCTCTGGAGCAGGGAAAGCTTGGCAGAAGTGGCTGTGAGCTTCCCAAAAGTTGGGATGGAGAGGCTGGGCAGTGCGTGGAGCTTCACCTGCTGCTGGAAGCCAGGGAGGGACAGGAAAACTCCTGGAATTGGGATCCTCAGGTGCTTTTGCATCACCCACGAGGCTCTGGGCACAGCTGTGAGATGTGGGATTGGCACATCCATGGGGAAAAAATCCCTCTTGGAGCTGCAGAAGCATCCAGCAGCTTTGCTAAGCCAGGGCTAGCAGCCATGGAAAAATTTGGAGAGATTTCCCACTTTCCCTCCACCTGTTTGGCTCTTTGGCCCCGGTAGGGTGAGGAGCCTCCATGTGTGCTGTAGGATTTATGGAATTTTGGTGCTTCACGTACAATCCCGGGACACTGAGGAGGGTCTGGAGTGCACGACCCCCTAACAGGGCTCTTCCTGCCACCTCTGCTCCGTGGGAGGCCCAGTCCATCCCATCCCTGCCCCGTGGCCCCATCCCAGTGGCGGATCCGCGTTCCGCATCCCGAGGATCCCGGCTCGCTCCGTGCTTGTTCTTCCTCCCAAACCACCCAGACTGCAGACAGATGTCCTCCCTCAGATCCAGCTGTTCCGGGGGAGGGAATTGCAGCTCCCAGCTGTTTGTCCCTGCTCCCCTGCCAGCAGGGCCGCCGGGGTCAGCGCTCCCTCATCCATCTCTGTCCGGAGAGCTCTGTTAGCGCGGACCTGCTGCTCATTCCCTCTTGGAATCCAGCTTGCGTTTGTCCGAAGGAGCTGGGGCAGAAAGAACCTTGGGAAAACTCCTTCCCTCATCCCAATATCAGCATCCTGCAGGACAGGATCGGGCTGGCACCACTGAGCTTCCTGGCACATTCTTTTGGTGCCAAAAATTCCTTGGAGCGACTCTTTGTGGCGCAGAATTCCTGCTGATCCCTCCCTCCCTCTGTCCTGTCTTTTCCTCATTCCCATCCCAAGGGAAGCTCAGGGCAGTGGATCCCGGGCCGTGAGCCTGCAGATTCTTAGGATTAATCCCATCCTGCCCTCTCCCTGGGCAAGGCAGGGATCCCCCCTCTCCTGGCTTCTCCCTGCTCTGTAAAACAGGGATGACGATCCCGACTTTTCCCACCTCCCTCGAGGATTATTGAACAATGCTTTGAAAACACTGCGGGGGGTGAAAGCCCAATTTTTGGAAAATCCAAACAATCCCAGCCCTCTTTGAGAGTGGGATTTGTGATTCCCAACAAAGTAAATGTGATTCCCAACAAAGCAGGAGCCACTAAAATCTTGGAGAATTTGTGTGAGTGCATCCAAGTGGGAAGGAGCAGCAGTTTGAGCTCAGCTTAACTTGATTCATGTAGGTTTTGACTCAGATTAGCTGAGCTTAAAGGGAACAAGGCTCCTATTTCTGCTCCTGATTCCTAAGTTTGGGTGGGATTTTTTCCCTGCTTTTTTACTCTCCCACTTTTCCTTCCTCAAACGACCTCTCCTGGATCCTCATTTTGTTCTGGAAGTTTTGGGTGTGCTGGTTTTCATCTCCAGCCCCAAAGTGTGGCTCATCTTCCTTTATTTCAAACCAAAAGCCAAATTTAGGAAAAAATTCCCTGTTTTCCCTTTTTTCTTTTTTTTTTTCAGACATGCACAATGCATTCCCCCTGTGGAAAAGCAACACATCTGGAGAGTGTTTTCCAAGGAATTATCGGAACAGTGTCCTCAGCTTCATATTTTTATGTGCCACAGATTAAAAATCACTGAGGGGAGGAGGGAACCCATGAGAAATATTTTTTAAAAGCAGCAAATTTCAAAAAATTAAATATATATTCTATCTATAATTATTATATAGATAATGATTATATTAAAAAATAAAGCAGAGTTTCCGTTTGGGAAGGATGGGAACTGGATTTTCTGGAGGAGTTTGCAGTTGGAAAAGCTGTGATCTGATGATTTATTCCTGAATTTTTTCCCAGGGGGTGTCCTCAAGGAGGAGGGAAACATTTGGGAGCAAAGGGGATCCCAAATGTTTTAGGCTGGGCTGAGGATCCTGGGGAAAAGCAGAGCATGGATGTGCAGGGATTGGGATCTTTCCTTGCTGCTGAGATTCCAGGTCTTACAGATCCTCTGGGAACGGGTCTTGGGAAAATCTTGGTGATTTCAGAAGTTGTTAAACTTCAGACATTTTTGGGAATTGTGTAGAAGGGCTTTGACACTCCAAATGTGATTTATGGATCCCGGCTGTGCAGGGAAGGGATGCAGGGATATTCTGGATGCACATGGACACACAGATCCCTCATTTTGGGACACTCCAAGCATGGAGGTGCCGTTCCAGACGGAAAAACAATTCCTGAGGAGCCCAAACAAGCAATAAACTCCCAAAAAAAATGCTCTCAGTAAATAAATCGTGACCCCAAATCTGTTGCTTCCTGCCCTTCCTTTCCATGCGTCCCTTGATGAGCTGCACTTGGCAGGTTCAAAAGCACCTGAATTCCTTTATGGGCTTGTTCCAAGGGGATATAAAGCATTCCCAGGAACCAATGGGAAGAAGGATCCTAAAAGCCATGGTGACAGCTGCATTCCAAAGGCAGAGAGACAAAGGAATGGTAGAATAATCTGGAGTGAAATAAAGATTTTAATAGGAAAACGAAGTCTTCGGAGAGTGAACATGATCCAAAGCAAACCAGACCTTTATTTGGGAATGTGGGAGAGGGAAGAAAAAAAAAATCCTCTCATTTTTTTCCCCCTAAAGCAAATTGTTCCTCATGGAGCAGTTTCAGATTTGCTGTTAAATTATTAAACTCCTTCTCTGGGGAAAAGAGATCAAATAAACATCCAGCATTCCATGGTTTTTGTGTTTCATAACCGAAGGTTTGGGTGAGTGGAAAAGCAGCCTGGCTGTGGATAACCAGGCAACTGGAATAAAATCATCGGATGTTTGGGAATGCTGAGGAGATGTGGAGCCCCCGAGAAATCAACAGCTTAAAACAACAGGGAAAAAAAAATCATTGTCTTGGGATCTGGAGGCCAAGATTTTCCCAGTCTGGAGGAAGTTGTGTCCCAACAGGTTGGATGGAGGCACTGGGGCATTTGTCTGTGCCAGAGCAAGGATAAAAGGGGAAAAAAAAGATAGGAATGGATCCAGGATTACATCATGGATCAGAGCAGGTTTGGTTGGACACGTGGGAAGGAAGAGCCAAGGAAAGAGAGTCCAGCAGGAATGGGATCCTGCAGACCAGCTGTGAGGGACAGGGTGGAAAATCCCCCCAGGGCCAAGAGCTGCAGGAAAACCCTCTGGCGTTCAGGGATGGCAGATTTTCCATGGATGGGAGCTATTCCATGCCCTGATCCCAGCATCCTCACCCTTTTCCCAGTCTAAACTGGCTCTTCCCAGTCTCATTTCCATGCCTGGACTTTGCTAGTCTTGGAAGTCAGGGAGAAGATGCAGGAGTGGGTGCTGAGCTGAGCCGTCCATGCAGGTGGAATTCCTGCTCCAGAAATTGGGACAGGTGAGGGAATGATGGGATGAGAACTGCTTGGGAACAGCTCTTTTCCCACTTTTTCACCTGGAATTAGGTCTGGATGTCCCCACATGAAAATCAGGCACAGGAGAGCTTTGAGATCTCAGTCTTGGTTTTCCTTATCAGAAGCCATCCCAAAGCAGAGATTCCCTGATTTCACCATCCCGGGATTTCCTTCTTGATGGCTCAGTCAGATCTGTGCAAATCCATGGGAATTTGGGGTTTTCTGGATGTTTTCCTGAAGGAAGATACAATCACACATCATTGGAAATTTGCTTTTTCAAAGAGGGTTTGGATGTTCCGCCTGATTTCCATCAGCAACAAGGAAATATTCTTGGATCTTGATGGAATCTACCCCCAAAATAATGGAGTTAGAATGTGGGAAGTTCAGATTTTTCTCTTCAAACAGAGGAAATGTCATTCCTCCTGCTGGTGCAGAGGATCCGTCAATCCATATCTTTTTAGGGAAAAACCTTTCCCAAGCTGTCCACACTGCAGGATTTTATGGTTTTCCTCTTTTACTCTCAGGCGAGTCAGGGTCAGCACCAGCACTTGGCCAATTTGGAATAAATTTTCCACAAAATTCCCTTTCTCCTTTGTTTTCCACAATCAGGAAATTCTCTTTTCATGGATATGCAACCAGGAAAAGGAAACACAGAAGGAAAAACCATTGATCTGGAAGGAATCTTTGAGTTTGAGTTCTGGCTCCCCAAATATTGAGATAAAAATCAGGGAAATGGGATGGAAAAGGAAATTTTCCACGGCTCGTAGGCTGAGTCGAACAGATTGTGTGAAAAGTCCTGGGATGAAGCAGCGCTTTTCGATCTGGAATCAATCCTGGCAGGAAGTGGAAACATTTGCCGTGGAGTGGGAAACAACACATGGTTGTTGCATTATATTTACCCAATAAAATCCCCTTTTTTACATGTAGGATTGGAAAAAAACAGCATTTAATAAAAGAAGGATGCTGGGAATGCTTTTCCAGTTAAGCAGGGAGAGATGAGGAATATTTTTTCCATTTTCTCAGGATTTTACCAGGTAGGGAACGATCCTTCCACGATCTGGAAAAATAAACAAATGCTGAAAAAATAAACAAATATCTTTGATTTTTTTTTTTTCCTTGATGATGTTGAGGACAAATATTCCTCCTGTATCCAGCTTCCAAATCATTCCATGTGCCATTCCCGTGGAGGAGAGAGCCCCTGGACACCTCGGAGCTGAACGTCCCCCAGCGCTGCCAGGCTGGGGAGAAGCGCTCGGGAAGCCGGGCTGAATTCCCGGCTTTGATTGCCACGTGTGTGGGATGTCACAGGAGGAGCGTGGGCAGGGAAGCGATGGAAGGAGCGCTGCCACCTCCACACGGCATTTGGGGAGGAATCAGACCCTGCCTGGAAGGAGAAGGAGCCGCTGGCGAGCTTTGGGGTTGTGTAACGGGGTGGGAGCGCGCGGGGGGCGGCACGCGGGATGTGTCACCTCCTGCCCCCACTCCGGGCTCCAGCTGGGGATCCTGCTGGCTGGGGGCTGATCCAGGAGGGCTGGCGGCTTCCCGTTGGATGTGGTCACGGCACAGGGTGAGCTGGTCCATGGTGCAGGAAGGTTTTCCGTGCAAACCTCGGGAATTGTCTCCGTGAAGTTCCTTTAGGAGCACAAAGTGTGGCTGGAGCTCTGCCTGAGCCTCTCCTTCTCTGGGTGGGATGGCAGGTGATGACCCCACTTATCCAGGGATTTGGAATCCCAGAATCCCTGAGGCTGGAAAAGCCCTCCAAGGTCATCAAGTCCAAGCTGTGCCCAATGCCCACCTTTTCCCCAGCCCAGAGCACTGAGTGCCACATCCAGGAATTCCTTGGACACCTCCAGGGATGGGGACTCCAAACCTTGTTGGGCTATTCCAATGCCTGACCAGCCTTTCCTTGGAGAAATTCCTCTTGATGTGCAACCTGAGCCTTCCCTGGCACAGCTTGAATCCCTGGATTTCTCAGACTTGGCAATGGGTGGAGGCTGTGCCAGGTCCTTCACACCTGGAGGGAATTTCCCAGGATGGGGACAGGGGAATTGAGGGGCTGTGGGTGACCCTGGCATGGCCATGGGAATGTCAAGATCATCCAGTGCCACCCCTGCCTGGGCAGGGACAACTTCCAAGGCCCTCTCCAGCCTGGCCCTGGACACTGCCAGGGATCCAGGGGCAGCCACAGCTGCTCTGGGCACCTGTGCCAGGGCCTGCCCACCCTGCCAGGGAACAATTCCTGCCCAATATCCCAT
The DNA here is from genome assembly GCF_014805655.1 of Passer montanus. Taxonomy (NCBI): domain Eukaryota; kingdom Metazoa; phylum Chordata; class Aves; order Passeriformes; family Passeridae; genus Passer; species Passer montanus. Next base: position 1,827,402 of record NW_024373256.1, read on the forward strand.
CCAGCCCTGCCCTCTGGCAGTGGGAGTCATTCCCTGTGTCCTGTCCCTCCATTCCTTGTCCCAGTCCCTCTCCATCTCTCCTGGAGCCCCTTCAGGCTTTGGGAAAGGGGCTCTGAGATCTCCCTGGAGCCTTCTCCAGGCTGCATTAGCCCAGTTTTCCCAGCCTGGCTCCGGAGGAGAGGGGCTCCACTACTCTCATCCCCTTCCCAGCTCCCACAGGGGCTCTCCAGTGATGGAAATGTTTCCATTTCCAGGGAAACAGCACCAAATCCTTAATTATTACTGCTCAGAGCTGGTTTCCACAGAAACATTTCGAACTCTGAACCTGGAGGATTTTCTTCCCTCAGTTCTCTCTTATCCCATTCCTGACGGGAATTATCCCAACCCAGAGCAGCTCAGACCTTCCCAGTGTCCTGAACATTCCCAACCAGGTAAATCAGGCTGGGAAAAGGCTCAGGATTTAATCCAAGAGGACACTCGTGCTTATTCCTCATCATTTTTAACCTTTGCCTGTTGGAAAACCTCTCTGTGGTTGTCTGGGAAGGGAGAGACAACTGGAGACCAGGAAAAAACAACTTTCCTTTTCTCGGAGTGCCTGCAGCTGTCAGCTGAACCCATTCCTGCCCTCTCCAGAACAACAGCTGGAGCAGCCAAAAATGGGATGCTGGGCATGAAGCAGAGCTCCTGCAGGGATCATTTACAGCCAGCACCTCGCAGATGCCACTTCCGTTAAAAAACATCAACTGGGCAGGAAAAAAACACCCCACAGATGGAAAAATTATTTGCCTGACATTGGGAATTCTTGTTGTTACATGACCCCCACCATGTGTTGTGCTGGAAAAGGCGGGAGGGGGGAAAAAAAGGGAAACTGGAGGAAGGAAAAATTCTCCGTGAATTCGCTTTTCACCTGTTGTCTCAGGCTGGGGTGTCTGGGGATGTCTGCGCTGGTGGGGGCAAGATGGGGCCACTGGTTTGGCTCCAAGGATTCTCTTCCCAGAAATATTTCCAAAAGGATGGAAATTTCTCACCAGAAATTGGGGTTTTTTGTTTGCTGACTTGTGGAGTGGTGAAATTTGGTGTTCTTCCCTAGAAAATCCCATTCCAGCTCAAGTTGGAGTGAAGGAAAATTTGATAATGGGCTCTGATCTGTTTGCTCCTGATTACCCAGGGAATGAGTGGCTGGAGAATGGGATGGGAGGGAATAGAGGGATGGAACAGAAATCCTGGCGCAGGGAGGTTCCTGTGGGCCACACACCTCACTCCCTCCTGGCTGCACCCAAACCTGGTGACCCCAAAATCCCGACACACGCAGAGCCATGGAGCTGGGATGTGGGGAGCCTGAGGGATGAAGCACCAGGAAAAGCTTGGATATCAGGGAAAGGCTCTGCGGAGGGACACTGAACAGAATTCCAGGGAATGGCCACATTCCCAAGGCTCCAGCAGCCTCTGGACAACGCTTCAGGCACAGGGTGGGGTGGTTGGGGTGTCCTGGGCAGGGCCAGGAGTTGGATTTGATGATTCCGATCCCTTCCAGCTCAGGATATTCCTGTGATTCCATGAAAACATCCCTCCTACCAAAGGAATCATCCCCTTTTCCCTGCTGTGGAGATACCCGTGAGATTTGGGGAGACATCCATGTGATTTGTGAATACATCAGCAGAATCTGTGAAGGCATCAATGTAATTTGTGAATATGTCAATGTAATTTGTGAATATATCAATGTAATTTGTGAATATATCAATGTAATTCGGGAAGATATCAATGTAATTTGGAAAGATATCAATGTAATCTTTGAAAACATCAGTGTAATTTGTGAGTATATCAAAATAATCTGTGAAAACTATGTAATTTGTGAATATATCAACGTGATTTGGGAAGATACCAATACAATCTATGAAAATATCAATGTAATTTGGGAAGATATCAATAGAATTGTGAAAACATTCAATGTAATTAGTGAATATATCAATGTAACTTGTAAAGATATCAATGTAATTTATGAATATATCAATGTAATTTGGGAATATATCAATGTAATTTGGGAAAATATAAATGTAATTTATGAATATATCAATGTAATTGTGAAAACATTCCATCTAATTTGGGAAGATATCAATATAATTGTGAAAACATTCAATGTAATTTGTGAATATATCAATGCAATTTGGGAAGATATCAATACAATTTGGGAAGATATCAACAGAATTGTGAAAATACCAGGTGAAAACATTCAATGTAATTTGTGAATATATCAATCTAATTTATGAATACATCAATGTAATTTGTGAATATATCAATGTAATTTGGGAAGATATCAATACAATTGTGAAAATACCACTACGAATTGTCAATATCCCGGAGAAAACATTCCCAGGATTTCTCCTCCGATGCTTCCCAGGTCCAAAGTTCCTGCAAACACTGATTAGTTCCAGCCCTGCAGCTGATTAATCACTGCCTCCCCTCCGTGCTGCAGCTCTTGTCAACATTTCAGGGCTTTGTCCGGGGCTGATTTCCAGCATCATCCACTTAATCCGAGCTGCTCCCTCCCCGCACACAGCTCATCCCAAGCCTCCACCTCGGGCTGGAGCCTCTCCCAGCCCCAGCAGCGAGAGCAGAGCGGCCAAAAAGTGGGGACAAAGTGGGGACAGGAGCATGGGGGGGCGGAGGTGGGGAGGAGATGGGGGGGCTTTGAGGGGAGATGAGGCAGAGCCTTCCCTGCTAGGGTGAAATGGGAAGAGAGAGGGGGAAAGAGGGGGAAAGAGGGGGAAAGAAGGAAAAAGAGGGGAAAAGAGGGGGAAAGAGGGAGAAAGAAGGCAAAAGAGGGGAAAAAAGAGGAAAAGAGGGGAAAATAGAAGAAAAGATGGGGGAAAAGGGGAGCAGGAAGGGGAAAAGAGGGGAAATGAAGGGAAAAAGAGGGGAAAAGAGGGAGAAAAAAAGGGGAAAGAGGAGAAAAGAGGGGAAAATAGGAGGGAAGGGGAAAAGAGGGGAAAAGTCCTTGCACAGGGGAACAGGAAAAGTGTGGACCCTCATCCTTGGAGCTCTTTGATGCTCATCCAGGTGAAGCCCTGGAATTTTCTCCTCAGCTTGTGCCTCTTTTGGGGCTGGATTAGGGAGCTGCAGGATCTCTTCAGACCTGTCCTAGTGTGACACAGGGCTTGGCAATTTCCCACAACATTCCAAAAACCCGGAAGCTCCAAAATGTTCATCCAAGCCTTGAGGACCAGGATGACAACCCTAGAGCAGGGGAGACTTCCCTCACCTCCTCTTTGTCCTCCCCTTCCATCCACAGGAGCCTGGCATTAACCCCACTGCAATTTGGGGCTTTCTGGGTTGGAATTTCACCATCACAGACCTGGATTGACTTCCCAGATCCTGGTGCTGCCCATCCATCCCGTCTTCCCCCTCACTCTGAAGCTGGGGAGCTGCACAGCCCCACATGCCCTCCCTCCAGAGCTTCCCGGAGCTCTGGGGAAAGGCGGCGAGCGCGAGGGAGGAGGGAGCTTCTGCCTGGAGCTTCAGCCTCCCCATTAGGAGCCAGCGGGAAGCATTTGCTGGTGGGAGAATGTTCCCGGTGACAGGTCCTAAAATAATTGTGGAGGTGACATGAGTGAGCGACACCGATAATGAACGCGAGTTGGTGGAGCTGCCATCATTTGCTGCACAGCTCTGTGGTCCCCAAGGAGGCTCTGCCGCCCCCACCGGGCCTAATTTAAGAGAAAGTTTGGGAGTTTCACTTCACCCTGAGCGGAGCCGAGGTGCTCCAACTTTTCCCGTTCCTCTGGTGGAAGATAAACATTAACCCTTGGCTGGTTGAGGGTTGGGATTTGATTTCCAGCTATTTTTCAGCCCTCTGGGAAAGAGTAACTCCGTCGTGATTTAGTGTCCTAAAAAATGTGCCCAGTGTGGTGTCCTCACCAAAAGGAGTTCACCCCTTTTTAGCAGGAGATCAGGGAGCATTTCCAGCATTGGAAGGGGCAAACGTCACTTCCAAAGGGTCCTTTTGCTGGTGGCTTTCAGAAGGATTTAGGATCAGGAAAGCTGATCATGGCCGCAGGGCTGGAGTTTTGTCAGGATTTGGAGGTGTGTTTGTCTCCCCTTGGATTTTTTTCCAGCTCTGGAAATTTAGATTAAATGCTTTGGGAGGGACAAATCTCTCAGGATTTGGAGCAGAGCTGGATCCTCTCTGTGAATAAATGGAGACTTTTGGGGTGTGATGGTTTAATTCAGAGGTGGCACCTGATGCTGGGCTGAGATGATCCCAACCTCACCCAGTCTGGGAATCTCCCAGATTTTGGGCTGGAAGCCATGAGGGATTTGGGCTGTGGGTCCAAACTTCCACCCTGGAGCCTTTGGGAAGCTCAGGGTACCAAGGGATGATTTGCTGCCTTATCACACACCAAGGAGAGAGGAATTCAGCTCCAAGTTCTTCTTGCACCAAATTTTTGTTCCTCCTTTCAAATCTTCCAGTGAACTTCCACTTGTGCCTCCAACAACAAGGATTTCCCATGATCCTGGGAAAAAAAAGCTGACATTTTGCTGGAGAAATCTGCCGGATCTTCAAGAGCATCCCTTTGGGTTTTTCCATGACTTTTATATCCAGACAAGCGCAGGGAGTTCCTGTTTGTGCCAATCCAGCAAGGCCACCCCATTCCCTCTCTCCTGACATTCCATGGAGCAGGCTAAAGAGAAGAGGGAAAGTTGGGATGAGGGGTTGGGAAGCAGCTGGAGGAGGGACACGAGGAGTGCAGATTTGGAGAACGTTCCTCCTGAGTTTTCCTCCTCAGTCCCTGAGATCCCTGGAGCTCCAAGTCCATTCCATGGGATGTGTCCTCCCTCTCCACATCCAAAATCTTCCCACTCCCCCACTCAAATCCCTGCCAAATCCCAATTTCTGCTGGGATTACCCACATTCCAACCCCTCCAGAAGTATTAAAACTTCCCAACATTATCATTCCAGATCATTTAGCTTTCCTCTAAATTAATTAAATCACTCATTTTCTGACCCTTTCCTTTTCATCTGGGAACTCGTGTTCTGGAGAGAATTCCAAACCCCCTCCTACTTTTCTTTCCTGCATGTTTCCTCCAGAGCATCCTAATTAATGATCGTCAGCTTCAACGCCTCCAGATTATTGCAAATGAGTGATGCCTCCCTAATTAATAACGTCTTAATCACGTTATCAACCTTTGCCATTGCCAGACAGACTGCACGAAGAGAATTCCTCGGTTTGGGAAGCTCTCCACAGAAGTGATGGATGGTTTGGAAGGAATCCCTCTGTGTTTGACACGTGTTTTTCCCATGTTTATCCCAAACACCCCATTCCGAGATAACGTTATCAGCAAAGGCGTTATCAGGGTAGATTTCCTTCATTTATCACCTGCTCTAGGTGCCAGGGTTAACAGGGTTGGGAATCCTTGGATTTGCTCTCCTTCACCTGGGATAATTGCAATTAAAACGTTGATTGTTTTCCTGCTGCAGATAAGGAGTGACATCCACACGGGGCTGGTACCTCCAGGCCCCGCATTCCAGAAGGTTTTTCACTGCAAATCTGGGAGATATTACAGATCTTCATTCCCCTCTAGTGGCACATCCACAAAAATCCAGCTGAATATCCAACATGCTTCTTCCTCAGGGATCAGACTTTTTTATTGCTTTGCTTCCCAGTCCAAATATCCAGGTGGTGTTTGATTATTAAATTGATTTTTGAGGGTGGAGGAGGCATTTCCAGTTTCTGCTTTTTCCAGGATGGGAATGGGGATCACAGCACATCATCCTGGAAGAGATTCACCCGTCACTCACCGCAGGATAAAATCAGGAATAATTTAGAGCTTGAGAAGAAGAATTCATGGGAAGAGGAACATCTTGGGAGAGTCAGCATCACCTGCCTCAACGGTGCTGGGAGAGCAACTGGATCCCAATCCCTGCATGGAAAAATGGGATTGAGGGGCTCCCAGGGAGGAATTTGTTGTAGGGAAACTATTCTGGGATTGATGTGGCTTTTTATCCTGCAGGAGGAGGCTGAGCCCGTCTGGGTGGCCACGTGGTGGGACTGGGATCCAGGGCTGGGAACACTCCTGGGATGACCAACTGGGCCACTTGGGAGGGGTTCACCCTCTGGAAAAGCAAACCTGGGAAATGAGAGAGATGTGGAAACCCGGCAGGGATGGGAGAGAAGGAATAACATCAGTGGGAAAATCATGATATCTGTGAAATGTAAAATATTCTTCTTTTTCAAGCTTTTGAGGCAATTTTGGTTGACTCTGGAATTCCCCAGTTTCCAGCTTTGGATTTCATTCTACCAGGCAAAGTGGAAGAGGGAAGCTCATGGAACCTCAATTCCCTTGGGAAGAAAAAACAAATAAATAAATAAACCCTGCAGGGATGGGAGAGAAGGAATAACATCAGTGGGAAAATCCTGATATCTGTGAAATGTAAAATATTCCTCTTTTTTGAGCTTTTGTGGCAATTTTGGTGGACTCCGGAATTCCCGTTTCCAGCTCTGGATTTCATTCCTCCAGGCAAAGCAGAAGAAGGAAAGAAGAAGGAAGCTCATGGCAGCTCAATTCCCTTGGTAAAAAAAAAAAAAAAAAAAAAAAAATCCACCTTTTTAGCTTCAGGGTCAGCACCCATTGAAAACTTCCTTTAAAAAATTAATAAAGGATGGAATTAACAGCAGAATTTCCTTCAGAATTGTTTTCCTAAAATACAAGAGTGGCCTCTAGTGGTGTCATCTCCTGAGTTGTCCTTCCCAGGATATGAAAAACAAGTGATTTGACTTATTAATTAGTAATAAATAATTAGTATCAGACTTCCTAATTAGTAATAAAACATAATTAGAAAATTTAAGTACTCTTTCAAGAACTCAACCCTCTTTTCCCAATAGTTTTTCTGCTCCTTATCAATCCTGATCTTCCCAAGCCAACCTTACATCAAAAATCCGACTGAAATGAGGCAAATTTTAAACTGGCATTATTTGGGACATTTGGTGCTTTTACAATGGGAGATAAAGATAATTCTGAATATTTTCTTTTAATAAATTAAGACTTGGAACAAAGTTTTGTTTGGGGTTTGATTTGGGGCCTGATTTGGGGTCTGGTTCTGGCCTTGTTTGGGGTCTGGTTCGTGGTCTGCTTTGGGGTCTGGTTTAGGACTTGGTTAGAGATCTGGTTTAGGGCCTGGCTTTGGTCTGGTTTAGGGCCTGGTTTTGGTCTGTTTAGGACTTGGTTATAGATCTGGTTTAGGGCCTGGGTTTGGTCTCATTTGGGGTTTGATTTGGGGCCCAGTTTGGGGTCTGATTTGGGGCCTGGTTTGGAGCCATCTCCAGGGCCCAGCTGCAGATTTTTCATGCAGCACTTACAGAGAACAAAGTAAAATCATTTTTTCCCAGGATAAATCCCCACATCCCACATTCGCTGTCCCCTCAGGAACTCTCCTTCACCCATCAGTGGATTTTGGGTTCCACCTGGTCAGACAAACCCTGCCTGAATAAATGATTTTAAAGCATTAAGAAACCACTTTTGGGAGTGGTGATCAGCGCCAGCTCTCTCCAAAGCTGTGCCAATCACTCTGGGGGATTATTCGGATTATTCCTGGTTTATTTCCCTCTTTTTGCTGCCAACTTCAGCCCCTGCTTTGTGCAACTGCCTGGCAATTCTCAGGTTCAGCAGGAAGGGAAATGATGATAAATAACTGTGCCAAAAAATTACAATGGTTTTGAGCTGCTCTGGAGGTTTGGGCAAAGCAGCAAATGCCACAAATTCCCTCTCAAAACTGAGGGAAAAGGGTTGGGTGAGGATGGTGTTTGCTGGCAAGGATTTATCAGGAATAGACATCACACAAAAAACATCTCTTATTTCTAGTGAGAGTCCTTCAATCACAGGGGGAAAAATGTGGGAAGAGGAGTTGCATAGAAACCCTTTCTGGATTTATAGAAATGTTTGGATCTGGCTTTAGGAGCTGAAAATTGGGACTTTTTGCCCTGAGGATGGATCTGTACAGTGGAAAATTCAGTGGTTGTGTTGTGCTGTTCCTTCTTTCTTGCTTATTCCCATGGGACAGGGAATGGCTCTGCCCAAAACAGGGCAAATCCAACCCAGCCATCTGCAGGAGAATCCTGGGAACGATGGCAAAAACCTCTTGGGAATTATGGCAAAAATCCTCCTTGCAGTTATGGTAAAAACCTCCTGGGAATGATGGCAAAAACCTCCTGGGAATTACAGCAAAAACCTCCTGGGAATTATGGTAAAAATCCCCTGGAAATTATGGCAAAAAACCTCCTGGGAGTTACAGCAAAAATCTCCTGGGAATGATGGCAAAAATTTCCTAGGAACAATGGCAAAAACCTCCTGGGAGTTACAGCAAAAATCTCCTGGGAATGATGGTAAAAAACGCCTGGGAATGATGGCAAAATTTCCTAGGAACAATGGCAAAAACCTCCTGGGAATGATGGTAAAAAAACCCTGGGAATTATGGCCAAAACCTCCCTGAACTGCGGGGCTGGGGAGGAATAGTGGCAATTCATGGCCAAGCTCTGCTCCGGATCAAGCACGAGGAGGAATTTCCCGTAGGAAAGCACAAAATTCCATTTTATACGGAATGGGAATGGGTTGGGAGGGACCTCAAAGCCCATCCAGCTCCAACCTCAGCACCTTCCAGGGTGCTCCAAGCTCATCCTGAACACTTCCAGGGATGAGGCAGCCACAGCTTTTCTGGGAATCTGTGCCAGGGCCTGCCCACCTCACTGTAAAAACTTCATAATATCTAAATCAACCCATTTTTAGGTCAAGCCCGTTCTCCGTTCTCCTATCAAGAATTCCTGGTTTTGGAGCTGCAGGACAAGGTGCCCTTGGCTGGCCAGCAGTGACTCGTGGCAGGGCAAGCTGTGCCCTCCCCGTGCTCCTCCAGGCGTGGCCCAGCTCCCTTTCCTCGGGAGCACAATGATCTTCCCTGACCTTCCAGCTCAAGCTGTTCCCAGAAAAAAAACGGAGCTCCAGCTGCTCCACAAAATCCCTTTTGCACCAAGCCTTGCAGTTGGTTTGGGAAACTTGCCTGGGAAAAGCTTCTTCATGAGCTCAGCTCGGAGTCTTCCTGGATTGTTGGCCCTCTCAGGAATTTGAAATAAAAATTAAATGTAAAATCCTTGGATTCTTGGAATTTAAAATAGCAAAAAATTAAATATGAAATCCAAGGATCTTTTGGGATGCTGGTGAAGTTGAGCAGGGTTTGTGTCCTGTTTCAAACCCTCCCTGAGATGGTGAAATCCCATCAAATTATTCCCAATAATTTTGAGGATCCGGGAGGCTGGATGGGAATGCAGATTCTTGGGAATGAACCCAGACTGGGGTGTGTCCATCTGGAGGGACAGGGAATGAGGGACACAATCCCAACAGGAACCATGGGATCATCCCAGGGAATGAGGGACACAATCCCAACAGGAACCATGGGATCATCCCAGGGAATGAGGGACACAATTCCAACAGGAACCATCGGATCATCCCAGGGAATGAGGGACACAATCCCAATGGGAACTGTGGGATTATCCCAGGGAATGAGGGACACAATCCCAATGGGAACTGTGGGATTCTCCCAGGGAATGAGAGATACAATCCCAATGGGAGCTGTGGGATTCTCCCAGGGAATGAGGTACACAATCCCAATGGGAACTGTGGGATTATCCCAAATAATGAGGGACACAATCCCAATGGGAGCTGTGGGATTCTCCCAGGGAATGAGGGACACAATCCCAATGGGAACTGTGGGATTATCCCAGGGAATGAGGGACACAATTCCAGCCAGGAGCTGTGGGATTCTCCCAGGGAATGAGGGACACAATCCCAATGGGAACTGTGGGATTCTCCCAGGGCCCCGCCCGTGCTGCTGCCTGGCACTGAGCATCCAGCAGCGCTCCAAATCCAGTTTGCAGGAATTCACTGGGATTCCAGGCTCTGCAAAACACAAATATAAAGCCAGCCTCATTATTTTGTTGGGAATAGTGGGGCTTGGAATATTTTAAATCCATATCAAGCACAATGGTTGGTGCCCAAAATTCAGTATGAGGCACAGCTTGCATAAAAACTCCCATGGATTCAATCAAACATTCCAAGAAACAACAGCAGATCCCACATTCCCATTGCTTGTGTTCCAAATGGAGACCACGAGCTCCTCGGTTAACCCTTTGCATGCCTGGATTTTCCCTGGATGTCCAAAGGCTGGGGATCATGAGGAGGTTTCACAGCTGTGAAGCCATTCCCACTTTTCCTGCCTCTCCAGCTTCCCTGCAGCCTCTCCAGGGGGGTCTGAGGTGCCCAAACCTTCCTTTCTCCAGGGAAATATTCCCAATTTTCTCAGCCTCTTCTCTCCTACCTGGATATTGTTGAATTCCCTCTTTTTTGGATTCCCTATTCCTCATTTTTCTGCACTGATTTTTGTCTTTTTTTTTTTTTTTCTCCCACATGGACAAAATCCAAGCCCTATAAATCCACTGTGTAAACAGGAATATCCTTCCCTGAATGGGATTATTATTCCCAAAAAGCAAGCTGTCATTCCAAGAGGCAAAATCCTGTTTATTCTGGAGACACCAGCGCTGCTTACATAAAATCCAGACTAAATTAAAAGCTCCCATTTGGACCATTCCTGGACAGTTTGGGGCCAGTTTTCCAGGTTTTCAGACCCCCAAATGCTCTTTTTTCTTCAGTTTAGTCCCTGTTTTCCTCTCCACGTGTGGAAGCTCCTGGCTGCAGCCTCACCCCCTGTGGAAACAGAGCTGTGCCCACTCAAATTCCAGATTTTTTTGGCCTTGGAGAGCTTGGAGGAGCTGGGATCCAAAGGGTGCCCCATGGAGAGCTGGATCCTGCTCGGGATCACGCCAGGACAGCGGGAAAACTTTTTTAAAATAAAAATATTTTCATTAATAAAACCTGTTCTTTGTAATAATATTTTATTTATAAAACAATTTTATCCATAAAATATTCCACTCATGAAGTATTTTCCTTATAAAAATATTTTTCTTTTCAATTTTTGAATGTATTTATATTCAAAAATCCTTTTATTCATTATAAAAATCATCACCTGCTCATTTCCTTAAACTCCACCAACTCCAAACCATTCCTGACAAAACTCATCCGCCAAGGATTTTTTTCCCTTATTTATCCCAGCTCCACCCATGGATTTAAAGGTTGTTTTCCTTCTTTTATTTGGAAAAGCTGTTCCAGAGCTGTGTCAGCTTTTCCATGGAAACAGCCCCGCCTCTGCTCCAGGCTCAGAGCTGTGGGGAGCACTGGGAGCACTGGGAATTGGGGCAGAATGGGAATTTCTGGGAGCTCCAATGGATCGGGAAAACTCCAGGGAAGGGAATATTCAATCCTGGCATGGGAAAGGCACAGAGAGGGCAAAACTCCCCGTTCCCTCCTGGTGTTCCCAGGCTGATCCAAGATTCCCTTTTCCTTCTCATCCCTGCTGAAGGAATGATGCTGGAGCTGCCGTGGGATACCCGGACCTTCCACCCTGCTGCAATTCATGGGAAAGGAGGAAGAGGAAGAGGAAGAGGAAGAGGAAGAGGAAGAGGAAGAGGAAGAGGAAGAGGAAGAGGAAGAGGAAGAGGAAGAGGAAGAGGAAGAGGAAGAGGAAGAGGAAGAGGAATGGGAAAAGGAATGGGAAAAGGAATGGGAAAAGGAATGGGAAAAATGAATGGGAAAAAGAAATTCACAGCCCAAAGTGACTTTAAATAAATCCCCAAAGTGTTTTTCCCAAGGAAGGGACCGAGGGTGAGAAAGTGTGGGCATGAAAATCATGGAATTCTGGAATGGTTTGGGTTGGGAGGGGCCTTCAGGCTGATGCAGCTCCATGGGCAGGGATAATTCCCACCATCCCAGGGTGCTCCAAACCCAGCCCAGCCTGGCCTTGGGCACTGCCAGGGATCCAGGGGCAGCCCCAGCTGCTCTGGGAAATCCATTCCAGCCCCTCCCAGGGGAGAATTCCTTCCCCATATCCCATCTGCATCTCCCCTCTTTCACCTCAAAGCCATTCCTGCTTTTTCAGCTCATGCACAAATCCCAGAGATTTTATTGTGGCTTCGTTGTTTCCTTTTTTTCCTTTCTCCTGCTTAAAAAGATGCCGAAAACTCCCAAAGAAAAATTCTTTCCATGTGATCCCAGCACTTTCCCTCTTGGCTGGAACTCTGGATGTGGTTTTGGGTTCTGTGGTGGAGTTTTTTCATCCTTTTTTTTTTTTAATCCCATTTTTTTCACTTTTTATTTCCATCCCTGGGAGAGGCCCTGCAGAATTCCAGACTGGCAGCGAATCCCGAGGAAACCGGAGCGGGACAAAGGCTCAGGAGCTCAGCACAAGTTGGTGCAAGCAGAGAAAACCAGGGAAAAAATTCCTTTTGCCAAGGTTTCCTAAGGATCCAGCCTGACTTTCCGTGTTTCTCTTGGATCCCAGCACGGAAGCTGCAGCCTGGCTGGAGAGCTGCAGCAGCAGCAGCTGAGGAACAGCAAGGGAAGGAAAATCCCGGGATTCTGAGGGACCAGGTGAGTTACAGGGATCGGGATAAAGGAATGGGATCTCCTGTGGGAACATTCCCACCCTGCTGAGCAGATTCCTTGGGAAAAGCAGGAATTTGGGGGGTTTGGGAATGCTGGGCTGGCTTTAATTTGTCCCAGTTAAAATTCCCTGTCCCGTTATCCACCCTGCACGCCCCAGGACGGAGCTGGAGCTTTTCCCAGCGGGATGCTGCTCCCGGCGGGATGGGGATGGAAGGAGAAGGAAGGAGACTTCCAGGAGTCTCCACAGGCGTGGAAACTTCCAAGGAATTCGCTTCTCCAGCCCTTTGGAATGCGCTGCTCGCTCCGGGATGGGATCGGGATTCAGGCATCGCATCCTGGGGGGAAAAATCCCACCCGGGAGTCTCTGCAGGGACAACCCCGAATTCTCGCTGATTTCCCAAGACTGGCAAATCCCGGGAAAGCTGCTTCTCCATCGGGAAGGGTGAAGGAGGGATCGCTTCCATCGGGGGGTTTGTCCTGCGGGAGAAGCTGCCCTGGGAATGACTTTTACTGTAATTCCTGCTGAATCACCGCCTGGGCTGGCTCGGGAGCCGGGAATTCTGCCAGGGAGCCGCCCAGCCTGGAGCAGGGACAATTCCAGGACACTGCAGGAGTCAGAGGTGCGGGCAGGGACACGGAGAAGGAGAGAGGGAAGAGCTGTTCCTTGGGAATCGGGAACATCCTCCCGCTCCCTGTCCGTGCTCCCTGTGGAATTACAAACCTCCTCCTGCTCCCTGTCCGTGCTCCCTGTGGAATTACAAACCTCCTCCTGCTCCCTGTCCGTGTTCCTTGGGAATCAGGATCATCCTCCTGCTCCCTGTCCCAGTGCAGGGTGGAATCCTGGGATAAAGAGAAAGAAAAAGGGAAAAGCTCTTCCCTTGGGAATCACAAACCCCCTTCTGCTCTCTGTCCGTGTTCCCTTGGGAATGAGGAACCTCCTCCTGCTAGGGCAGGATGGAACCTTGGGAATTTGCAGGAATCCAGGAGTGTTTCCATCCAGGCACAGCCTCTCCTCCTGCAGCACCGCCATGGAATTGTGTTAAATCCATCCAAACCTCCCTTGGTGCAGGGATATTTCCTTGGGAACCTCGTCTCTTCCCATTCCTGGTGAATTCCTGGTGAATTCCCAGCAGGCGAGCACCCCAGTGGTTGCTGCTCAGGGCTGGCTCCTCCCAGGATGGAGGAATTCAGGGAATCACCCCCAGTTGAAACAAGCCCAGGCTAAAAAACATCAGGAATTTAAAAATACACTGGATAATTGCAAAATGAGCTGCAAATTCCCAGACAAATGTTCACTGCAAATCCAGCTGCAGCTGCACTCCTGGATCTCTCCATGGCTGGATCCATTTTTCCCTCCATTCCTGCCTCTCTCAGCTCCAGCAGCACATCCAGCCTCACTGCAAATCCAGCTGCAGCTGCACTCCTGGATCTCTCCATGGCTGGATCCTGTTTTTCCCTCCATTCCTGCCTCTCTCACAGCTCCAGCAGCACATCCAGCCCCTCTTCTCCATCATCCCAGGGTTGGATAAACACCCCGGACAAGGACCTCGCTCATCCTCCAACCACGACAGGCAGTGGGAATTCCTAACCCACTTCCTTTTTGGGATGCAAATATTCCTGCCTGGGAGTTCTCAAATCACTTCTGCCACAGCTCAGCTCCTGCAGGATCTCTGGGATATTTTATCTGACAGGAGCTGCCGGAGCTCGGCACCAAAATCCAGCAGCATTTTCCTTGGAAAACGCACAAAATCCTCCAGTGTTCTGGGCTTTTCCACAGGGAGCTGCCCACTAAGAAATTTTAGATCCTCCTGGGGGAGAAAATAAAACAAATCCCGGGAAATCCTTTCCAAGAGGAAGCGCAGTGTGGGACAATCCCAGCCCTGAGGATGCCTCGTTTCCTGCTGCTCCCCTTCCAAGGAGCTCCAGAGCCCTGAGGAGCTTCAGGCTGGACAGAAGATAAAAGGTAAAAAGGCACAACTGGAATGTTTTCCATGTTTCTGGAATGGTGCTGAGCTTCGGGGCTGGCACATCCGTGAGTTTTCCATCAAGGTTTTGGGTTTAACTGTGGGGTTTTAATCGAGGTTTGTCCTAAATTAAAAGGGGCAGTGCCTGGTGTTGTCCATGAATTTAAAACAAGGATTGTTATGGATTTCTGTTCCAAGGGAAGCCCTGGGAATAACCCCAGGAAGGAAAACATCAGCAGGAATTCAGAGAGTGGCTCAGGGAGTCCTGGAATTCCTGAGGTTGGAAAAATTCTCCAAGATCATCAAGTCCATCCTGGGCAGGTTTTTAGGATTTTCTGCCCATTTAATCTTCCTGTGCTTCCATTTCCAGCTGGAAACTCAAAGATGACTTTAAAAATTAATGGAAATGAAAAAGGATTTAATAACATGGAATTCAAGCAATGAATGCTGATGGGAAAGGGGGATTGATCCCTCCTCCAGCTGCCACTGGAATGAGGTACAACTACAAATGCAAAGGATTTCAGGAAAGAACATTCCCTGCTCTCAGAGGCAAAGTCATTATTTTCCTGCTAATGAAGATTTCTTGGATTTCCAGGAAGCTGGAACAGTGTGACGGACACTTTATTTGCAGCAGGGAAGAATGGGAAGAAAACATTTCCCAGGAATGCTGCTCCAATCCCACTTCTGACAGGTTTTTCCTCCTTTTTTCCCCACCTGGCTCATTTTATTCCCAAGGAAGCAGCTCCAAGGCTGGAATTTTTCCCTCCTTCCCTCCCTCTGGGTGTCCATGGAATGAAATCCATGAAATCCATGAATCCTGGATTTTCAATGGAATCCAGGCCATCCACCCCTTCCCGACCTGTTCCAGGAATTCCAGCTGGTGGAAGAGGAGCCATTCCCAGCCCAGGGTCAGCCCGAGTCCATCTCACTAATTGGACTTTGGAGAAGATCCACGGAGGCATCGATCCAAGAAATCTGTCCTGGATGAGGCTCCACTGCAATCAGTGCAATGACACTAATTACACATGGAATGGGAATGAGTGGCCAGTCTCCAGCTCCAATCCTTCCCTGGGAACAGGTCAGTGAGGAGCCAGAGAAAATTTCTCTTCTTTTCACCTGTTCCTAGGGAGGGGTTGGAGCTGATTCTGGGATAAATCCAGAGGAAAAATGCCTTTGATGTGGAAAATCGAGGAATTTTCTCTGGCTCTTCACTGACCTGTTCTTAGGGAAGGATTCAGCTGAATCTGGGAGAAATCCAGGGAAAAAATACCTCAGATGGAGAAAAAGAGGAATTTTCTCCCCAGATTTCTCCAAGAATCAGCTCAAATTTTCCTTAGGAACAGGTAAATGAGGAGCCAGAGAAAATTCCTCTTTTTCCCCCATGTGAGCCAATTCTTTCCCTTGGATTTCTCCCAGTATCAGATGAAAATCAGACAGATGAAAATCTAACCAAGGATTGCCAAACCCCAGGGTTTGTGCCGAGCAAATCCACTTTAGTGCAGCTCTTTGGGTTTCCATTCCACACATGGGAAACTCAAACTGGAAAATACACACAGGAATTCCGATTGGAAGAGAATATGGGAATGGATAAACCATGGAAAGAAGTCACCAGCAAGAAGCTGCCAGAGAACATTTAAAGATAGAAATGCTTTTGATTTTTGTTGCTTTTGTTTTTCTTCTGGGATTTTTGTCCCCAAAAAAATCAGGTTTCGGCTCTATATTTAAATAAAATTCCATATTTTTTCCTTAATTTTGAATTTTTTGGGATACTGAGGCACCAAGCAAACCAACAGAATATCACTTTTGTCTTTTCCCTAGCAATTTCCTGTAGCGGTTGTTCCAAGAGCTTTTCCAGCCGAGCTTCTGCTCCCAGCAGGTTTTGTTTGGCTTGGGATTTTTTTCCCCCCCGTCCTTTTGTTGACCTGGTGTCTCTCAGCATCTGTCACAGGTAATGCCAGCCAGGAATCGCCTTTCCCAGCGCTCCGAGGGGCACCGTTCCCACCCGGAGTCTCCCGGTGCCACTCCAGGATCCGTTAATCATTAACCCCAAGGAAAGCACTGGCCAGGTGGCCCTGATTGGGATCGCCCCGTTAATGGTTTGTGTTCCCTCTCCTCCCCAGCTGCTCCCGAGGGAGGATGAGCGCCGTGATCCTGCTGCTCCTGCTTTCCGCCGGGAATGGCGCGTCCCAGCCGGAGAAGGCGCTGCCCCGGCGGCGCCTGGCGTGCGTGAGGTGCTGCGGGCCCTCGGAGCAGCCCGTGTCCATCTTCTCCCAAAGGTCTGCCAGGATGAGCGCCCAGCCAGAATATTCCGTGCCCAAAATCCAGCCCACCATCGACATCACCATCCTCAAAGGTGGGTGGGTGTTGCTGGCTCCCGGCCTTCTCCTTGCTGCTCTTCCTTGGTGCTTCCCAACAGCAGAACTCGGCCTGAAATTCAAGAACAAAAGCAAGGGGCGCCCAAAAGTGCCCAAAATCAGGACAAGGGGTGCCCAAAATGTGGTTGTGCCCAAAACGAGGTAAAGGCGTGCCCAAAATGTGGTTGTGTCCAAAGGTGCGCAAAATAAAATCAAGGGGTGCCCCAAATGTGCCCCAAAGTGCCAAAACAAGGTCAAGGGGTGTCCAAAAGTGTGCCCAAGCAAAGGTCAAGGGGTGCCCAAAATGTGGTTTTGCCCAAAATGTACCCAAAATAAAGTCAAGTGGACTACAAAATGTGCCCACCCAAAATGTGGTGGTGCCCAAAATAAAATCAAGGGGTCCACAAAATATGGTTGTGCCCAAATGTGTCCAAAACCAGGTCAAGGGGTCCCCAAAATATAGTGGTGCCCAAACATGGCCCAAAGTTAATCCTTCTAGGAATTGGGCAGCTGCTGATATCTGATTGATATTCCTGGTTAATCCTTCTGGGAATTGGGAAGGTGCTGATATCTGATTGATATTCCTGGTTAATCCTTCTGGGAATTGGGCAGCTGCTGATATCTGATTGATATTCCTGGTTAATCCTTCCGGGAATTGGGAAGGTGCTGATATCTGATTGATATTCCTGGGTTAAACCTTCAGAGGAAGGGGAAGGTGCTGATATCTGACCGATACTCCCAGGCTGGGCAAGCATTGCCCCAGCAGCTCCTCTGCTGCCTGTCTCCATGCCATTCCTGGAACCTGAACTCCCCATCCTTGTGTTTCCCCGCTTTTCCCTCCCCCTGGCAGGCGAGAAGGGCGAGATGGGCGAGCGGGGACTCCCGGGAGCAGCCGGCAAGGCCGGGGAGCGAGGATCCCGCGGGCTGAGCGGCCGCAAGGGCCAGAAGGGCCAGCCCGGGCCCCAGGGCCACTCCTGCAAGCAGCTCTTCGCCGCCTTCTCCGTGGGCCGCCGCAAGGCCCTGCACAGCTCCGACTACTTCCAGCACGTCACCTTCGACACGGAATTCGTCAACCTCTACCAGCACTTCAACATGTTCACCGGGAAGTTCTTCTGCTACGTCCCTGGGATTTACTACTTCAGCCTCAACGTGCACACCTGGAATTTCAAGGAGACCTACGTGCACCTGATGAGGAACGAGCAGGCCGTGGCCATCCTGTACGCCCAGCCCAGCGACAGGAGCATCATGCAGAGCCAGAGCCTGATGCTGGATCTGCAGGAAGGGGATGAGGTTTGGGTCAGGATGTTCAAGAGGGAGAGGGAAAACGCCATTTACAGCGAGGAGTCGGATGTGTACATCATCTTCAACGGGCACCTGATCAAACCCGCCCTGGAGTAGGAGCTCCTGGGCTCCAGGGAAAAGCTTTGGGCCATCCAGCAGTGTCTGCCCTCTAGAAGTGCATCTCTAATTCCATCTGGAATGGTTGTAGCCCTGGAAGAGTTGTTTTTCCACACCTGTGTGGGTCCAAGCTGCTCAAGGATTCCAGAAGGTTCCCAGCTCCCCTTGTGGCCCCTCAGGAGCATCTCTGGAGTTTGTCCATTTGACAGCAAAAATTTCCCTTCTTTCTCTGCATGTCCCACTCCATTTGGAATATTTGCAGCCCTTGGAAGGGTGGTTTTTCCACTCTTTTATGGATGGAGGGAACTGTTCCAACTGCACAAGAATTCCAGAAGTTTTCCAACTCTCTGTGTAACCCCTCAGGAAAATCCCTGAACAGTTCCCAAGTTGGCAGCAAAAATTTCCCTTCTTTCCCCGCATCTCCCATTCCATTTGGAATATTTGCCACCCCTGGAAGGGTGGCTTTCCACCCCTGTGTGGACAAAGGTGGCTCTTCCACCTGCACAAAAATTCCAGAAGGTTCCCAGGCCCCTCAGGAACACCCCTGAAGAGTTTGCCAAGTTGACAGCAGAAATTCCACCTTGCTCTGCATCTCCTGTCCCATTTGGAATATTTGAAGAGTGGTTTTCCACCCCTTTGTGGATGGAGGGAACTGTTCCACCTGCACAAAAATTCCAGAAGATTCCCAGCTCCCTGTGTAGCCCCTCAGGAACATCCCCAAAAATTTGCCAAGTTGGCAGCAGAATTTCCCTCCTTTGCTGTGCTTTAGATAAGGAATTACAATAATTAGGATATAATTATGATAAAATAATCATCCTTAAGGACCAGAGTGATTATCCAGGTGCTAATTAAGGAATTTTGTTATTCCTACAAAAATCTTGGCTAATTAGAGCCACCCTCCTCATCAGCACAATGTTGGCTCCTCTCAGGCAAGAATTTTGGCATTAAAATCAATATTTTGCACAGGAATTAATCCCAAATTCCGGGTTGGTTCCATTCTGTGTCACATTCCATGGTTCCAGCAGAATGGTGGAATTACAGCAATAACAGCAGATGGATTCAGGAAAGCTTTTCCAGGGAAACAGAGCTCGGTACAACCACAAGCTCCAGAGAAAAACTTCCCAGAAGAACACCCAGCCTGCCTGGGAATGTGCTTCCCAACTGAACAACGTGCTGGGAATTTGGGATTTGCCAAGCTGGCATTTCAGGCTGTGCTCCCATCTGGACATTCCCATTCTGGAGCATCATCATTTCTGGAAAATGGAGGAAAAACTGGAAAGAAAATGGTTTGGGGTTTTTGTTTGTTTGTTTGTTTGTTTTGGTTGGTTTTTTTAGGGATTTGTGGTTTCTGGAAAATGGAGGAAAAACTGGAAAGAAAATGGTTTGGGGTGGTTTTTTGTTTGTTTGTTTGTTTGTTTTGGTTGGGTTTTTTTAGGGATTTGTGGTTTTTTTCCTCAGAAATTACTGACTTGGAGCACCATAATTTCTGGGAAATGGAGGAAAATTGGGAAAGAAAAGTGAGTTTTTCTTCAAGCAGTGATTTTCAGGGATTTGGGGGTGTTTTTCTCAGAAATCACCATCTTATGGCACCATCATTTATGGAAAGTGGAGGAAAAACTGGAAAGAAAAATGAGCTTTTCTTCAAGGAGGGATTTTTAGGGATTTGGGGTTTTTTTCCTAAAAAATGATGCATAGAACCATGGTGCATGCAGCAAAACCTCATCATTTTATCCCATTCCTTCTTTTCCTTTCTCCCAGTCTCTCGTTTGCTTCCCAAACCTTTTGTAAAAGGAATCCAGGGAAATTCTTACCAGGAAAACTCTTCCATGGATCTCACCTTCCCCAGCTTTGGGAAAAGTAGCTGAAATAAAGATTTTGCTTTCTGTACCTGGGGTTGTTTCTCTCTTTTCCACAAGTTTTTTCCATAAGTTTTTCTGCATTCCCTGGCTAAAAGCACCACACTGCCCCTGGAAAAGTCTCTGGGGGCAATTTTAGCTCCTGTAATCCAAAAAACTCCCAAAAGGAAGCTCTCACCAGCTCCTTTTCCTATAAATAAATCCCAAATCTTCAAGATCTCCCAAATTTGCTGAAAATAGGGACTTTTGAGTAGAAAACTCCAGATAAAAATGGATCCCAAACCTTGAAGCCTCGAGTGTGCTCTGGCTTCCCTCAACCTGCATCCTGAAAAGGAAACCTGGGAAATTTCCATGATTTTAAAGCCACATTGGAGAGCTCCATATCTTTTTCCCTCCTTTTCCTATTTCTAATCCCATCCCTAGGTTGGAAAAAGAATTCTCAGGCTGGCAGGAGCTCTGTGGTGGAGCAGGAGCATTCCCAGCTGCTCTGGAATTCTTCATTCCTCACAGATCCAGCAGTTTTCCACAATTTTGGCTCTTTCCCATTCCCTGTTTGCTGCACTGACTAAAATTACAATTAAAAATTCCCTGATTATTTCCAGGGCTGGAAAAACCACACCCAGAACGTTTTCAATCCACAGAATTCCAGAGAAATCCCTTTGTCCTGGGAAGCAGCAAAAAATCCATCATTTTTATCCCTGAATAAACTCATCTCCAGGAGGGATATTTGGATTTTGGAGCTCTCATGACTCATCCCAGTGCCAGGAGCAGGGGAATCATTAAATCCACGTCAATTCCAGTGGCACAACGACCTTTCCAAGCATCCAAAGGGATCCACAGGATCCAAATTATCCCTAATGGCCTAAAAACCACCAGGAATCTCAACCTGCCAAGGTTTTTGGGGAAAAACTGGAATATGTAAAAGCTGAATGTTCCCACATTTAAATCACTTTTCCAGGCTTGGACACCTCTAAAATCCAACTTCAACCTCCCCTGCTCTGCTTGTTGAGCTCCCTCTATCCCAGGAATGCCACAATCCCTCATTCCCATCTCCTCCCAGCCTGTTTGGGGAATAAAGAAGGAAATCTTGAAATCTGCATCAGTTCCAGGGGCAAAATCCAGAGAGTGTCCACAAGATCCAGATGGCCTAAAAACCACCAGGAATCTCAGCCTGCTGAGGTTTTCTGGGAATTAAATCTCTAAAAGCTGAATGTCCAAAGATTTTCCCACTGCCACCTTTTAAAATCCCTTTCCCAGGCTGGAATCCCTAAAATCCAAGTGAAACCTCCTCTGCTCTGTGTTGTTCCGCTCCCTCTATCCCAGGAATGCCACAATCCCTCCTTCCCATCTCCTCCCAGCCTGTTTTGGGGACAAAGAGCCTGTTTGGGTGTGGTTCTGTCCCTCTGGATGGATTTTTCTCGGGAATAACAACAGGCACGGGTGCCTTGGGCAAACTCTTCCCTTCCTCTCCAGGAGGAAACTTTGGATTTACGACAGGAACGAGATAACATCGAGGCCGATAAGGAAACCAGGCAACAAATCAGGCTAATGGATTGCCTCTGGATGAGTGGAATAGGATTTAATGACTCCAGCAAGGATCTATCCCACCCCAAGGATTGGGAGAAAATGCAGGAGATGGGAGGGGGAAAGTGGGAAAACAAACAGAGAGCGCTTCCAAGCCAGGGAGCAATCCTGGCTAAAAGCTCCGATGGAGACTTTGGCCTTCCACACCCTCCCTAGACAGGCTGGGAATGGCAATTCCTAAACCTGGACAGGCTGGGAATGGCAATTCCCAAATCTGGACAGGCTGGGAATGGCAATTCCTAAACCCAGAACAGGTTGGGAATGTCAATTCCCAAACAGAGAACAGGCTGGGAATGGCAATTTCCAAACCTTGGGCAGACTGGGAATGGCAATTCCCAATCCCTGCACAGGCTGGGAATGGCAATTCCCAAACGTGGACAGGCTGGGAAAGGCAATTCCCAAACGTGGACAGGCTGGAATCTCTATCCTTCCCTGGAATGAGAGGTGGGATTCATTTTGGGGTTCCCTGTTCCTGCTCCCTGCTCTGTTGCTGTAAATCCTGAGGATTCCTCATTCTCCTGACTTTCCAGAGCAGTTTTATTTTTCCTGGCAAGATCCAGGTTGCAGCACCTGGAAAATCCATGTGCTGTCTAACATCAGCACCTTCTCCTTGCTTAATTTTGGGAGATTTCCTGTTCTCTCCCGGGTTTTTCAGTAAAATCCCTAGGATTTGGATGTGAAGGGCCTTCCTGTGAGGAAAATTCTGGATTTGTGTCCTTGCAGAGATGTGGGAAGAGGTTCATCCCCTCAGGAATGGGCAAACAGGGAGATGAGCTGGATCCCTGGGACGAGGAGGGATTTTCTTCCCTGTTCCCAAAGCTGTGGATGTTCCCTCCCCAGCTGCATTTTGTATTCCAGCCAAAAGCTGCTGCAGAGATTTGGGCACCCAACAATTCCTGCCAGACATTGGGAATGACAGCCTAATGCTATTTCCAGGGAAAATCACATTAAAATCAGCTCTCCAAGGAATTGCTTCCTCTCTGGATTGTTCTGGAAGCAAATCCCTCTCTGCTGGCTCCAGGCTGGAATGCTGCAATCTCAGCCACCCCAAGGCCATTTCAGGACTGAAATTCCACGTGCAGGAAACTGAGGAATTGCCACTGGATTTGGGGTTTTGCTGATCCAAAACCCAGCACAGAGCCTGTAAATTCCCAGGGGATCACATTGGAATTGTCTCCCTTTTTCCATGCAAGGAAGAACCCAAAACAATTCGTCCACCAGATCATTTCTCCCTGATTTTCTGGTTTTTCATCCCTTTGAAGTCAGAATCCTGAATTTTTCCAGGACGGAAAAGACACCTGGACAGGGATGGGCTCAGTGCTGCCAGAGATCTTTTCCCCCCTCAGTGATCCTGTGATTCCAGGGATGCAGAACCCTCCATTCCCATTTCCTGCCTGTGTCTGCGTGGCCCAGCTCAGCTCCCAGGTTTTTATCAGGTCAGAAATCCACAGATCTGCTTTTCCCTCCCTGAAAACGTGCTGGAAAAATCCAAAACACCATCGAGTGCCATGAATTAATTCCATGGAAATGCTTCTGATTCCTGTCAGGAGCCAGGCACAGACACGCCAGGAAATAAAAGAATTCCAAGTGTGGGATGGGGGCCCGTCAGCCCTGTCTGGCACCCGGCATATGGGGCTGGAATCTGTGGAAAAACGGGACAGGGATGCAAACAGGATGCTCTCATTAATTCTGGGAATGCATAATTAATTAATTACCCTGCCCAGGGGAGCTGCTGTCACCACGGCTCCCGGAGCCAGCGCTTCTCCTCCGGTGAAGCGGGAATTGTGTATGGGATTTGTGCTGCCTGGCTCTTGGAATTGGGAATTGTGCAGGAATTGTGTATGGGATTTGTGCTGCCTGGCTCTTGGAATTGGGAATTGTGCAGGAATTGTGTATGGGATTTGTGCTGCCTGGCTCTTGGAATTGGGAATTGTGTATGGGATTTGTCCTGCCTGGCTCTGTTGTTCCTCCTGGATGCAGGAATTGTGTCCAGGACTGCTGCCCCATCCCTGGAAGTGTCCAAGGCCAGAGCTTGGAGCACCCTGGGACAGAGGAAATTGGTCCTGCTCTTGGGGAATGGGATGAGCTTTAAATCCCTCCCAATCCAGAGCATTCCATGATTCTTTGTTTTGCTAGGAAAAGCCAGGAGTGCAGAAATTCATTGAGGCCTTGGAGGGGTTTTTATTCTTTATGTTTTTCCACCAGATCCTCCAGAGAAAACCGTGGTGGGATTCACCTCTGGAGCAGGGAGGGGAAAAGCCCCAAATCTCCCTCTGGAATATGAAATAAGGATCCTCTGGAGCAGGGGGGGCTGTAATCCTGGATCTCCCATCCCAGAGGGATGCACCAGGATTATAAACCCCAAATGCAGCCAGCAGAGGTGATCCATGGAAGGTGAAGGGAAAACTCTTCCCTGATAATTCCCAGGACACTGCACTTCCAGGCCTGGGCTGTGTTTGCATCCAGGGCCAAATCCCCACAGAAATTCCTGCATTATCTCCCACCCCCACAGACCAGGGTTGTTCATTCCCAGCTTTTTCCAAGGGCTGCTGCTTTTCCCGTTGGGAAAGCACAGCGGGTTCATCCCAGGCTGAGGGAGTGGGATGCATCCAGCCTTTGGGATGACTCCTGGCTCGAGGTCAGGAACGGGATCCGGGGCTTAAAGGCTCAGGAGCAGGGAGCCAGCAGGGACAGCTTCACCTGCCGTGACTTTCCAGGGAATGATGGGCAGATAGGGAGGATTAAGTGTGAAAGGGAGAGGGAACACAGAAACCCCGGAGCGCCGCCCATCCCATGGCAACAGCGCCGGATTTCCATGGAGTTCTCCAAACAACGCCCAAAAGGGTGGGAATGGAGGATCCAGGAACACCAGGAGCAGGGTGAGGTGAGCAGCTGAGGCATCCCAGGTGAGCCAGGGGCTGGAGCTGGAGAAAATATCCTGGGAATAAATCTGGGGATGAAATCAGCCGCTCCTGCCTCGGCTGCAGTTCCAAGGAGCAGGGACAGGCATTGGAAATTGGGATTTGTAGGATTTAAGGATGCTGCTGGTGGATCAAGGCTGGGCCAGGACTTTGTGCTGCAGGGAATGTTTGGATCCCAGGGATAATTCCAGTCCCGGAACCTCAGGGAACAGAGAGCTTGGAGTTTAACAGAGGGAAGGTGCAAAAATTCCATGTGTGCCCTGCTCTTACTCCAGTATCAAGCCACTGATAAATCCCAGGATAAATTCCACACTTAAATCCCGGGATAAATTCCACACCTCAGGCACTTTCCTGGATTTTTCCTCCCTTGGGGAGCAGCCAGGAGAGATCCCAAAGCCAGAGGATTCCATGGTGACCCTGCTGAAACCCAGGAAGTGCCCATGAATCCCAAACCCTCTGGGATGCCCACCTGGAATCTGCCCTTTGGAATTGCCATCTCCTAATGCCACTTGTCCAAACTGAATCCATGATTTCCCCCCTCAATTAAACCCATTTTTCATGGAATAAAAAGTGAATCCCTGAAGGAAGCTGCTCCTGTATCCCAAAAGTTGCTTGGTGGATTTTTCCACACAACCTTCCTTCCCATCCTTTGGTATCCAGCAGCTGGAATTCCCTTTATTGCATGGATCTCATTGAATATTCATAGCTGGAGCCTGAACCAGAAATCCCAGTTTATTTTTTATTTATTATTTTATTTCATTTTTATTTTATCCAAATGATTTTTCCACCTCCTGAAGGTCAGGTAGGCACCAGGCAAATTTTCCATGATCTTCCCGTGGGTTTGTTGTTTTTTTTCCAGCAGAGCAGAGCCAACATTTGGAATCCTTGGATGAATCAAAGGAAAAGCTGAATAAGCTGGAATTTGGAAGGATTGTCTGTCGAGATATTAAAAATGTCACTCAATCGCTGGGGCTGAGGGATTAGGGCTGGAATGTGTGGAGAAAAAAGGGATCTGGGGAGTGTCGGTGCTGTCTGGAGCCTCCTGGGGAGGGCTGGCTGGGAGGACAGATTTTCCAGGGAGTTTGTCAGTCTTTGTGGAAGGATGACATGTTTTGATGGAATGTGTGCAGGGAGGTTGGCAGCTCAGCTGGCTCCTCAAAATTCCACTGCCAAGCTGCCAGGAGAAGCCCAGGATCGGCGTTTGGGGTTCAGGGAAAAGCCAGCAGAGCTTCCTAAGGCACCGAGCAGGTCTGGGGAAAGATTTTTTGGGATGGGGAGGGAATCCCTTGGAGCAAAGGCTGAGTGGCACTGGAGAGATGATCTGCAGGAGCTGCTCCCAGAAAAAAAATTCCTTGGGTCAGGAAAAAAATAAACTCCTGCAAAGCAGCATTCCCATGGCACTGAATTCGCCAGGGAGCTGCTGGTTGGAATTTTTCTGGGAACTGGGGCATTGAAAGCTTTCCTAAATTTGCTCCTTAAATATGATGGATTTCAGCATTCCCAACGGGAATGCTGGATGGGCTGGCTGGAATTTCTGTTTTCTGGGAATTGGGATCCCCAGTCCTGATCCAGGGGGTGGGAAAAGATGTGGGATCAGCCTGGGGCGGGTGGAAAACAAGGCCCAGGTTTATCCACCTCTTTTCCCCTCAGATAAAACTTCCCTTGCTTAATTCCAAGGATTTGATCAAACTCCATGGAAGGAAGGGACAAATGCTCTTTGCTCTGCTCAAAACAGGGTTTAGCTCCTTCCCAGAAATCTGAATTTATTAAAATCCTTTTTCTTTCCAAAGCAGATTTTCCTGCCCCAACCTTGAGCTTTCCAGTCATTTCCCACTCCAGAGCTTCCAGGAGGGATCATTTCAGGTGGAAAACTGAGGGAATCACAGCCCAGCTCACACCAAACCAATGGGAAAAGTTAATTTTATTAATTAATCAGCTAAACCTGGCTGTGCTGGGATTTGGAATGTGGGCACTGCCTGCTACTGGGAGAAACCTGGGAGTAAATTACTCATGGTCCCAGCCAGGCTCTGGGTGCATCCTGTGATTTCCTGGCTTTGGGAATGTGAGTGTCACATCCAACAGAATAAATGGAATGATGGAATCATTAAAGTTGGGAAAAACCTCCAGGATTGACAAACACCCCCTGGAAACTGCACCAGTCAGCAGGATTGAGCTGGGTTTAATTTCTGAAAACAGTTTTGAGTTCAGACTTACACTCAGACAGGACTGAGCTGGGTTTAGTGTCTGAAATCACAGCTTTGAGCCCAGATTTACACTCAGAGGGGATTGAGCTGGGTTTAATTTCTGAAATCACAGCTTTAAGTCCAGATTTACACTCAGAACCAAGGAATGGACACAAAATCCCCCCAGGACCCCACAGCCATCAGCACTGACATCACAACAACGGGGTCACAGCACATTTCATGGGGTGGGAAGGTGGAAATGTCATGGCTACATTGATTCCTTTCCACAATGTTTTCATTTCCACTGGTTTTTTATCCTTTCTGGCTGTGTTTGAAGGGTTCCTGGCTGTGCTGGCTCCCTGGGATGGGTTCATGGCAGGAAAACAAAGCAAAGGCAGCACGCAGCACATCAGAACCCATTTCCAGAGCAGTGCTGGTGCCTTTTTTGCATGAAACTCTGAAGAAATCTCATTTTCCTTTCAGAAATCCCCTTGAAGAATTCCCAAAGATCCCAGCTGAGCTGTTTGCTGCTCAGAGCTGATCCCAGCAGTGCAAAGCAGCCTTAAACCAAGCTTAACGAGGGAATTGAACTGGCTTAGTGTTGATTTGCATCACTAAAGGGGTACGAAGCCTGGAAATCATTCCCTGGAGGACCCAAAGTGGTCCCAGACATCAAATCCATCAGGACACCACGAGAGCTTGGCACTTCCAGCTGGGAAAAGCAGGGAAGAGCCCTCTGTGTACATTGCTGGGAGCTTCTGGGGTTCCACATTTTCCTTTTGCATGAACTGAGCTCTCCTTGAAGTCCCCAAGTCCTCCAGGGACTCTGCAGTGCCAGGCCCTGCCCTCCTTGAAGTCCCCAAGTCCTCCAGGGACTCTGCAGTGCCGGGCCGTGCCCTCAGACCTTGCTGGTCTGCATGTGCCCGTTGAACTCCGCGTTCCTCTGGGTCAGCATGGACTCCTGCAGGCGGCTGCTGTTCTCCTGCCTGTGCTCCACGGGGTCTCCGTCCTCCGCTCCGTCGCCCTTCCGGAGGCAGAGAACCTTCTGGAAGCTCTGCTTGAAGTTGTCGGAGAGGAAGCCGTAGAGGATGGGGTTGGCGCAGCTGTTGGCGTAGGACAGCACCACCATGAAGAAGTAGAGCCCCTCCAGGACGGGGTCGGCCGGCAGGATGAGGATCAGGTTGACGATGTTCATGGTGTAGAAGGGCAGCCAGCAGAACACGAAGACCACCACGATGATCACCACCATCCTGGTGACCTTCCGCTCCGACCTGCGGCGCCGCGTGGAGCCCACGCGGATCCCCGAGGACTTCACCTTGACCACGATCAGCAGGTAGCACAGGCAGATGACCAGCAAAGGGCCGAAGAAACCCAGCACCGAGGTGTAGATGATGAACGCCGCCGACCAGACGTTGACCGGCTCCGGCCAGTTCATGTTGCACGTCTGGAAGTCCTCCTGCACGTCCGAGAAGATGATCACGGGCAGCACCACCAAGAAGGAGAAGGTCCAAACGGTGGCACTGATGAGCTTGGCCACCCTGGGGCGTCTCCACTTGGTGGATTTGATGGGGTGCACCACGGCCAGGTAGCGGTCCATGCTCATCACCGTCAGGCAGAAGATGCTGGTGAACTGGTTGATGCCGTCCACGGTCATCACCAGCCGGCAGAGGAAGGAGCCGAAGGGCCAGTAGGAGATGGCGTTTTGGGTGGCCAGGAAGGGCAGGCCCAGCATGAAGAGCACGTCGGCCACGGCCAGGTTGAGGATGTAGATGTTGGTGACCGTTTTCATCTTGGCGTGGCGCAGCACCACGTAGATGACCAGGGCGTTGCCGCTCAGCCCCACGGCGCACACCAGCAGGTAGCAGATGGGAATGAGCACCTTGTGGATGTACTGGAACGGCGGCGGCTCCGCCAGCGTCCCGTTCTCTGTCGCGTTGGGCAGCAGGGAGGAGTTCGCCTCGCCGGGAGCGGCTTCCATGCTGAACGTGCTGGAAAAGTACAGGGGATCCATGGGGTTTTGTTTTCTCTCCGTGGCTTTTCCTCTTAGGAGAGATTAAACTTCACGGGCATCTTGTTCCTGGAAGGAAAATTCAAAATTCGAAAAGTCAAATTTCAAAAATTCAAAAATTCAAAACTTCAGAAATTCAAAAATTAAAAAAAAATTTAAATTCAAGGAAAAGAGAGACAGGACTTTTACAAAGTGGACTTTTACAATCACTTCCATTTTCTCTTCTATTCAGGATTTGGGGTTGGATTACTGAGACAAGGAGTAGGATGGGATCAATGCCCAACAAAGGAATTGCACAATGGGAGAATCCCCATGCTCATCCCAGTGCTCATCCCAGCAGATCCCAGGTTCTGTTTCCTTTTCACAGGATCCAGGGCTGGGTGAAGCTGTGACGGATTTTTCCCTGTGAGGGTGGAGAGGCTCTGGAACAGAATTCCCAGAGAAGCTGTGGCTGCCCCATCCCAGCAACTGTCCAAGGCTTGGTTGGACGGGGCTTGGAGCAACCTGGGATAGAGGAAGGTGATGGGGCTGGAACTGGGATCAGGGGAGGAAGTAAAACTTTCCATAACAATGGAAAACCCTTGGAAAAAAATCCCTGAGCTCCAAGACAGAAAGGATCATGTCTGAGATCTTCCCCACCAGGTCAGGGCGTGTGCACAGAGAAGGGAAGGAATAAACTCCTTTTTTCCATCTCTCACAATTAATATTTGTGTTCCCACATCCTCTCCTCTCACCCTGAACTGCTTTTTATCCCAAAAATTCCCTTTTCTTGCAGGAAATCCAAGCTGCAGTGGGCAGCTCCAGGACAACTGAGCAGATTTGAAGCTGGAATAAATTTTTCCAGCCATTCTGAAAAAGGTGGAGAATTTCCAACACCCCTTTCCTGTAGCGAGCTTGATTCCCAGGAATATTTTTCCACCTTTTTGTCAGAGTGAGGTTCAGTTTATCAGGTGGAGAAACTTGGGAACATCATATTAAAAAATGGAGACTTAAAGCACCAAATCCCACAGCAAATCCTGGTGAAGGTGGAAGAAACACCCAGCAATTTTTGCTGCCATCACCTGACGATCCCACAATAATCCGGGGGTTTGGATCTGGAATCACAAACAGCCAGCCCACAGCCCTGCAAAAACTCCTTGTCTCCAGGAGCAATCCGAAACCACCTCCATCAGCGGCTGGGCTTTCTCCTGGGGTGAGAAAACCTGGGGGAGAGGAGGAGCCCCTGCAGCTCCCGGGAGGAATCACAAATGTGCCGAGCTGCTTTGGGAATGTGCAGATGGGGAGTAGGTGTCTCACGTGGCTGGGTGGAGATGCACCGGGGAAATCGGGAGTGCAGGGAGAGCTGAGGGAGCTGCTGGAGCTCCGGGGGGGTGGGGATGGGGCAGCAGGAGCTGGATGTGCTGCTGGAATGGTTGGGGTTTAGGTGTTGGGAGCATCCCTGCCATTCCCAACATCCCGCTGCAGGCAGAGGTCAGCCGAGCTGCTCATAAATGAAACAGGAGTGGGTCAGGGCCTGGGTAAAACAGCACAGCAAAAGCCCAGTTCTGGCTGAAAAAGTGGAATTTTAAATCCTGACCTCCAACCTGTTTTGAATTCCTGAGCTGTAGCAAACCTCAGGTTATTTATGGGGGAATTCTGGGAGAAGCCGAAGCTGGGACCCCTCATTCTCAGCTGGGAGGGGTTTGGAAATTCCCATTTTCCTGCTGTGACCCCACTGGGATCACTGAAGGGAAGGACAGGCAGGAAAAATACATGGGATCGGTCAGGAAGGGTTTATAAACTCATATCCATGGAGCTGCATCCTTGGGATTGGGAATGTTCTTCCCAGACAAGCTCGGCACATCCAGGCTGGGCCCAAAAAACCCAAATTTCCACCTGAGCCTGGGAAAAATTAGAAGGCAGGGAAAGAAGCAGTGCTGGAGCTCAGCAGGGAAGGTCAGGAGGGGCAGGCAAGTGTGGCTCATCCTCTAAAAAATGGAAAAGGACACATTTTCCAAAGTCTCTTTTCCACAGTGCACATCCTTGGATTCAGGACTGGAGGAATTACACAATAACTTCAGTCCTGGTCCTTTCAGCGCCTTTGGAGCTCAGGCCTTGGAAAGAGGAGCTTTTTTCTTTGGATAATTCCCATTTCTTCTCCCCCTGGAGAAATCCTCCAGCCCCAAATCCCTGTTTGCAGAGGGCCTCGGGCTCTCCCAGCCGTCCATTGGCATTCCAGGGGTTTTCAAAAGGACTTGGGTGTGTTTTCCATGGAGAGGGGTGGGATTTTTGATTGTTTTGTGGATTTTTGGATTTATTTTTTGGATTTTCCAACAGAGAGGAACTTCCAGGCTCCCTCAGCAGCCAGACTTCTCCTGGAGTCAGGGACACTTTGTCTCCTCAGCGTTTTGGGGCTCTTCCTGTGGGTTTGTGGGAATATTCACCTTTCCCTTGCGATTTTTGTTCCGTGGGATGAACTGTACAACATTCCCTGTCATACGGAGAGGATTGGGAAGGGAATCCCAGAACCCTGGAACGCTTTGGGTCAGAAGGGCCTCCCAATATCCCCGATTGCTCCCGCCTGGATGTGGACAATTCCAGGGATGTCCCAGTGCATTTCCTGAGGGAAAATCCATTTCCTAGGGCTCTGCTGCAATTCCTTCCAACTCTTTCCTGCTGTTTTCAGCACCAGGAAGGAATTTACTCCACCTGGACATTCCCCATTCCCAGGATTTGACGTCCCAAAGTCCCCCAGATCTGCAATCCAAACCCAGATCCCCATCCCACAATTGCCTCCCTCAGCCTTTGCCTTGCGGCCACCACAATTCTGGGATTTTTCCTGGAAAAAAACCCTGACCAGCTGCAAATCCATGTTTTCCTGGCTGCCTTGGAGGAGCACAGGGAATTTTATCCAGGTGACAATTTGTCCCTCACCAGCGCGATTTGGCCTCAGCTCCTTTTGTCACCACGACCCTGAACCTCCACAAAGGCTGATTAAAGACGATGATTAAAGGTAATTAAGAGGAGCTGATTGATCCCTCATAGCCTTGTTTGTTGTTCTTAATTAAGGGATTAATAACAAACACGCCTCCAGGGGATTTCCTCTCATCCAGCTTTTCTTCTCTTTGATTTCCGAGCCCCCACCCTGGGATTGTCCATAAATTTTGGGTTTTCTGCTTAAAATTGAGGAGCTGGGAATGTAGACCTGTAATAATCACTGACAGAATTCCAAGTTTTAACAGAGCACCATCCAGGAAAAAAAAATCAGCATCCACAGCAGCTGAATATATCTCTGTCCCTGCTTCCCAAAAAACTTCGGGGAATAAATAGCAGAGGTGTTATGGTGCTAGAATTTCACATTTGTGAAAACTCCTAAATAAACCTGGGTGAAAAAAAGCCAAGAATTAACAGAACAGCGAGTGAAAAATCGTCCCGACCTAAGGAAAAACAAACGTTTAAAATGGAATTAAAATTTTTAATTTAAAATTAAAAATGCTCAGACAGATCAAGGCTGAAGTTTTCCCTGGGCTCTGGTCACAGCAGGAAAGCAAAAATAACTCCATGGAGAACATTGCATGAGAGTGGGGCAGGGCTCAGGCAGGAATTGCAGGAATTAAACCTGATTTTCCAAGCTGGATTGGATCCTGCTGCCTGTTTGCCTCTGGAATCATCACTCTCTCATCCACGATAATTGCTGGGAATGGAATTACAGCACCAGCAGGGCAGATTGCTGCTTCCAGCAGCAGGATAATTAGGGATAACACAGCCAGTGGGAATCCAGGCTTTTCGAACTGTCTTGGGAGGAAAAGCACCCGGAGAACTCTCCAGGAATTGTCTCCCGGCAGCAGAGCTCCCATCCCGTGGAGCTGGCTGCAATAAATCCCTGGGATTTTCATCTTTTCATCATTTCCATGGCTTGGAGCTCAGTGTCCATCACCTGCTGCTCCCCAGAGAGCCGTGGGGGCTCGTTCCTGGGTTTGGGGGATGGAGCAGGCAGGAGAGGCCTGGCAGTGCAGCTCTGGGATAACTCAGAATCCCGGGAAACTGGGTGGGAGCAGCAGGGAAATAAATGCAGCATCACCCCGAGAGCTGCCTCAGCTCTGAGGGATGAAAATGTTCTGTACAATGCAGCAGAGACACCTTTGGTGTCCCATTCCCACCACCTGGAGTTTAAAAAAATGAAGGAATCCTTCAGATTCTCCCAAAAAGGAATTTTCTTCTTGGACAAATCTGCCTTTGATGCTTCTCAGGGGGAGTTTGTTACCCCCAAAAAACAAATTATGGATTTTTCTCTGCTGAAAACAAAACTTTCTCACCTGAAATTGCTCCTCTGCTTCCACTCTCTGAATTGGGACTAAACCAATCGGCTGAACTCCGAGTTCAACAACTTCTTCCCACTTTTAACCCTAAAAAATCTTTTTAAAATGTATATTTGTCACCACCTGGTTATCCCTCAGCTCATCCCAGGGTTTCCCAGAGCACCTGAGAAGCTGCTCCGATTTTTAGGAGCAAACAACTCATGAAACAACTCATAAACCCAAATCTTTGCTGAATCCTTTTTTTCCTCCCCAAACACGTTTAAGTCGTGCTCAGGGATTACTCACTGGGGCTGAGCTGCTCCTGCCTCACCAACACTCGTGGAAAGCAAATCCTGCTGGGTTTGCTCCCAGGTTTAAACTGGGTTTGCTCCCAGATTTAAACTGGGTTTGGTCCCGAATTTAAGATGGGTTTGCTGCCGAATTTAAGGTAGGTTTCCTCTTGGATTTAAGGTGGGTTTGCTCCCAGATTTAAGATGCATTTGCACCTGAATTTAAACTGGGTTTCATGCCAGATTTAAGATGTGTTTGCTCCCAGGTTTAAACTGGGTTTTCTCCCACATTTAAATTTGGTTTGGTCCCAGATTTAAGCTGGGTTTCCTTCCAGAATTAAACTGGGTTTGCTCCTGGATTTAAACTGGGTTTGCTTCCTGATTTAAGATGGGTTTACTCCCGAATTTAAGGCGCGCTTGCTCCCGAATTTAAGGTGGGTCTGCTCCTGAATTTAAGGCAGGTTTGCTCCCAGATTTAAGATGGGTTTGCTCCCAGATTTAAACTGGGTTTGCTCCTGGATTTAAACTGGGTTTGTTCCCGAATTTAAAGCGGGTTTGCTCCCAGATTTAAGATGGGTTTTCTCCCAGATTTAAACTGGGTTTGCTCCTGGATTTAAACTGGGTTTGCTCCCGAATTTAAGGCTGGGTTTGCTCCCAGATTTAAGATAGGTTTTCTCCCAGATTTAAACTGGGTTTGCTCCTGGATTTAAACTGGGTTTGGCCCCAGATTTAAGGCTGGGTTTGCTCCAGGCAGAGCAAGGTGTGCAGCTCCATCTCTGCTCCCCCGCCGGGCAGCGGGGCTGGGGTGCAGCTCCCAAACCGGCCCCAGCTCCAGCACCTCCCCAAACCCCGGGGGTTTTCCCAAAGGTTTCTGTTCCTCCCTTCCCCTCTGCAGTCCAGGGACACGCGGAGGTTTCAGGGATGTTCCAGATGGGTGCAGGAGCGTTAATTCCAGCCTGAGGGAGAGCAGGAACAGCCCCGGGCCCCGTGGTGGAAGGAGCTCAGGAGCAGCAGCTCCGGGGGCAAATTCCAGGATCTGGGGTGTCTTTGGGATCCATCTGCCTTGGATACAGCTCCACTGCAGCACCGAGCCCTGCGGGCTGTCCCCAGGAGCTGGGGGTCCCTCAAGCACCCCCAGACTCATCCCAGCACCCCGGGAGCAGCTGTGGGGCTCACCCGGGGGTCTCCTCCTCCTCCCCAGAGCTACAAAAACTCTCTGCCTGAGCCCAAACCGCTTGAACCCGGCTCTTCCTGAGCCCGGCTCTTTCTGAGCCCGGCTCTTCTTTCCCTGCTCTGGGCTCGGGGGCTGGGGGCTGCAGGGAGCCAGCCCAGGGTCAGCCGGAGCTGCTCCCAGCCCGGCCCCCGATGTCACCTTGGCCCGACCCCCCCGATGTCACCGTGACCTTGACATCTGCTCGCTGTCCCCCTGGAGCAGCTGCCCCCCCTGCTCTCCCTGCCGTGTGTCACCCCAGGGCTCTGTCACAGCCCCGGGTGACAGCGGCCCCGGGCTGTGCCCGCTGGTGCCTTCGCGTCCCTTCAGCTCCAGAGCCGCGCTCAGGCTGCTCCGGCTTCAAACGCGGCATTCCCCACGGCCGGGGTCCCTCCCGGGCAGCCCCAGCCAGGATTGTCACCCCACTGCCCACAGGGTCCCCTCTTGTCATCCTCCAGCCAGGATTGTCATCCCAGTGCCCAGAGGGTCCCTCCTTGTCATCCTCCCGGCCGGGATTGTCACCCCACATCCCAGAGGGTCCCTCCTTGTCATCCTCCAGCCAGGATTGTCACCCCACTGCCCAGAGGGTCCCCTCTTGTCATCCTCCAGCCAGGATTGTCACCCCACTGCCCAAAGGATCCCTCTCCAGCATCCCCACCAGGACGGGAGGGTGACCAGGTGACCAGGAGGGGTCACCCCCCTGCCCAGAGCGTCCCCTCGCCATCCCCCAGCCAGGATGGAGTCACTCCAGCACCAACCCCCCCCTCAGAAATGCAAATTCGGTGTCTCCACGAGCGGCACCGGCGGCTCCGGTGGTTCCCATCGAGCCCCCAAGCGGGGTGCGCCCCGCGGGCCCCCCCCTGCCCCGTGCCCGTGCTCCCCGCAGCCATCGCTGCCGCTCCCCGCATCCCGGCTCGCCGCTCCCGCATCCCGGCCGTGCTCACCTGCGGCTCCAGGGCTGCTCTCCCGGAGCAGAGCCTGCCGCTCCCGCAGCCGCGCCGGGAGCGCTCCCCGCGCTGGCCGCTCCCCCGGGAGGAGCCAGGGGGCCCGGAGGGGCCGGGGGTGCCGCAGCCCCGGGGCCGCCCCCTGCTCGGCAGCTCGGGCTGGATGGAGCTGGGGGCGGCTGCTGCGGGCAGCGGGAGCGCTGGGCAGGGAGGCTGTGCCCGCCGGTGCCCCCGCGAGTGTGCGCGTGTGTGTGTGTGTTCCACCTGCGAGTGTGTGTGTGTGCCAACCCCGTGTGTGAGTGTGTGCCAACCCCGTGTGAGTGTGTGCCAACCCCGTGTGTGTGAGTGCCACCCCCCCGTGTGTGTGTGCCACCCCCCCGTGTGTCTGTGCCACCTGCGGGTGTGTGTGTGCCACCCCCCGTGTGTGTGCCACCTCTTCTTGTCTGTCCCCTTTCCCATGTCTGTGCCACCTCCCCATGCCTGTGTCCCCATCCCTTCCCCACTCCCCCATCCCTGTGCTCCTGTCCTTATGCTTGGTCCCCTGTCTCTGTTCCCCCTGCCCATCCCTGTTCCCTCATTCCCATCCCCATTCCCCATCCCCTTCCCTGTTCCCCATCCCCATTCCTCTTCCCCCATCCCTGTCCCTCCATTCCTGTCCCTCCATCCCCGTTCTCCATCCCCATCCCTGTCCCCCATCCCCATCCCCATCCCCGTTCTCCATCCCCATTCCTCTTTCCCCATCCCTGTTCCTCCATCCCCGTCCCTGTCCCTCCATCCCCATTCCTATTCCTCCATCCCCGTCCCCCATCCCCATCCCTGTCCTCGTTCCCCATCCCGGGCTGTCCTCACCCGGCTCTGCCGCTCCCGGGGCTGAGCCAGATTGGGAAGAGCCGCATTTCCCCCGGCTCCATCTCCTGTCCAACCCCGATAATTCCTCCAAAGCTTCCCGCAGGCTGGGAGCGAGCCCCTCCCGACCCCCCAAGGGGGCAGCCGAGCCCAGGCTGCGTTTGGGGACAGCGTTTGGGGACAGCGTTTGGGGACAGTGTTTGGGGACAGCGTTTGGGGGGCTTTGGCACCTGCGGGGCTCTGGTTTCTCGCGTTTGGGGACAGCGTTTGGGGACAGCGTTTGGGGACAGCGTTTGGGGGGCTCTGGCACCTGCGGGGCTCTGGTTTCTTGCCCTGTCCCTGGGCAGAAGCACAGCCCGAGTGCCAAGGACACATCGAGCGTCTCCCCGGAGAGCGCGATCCCATGTGGGGAGGTTTTCCTCCAGCTGGCTCCGAGTCAGGCCCTAAAATCGCTCCTGGAGGGAAGATGGGGGCTGAAAATCCAGCAGCGAGGGGAGCCCGGTGTTGGGTTCACCCCCTCCTAAACTCCCCGGGGTGCTGCTGGGCAGGAAGAGGTTGAAGTATTTGGGATTTTGAGTATTTTGCGATGCAACAAGTGCGATAAAAGTGAGGCAGAGCTCTCCCCCCTCCTCCCCGCACCCTCCCTGTGCTGTCACATATTCAAACCTCACTCCCAGCATCACCTCGAGTGTTTTCTCCCCACTTTCTGGGCAGGCTGGGGGGCTCAGAGCAGCCCCGAGCTCAGCCCCTCCTCATCAGCATGCACAGAGCATCGCGCTCATAATAATGGATCTGATCTTAATCCTCTGCTGAGGCTTTTCAATTAGAGCCGGGTGCTTGAGTCAGACGTGTGAACACGGGGGAAAAAAAGCGAGGCAGAGCTGCTGCTGGCATGTCAGGCTGGAATTCAATCTGCTGATGTATTTATGGGCATGGGTTGCTAAATGCGAGTGAGACTCCAGCCTGCTCTCGCCATGACAATGGGAAGAGTCATCTGATAAAAATAGAATTTGGCATGATAAACAGGCAAGCAGAGGAGCTTCGGATCACCTGCTCGGCAAACACGCCCAGAAAATGCCCACAATTTATTGCCCAGCAGTGATCCCGCCAGGAATGACAGCTTGAAGCCAAATGGGGTTAATTTAAAGGAATTACCTTTATTTTATTAGAATTTATTGGCGGTTTGTGCTAGGGAAAATGTTGCTGGATAAACACGGTGGTGCCTAAGTTGCCCTGAAGAAAGCAGCACTTTTCCTGTAAATAAACACTGGGAAAAGAGGAATTTTACTGGGATCTGTGCAGGGAGAAGGGCAGGATTTTCAAAAGCTCTCCAGGCTGGTTAAATTCTTTACCCACTTGAGCCAACAGCGCCGTGTTGGGGCTGGATGGAGGGAACACAAAGCCTGGGAGAGCATTCCCTGCAATCCTGATTTCTGTGCCTGATTCCCCTGGGCAAAGAGCAGAGGGCAAAGAGCTCCTGGCATGGGTGGCACAGAGACCTTTGGTGGCACAGGGCACAGCCCCCCACAGGGATGGGAGGGTTTCTTTTCTTTTGAATTTTTCTGTCTCTCCTTTTGCTGGATGGAATATTTGATGATCCGCGCGCCTGGGACATTTTTTACGTTGACATTGCGGAGAGGAAGGAGAGCTGAGGCGGAGATAAAAGCCTCAAAATGAGGGATTTGGGCTGGTTCTGCTCCTTGTGCGTGTCCTCGTGGCTGTGAAGGACAATGGGATGGTGGGGTGTGTGGGGAAGAGCGTTCCCAGCAGGACAAGGAGTGACCCTGCCCCTCTGGGTGCTGTGTCCAGCTCTGGGTCCCGGCACAGAGGGGACAGGAGCTCCTGGGGGGCTGTGAGGATGAGGAAGGGCTGGAGCAGCTCCGTGCCCAGGAAAGGCTGGGGGAGCTGGGGCTGCTCTGCCTGGAGAGGAGCCCCAGCTGAGAGGAGCCACAGCCCTGGCTGTCCCTGGGTGTTCCTGGTTGTCCCTGGGTGTCCCTCTGCATCCTTGGGTGGCCCTGGGTGTCTCTGTGTGTCCTTGGGTGGTCCTGTCTGTCCCTTGGGTGTCTCTGTGTGTCCCTGTGTGTCCCCATGGGTTCCTGGGTATCCCATACATCCCTGTGTGTCTCTGGATGTCCCTGTCTGTCCTTGGGTGGCCTCGTCTGTTCCTGGTGTCCCTGGGTCTCTCTGGGTGTCCTTGGGTGTCCCCAGGTGTCCCTGTCTATTTCTGGATATCCCTGGGTGTCCCATGGATTTCTGGGTGTCTCTGGGTGTCCCTGTCTGGCCTTGGATGTCCCTGGGTATCCTCACGTGTCCCTGTCTGTTCCTGGGTGTCCCTGGGTGTCCCCATGGTTTTCTGGGTGTCCCCGGGTGACCCTGTCCTGCAGGGAGGGCTCTGCTCCAGAGGAACAGGCAGGGACTGGTCCCAGGAATCCCCCCTGAACTTCTGCCCAGCCCTGAGCAGATCCCACAGAGGGTGTGGATCTCTCTCTTGGGGATATTCCCGAATTTCAGGATGTGATCCCACTCTGGGATGACCCCCGTGCTCCCTCCCAGCCTGCCCCATCCCAGGATTCCATGATCCATGTCCAAACCCCTCCCAAATCCCCCTCATTCTGTTCCAAGCCTCCTCACTCCATCCCACCCAGCAATTCCATGTCCTGGCACGATCCCTGGCTGGGTTTTTCCCCGGGAATGCTGAGGATGGGGAAATGCTGCCACACGTCCTGGCACCATCCCAGCCCAACTCCTGCGGGAGTGACACGGGGGAGCTGCAGGGACAGGGCTCGGGAGGCTCCTCCTGCCTTTGGAATCTGGCTGAGGCAGCACGGATGAGCTGCATCCCTGTTTTTAGAAGGAAAAACTCCTGGAGAAACTTGTGGCAGCAGCTTCTCCCAGTGGAGATTGGCATTAATGAATGAGGGGTGTGGAATCACCTCCAGGAGAGATTCGGGTCCAAGCCTGGCTGGAATTGGATGGGAATGTTGGAATTGGATGGAATGTTGGAATTGGATGGGAATGTTGGAATTGGATGGAAATGTTGGAATTGGATGGGAATGTTGGAATTGGGTGGAAATTCTGGATTGGATGGAAATGTTGGAATTGAGTGGAAATGTTTGAATTGGATGGAAATGTTGGAATTGGATGGAAATTCTGGATTGGATGGAAATGCTGGAATTGGGTGGAAATGCTGGAATTGCATGGAAATGTTTGAATTGGATGGAAATGTTGGAATTGGGTGGAAATGCTGGAATTGGATGAAAATGCTGGAATTGGATGGAAATGTTGGGATTGGATGGAAATGTTGGAATTGGGTGGAAATGTTGGAAATGTTGGAATTGGGTGGAAATTCTGGATTGGATGGAAATGCTGGAATTGCATGGAAAGGTTGGGATTGGATGGGAATGTTGGAATTGGGTGGAAATGCTGGAATTGGATGGAAATGTTGGAATTAGATGGGAATGCTGGAGTTGGAGCTCACTCTGACTGGAATAGGCAAATCAAGATCCTTTTAAACCTCAGAACAGCAGAGGGACCGAGGAGCAGAAGGTCCTTGGGTTGCTCCCAGTTTTTGGAGCCTTTGCTCCGCAAATGGATGGGATGGGAAGGATTTGATGCAGAATTTTCACATCCAGCAGAGGAAAAGGGTCAAAGCCAGTGGAAGGAGTGTGGAAATGAGGGAAAACCTGCAGAGCTTGGCTAAGTTGGGAATCAACCGAATCAAAACCCTCCCAAGTGGTGAAGGGGCAGCTTTATTTTAAAAAATCGAGTTGGAGGCTTTGGAAAAGAGGGAAGCAGTTCCTGCTTACACAGAGGGCTGGGGCTGGAGATTTGTCCTCTCCTCATTCCCACAAAATTCCCTGAAGTGCAGGAGGGCCTTGGGAAGATCCCAATCCCAGCCAGACCCAGCATTTCCAGTCAATGTGAGACTCAATCCCAACTCCTGAGGAACCATCCCAGCCTTTGCCTGGAATTCCCACCACGCTTTCCTCTAAGGATTTTAAATTCTGATTTTTAACTTGACTTGGCCTGAGAAAAAGGAGATGAAGGGGATAAGAGCTCTGGATATTGCTGGGGAAATCATGGATCAGAGCGGAAATCATCACTTGGAGTTTCCAAAGGCAGCTGAGATTTAGGCTCTGGTGAGCCCTCAGTTATTCCTGTTGCCATAGAAATAAATGGATGTGTTTGCTGCTGCTCCCTGCTCCAGAGATATCCACAGATATCCATCACCACCTCCAGCCACAGCGCTTGGTTCCCAGGTTTTCCTTCTCCCAGGAATTCCACGTGCAGCAGGAAGATTTATTTTTATTTTTCTGTTTATTTTAAATTTTTATTTAAATAGTAATTTTTTCAAAAAATTTAATTGTATTTCTAATTTTTATTTTAATTTTTATTTCTGTATTTTAATTTTAATTTTAATTTTAATTTTAATTTTAATTTTAATTTTAATTTTAATTTTAATTTTTTAATTTTTTAATTATTTTTATTTTTACTTTGTTTAAAATTTTGTTTGTTTGTTTAGGGGTTTTTTGTTTTGGCTTTTTTTAACGCTGATGTTCAGCCTGAGCACTTTGGGAGCTCCCAGAACCCAAGCTCAGCTCCCAACTGGGAGCAGCTCCGTGACATTCCCAGTTTGCAGCCCAAGGTTTTCCTTACACCGAGAAAATTGGGAATTTCAGCGAAATTCAGGAATTTCAGGACACGGTTTCACCTCCCTTTGTTCTGCTCCAGAGGGAGGGAAATCCGCGCCTGTCAGAGCCTCTCCAAGGGGGCTGCAATTCCAGACCCATCTGGTGTCAGACTGGGAATTGGGACGGGGAAGATATTCCCGGTTGGATTTCTCCAGCTGGGAGTTCTGAGCTGGGAACTTTCCTCGGAGCAGGAAACCAAAGGGTTGGATTTGCCACCTGGAGGGAAGCTGGCCTTGGAATTTGCCTGGGAATTTATTTCTGGAGCTTGGAGCTTGCCTGGGAATTTATTTTTCTTTCCGTGCCTTTCCAGCTGTTCCCCACGGAGCAAAAATCAGGATAGGACACTAGGGAAAGGCTGGCAGAGCTGGGAATGCTCCCCTGGAGAGGAGAAGCTTCGGGGTGAGCTCAGTGTGGCCTTGCAGGGCCTGGAGGAGCTCCAGGAGACACGGAGAGGAATATTTCGGTGAGCTCAGTGTGGCCTTGCAGGGCCTGGAGGAGCTCCAGGAGACATGGAGAGGAATATTTCCAAGGGATGGAGGAACAGGGAATGGCTGCCAGAGCCAGGGATGGATGGGATTTCGGGAATT
Organism: Passer montanus; assembly: GCF_014805655.1. Lineage (NCBI taxonomy): Eukaryota > Metazoa > Chordata > Aves > Passeriformes > Passeridae > Passer > Passer montanus. Next base: position 1,869,055 of record NW_024373256.1, read on the forward strand.
CCTGGCTGGGAGGGCTGGGATGAATTCCCAGAGGAGCTGGGGCTGCCCCATCCCTGGGAGTGGATCCTCCAGCCACATGTCAGTTGAACTCAGAGTCGAGCCTTAAAGGAGTGCTCAGAGCTGGGCCTAAAATAAGAATTAAATCCACTTTAGGATGAATTAGCCTCTGGATAAGGATTTCTCTTGTCTTCAACCCTTCCCAGCTTTATTTTCCTGTTCCTTCAGCCTCACATGAGTTAAACTCAAAGTCAATCCTTAACGAGTGCTCAAAGCCAAAACAAGAATTAAATCCCTTTTAGAATGGATGAGCGTCTAGAAAAGGATTTCTCTTATCTGTGACCCTTATCAGTTTTATTTTCCTGTTCCTCCAGACTACATGAGTTAAACTCAAAGTCAAGCCTTAAATAAGAATTAAATCCACTTTAGGATGAATTAGCCTCTGGATAAGGATTTATTTTGTCTTCAACCCTTCCCAGCTTTATTTTGCTGTTCCCTCACCTCTTATGAGTTAAGCTCAAAGTCAATCCTTAACGAGTGCTCAAAGCCAAGCCTAAAACAAGAATTAAATCCCTTTTAGAATGGATGAGCGTCTAGAAAAGGATTTCTCTTATCTGTGACCCTTATCAGTTTTATTTTCCTGTTCCTCCAGACTACATGAGTTAAACTCAAAGTCGAGCCTTAAACAAGAATTAAATCCACTTTAGGATGAATTAACCTCTGGATAAGGATTTCTCTTGTCTTCAACCCTTATCAGCTTTATTTTGCTGTTCCCTCACCTCTTATGAGTTAAGCTCAAAGTCAATCCTTAACGAGTGCTCAAAGCCAAGCCTAAAACAAGAATTAAATCCCTTTTAGAATGGATGAGCGTCTAGAAAAGGATTTCTCTTATCTGTGACCCTTATCAGTTTTATTTTCCTCTTCCGCCAGTCTACATGAGTTAAAGTCGAGCCTTAAACCTGAATTAAATCCACTCTGGGATGGATGAATCTCTGGTTAAGGATTTCTCCTATCTGTGACCTTTTCTAAGCCTTTTCAGCTTTTTTTCCTGTTCCTCCAGCCTCATAGGAGTTAAACTCCGAGTCAAGCCTTAAACGAGAATTAAATCCACTTTGGGATGGATGAGCCTCCAGAAAAGGATTTATCTTGTCTTCGACCCTTATCAGCTTTATTCTCCTGTTCCTCCACCGCTCATCTGTTAAAGTCAAGCCTTAAATGAGCGTTCAAAACCAAGCCTAAAACAAGAGTTAAATCCCCTTTAGGATGGATGAGCCTCTCGGAAATTCTTTCTCTTATCTGTGACCCTTATCAGTTTTATTTTCCCATTCCTCCCATCTGCCAAAATTCCCCACCCTTGGCGAGGACGCGTTCGTGGTTTGTCGCTCTCCGTGGTGCTGCAGAGGCTCCAGACGCACCAAAAATTCCCTTTTTTGGCCTCATTTTCCCCCCAGCTCCCACTCCCAGCAGGAATTTATTCCGGCCTGAATTCCATGCTTTCCAATCCACAGAATTCAGCAGGGAAAGCTGATCCTGAAGCACAGCAGTGCCTTATTCCTGCTCCCACTAAACCCACTTTAAATCCCATTTAACTTTCCCACTTCCAAACAAGCCCGAAGTTTCTAATTGCTTCCAGTGAGTCATTCCCGGATGGAATTGTTCCCTAAAAATCGTAGATTGGGGCTGAGGTGCCAACCAGCAGCACTGAAATTTTTTTTTCACACGAGGTTTGAATAAATCCATTCAAATCCTGACAATCCCTGATAGCCTTGAATTGTTCTCCCGGACAAAGCCGAACAGGAACTCGTGCAAAATCCCATTATTTTTGGAATTCTTTCTGTCCAGCGCCTCTGAAACGTGGTGAAATTCCTGGAAATGCATTTCCCACCATGCCAGACTCTGAATAAAATTAAGGAACGGGTCAGGAAGGGACAGGGGCTCCCAGAATTCCCTGGAGGAAAAGGATTCCTGCTTTTCTCCCCAGGAATCCCAAGTGCTGAATTTTGGGAATATTTTCACATTGCAGAAGGAACCTCTGGTGAATATTCCTGCCTTGGGAAGATAACAACGCTCAGCTCTCATCAAAATCCCTCAGAATCCCATTTATGGAAATTAAAAACCCCCAAAAATGAATAAAAATGGTTTTAGCCATAAGGACCCAAAAACTATTGGAATTGGAATTCTGGGAATATCAGCCTTTTCCTAATGATCCCTCTGGAATGCACTTGGGAGAGATCTGCTGGAAGAAAGAATTCCAGGAGCAAAACCCTCTCCTGCTTCTTCCCAGGGCACAATAAAGGAGATTTTTAATATTTTGGGAGCTCTGCTAAGACTCTGCTTCCCCCATTCCTGAGAGCAGCCAATTTTCAGGGGCCATCCTTGAAATCCCTGCTGGAAATAAAGAAAAATGGAATTGTCCAACCAAATCCACCTTGAGTACTAAAAATAACATTTTAATCCCCCCTTTTTACCCCAAAATGGGTTTTTACCCCACATTTTGGAACTGGGGGTAGATTAAAAATAGACCCAGTGCCAAGGCCCAGCCCAGCCTCTGGAATCTTGTGGAATTTGTTCTGCTCCACTGGAAAATCCCAGATTTTCCCCTCATGTGAAGGAGTTTGGGCTGAGTGGAAGAATTTTTAGGGGAAAAAAAGGGGTTTTTTGTGGGGATGGATTCATTCCAGTTGTGGCAAAATCAGGGATTTTTCTCCCCTAAAAGGGAAAGGAAAGATGGGGAAATCCACCACAATCCTGGGTGATTTTGGGGAGTTCCATCCATTTTCCCTGGGTTCTGTTTCCCATCATCAAAGAGCAGAAAACTTTGCCAAATCCCAGGAATCCCATGGAAATAATCCCATGGAAATAAATAATGGAAATAACCCCGAAGTGGCTCCAGGATGGTCTGGCTGGGACAGTCCAAGAGCCAAGGAATCTTCTGGATATTCCTGATTTAAATTCCAGAAAATAAAGCAAAATTAAGAATGGCTTGGGGCAAAACCTGGGAAAAGAGGCAGGAATTCTGCCTTCATTTATTTCTGGAAAATCATTGAACCCAAAGCTGCGGCTCCAAGATTCTCCTGGTTCTGGAGAAACCCAGGGTGGGGAAGGCAAAGCAGGAATGTGGGTGAGGAAAATTCCAGGAATAAATCCTTTGCCACCTGCTGGAAAAATCTGCTCAAGCTTGCAAACACTGAGGTATTTAAGGAAAACACCAGAAATTCCTGCCCTGCCTGCGTGGGAATCCTTGGAAAAACTGGCAGCTCCTTCCTGCCGTTTGTTCTGGGTGGGAATTTAAAAATCCACACCAAAATAAAATTCCCGACCTGATTCCTCCAGAAAATGCCGGGATGGGAAGGGAGCAAAGAGAGGAGAAATTCCAGATATGAAGGGTGAATCTCTGGTGTGGTGGAGGAGGCTCTGGCCCCAAATGAACCCAGCAAGTCCTAATTCCAAAGGAATTTTGGTTTTTTTTCAGAGGAAACCTCCTTCACTTCTCCCTGCAGGGCAGCAAAACCAGCTGGAATTTTATTGCAGAGGGGATTCTGGCATTGCCAAACCTGAGATGAAAAAAGAGTTGGGAAATTGAGGATTTATGGCTGAGTTTGAGAATTTTGGGAGAGGAATTGCATCATCCCAGCTTTCCTTTTGTTTTTCCTATTCCCGCAAACTCTAAACCATTCCCACTTCCCTGCTCCCGTTTTAATAAAATCAGGGAAAAGTTTGATTTATGAGTGAACTGCTCCCTGAAATGATCACAGAAAATCCTTTATTTTCCAACCTGAGATGTGGGAATGCCTCAGCTCCCAATCCCACAGAGGGAAATGGGATCCCTCAGGCCCTTCCCAGATTTAGGATCCTGTTTTTCCTCTGGCAAATCCCACCAGGAAAACACGGCAGGAACACTGTGTTTACCTCCCTGGCGGATTTCTGCCACTCCATTTTTATTCATTCCCTGGGGGACATCATCCTAAATGAGGTTTAATTTATTCCCAGCTGCTGGTGTTTATTTAATTCCCACCTTTTTTCCACCTGTGGAATAGCTCCATCCCAGCAGATGTTCCCTGAAATTTGAGGATGGAGGAGGAAAAGCTGCTCAGAGGGAGGGGCTGGGGTGGGAAGGTGAGACCTGTCCTGGAGCTGGGGAAGGGAAAAGGGAAAGGGAAAAAGGGAAGGAAAAGGAAAAAAAGGGAAGGAAAATAAAAAAAGGGGAGGAAATGGGAAAATGGGGAAGGAGGAGAAAGGGAAAAGGGAAAAAGGGGAGGAAAGAGGGGAAGGGAAGGTTGACCCATGGATGTAAAATTTGGGATGAAGAGAAGCCAGAGAGCCCAGGCCCCATAGCCCCATCCCAAAGCTGCTCATCCCTGGGTTGTGCAGCTTTCCCAGCCCTGTTCCTCACTGCTTTTCCAGAATTTTTCACTATCCCAGCTCCCAGGCTCCCTCTCTCCAGCAGATCCAGTCTAAAATAATTACAATAATCTGCCAAATTGGCTCTGTTTTCCCAGGAATGAAACATTTCCACTGCAGCCAAATGGGCCCTGCCCGTTCCTCGGGAACATCCGTGCGCTCCGATGGCACAGGCAGTTAAATGGAGCCTGGAAAATAATCTCATTTCTGCCTCCTCTGCTTTTCATTCCATTTTCCCTCCAGACCAATTATCCCCAGGAATTGAATCACAGGGATTGGCACCGCCGCTCCCTGCGGGGAAAGTGGGAAAACAGCCGGAACCACCGGGGGGAAAGGAGGGGAATGGTTGGGGATGGAGGGAAAGGGGCTGGGAATTCTCCCTGAGGGGCACAACCGCTCTGGGATCCTTCTCCCAACATTTTCCTGCCCTTGGCAGGATGGGAATGGGATCAACCCCTCCCTACAGAGGAGATGCTCCAAAAAACCAGAATTCTGGTGATTTTTAAAGTCCTTTCCAACCCAAACCGTTTGGGTTTTATAGAAAATAAAAGAAATTCCATTTCACTGTAATTTCCCAACCCTTCCCCCTCTAACTTTCAAGCAGGCTGGGAATAAAATCCCTCTTATCAGCAGAGGGTGATAAATGTTGGGATATTTGATAAATGTGTCAGGGTATTGGATAAATGTGTTGGAATATTTGTTCAAATGCCTTGGGATGTTTGGATTCTTTTTTCCCAGCCCATTTTTTCACTTTTTATGGATTAAAGGCTGAGGTTTCCCACGCCGAGGTTTCTCTTTTTCCAAGTGCTGCTGGTTGGGAGGGGTGGGAGCAAAACTTTGCTGTTTGGAATCCTGGGAAAAGCGGGATAAAGGCTGCTCCAGGGTTTTCCCTTCAGTCACAACCCTAAAAAATAGAATAATTCTATATTAAACCCTAAAAAATAGAATAATTCCATATTATAAATATGTTTAGCAATGAAAAGAGGGAAGATTTTGGGAAGAAATTCCAGGCTAGGATGGAATTCCAGTGAAGCTGTGGCTGCCCCATCCCTGGAATGTTCAAGGTTGGACAGAGTTTGGAAAAACTTGGGATGGTGGAAGGTGTTGGAGTTGGAACTGGATGGGCTTTAAGGCCTTTTCCAAGCCCAGTCATTCCAGGATTCCCTGATTTCTCCCTCTGGATCCAACGTCTGGACTATCAAACGCTATCATGAAGAGAAATCCATGAAAAACCCCAAAGGACAACCCAAACCCTTGGATCCCAAACCCTCCTTGCCATCCCCAAAGGAAATGAGCAGCTTTCAGCAGGAATAGCAATTCCTGGATAATCCTAAATTCAGATAACACAAAATTCCAGGAATTCCAACCCCACACCCCATCCATGGGCTCTGCAAATGCCCCTGGCCAGGGTTTTTTTGGTGGGAATTTTGCTTTTAAGGATTTTTTTTTCTTTTCCTTTCCCCTTTGAGCAGCTGCTTTTTAAAGGTTAAAACTCCCTGTAAAACAGGAAATGATGGAATTTTGGTCTGGACGTTTTTCCCTGGTTTTGGACACGTCACATATGTAACAAACGCCCAATAATGGCTCCATGGCATTTGCAGGGGGAGCTGACGTGGATAATTGCAGATGAAATGTGAAATGATGGATAAGAGCTCATCCACAGGCTGTGCTTCCAGGGAAAAGCCAGAGCACAGCACCAGCTCCATTCCACATCCCAGTGCTGAAGTGGAAATTCAGGATTGCATCCCTAAACTGGTTACATCTTCCTTTTTTTTCTTGAAAAAAAATTTAAATTAAAAATCCTTGGATTCATCTCAGCAGGTGCCATGGATTGGGAGCGGTTTTCCCAAGGGCAGATTGGCATCAAACCTGGAAAATTTGTAGAACATTTGGGTTTTTCTTATTAATAATATCTGAGCAGCTTAAATTCCTTGCTGAGTGGGTGATCCTCAGTTTTATTGCTCTCATTTCAAGCTATAAATATTTTATTTCCACCTGGATATTGTTATTATTCCTATATTCACTCCCATTCTTTATTATTCCTAATAAATGTTGACTCCTATTTAATTATTAGGATGAAATCCCCCAAAATAGGCACACATGCTATAGATAGATTGCAGGTGGAATAAATTGAAAAGGAAAGGAAAGGAAAGGAAAGGAACTTAAAGCATTTTAACCCAAGTAGAAGAAAACCAAGTGAATACATTTTAATGTACAATTTCTCAATTTATTTCATACGAAAGCTCTCAGATTTTTTTCCACACTTGCCAATGGCTCAGTAGAAAAGAAGGAATTGTTTTTCTCCTGGATTTTGCAGGCTGGGCACAGAAATCACTGTTTGTAACTCGCCACCTCCAGGTCCACGGGGTAGCGGACTCGGTTGCCCATGCACTTCTCCCTGTCAATAAAAATGCTGTTGGCTTTCACAGCAATCTCCTTCTCCAGCTTCATCCTGGTCTCCTCCAAATTCTTCAGGTTCTGCTCCGACTCCATCAGTTTTCTCTTCAGGGCCTCCACGAATACCGTGAGCTCTTCCACTTCGTTCACCAGCCTGGGAGGAGTTGGGTTCAGTCATGAGAAATCAGGGGGTGGTGAAAAAAGAGATTGGATTTGGGGTAAAGATCAACTACAGAATCTAAAATTCATCAGGAAAAAGACTTCAGAAAAATCCAAGAAAATATTAGATTTGGGGTAAAGATCAACTACAGAATCTAAAATTCATCAGGAAAAGACTTCAGAAAAATCCAAGAAAATATAAGATTTGGGATAAAGATCAACTACAGAACAAAAAATTTATCAGGAAAAAACCTAAGAAAAATCCAAGATTGGATTTGGGATAAAGAACACTACAGAATCTAAAATTCATCAGGAAAAAGCCTCAGAAAAAACCAATAAAAGATTGGATTTGGGGTAAAGGTCAACTACAGAATCTAAAATTCATCAGGAAAAGACTTCAGAAAAATTGCTCAAAAATATAAGATTTGGGATAAAAATCAACTACAGAATAAAAAAAAAATATCAGGAAAAAGCCTCAGAAAAATCCAAGACTGGGTTTGGGATAAAGAACAACTACAGAATCTAAAATTTGTCAGGAAAAACCCTCAGAAAAATCGAAGATTGGGTTTGGGATAAAGATAAACTACAGAATCTAAAAGTCATCAGGAAAAAGCCTCAGAAAAATCCAATAAAAGATTGGATTTGGGGTAAAGGTCAACTACAGAATCTAAAATTCATCAGGAAAAGACTTCAGAAAAATTGCTCAAAAATATAAGATTTGGGATAAAGATCAACTACAGAATAAAAAAAAAAATATCAGGAAAAAGCCTCAGAAAAATCCAAGACTGGGTTTGGGATAAAGAACAACTACAGAATCTAAAATTTGTCAGGAAAAACCCTCAGAAAAATCGAAGATTGGGTTTGGGATAAAGATAAACTACAGAATCTAAAAGTCATCAGGAAAAAGCCTCAGAAAAATCCAATAAAAGATTTGATTTGGGATAAAGATCAACTACAGAATCCAAAAATAATTTCTGACTTTGAGTAAAAAAATTAAAAGTCATGAGGCAAAAAATTAGAAGTTGTGAGGTAAAAAAATTTTCTAAATTGCCCAAAATCATTCTGAGATGGAACAGGAGCCTTGGAGGAGTTGATTAATGACCTAAGCTGGGGTTAATTGCCTAAATTGGGGTTGATTGATGACCTGAACTGGGGCTCATCCCTGCAGAGCTCGACGTTGGGCCTGAAGGATCTGTCGTAGAGCCTGGTTTGAGCCACCTTCAGGTAGGCCTCCTTGTCCCTGATGGCTTTTTTCAGGTTCGCAATGTTGGCTTCCTCATCCCCAATATCCTTCAGGATCTGGAGAGAAAATCCATGGAAAAAAAACCCCTTCAAACAATGATGAATATCATCCCCAAAAAGATCCGTTCATGGTGAAGCGTTAAAATCTTCACCACCAGTCTGGGGAATTAAGTACAAGAATAATTTTCATTTTAGATGATAATACAATTAAATTTTATTTAAGATTAAATATAAGAATTAAGGTGGGTTTGACCTGTTTATTTTTAATATTACACGGAGAATCACAGATTTAGTTTAAATAAAACAGAAAATATTCTGCAGCCTCTGCCATGTCCCAAAACCACGGGAGAGATCCCAAACCTCTCCCATGCCTCCTGTGGGACGAAAACACATCCCATCTCCATGGAGTGCTTTGAATTGTAAACTTTAACTGGAAATCCAAGAAAAAAATCGATTTATTTTGAAGGAGAGCTGCTGATCAGCTTGGAAAGACCTGGTTTTCTCAAGAAAATGGAAAAGACAGTAAACTGAAATCCTTCCCTTCATAACCATTGATACACATGAAAAATTAAAGTTATCCAGCTGTCATTCCCAGATCCTAAGGAATTATTACTTTTTCCACACTTGCCAATGGCTGAAAGTGAAAAAAGGAGCTGCTCCATGTTGGAAAAAGGAAAGGGCCCAAAGCCACCCTTGTTCATAGAAAAAATAAAAGTACTGTGGTGGTTTTGACCTCTTTATTTTTATTATTACATGGAAAATGCCATTTTCAGTCTAAAAGAAGGAGAAAATATTCCATCAAAACCACTTCCATTTGTTCTGTGGGATGACAACACATCCCCAGCCCAGGAATTACCACCAGGGGCTAGGGAATGAATTTTTCCCCACATTTCCAATGGCCTCGGTGCAGAGATGAGGAAAATCTTTACTCCCAAAGTTTTTAAAGAAGGAGCAGGCCATCATTTAAAAAAAATAATAAATAATTTTTAAAGAGCACAGAATTCCCTGTAAAATCCAGTAAAACCCACAAAAGAAGGAGCTGTTCCACTTTAGAGGAGGCTGAAGTCACCTGCCAGGTTGACTTCGCTGCCATTCCAGAAAAATCTGGGAATCCTGGCTCAACCAGAGCTCCCTGCTCAGCCAATTTTAGGGTTTAATTCAGATTTAAAGTGTTTAATTCAGATTTAAAGTGTTTCATTCAGGATTAAATTGTTTAACTCAACTCCATCCCACCAAAAAGCACCACGATCACAACCAAACCCCGAAACCTCTCCCCGCATCCTAATCCAACTCAGAAATATCTCACTCCCAAGGATTAAATTGTTTAACTCAACTCCATCCCACCAAAAAGCACCACGATCACAACCAAACCCCGCATCCTAATCCGACACAAAAATATCTCACTCCCCCATGGATTAAACCAATTTTTTTTGGTTTAACGACGCCAGACTTGCAGGAGACACCCCGGACCTGCTGCAGGTGCTGCTCCAGGCGCAGCTTGGCATCATCCAGCTCCCTGCAGTGGGTGTCGAAGGCCTCGTTGACGGCCGCCCGCTGCATGCGCAGGTCCTCGGACGCGTCGTGGATGATGCTGTTGATCAGGGATCGGAGCTGCACCGACGCCAATTTTTCCTGTTCCGCCCTGGAAATGTTGTCGTGGCTGAACTGGGCCCAGGACTTCGGTGTGGAGGCGCTGGAAGAACAAGGAATGGGGTAAATTGGGAGTTTTGGCCTTCAGAAATGGTTGTTTCTCTGGGAAAGCGCGGTCGGCTTCTGGTGGGTTCGGCTCTTGCTTGTGGTGGGGATTTCTTGTGAGGAATGGGATTAATCCTTTAAGGAGTTAATAAAAAGTCTCAAATAAATTAATAAAAATTCGTGGATAAATAAAATATTCTAATAAATCAAGAAAAATCCTCTAATAAATCAGTTAAAATCCTTGAATAAATTATATAGACATTCTTGGATAAATTAATAAAATATTCTAATAAATCAATAAAGGAACTTCCAACCCAGATATTCCACGTAGGACATCCAGCACAGCCCTTCCATCCACGGAGCTGCCTCAAAGCTCTTCCCATGCCCTGTCCCAGCTGGGATTGGGCATTCCAGGTGTGCTGTCCCAGAGGAGTGTTGGGATTGGAACCGGATGAGCTCCAAGAACTTCCAACCCAAACATTCCACGTAGGACATCCAGCACAGCCCTTCCATCCACGGAGCTGCCTCAAAGCTCTTCCCATGCCCTGTCCCAGCTGGGATTGGGCATTCCAGGTGTGCTGTCCCAGGAGGATCCTGGGAATGACTCACTTCTCCTCGAACTTGACGGAGCTGGGGTGGGACTGGACGTTGGTGCTGTCGGTGCAGTAGCTGAGGCATTTGTCGTCGATGTGATACGTCTCCACCTTGTCCGACCAGTCCAGCTCGCAGTTCTCCTTCTGGATCCGGTTGGATCTGGAAAGTTGGGATCACAGCTCAGCTGGAAGCAAGAGAATTCCCAACCCAGCCCTCTTTGGGAAGCACAACTCGGCCATTTGTGTTCCACAGGGAAGCAAGAGCGTGAAATTCCTTGTGGGCTGGAAAATCCCAAACTCAACCTTGCCACCGCCATCTCCTGGAAGAGGAGCCTGACTGAGATGGGATTTTGGGAAAAAATTCCAATGTGAGGATGCCTGGAAGAGGAGCCTGACTGAGATGGAATTTGGGAAAAAATTCCAATGTGAGGATGCCTGGAAGAGGAGCCTGACTGAGATGGAATTTGGGAAAATTTCTACTGTGAGGGTGCCTGGAAAAGAAGCCTGATTGAAATGGAATTTTGGAAAAAATTCCAGTGTGAGGGTGCCTGGAAAAGAAGCCTGATTGAGATGGAATTTTGGAAAAAATTCCAGTGTGAGGGTGCCTGGAAGAGGAGCCTGATTGAGATGGAATTTGGGAAAAAATTCCAGTGTGAGGGTGGTGAGACCCTGGAATAGAATTCCCAGAGAAGCTGTGGCTGCCCCTGGATCCCTGGAAGTGTCCAAGGCCAGGCTGGACTTTGGAAGGTCCCTGCCCATGGAACTGGATAATCTTTAATGATATTCAGATTAAAATTGCTGCTTTGTTGTTAATTGGAGTCACACATGGCTCAGTTAATTATAATTATAATGATTCTAATTATAAAAGCCTGTGGGTTGTTATCAGCTGATAACAGCAGGTGTCACTCTCAGCCAAGGAATTGGGAATTCCCTTGGAAAATGGAAATAAAATGGGGTTAATATGGAACCAAAACTGAACTAAAATGGGCCTAAAACTGGGCTAAAATCATCTTAAAACAATTAAAACCCCCAAATTAGACTCATCAGGCTCCTCTCATGCTCTAATCAATATAAAAGAGCTACTTTATATTAATTGGCATTTACAGCCATTTTTTAAAAAACAATATTTCTTTATCAGGTAGAACAGGAGCAGATTAAAGGATTTTTTAAACTAAAACATGAAGTTTCCAGCAGTTAATTCCTTTATATTCATGGATGATACAATAACATCTTTCCAAAGGGCCTGTTAGAAATTCCAAGCAAAGAATCCTTTGGAATGGCAAGGAACACCCGGCCTGGCACAGAAATTCCAGATTTAAAGTTCACACTGACCTCTGGTGGCAAAAAAATTCCTCTTGGAAAGTTCCTTTTGTCCCAAAAATCCCTTTAATAATACAAAGATACTCCCAAGAAGATATCCAGAGGATATTTTTATAGCAGTGGAATTTAGTGTGGGAAAACAAATCCAACAGAGCTGTGGAAAGCAGGAAAATCTAAATCTTCCTAAAAATCCAGGTTTACATGGAATTCCCTCAGCTCCTAAGCCTGGCCTGGCTGAGATCTGTGTCCACCTTTATCCCAGGAATTATTAGGCTGAAGAATCCTGGGAATTGTTTTACCTTATCTGGGTGGCAGCTTGGATGATGGTTCTCTTCAGAAGATCCCGGATATCCCGGATCAGATCCGCTTCCTAAAGAAAACAGGGACAATTCCATGGATCCAGAGCAGGAAACACAATCCTGAGGAGCAACTTGGGGATAAATCCTTAAACTTCCTTATCTACTCTCACTTTGTTGTGGTAAAACTTGGAATTTTGGTGTCACCCGATCCTGAGGGAACGCAGCTCTAAACCTATGGAGGCTGAAAAACCTGGAATACTTCAAAAGCCTGGGAATTCTGTGGATTCCATGGAAAAGTCTGAGTGTTATCCTGTTATGGAAGGAATTCTTCCCAGATTCCCAGAGAAGCTGTGGCTGGCTCCATCCCTGGAATGTCCAAGGCCAGGTTGGAAGGGGTTTGGAGCACCCTGGGATGGTGGGAAGAGATGGGAATTGATGATTTTTAAGGTCCTATCCATCCCAAACCATTCCAGGATTCCATGATCCCATCAGATTAAACGGAATAAATGAATTCTCTGCTCAGTTTTGAGATAGGGAAAAATCAGGGAATATCCCCATGCCTGGAACCAGATTAATCCGGATGGACTTGATGAGCTTTAAAGGCTTTTCCAACCTAAAAATTGTAACAATTCCCACATTGAAAAATCCTATACCAACTCTTCCCTGTTTATATTTTTAACTGGAAAAAATATCTTAAATATTAATTATAAATCAGAAATTACACTCAATTTCCATTTAAAATATTCCTAAATCCTGTCATGCCTTCTATGTGGAATCCTAGAACATCCTGAGTTGGGAAGGATCCACAGGGATCAAGAAATTCTTGGTTCTTCCCAGGATAATCCCCAGAACCCCACTAGGTTTAAACATTTCAGTATGATCCATATTTTTTGACTATTAAGCCTCTGGTTTAATGAGTAACTGATCATGAATCGACTCTGATTGGAGGCTACAGGTGAATAATCATTAATTAATTTATGGGATATTGGAACAGGTGTAATTCCAGGATGGAAACTGTGGGGTTTGTAACATCCAGACAAGAATGACACTGGAATTTGACAGGATCTTGGTGACAGGGTTGGATCATCACCTTGGCAAAACTCGGGGAGAATTAATGACAGAAACTGCCAAAATTTGGACAATTAGAGCATGGGAACAGCCAAGAAAGATCCCAGTGTTCCTGAACTTGTGGATTGTGGAGTTTTAAAGTGTAACCTGCAGAGAGAAGGGGATTTCAAGGCGAGTAGAGAAGGCATTTATGCCAAAATATGATTTTTGTGTTGGTGCAGGAAAACTCTGGACTGGTTTTGTTGGGGTCTGGGCTGAGGGAGCGATCTGCTCTCCTCCATCCACACTTCCCAAAGCGATCTGAAACACTTTTTAAACACAGCAAGGACTCGAACAAATCCTCGGAGCGACGCCGGGAGCGCAGGAAGGATCGCCGGGAGTCACCTCCAGCAGCCGCAGCTTCGCCTGCTCCTCCTTTCAGCGCTGTCACCGCCAGAGCGGGGCTGCCACCAAGCCCAGGCGCTGCTCACCTTCATCAGCTGCCTCTCCACCTCATCGACCACCAGGTCCGGGGGCTGCCGCCGCTCCCGGCACTCCAGGTTATCCACGGCAACCGCGTAGGGCACCTCGGTGGCATCGAGCGCCCGCTCCAGCCGCAGCTTCTGGGCCGCCAGCAGGCTGGTCTCGGCGTCCAGCTCCATGACCTCCTTCTGCAGCTCCATCCTCCAGAAGTGGACGTCCTGCAGCCGCTGGCCCAGGGTGGCCTTGGAGTATTCCTGGGCTCGCTGAGCGCTGGCGGCCGCGTGTTTGACCAGGTGCTTGGCCTCGGCGCGGCCGCGCTCCGCCTGCTCGCCCGCCGTGAGCGCCTGGTAGCAGACGCCCGCATTGCGGCGGTGCCACTCGGGCAGCTGGTACTTGGCGGTGCGGAAGCCGGCCATGGCCATGCCGCAGCAGGAGCGCGGCCTCTCGCTGCGGACCACATCGCAGATCTTGCTGGGCGGCGGGCAGGAGGGAACCACCGGGGGATGCGGCTCGTCGGGCTGCGCCATGGCGGAGCCTCCGCCGCTCCCGCCCGAGCGTCCTCGCCTCACCGCGGCGACCAACGGCAAGGCGGGCCCGCGGGTTGATGGGCGGCTGGATGCACCAATCAAAGAGCTGATCCGGCCAAAGAGCAGGGCTGATTGGTGGATGCGCTGTCTGGGCCCGCCCCCCACGCGGCTCGTTGCCGTGGTAACGGGAAGGCGGCTGCAGTTAAATTGGGATGGCAGCGGTGAAGGCCGCGAGCTGCGGAGGGGAAATGCCGGGGATTTCGGGAGGGTGAGGGCACCTCTTTCCAGGAAGGAAGGGAGAGGTTCAGATCCGGTGCTTGCCAGCACCTGGAGCCTGAAATCTGGCGTTTGCTGCCACCGCCAGAGCCCAAATCCAGAAATTTCTCAGTTCCGGCACAGCCCAAGTCCAACAATTTGCTGGCACGGAAAGGCAAAATCCGGCAATTTCCCAGTACCGCCAAAGGTCTGGTAACTTGCCCGTGCCAGCACTCCAGATCCAGCAAATTGCCCGTGCCTGCACCACCCAGGTCTGGCATTTGCCAGCACCGGCTCCCCAAACCCAGGAAGAAGAAGCATGAAGAAGAAACCCAGGACAACACCCTGTGCCCTCCATCTTGCTTCCATCCACAACATACTAAAAATCCCAAACCCTAAATTTCTCACCAACTGATAACCTTTCCTCTGATACCCAGGCTCATAGGAAATTACTTCTTTTTCCCTTGGAAAATGGCCTTCCTTTGTGGCCGGCCGCTTGCCCCACCGCCCAGATGCAGCGATTTCCTGCGGCTGGGGCACTCGGGGCTCTGGCTGAGCAGCCAAGGTGACCCTGAGCCAGGAGCTTTCCTTGGCTGCAGCAAAGCCCCGGCACACAAAGACCTTGCCCTGCACCAGGAGGAATTGTGCCAGCAGAGCTGACCCGAAATTTCTTCTCTCCGGCAGCTTTAGGACGCACAACATGGAGAAACCAGAGCGGACTCTGTGCAGTCCTCCAGAAGAATCCTGTGTGGGAAGCAGCCTGGGAGCAGGGTTTATGTGGCAGGGTGGGCAATTTGGAGCCTTTTTCTCCCCCGTGGGCTGAGGGCCTGGCCCTTGCCCTCACCGAGGGCCCTAGGCCGGCCATGGTGAGGGTGGCTCGTTGCCATGGTGACGGAAAAAGGCGGGAAGGCGCCTGAGGGAGGTGTCATGGCGGCCGGGGCGGCCCTCACGCAACCGCAGGAAGGAGGTTGAGGTTGAATGTGTCCAGAGGAGAGCAACAAGATGAAGGGCTTGGAACGCAAACGTTTGGAAGAACGGCTGAGGGAGCTGGGGTTGTTTAGCCTGGGAAAAAGGAGGTTTGGGGTGGCAGGATTTCATCGCAGTTCCAGCCCCTCTGGTTGCCCCCGGAAATTTCCAGAGAGCCCCCGCTGGTTTTAGGCTGCTCGATAGAACACGTTTGTGCTCTTTGCTCTGCTTTTATTCCCAAATATTCGTTGTTGAGGCCTTGCCTGTGAATCTGGTCCTGTTGGGGAAAGGGGAAAAGAAAGAGGGGATGTAGGAAAGGGGAATAAAAGAGGAAGGGAAGGGAAGTTTGGCTCTCCTGCAGGAGATGTGGATCTTGATGAGATTTGTGGAATTCTCTGACTTGGGAAAAGTGCTTTTTCCAGCTGGCAGAACTTCAGGATGAACCCGGCAGGTGTGGGCAGATTTCCTGGATTTCCACAGGGAATCCCGTGTTCCAGGTGGATTTTAAAAGCACCTCCCCATTCCTGCAGAGCTTGGGGGATCACTCCCATTATGGAAAACTGGGAATGTACACAAAAAGCAGGATTTAGAGGGAATTATTGCTCAGATTCCAGCTTCTCCCAGCACCTCAGGACTTTGAGGGCAATTTTGGGAAGGATTATGGATATCCCTGCTGGATTACAACAGCGCTGGGTGAATTCCAGCCTCCAATCCTGTTTTCTCCCAATCCTCCTCACGCTCTGCTCCAGAGCTGATTAGCTCTTGGAATAATCCCTGGAATGCAAATTATCCCAGATCTGTTCCAGGGGTTTGTATCATTTCCAAGGATAAATGGGATCTGACAGAATTTCTGGGATTTACCACGTAGGGAAGTGTTGATGTCATTTATTTAATTCCTTCATGGAAAAGAGGGATAGAGGATTTTTTTGGGATGCTGGCAGCAATTTGGGAAGGGTGGATGAGGGATGCAAAAATCATCGCTCAAGCAGCTCAAGAAAGGGAAACGAGCCCACCCCTCCCATCTTTCCCACTTTTCCAGCCCAATAAAAGGCTCAGGGATGGATTGCTCCTTCTGGGGAGGGCAGAGGGACACAAGTGTCCCCTCCTGCCGGTGTTCCCGTGTCCCCCATTCCCTTTTCCCGGCGCACATTCCTCCCTGTGCCTGCGGCGCTGCCGCCGTGCAGGAGCCGCTCGCCCACGCAGCTCCAATTCCCCGTCTGGAGCTGGGAAAAAAACCTGGAGCCATCCCAATCCCAACATTCCCGGCTGGCTGCTCCCGGTCTGGAGTGGGGGAGGGACATCCAAGGAATTTTGAGATTAAGGAATGTGGCTGTGCCACAGGGAGGGGTTTTTAGCCGGGCTGGAGGGGGATGCGAACACAGGGATTTTATTCCCGGCGTTTGGAGCAGGGGATTCTCCGGGATAAAGGGAAAAGTCGGATGTGCTGGGATTTGGAGAAGGAAAGGGGGGGTTTGAATATTCCAGGTGTTGCTGGCTCTGATCCCAGCGCTGTGCCTGGAGTTTTGTGGGATTCCTTGTGTTTTCCACTCAGGGAACATTCCTTGTTTTCCACTCAGGGAACATTCCTTGTTTTCTATTCCGGGAACATTCCTTGTTTTCCACTCCAGGAACATTCCTTGTTTTCCAAAGCAAATCCCTCTTTCGGGAGAGGCCACACAGAAAAGCAGGAAGGGAACGGGAGCTTCCCTATAAAATATTCACTGGCTCAGCTCCGCTGGAGCCTCCCGAGGAATTTTGGGAACTGGGATAATGAGGCTCCCCTGCTCTTCCTGCATTTCTGCCTCCTCCTGGCTCATCCCTTATTAATGTGCCCTTTCCATGACTTTTCGGGATGGTTCTTCCTGCAGGAGCTTTTGATCCCTTTGTTCCTGCTCCAGGAAGGGAAAGCACCGCTGGGAAAATGGGAGAAGGGAATTTCCTTCATGGAATTTATTTGGATTGATGGGATTTTATGCCCTGCCATGGACAGGGACACTGGAATTCTTCCATCCCAACCTGGAAAACATTTTTGTGGGAAAGAAGGAGGAATTCTTTTTCTCCTGGGATAATCTGGAGCGCAAGAGGAGCCTCCTGGAAAAGCTTTTCCATTCCAGGAGGAACGGGGAGGCTCCTGCTGCTCGGATCATTCCCAGGGTGGATTATTTATCCAATTTCCATCTCTTTTTATCCTAAAATCCCCCTTTTAGTGGGATTGATTCTGGAATGGTCAGGCCAGGATGATGCTGGATTGCTCCTGGAATGGTTTGGATTGGGAAGGGATCTCAAAGCTCATCCCATTCCAACCCCAACGCTTCCCATTATCCCAATCCTCATCCAACCTTTCCTTGGACGCTTCCAGGGATCCAGGGATTCCACAGCTTCTCTGGGAATTCCATCCCAGCCAGGAATTCCTTCCCAATATCCCATTTATCCCTGCCCTCTGGCAGTTGGAAGCTATTCTCCCTTTTCCCATCATTCCATACCCTTGGGAATATTCCCTCTTCAATATTCCCTCCTTTTCCTGGATATTTCAGTCATTCCCGCCCAGCTGAGGGGATTTTCCTGGGAAAACCAGAAAAGGTGATTTTATCCCACTTTTTTAATGCCGGGAATTCTCCATCCTTGGAATGAAAAGAGGAAAATCCAGGAGAGTGGGAACAGCGGGAATTCAAACCGAGAGAAAACCGGGAGTGGGAGAGATTCCAGCGGGAGTGAGGTCAGCGGGAATCCTCGGCAGGAAAACCCGGCTGGTTCCCATGGAAACGCCCAGCCAGGATTTCACACTCCACGAGTTTCGAGTCGGCATTCCTTAAAAAAAAAAACGGGAAAAACCCAGAGAGGGAATCCTGAGGGAACCCCTCCAGCACCTTTATTTTTCATTCATGGAATGCGTGGATAAATAGGGAATATTTGGGAGTGGAGCATAATTCCAGGGAGCTGCTCCCACTTCAGACACTTCCAGGTGATTTTTTGAGATTCCAGAGGGTTTGGAATAATTTTGCCGTGGGATAATCAGTGGCACAAGGAGCTTGTTGGAAACGAAAGGAATTTTTGGGGATGAATGAAAGAAAATTAAGAAAAAAAAGGGAAATAAGAGGAGCTTGGAGGTAAAGAATCCATAAAAATCCTGATTTTCTTATTGGTAAAAATACAAAATTGCTGGATTTGGGAGGAAAAAGGAATTTTACGCAATAAGAGGTTGTCATGGGCAACTGGAATTCCAGCCCCGAGGTGGGAATTCAGGAATTCCTGAGTGGAGCAGGGATTCCCTTCCAGCAGCAAAGCCCGTGGAAGAGGGGAAATCAGGAAATGCAGCTGGAAAATCCAATTAAAAAGAATAAAAAGAGGCAAAATTCCCAGGTTGGAGCTGTTGTGGATCCTGAAGGGTTGGAATTGTGGGAGAAAATGGGAAGGGGTTTTCTGGGATGAGTGGGAATGGGAATTGACAAAAATATTCCATAATTGAGCCACAAGAAGTCAAATCATCTGGATTTTTGGGGATGATTCCCAAACTCCAGCTCTGGGCTGGGCAAATTTGGCAATTCTCTCCCCAGAGAAAATTCCAAAAGAAATCCATGGATTTAGCTATGAACCAGGAGTAATGATGAAACTGGATTGGGAATTTTGCTATTCCTTATCTCCTTTGGGATACACCAGATCGATTTATTGGAGCTAAAATATCCCCAAAATCCCCTTTAAACAGAAAACAAACCAGGAATGAACCCCATGGATTGCCTGGAATCTTGGGAAGCTGCTCCAGCTTTCCCTGGGAATCCTGCTGGAATGAAAACCCCTCTGCAGGGCGATCCCGAGCCTCTGGAATCATGGAATTAGGGAATGGTTTGGGATGGAAAGCTCAGCCTGTTCCATCCCAACACCTTCCACAATTCCAGGCTGGACATTCCTGGGATGAGGCAGCCACGGATTCTTTGGGAATGCTGGGATTTTAGGGAAAACCATGGAAAATGCTGTTCCCGAGGGAATTTGGGATGGAGGCCGGGCTGGACATTGAGAAGAGGAGGAGAGCAAAGGAGATAAAAGGAAAATTCCTGAATTGTCCTTGGAATGTGGGATGGGAATGGGAAGAACCTCCCGGGCCCCGGAGCTCATTCCCGCCTTTCCCAATCCCACAGGAACCCCCTTATCCCGCTTCTAAAACTCCCTCTGGGGAGGCTCCTCTCAGCCTCCGGATCATTCCCAAAGATTTGTTCCTGTTCAGGCTTTTAGAGCCAAAGCCAGGCTTTACAAAGCCGGGCCCTTAGAGACAAGGCCGGACTTTACAAAGCCAGGCCTAAGAGCCAAAGCCAAGCCTTAGAGTCCAAGCCAGGCTTTTAGAGGCTGAGCTGGGCTTTTAGAGGCCTCCCAGGAATATTTTAGGCTGGAGCAGCACAGGGATGTGACCCTGCAGGGATGGGAGATGCTCCGGGGGGAATTTTCCGGAATCTTCCATCTGGATTTGCTGGGATGAGCTCAGATCCTCGGGGGTGTCCTTCTCTCAGGTCTGGAGCACCCAGGGAAAGCTCTGGAATGGGAAATGTTTTGTCTTCTGGAGTTGGGATCAGCTGTGATTTCATTCCCTGTGGCCTGGAGGCTCCCAATTTTCCTGGGTTTTTTGTGGATTTGTGAGGGAATTCCCGGCTCTGCAGCCCCTCTGCACCAGAAATTCCAGGGGCTGCATCTCCTCATTTCTATCCCAAAAATCCCCAGGATAATTTGGCCAAGAACGGAGCTTCCAGAGCTCTCACCTCATTTTTTGGGATCACCAAATCATTTGGGCTCGTTTGACCCCTCCTGCTCCCGGTTTTTAGAGGCCAGATAAGGAGCTCATCCCAATTATCCATGGAAAAGATGATTTCCTTTTTTTCTGGCTTCATTCCTTGCTTGTTCTCCCCAAAAAATGAGCATCCAGGCCCGGAGGCCAAGGAATCTCCCAGATAACAGAGAGAAATTAAATTACTTTATTCTCCCCTGGCCCAAGGAGGTGAATTCCTCCCTGAACTCATCCCTGAGGATTATCAGGAATAAACTCCAACTTTTCCGAGGTTTTTAACCTGGCCCAAAGGTTCCCTGACCTCATTCTGGGCTGAAAATTCTGATCGGAGAAGTGCTGAGCTTCCCAAAAAATAATCACAGCTTGGAAGTGGAATTCTGGGAATTGGAGGTGCCGACCTGAATTTCGGGAATGCAAAGTTTGGATGAGGGAAGGAACTTTGTAGGGAATATTTAGGAAGTGCAGGTGGCTTCATTCCAGTTATTCCCAATATCCAAAATTCCCTTAAATATGGATTTCCTGAAAAACACCAGCGTTTCCCTCTCCCACATTTCATGAAATCCCTGGAATGGTTTGGGTGGGAAAGGGATAAAGCTGATCCCATTCTGAATCTCAGGTTGCTCCAAATCCCGTCCAACCTGGCCTGGGATTTTTCCAGGGATGGGGCATCCCAGCTTCTCTGGAAAACAGGGAACTCGTGCTGTAGCTCTCCCACTGATCTTGGATATCAGCTGGAATATATTCCATAAATCCCTGCTTTTCCCTCATTTATTTCAGGGATAGGGTGATCCTGAGGGCTCTTGGAAGCAGAGAATTCCAGGGATTTGGATTCAGGAGGAAATTCGGGAGTTCCTACAGGATCCAACCGGCTCCAAAGGAAATCCTCGAGTTCATTCCCTACTCCTGGAAGAGCAGAAGGAAATTCCCGTGAGGTTCAGATCGTTTCCAAGGATTTTTCCCATATTTAAAGGGCAGCCCCAAATCCTTCCCGGTGGGATTTTCCCTTTTTTCCCTGGAAAAGAGGCTGCCAGCAGAGGGCACACAATCGATGGAGATGGGATCCTGCTCCCAGCTTCCCGAACCCCTTTTCCAAGAGGACAAATGGAGGCAGGAAGCGACATTCCCAAGGTTGGAGAGGGTCGGGAATGGGATCTGGGATCCCTCAGAACTTCCAGGAGTTTGGGATGTGGTTATGGATCAGAAATCCCTGGCTGCTCCTTCCCAGGGATCAGAAATCCCTCAGAAATTCCAGGTGCTTGTACTTTAGGATCAGGAATCCCTGGATGCTCCTTCTCAGGAATCTTGGATCCCTCAGAACTTCCAGGAGTTTGGGATGTGATTAAGGATCATCAATCCCTGGCTCTTCCCTCCCAGGCCAGGTGGGAATGCCATGAACCCAAATAAAACCAGCAGGGCATTAAAGGAGCCAGGAGTGATCCATAAAAAATCATGGAAAGAGCCGGATGTGACTCCCAGAGCAGGAGCAAATCCTGGCTGTTGTTCCCTGGCACCTTTGGAATGTGGTTTGTCCTTCCTGATCAGCTGGAACATTCCCTGCTCCATCCCAAACTTTAGCAGGGATGTAAATTCCCCTCTGGATGCACTCCCTGATCTTGGGTTTGACTTTGAGGCTGGAAGGGAGAAGCCAAACAATTTCTGGGATGGAAAAGGGATTGGGAGGCTCCACAGATCCCAAATTCAATGATTCCTCCTAAAACATCCCGAATTTATTCATCCTGACATTTCCTGGATGAATCCCTGGCTGGATGAACTCCTCCAACACGTCCAGCTCTCCATCAGCATCCCAGATAATTAATTTCAGGAATTAGCAGCAATTCCAATTATTTTGTTCCCTCGATTTGGGATTTGGTGCCACCAAGGGGAAAGGGGAAGGGAAAGGAAAGGGTGGGAACTGTGCAAAGCAGGGATTGCATTGCAGATTCCACACTTTGCTCCCAGCTAATTATGACAAATCCTAAATTCCAGAGGGAAGATGTGGAATCTTCTGGAATTTCCCACTCTGGAATTCTCCAGCTTGGGACAAAGACTTCTAGAGGGAAACAGGAGGTGGAGTCAAATGGGAATGGGGAGAAGGAGGGGCCAAGAGATGCCTCGACCCCATCCCAAAGGCAGGCAGTAAAATTCCCGGCTTTCCAGTGGCTGTCAGGACAGCAGGATGCTCCTGAGAACGCTGGATCCATCCCCACATCCATCCCAAAATCCATCCACAAATCCATCCTCAGAGCTGCTATGGTTATGGGAAGGAGCCCACACTTTCCTGGCACGAGGATTTATTCCCTCCCGTAATTCCTGAGGATCCCACAAGGAACTGGGAGGAGCAGGGCAGATCTTGCTCTGTTTATTCCAGGGTTAATTCCATGGGGTTGGAATTAGTTCAAGTTCATTTTTTTCCACATGGACACTTTCCTCTATTCCAAGATGCTCCAAGCCCTGTCCTTGAACAATTCTAGGGATGTGGAGGATCCGGAGCAAGGATCCTCCTTCATCATTCTGGAATTCTCCTTCCCAGAGTCAGGAATCCTAAAAGCTCGGGAAACAATGTGCCTGAGACCCCCACATGAGCTGGAAACCCCACATCCTTCAGAATTCCCACAAAATCACTCCGGTTTTCATGGAAAACATTGGCAAAAAGCGCAGGAAACGGAGAGAATTCAACCCCAGGGAAGGAATTCAAGCAGAATCCAACTGGAAGGGGGTCCTGATGATTCCCTTTGGATTTTCCCACGTGCCTCATCCCAATCCTTCATCCCATATCCCTCCTATCCCCGTGGCATTCCCACAAGCAGCCCTGCACACAGGTTGGATGATCCTGATGAATTTTTGGGAATACTTTGATCCCATCCTCGAGGACTTTTCCATTCCCCTCTCTCCTGCTTGGCGGGGCTTTTCCCTTTGTATCCCACACTAAAATCGCCACACCCTGTTCATCCCAAGTCGGGAGCATCCCATAAAACCTTGGAATCATCGCCGCTAGATCCCAGCTCTTTAGGAGCCCCATTAGGCTCAGCTCCGGGTGCTTTGAAAGCCGCCTGACCTCTCTTCCCAATCAATTCCCAGTTATTAACCGGGAACAACATCGGGAGCTGCATTTGCAAATGGAATGTGCTGCTGGATAATGAACTCGCGCTCCTGAAAACATTCCAGGGGACGGGAACACATCCACTCCCGGATTTCAATCCCATCCCCGCACCCCCAGCCTGACAGAATTCACGGGATTCCAAGGAATTCAAAGGGATAAAACTTCCCGAGCGGAGCCGAAGGACTTTCCCTGAGCTGTTTCTTGGGATCCCTGGGAGTTCCTTGGGAGTTAAACCCGGGAGCAGCTGAGCTGCGAGCTTAGAGCCGAGTTTAGTTATTAAACCTCTCCTACCTCCAACCTGGGCTCAGCCAGGGGCTGGGGGAGCGCCGGGAGGGGCGATCCCCCTTTTTGGGGCTCCATCTCCCTTTTTAGGGGCGCATCCCCCCTTTTTTATGGGATCTCTCCCCCTTTGGAGGTGCCGGAGCCGCGCAGCCCTCGCAGGATGGAGCGGAACCAAACCCGCACCTCCCGCTCCGAATCCTCTCCGCCCGCTCGGGGGTGCTTTGGGGGGGTCCCCGGCTCGTTGCCCCCCACCCATGGGTGCGCTCCCGTCCCGCAGCGCCGCGCGGAGCCCGAACAAAGGCGGGGGAGGGGGCGATGCGGGGCTGCCCCGGCTCCTCCCGGCCCCCGCCCCCGCCGCCCCCGCTCTCCCCTCCCCTCGCTCTCCCTCCTCCCCCGGTAAATCCGAAGTTTCCTGTTGGGCACGGGCGAAGCTCGGCGGAGCTGCCTCCTCCTCGCTCCTTGGGATTTACCGTCGGGAGAGGCTCGGGAACGGCCCCCGCCACCTCCTCCTCCTCCTCCTGCTCTTCCTCCTCCTCCTCCTCTTCTCCCCAGCCTTCCTCCATCCTCCATCCCCGCGGGCGGGCGCCGCACGCCGAGCCCCAACCCCTCCCTCCCCCTCCCCCGCTGGATTTTGGGGGTGCCACCGTGCCTGGGGTGGGGGGCTCGGCCACCCCCCGGAGCCGCGATTGTCGCCGGTCCCATGTGAGCAGCAAGGCACGGCTATGCCCCTGGGGACACCGCGCTCCGCCCAACTGAGGTAGGACACCCCCCAAGCATCCACCATCCCCCCAAAACCAACCGCCAGAAGGCTCCTCCGGGGGGTCCCCGAAGGGTGGGGGGCACCCCCGGCTCGCCGTGGGGGGCGGGAGCGGCCGCGCCCGGGCGGAGGCTCCGACCTCCCCCCGCCCGCCTTTGTTGTGGCTGGAGCGCCGGGACCCGGCGGAGCATCCCCGGGAGCCGCGGCGGAGGGAGCCCGGCCCTGACCCGCTGCCCTCGCCCCGCAGGTGCCGCTGGCCGCGACCATGAGCGCCGGCGAGAGCCGCGAGCCGCCGCGCCCGGCCGAGGTGCTGGGAATGG